>NC_086000.1:14233386-15433386 GCF_030014385.1 Trichomycterus rosablanca | reverse complement strand
TGGACCATGTGACACATTGCCTCCCCCTGCCATTTTCATTTATATATTAGCATTAACCCTGTGCCCAGCCTAAATGCATTCTGAATACATTAGTCTGCTTATCTTAATGAAATGCATGTATATATCTAGGACAGAATACTCAGTTATGACCACACTCAAATATTTTGTTGTCAAACTCTGGATGCTACTTGATGGAATTGGTGGTTAACATGTTAAGTAAAATGATTCTGGTTACCAAACATGATATTTGTCCTTAAATGTCTTTCTGCCACCAGACCCTACTAAGTTTAAAACAGTCCCTTGTTTTGTTGTCTCAGAAGGTTAAACTAGGAAATCTCCGGGGGGCTTGCTGATATTTTTGAGGGTTCTTGTAAATGTAAATGTATGTAGTGCGTCTGTACTGGTGGCTGAACACAAAAAGTCAAGTACTAATCATGCATTACTTTTTTTTATAGACATTTGGTCTTACATTAAAAAAAAAACAAAAAAAAAAAAACAGTAAGGTAGAGAGTGCACACAATGCCATGCTCTGTACCTTGTCAAAACTAAGGTAGGTCAAGTTTCACTGCTGTTTAATAGTCAGAGCTGGCTGTGTAATGTCAGAAAAAATTCATTGCAAAAAAAAAAAACCTTCAGAAGTGATGTCACTGGGTCTGAATTAAGGAAAGGAAAAACTCAACAATATTTCTATCACTGGCTTTTCACTAAATCACACACCTTAAATTTCATAAGGCAACGTTTACTCTTGGATGTATTGTAATATACAGACATGAGCAAACTAGGCAGCTGCTTTAGGCTCAATCACTACAAGGGGCATATACAGACCACACCTACCTCATGTACATCCCAACCTTTTTTTAATGGCCTAGATTCTCTATACTGCTTTTAATGCATTGTGCCTTAAGAAAACTTGTGTTTACATGACTGAATCAATACAAGATATGTTTTTTTTTTTTTTTACTGGTTTCTTACAAGTCCTGTCAGGGGATAACAATGTGTTATTACCGCATCACAGCAATGGTAACAAATATAAATAATATCAAGGAAGTTCTTTAGAAGCTCAATGACCAAACCTGCCACATCACATTTTATTTGTACAATCTTCTTATCTTTTAACCGGCTTTTTCATTGGAAGCCTGTTAGAAGGAAAAATAGACTAAAAAATAACAAAGTATTACAACCCTTAAGAAATTAATCTTTTTTCCTTGTCTTGCAGTCACTCTGTAACTACAGGGGTGTTTATTGTTTGTTTATTAGCATTTTAACTTCATGTTTTACACTCTTTTGTTATATTCATGACAGAAAAAGCAGTTACTCATTACACAAGATTCATTAGTTCACAAGGTTATACCGAACACAGTCATGGACAATTTTGTATCTCCAATTCACCTCACTTGCATGTCTTTGAACTGTGGAAGGAAAACGGAGCACCCGGAGGAAACCCACGCAGACACGGGGAGAACATGCACACAGAAAAAACCTGGACCGCCCCACCTGGCGAGGCGACAGTGCTACCCACCGAGACAAGGGTGTTTAAAAATCTATTTTATGCAAAATGTTTCTTTAATGCTTTCATTTAGATATAAGTTCCATTGTGATCATTTTGTTGGGGCACTAAACCAGATCCTAGCATATAGCATTTATCTCACTGTTAATATTTTGCGCTAAGGTTATTGTTTTGATAAATTTGACTCTATTGGTGATCATTAAAATAAACAGGAATATGTTGTGATAAGTAAGTAATAAATGTTAAAAAGGGAATATGTAAACTCAGAAAGCAGATCATGTAAATACAGTATGAGTAGTAGCTTAATATAAATGACAAATACTAGCAAAAAAAACATCAACTTAAAATGTGTGCAAAAACTTAGACTTTTAAAAACTAATAAAGACATTGCATATATAATAACTGAATAGAAAGTGGGTATTTATTTTAACAGGTATATTTCTGATCTATATTTTGGACAAATTATGCAGGCACCTGCATGGTCTTACACAAGTCTCAGATGCCACTGGTTTAATTACATGTGTTTGAAATAAGGTAACAGTGTCTAATGTGCACTTTGTAATGCATAATTAAGGTTTGTTTATTGAATTTACCATGTTAAAAAAAAAATATATCCCATGTGCATTTTGCAAATATGGTAAATTCAGCAAATAATCAGAAATGTAGGACTAACATTTGCAGAAAGTGCCATATGAGTGGTGCTGTTTTTATTTTAAAAATAAAAACCAACTGACCAAAGGTGCCCAAATGTTTGCTGTGTACGAGGTTTGAAAACAGCCTTATAGTGACTTCTGGCCATTTAAAACCTACACTTTCCTTGCATAATACACAGTGATGTCATAGGTCATCAAAGACAGTGATGTCATAAGCCTTATTTCCATAAATGGGTTTGAGGGGGAATAATTCAATCTTTGGCACTTTACACATCTTTTTGACTCTTTTCTTGTATTACCAAATAGGCAACTGTGACTGTACCCCTTCTGAAGAGCTTGTAACTTTAAACTACTTGATGCCCTTTAAATCTGATTGGAAACAACAAGCCTAATGCAAACTATGGATACATTCTGGAACAGTGTTGCACCCTAATACTATTTATGAGCCCTTCCCGGACCCCCCTCCACCGGGTGCTAGTGCTGCCAGCTCAAAGCGATTTACGAGAAGTCCTTTGTGACAGAAACGGGATTATCCACTCACTAATTCCATGGCACGGTGCAACAAAGTGGCACAACAATGCGCTGCTGAAAAGGCGAGTAGGCTAATAAAAGTGACCGTGTTAGTAAACTCAGCCTGCTGTGAAGCCATAGTCATGCCGAGTTGTCAACTCAGAAGCTGGAAATGCAACTAAACTAGTGCGATCAATAATAAGTTTCGATATGACCAGGCTGTATGGGTCGATGCTAAATCGCACAACATGACTGTGCAATTCCTAAACTATGCAATACTGGCTGCACGAGTAGAGTTAGTGTTACACTACGTAGCAAGTTAGCTCCAGCATACTCGAGCATACTGTAACAGAGGCAAGTTGTTTACAAATCGACCCACTACGCACCCGATTGCCTAAAGTGTCCACCATTTTGCCTAACACACCCACGATCTAGTTTGCAGAAACTAAAAGACTCTAAGATCTCACCGTGTTCTTGTGGATCAGGTCCGGATCGCGGTCCGATCGGCTACAGGTCGGGTTTACATGCGCCCGGTGGTTAAAGCCATTGCACAGAAATGACTGCATGCACAGATCCAAGGTTGAGTCATGCTATGCTGACCTCACTCCCGTATTACTCAAGAGCTACACTTTCTCAAACGTTCCAGACTTCACTTACAAATCAGCCCGCACTGTCTGCAAAACGACGAGCTCTGAGACTTTTAAAAAGTGCATACGATTCGGTTCGAGCTTAACAAACAGGAACTCAGCGCGGATTTTGAAGGCGCAGTCAGAAAGCACCAGCGAACAACACATTTCTGTTACAGCTCCAGTCTTGTGATCCCGTCCATTTAGCCGCGCCCACTTCCGCTACCATATAAGGCTGTAACTTCCATGTGGCGCTCAGAGTGGAGAAACTGTGCGGGAACTGGGGTCTGTGCGGGAAATTCCGTCACACAGAAACACGCTACTGTCAGTGAGCCAACAATGCGGATTAATAAATCCCCAAACCAACAGACCAAACTACAAGTTTAGTTTTGCTTCAGTGACCATAACAGCAAAAATCACTGAATAAACAAAGTCATTATTATGTTCGACTTTCACATTCATCTACAATAACTGCTTTACTCTTATACCAGCCTATCTGGCTGGGCGCAGGATGTAAATACACTCCAAACTGGGAGTCAAATTCATCACATCACACAGTCACCCATTCACTTATACAGGCCTAGCCCACACAAACAAATGTTAATTAAAAAGCCATCTTATTTTCTCCAAGATGAATGAATCTGTTTTGATGTTTTTATGTGGACAAGGGGGTGCAGTAAAAAAATCTGGGGGGGGGGGGCAATGTCCACCCCAGCGACCCCATAGCACCGGCCCTGCGTGTTTTACTTTAGTTTCGCCCTAAGCCAGATTCGAACCTAGGGTGGAATAATATGCGAGATGCGCTCTGCCCACTGCACTACTTAAACAGCGTTGTTTTAAACACTTTGTATTGCTGATATAACCTGCGTAACCAAAATAATAACCAAACGCTTTCTAATTTCCACGGTAGCGGCAAAGGCCCCACCCTATAGCCGGCCCTAATGCAAACTGCCTGCAAATGCTCAATAAACTAACAAACTTCACCATACCAGTGGTATTGATAATCTGCATGTACAATTACAATTATTTGGTTGTACTGGCTAATTGGTTAATATTGCAACTAAAACTGGTCGTATATTCAGGTTGTTGAGAATTAAAATGTGAAGATGCAGTACAGTTGGGTTTTCAACATTTTTTGTCTAATAGGGCTTCACAACCACGTTTACAGTCACAACAGACTTACAAATGTTTTTCTGCTGTCTTAGGCTAAATGCCACATTGTAAATTGTTCAAGGTCTTGGAAATCTTATAACCATTGTTCGTTTCATGCAATGAAATGACTTCCTCTTCAAGCTTTTGTGATAGCTTCCTAGTTTTCACCATGGTTGCAATGCTTGGATGGTCCTCGGGATGGTGTCTATTTAAAACATCACAGCTTAACTGCAATTTAAGGATTGTTATTGACTTCACAATCATTTAATCATGTTGTAACCCAACTTCAGGTCATAAAGGTTATAGGTTAGCTTTTATCATCAGCAATATTATGAAGTTATAATGCTAAGTTTTAATATGATCCATTTACATACTTCATGCTGTAAACACATGATGTTGACCGACAAGACAAATAAATATAGCACCCTTTGCAGAAAGTCCAGGCTTGGTTACTGTAAGAATGCTAATATTGCATCAGCACTGGAACACTGGCCTTGTGTGGAAAAAAGTAATTGAACAAATTAAATTAATTCTTGTGTACCATCTGACTAGACAAATGACCAAGATAAAGCAGTTAATAAAAAAAAAATGAATAAAAGAGTTGCTAATAAGTCTGGTCTCTTGAGATAGTACATAGTTAATTACCATCATCAAAAGAGTTTCAGGGTGTATTGTTTTCATTTGGTAACATAGGTTCTCCCTCGACTTTACATATGGCTCATAATTTACAATCTTAAAACAAGGACAATACACTTAACTGCTTGCATGGCACTGAATTTGTAAGGTTTTTCAATAGGGTTCAACAGTTTTGACTGAACACAACAAAGAGGCTTTGAAACATGTGCTTGTTTCAACTTTACCAGTGCAACATGCATACCTGTCAAGTCTCCCGTTTTGGCCGGGAAACTACCGTATTTTACCCCTCTTTCCCGCCGTCCTCCCGTATTAGTATTTTCCCGTAAATTTCCCGTATTATATTATAATTAGTGATGGGTCGGTCGCGAACGATCCGGCTCTAAGAGTTGGCTCTTTAAAGTGAACGATGGGATACGGCTCCTGATCGGGAGCCGATTCGTTTTTTTTTCCCAGGTTTTTTTTTCTGTTAAAGCCGCACATGATTGGTCAAGATGCGTAGCGGTGTGCACACGAACAGGAGAGAGAGAGAGAGAGAGAGAGAGAGAGAGAGAGAGAAAACTTGATGAAGTTTGACATTGCGCTTTACATACGCAGACATTACACGCTGGAAAGGTGAGGAACATGAGTGAGAGGAAACAGTAAAGTTTGGACACGAGGAGCCCCTTTTACAGACCCACTGAACTGGTGTATTCAGTCTACCCACATCTTATACATGTGATGGCACATAGACTGTGTAATGTAGCAACATCTGTCCCCTCAAAGAGAATCTTTTCAAAAAAACAGGGCAGATGAAAACAGAAGGAGAAACAGGATCTTCGATAAAGACTTACAAATACCTGGATGCTGCTTTTTTTTTTTTTTTTTTTTTTTTTTTTGCACATTTTCATTTATACTTTGTTGAGTGATGCTTTGTTGATGTGTTCTTTTACTCTAGATGCAAATGTACAAATAATATACACAATCAGACCTTTTTGTTTAATTGAGATGGGTCTTTGTTTTTGTATTTTATAATTTATTGTTGTAGCACTCTTCCATGTTGAGTATATAAATAAAACAATTTAAATAATAAACATTTGATACAATGTTTTTACATTAGTAATTAATTTTACATGTAATTTGGTAATAAATTAATTTAAGGAACAAAAAAATCTAAGGAGCCACTTGGGAGCCGAAAGAGCCGGCTCTTTTCAGTGAGCCGAGCCAAAAGAACCGGCTCTCTAAAAAGAGCCGGAATTCCCATCACTAATTATAATTTAAAAAAACATTCCTGTGCCTCTCCAAACTGAAATGTCACTAACCTCGTGAGAACTGCCACCCAGGCTGCTGCAAGTGGCAGTTCTCATGAGGTTAGTGCGGACAGCGGGAACAAACCTGGAACAGGGAGAGATGGATGGATGCAAGCAGAGAGAGGGCATTCCTGCCAAAAAAGTAAAGACTGCATGTAAATATCTAGAGAAATGGGACATCGAATTTACTTTTCTAAAGAGGAGCAGGATGGGGCAGAGTTATGCATTCTGTAAGGTTTGTAACTGTGTTTTCATTTAGGCTGTATTATAAGAATTACGTAGGAATGTCCACAGCATTTCAGTGTCAACAAAGGTAGGCCTATCAGATTCTGATAATCTAATTGCAGTTTGTAAGTGGTTCACAGGTGGTTATTTTAGATTTCTTGTAAACCTGTCTTAAAATGTAAGGGATACTGAACCTCGGTTGGGCTGGTGGGACGGCTCGAACCGCGCGGCGGAAAATTTCCCTTTTTTTAAAATCCAAAACTTGACAGGTATGAACATGTTCAGGCTATATAGCAGAACAGAACAACAGCTACACAACAGCTACAAGCATGACCAAGCATGTTGCCAAGAGAAAGGAGACACTGGGCCCTAATAGCCATGTGTCAAGAGTGTGTGCATACTGTCTCTGTCGTGGCTTAAAATAAAGTGCAAAGCCATCAAACATTTATTCAAATGCTTCTTGATAGCATGCTATGCTTTTTATGTGCATGTTTATGTGTGAGCATATTCAACCCATTAAATATTTGAAGGGAGCTTTATTTTATATGGCATTCCAAATTTTCATTTGTTAAGCAAACATTTCAAGTGACATGTACCAAACACAACCCTTCTCTTATAGAGAAATCAGTCATGTTTGATTAAGCTCATTTTAAGCTAAAACCCTTAGAAAATCAGCAAGCAGTTAGATCAATTCACTTTCGTCTGTGTTCTGCCAAATGCTAAACCCCAAATATGAGAAAGATGTGGGTTGGAGTTATCAGAATCTGTCCAGCACAGTGGCATTTAGGCTGGTACACCTTGTACAAGGTGTATTCCTGCCTTGAGCAAAACAGTTTGGGGTGGCGATGGACCCACTATGACCCTAAACTTTGCTTTCTGTAAATCACAGATCACTTCATTAATAGGTACTGAGCTTATTAGACTTGGGTCAAATCATAACTTCTAAAACAGTAGCAGATCAATAAATATAGTGCAAGCCTATTGCAAAGTAACCTGTGTACATGCATAAATTAGTTTATTGACAAACCAATTAATGTAAGTTCATATCATATATGAACCATAAATCATATTAGGGTATAACATAACACCCTTTTAGTTGCAGCTTGCAATTTGGACAACGTAAAGAAAAGCATGCACTGAATACGCACTGTTATTTCAGCAAAGGAACCACCCAGTGCATTATGTTAAGCCCTGGATCATCTTACGACATTTTGCACCTAACAGCTAACACATGTCGCTATTTCTAGCAGCAGTGCATTTTAAATAAACACATGGGAATAGCATGCTTATTACAGTACCTCAGTGTTCCAGTACCGCAGGTCGCACTTGATAGAGTGATAGAGGCTCATGAGCTTTAACCGTGCAGCGTTCACGAGCAAAAAAAACTTTCAAGCGTCACTTCCTAGTTTGTAACATGAGCCATAAGCACGTATGAATTCATCTAATATTTGCAGCTTTGGCGCTCGAAAACAAATCTAAATAGTGTGTTCATGTTTTATACGTAAATGTATGAGAACTTAGATGAATAATGACTGGCACGTTTGACGCTGTATTAACCAAAAAAAAAAAGCTACATAAAAAAAACAAAACTAATTTGACTGCTTCTGACGCACACACCATTAAAGTGCAAATAACTCATTTTCGTTGGCTAAAGGTGTGTGCGAAGGTCAGAGTGAAAGTTGGGAATGTGAAATCCCAACTTTCACTGTAATGATAGATAGATAGATAGATAGATAGATAGATAGATAGATAGATAGATAGATAGATAGATAGATAGACAGACAGACAGACAGACAGACAGACAGACAGACAGACAGACACTTTATTGATCCCGAAGGAAATTAAAGCCCCAGTAGCATAATACAACAAATAATTAACAGTACAAAATAAAAGCAAACAGAAAAACTGAGTAGTCAGTACATAAAATAGATAACTGGTAACTGTAATGACTATGCATGAGGTATAGTTTCAGCGTAAAGATTGAATAGTAATTAAATTATTAAATAGTAAAGTGACATTTGACAATATTGCACAATGAGGCCAATATAGCCATACACACACACACACACACACACACACACACACACACACACACACACACACACACACACACACACACACACAGATATATATATATTGTAGCGTCGCCACTAGGGGCCTGGCACAGGCTTTACCCAGAAGGTCTTGCGGCAGTGGTGTCTAAGTTCACCGTAGCCGTGTATCCTGGTGTTGGGAGTAGGGTGGCTGCGGTGAGGGCTGGGTAAGTAGCTTATATGTTTGTCTGTTGTATGAATGTATGTGTGTATGAATGGGTGTCTGTCCCTAAACCACTGAATGAACTGCCTAAGGCAGCTCACTCGCGGCCCCGACGCTATCCTTTCTGCTCGCCGGCGCCACATTGGTGTCAGAAGTGGGATTGTGGCATTTGGGTGGCTCTGGTGGTACAGTGGGCCAATATGTCCGGTCTGTCTGAGTGCGCTAGCCCAGGTGGCTGTAGGGGCAGGGTGCCCGGTCCAGCAGTGGGTGGAAGAGCGGCTCGGCAGTGTAATGGGGTGCGGTCTGGCCGAGGAGCCACCCAGTGGACGCTGGTGAGTTGGTCACCGGGTCGGTTGACCATTAGGGAGGGGGCAATGTAGCGTCGCCACTAGGGGCCTGGCACAGGCTTTACCCAGAAGGTCTTGCGGCAGTGGTGTCTAAGTTCAGGGTGGGAGTAGGGTGGCTGCGGTGAGGGCTGGGTAAGTAGCTTATATGTTTGTCTGTTGTATGAATGTATGTGTGTATGAATGGGTGTCTGTCCCTAAACCACTGAATGAACTGCCAAAGGCAGCTCACTCGCGGCCCCGACGCTATCCTTTCTGCTCGCCGGCGCCACAATATATATACGTATATATATACTGGTGCTGGTCATAAAATTTGAATATCATGAAAAAGTTGATTTATGTCAGTAATTCCATTCAAAAAGTTAAACTTGTATATTATATTCATTCATTACACACAGACTGATATATTTCAAATGTTTATTTCTTTTAATGTTGATGATTATAACTGACAACTAATGAAAACCCCAAATTCAGTATGTATATACAGTATATGTATATACAGTAACACTAAATCAACAAATAATAATGATTAATAATTAATTCATTCATTCATTGCACTTAAATCTCTGTGCTTTGAGATACTCCACTGTAAGCAGAAGTGAAGCTGTTGCACCCTGCGCTCAGATAATGTAGTGCCGCTCTCTGTGACGTCATCATAGAACTGTTGACGAAATGGTTGGACAACAGGCGCGACTGCAGTACATCAGTGTGGAGACCTGAGTCACGTGACTGTTGGTGTGGGTGCCGCAGAGTAAGTAACAGGGTCCCTAGTAGAACTGGGATCGGTCCTCGAAAACTGGAAGATTAGAGGTTGCACATTAAAGTCATACCCAGTAGATGGAGACATTACGTTATAAATAATAAACACACTACGGCCAGAAGTATGTGTATATTTTATTCAAGTATATTTATGTATATTTTATTTTTCTTTGCACCTGTAACTGTTTTGTTTTGTATATATTTGTTCTTTCTTATTGTTATTATTCTTTTTTCTGTAACTGAGCTTTGGCAATACGAATGTCCTTATTTCCCAGGAAAAAATGTAGTAATGTAATCTAGTTGACAGTTCCAGTATGTTCACAGTAAAACCATGAATTATTTCACAGTTCTACTATAAAAAAAAATTTCATAGTACAACTGTTAATTATATTACAGTTCTGCTATGAATTGATGGTAATTTGGCCACTTCATGGTTCTACTGTAAAATTTCATAGTAATGTTGTTGACAGTTCCACTATGAACTTTCACAGTTTGACCATGAATTATTTTACAGTTCTACTATAAACAATTTCATAGTAAAACTGTAAACCAGATTGATTATTTTACTATGACGTTTAACAGTTCCACTGTAAACTTGGTAACAGTTTTACTTTGAACTTCACAGTTTACTTTGACTGTAATTACTGTACTTTGACATCAATTATACAATACAGTACAATGTATAGATCTCACAACCCAGAATTGTATCCTTGGCTCTTTGCCATTTATTAAGCAATGGTATGATTTCAAACACAAGCACAAAAACAACTGGTAAGGATACCTTCTAAATGGTAAACTGATAACACATTTACCAACTTGGCATTCTATATTGTAATGTCAAATGTACAATAATAATAGTAATGTAGAAAATAATAGTAATAGATTGTATTTGTTATACGTATAATAACATAATTATATTACATTTATTAATTTATTTTACAATGGTAATTATACAAGAACATAATTTTATCATACAGTAATATATTATAATATTATATAATTTAATAATGTATTGTGGTATAAATCAATATATAAACTCTATACATACATAATGAAAAAATTCACTAATTCATAATCATTCACTATGCATTTATTTATGGCAGTATTGAGTGCTTGGATGTGTCCTATGTCTGTGTGTGTGTGTGTGTCTGTCTAAGGGGGGGTGGGGTGACATGAATTACACCTCTTGTTTTCCTAGCTTGTCCACAATGTTGAATTAATTTGCTGGTGAAGTACACTTTCTGGACTTCATGGGGAAAATCTGCTCAGCCACCTTTGAAAAAAAAAAAAAAATAAATAAAATAAATAAAATAAAGATTTTTTATTAAATATTTGCCGCCATCACCTCTAAGCTACAGGGGCCCTAATATACTTGATCAGCAATGCATTACATCTAATGTGTCATAAGGCATAGACTTGATGAGCGTATCAGTATATAAATGCAAACATATATTTATACATGGTCAAAAGATTAATTGATCTTAAGCAGAAGGTAAAGTGACAGAGTACCGTGTATTTTATTTTAAAATATAATCTGTTGTTTGAGTGCTCAATATATGAATATACTGAATATCAAACTTGTTGCTACTATCATGAACAAAAATATGGAAAACCCATCCTTATGTGCTGATGTGAAAGTAGGCAGATACTGTTATCTACAATACCTGGGTCTTCTACATGTATGTCGGACACTGAGACTCTCTCAACCTCAGCAGCCCTCCTTGACGTGGCCATTTTTCTGAAATAAAAAAAACCCTGTTTTTAATTTCATATTTAAAATCTGTAGTTAACAGAATGCTACAATAGCTAAAACACAGTGGCACAAATGCAGGGTTTTATCCTGGGTTGTTGGCGGGCTTAGGTGGTGTGGTCACTGGGCTTGAGCTTAGGTGGTGCCCAAGTCTTATAAGAGTAGGGAAAAACCTGAAATGTGTGTTGATAAATATTTTCTGAATAAATCAAGTAAACTTTAACTGCCTCAGTTTCATCGCAACAATTTAAAGCACACATATCACCCATCATATGACCAAGAAAACTTTGGACCTCCACTATTTTAAGTGCAACTTGCAGGTTAACTCCCACATTTAATTAATGTAGATACATGCGTATAGATATGACATAAAAGGTGAATTGTCTCGTAAGAAATATTAAAAGCATTTACAAACTTGTCTATGTTCATTTCATAGTAATATTATCTGTAAACCTAAAATCATTAAAAGTCATAAGTTTATTATAGAGCAGTTCAGCACAATAACAGCACTATAAAGTAAGTAACTGCACCAGTCTTTTTACTAGGCATTTAAAAAGCACACAGTCAACTAACTGCGGTAAAGTTGGTTTCATATTCACATATTCGGATTTCTTTTTCAATAGCTTTGGGCGGTGCGTGCTATAGGCTTAATAATAGCAAATGATCGTTTTTGACATCCAAGACAAGCAGCTACAACTCTGAAATCCACACAGCATGCTGTGTTCTACATGCAGCTGTGAGCACGATGAGTGCTAAGGGACCGTCTACAAATTAGAATACACAGTAAAAAACAAACAAAAAAAAAAACACACAAGTGTAGCAAAAATTTCACTTACTAAACCTCTTATCCCGGTTTTTAACATTTTAAGATTTTAACATCTGCAGGCCTGTAATAAAAGGCACTTGTGTAAAATTCCAATCTTGTTGGTAATATATTGTTTTAAAACGTATATATTTTTATACATATATAAAAACATATTTAATTCCAACCCCTTATGATATACCACATATATTGTTTAATTCGTCTTTTATTTGGTCTTTTGATCAAATGACAGTGTTGCTCAATAAAAAGCAGTATAAGAACATATGCCTTCTACACAACTGAATTCTGGTAGTAGATTTAATTCTGTGAATTTATGTAAATAGCTTTTGAACAACTGCTCATGTTGCTCCAAAACAAACTGTGTTTTATAAAAATACACATTTTACAAACTACAACTCTTACATTGACTGTCCTAAACCTTACACACGTGCTCCTAAACAAGTTAAATATTATCAAGTGTAACCCACATTACATACTACAACTCTTATACTGACACTGTCACCCTTTATTACATAATAAAAACAGATTTTTATTAATAACTTCAATAGCTTTTAAAGTATTCGTCACATTACTCTAAAACAAGTTGTAAATTATCAAGTGTAACCCACATTACATACTACAACTCTTATTCTGACACTTTTACCCTTTTTTACATAATAAAAATAGATTTTTATTAATAATTTCAATAGCTTTTAAAGTATTCGTCACATTACTCTAAAACAAGTTGTAAATTATCAAGTGTAACCCACATTACATACTACAACTCTTATACTGACACGTCACACTTTATTACATAATAAAAACAGATTTTTATTAATAACTTCAATAGCTTTTAAAGTATTCGTCATATTGCTTTAAAACAAGTTGTATTTTATCAAATGTAACCCACATTACATACTAATCGTCATATTGCTTTAAAAGACCCTAAGAGACTCTGCTAGACCTTAACTGACCCCACTACACCTTAAAAGACTCTACTAGACCTTACCAGACCCTACTAAACCTTTCCAGACCCTGCTAGACTTTACAAGACCTTAACAGGCCCTACTAGGCCTTACTCAAAATTAACAGAACCTACTAGACCTTACTAGACGTTAACAGACGCTTCTAGACCTTACTAAACCCTAACGGACCCTGCTAGACCTTAACAGACCTTACTAGACCTTAATAGACCCTAATAGACCTTACTAGACCTTAAAAGACCCTACTAGACCTTAACAAACAATACAAGACCTTAAAAGACCCTACTAGACCTTACCAGACCCTACTAGACCTTACTAGACCTAAACCGACCCTGATAGACCTTACTAGACCATAACAGACACTACTATACCTTAACAGACCCTACTAGATCTTACAGGAACTTAAAAGGCCCTTATAGACCTTACTTTACCTTAAAATACCATACTGGACTTTACAAGACCTTAACAGTCTCTACTAGACCTTAAAAGACCCGAACAGACCTTACTATACCTTAAAAGACCTTACTGGACTTTACTAGACCTTACCAGACCTTAACAGATGCAACTAGACCTTAAAAGACCCTAAAAGACCATACTATACCTTAAAAGACCCTACTAGACCTTACAAAACCTTAACAGACTAAAATTACTAGACATTAACAGACCCTACAAGACCTTAACAGACCCTTTTAGACCTTACTAGACTTTAACAGATCCTACTAGACCTTAAAAGACCCTAAAAGACCTTACTATGCATTAAGTAAGTAAGTAAAATTTATTTATATAGCACTTTTCACAGATAAGAATCACAAAGTGCTTTACAAAAACATTGCATGACAAAATATACACACTCATCTACATAATAAAACACAACATAAAATAAATTAAACAATAATAATAATAAATAAAAACAAATAAATGAATAAATAAATAAATAAAAATAAATAAATAATTCATTCAACATTACACAAATGCCTGCTTGAAAAGATAAGTCTTTAGTTGTTTTTTAAAAGAATCTACAGAGTCTGCAGATCTTAAAAAGTTGGGTAGTGCATTCCATGATTTTGGAGCGTTGTCCTCAAATGCGCGATCCCCACGAGTCTTTAAGCGGGAGCGTGGGACAGCAAGTGGGACGACAAGTTCAGCTTGCTAGACCTAAGAGAGCGCTCCGATACATATGGGTGAAGTAGCTCTGATATATAGATGGGAGCCTGACCATGCAATGCTCTATAGGTAAAAGCCAAAATTTTAAACTGGATCCTATACTGCACAGGAAGCCAGTGTAGAGATCTTAACAGTGTGGTTGTGTGACACCGTCTATTTGAGCTAGTAAGTAATCTAGCAGCAGCATTCTGTATTGTCTGCAACCGATCACAAGCAGACATACTAAGAGCAGAAAACAGGGCACTGCAGTAGTCAATATGAGATGAAATAAAAGCATGTATAATCATCTCTAGGTCAGCATTTGAAACTAGATCTCAATTAATCATTAAAAGACCCTACTAGACCTTACAAAACCTTAACAGACCCTACTAAACTTACTAGACATTAACAGACCCTACTAGACCTTAACAGACCCTACAATACTTCACTAGACCTTAAAAGACCCTACTAGACCTTACTAGACCATAATAGACCCTATTAGACCTTAATAGACCTTAACCAACCCTACTAGACCTTAATACACCTTAAAAGACCCTACTAGACCCTTCTAGACCTTAAAAGACCCTACAAGACCTCACTAGACCTTAACAGACCCTACTAGATCTTACAAGACCTTAACAGACCCTATTAGACCTCACTAGAACTTAACAAACCCTACAAGACATTAAAGCACGTTAAAAGACCCTACTAGACCTTATCAGACCCTGCTAGACCTTACTAGACCATAACAGACCATTCTAGACCTTAACAGACTCTACTAGTGACTATCAACCAGTGGCACTAACACCGGTAGTCATGAAGTGCTTTGAGAGACTGGTTCTTTCACATATCAGAGACATCATACCCCCGGATTTGGATCAACATCAGTTTCCCAACAAACAACATCAGTTTCCCAACAAACAGATCCACTGAAGATGCTGTCTCAATGGCACTTCACACAGCATTGTCGCATCTGGAACAGTCCAATATGTACAGTGTATCACAAAAGTGAGTACACCCCTAACATTTCTGCAAATATTTTATTATATCTTTTCATGGGACAACACTATAGAACTAAAACTTGGATATAACTTAGAGTAGTCAGTGTACAACTTGTATAGCAGTGTAGATTTACTGTCTTCTGAAAATAACTCAACACACAGCCATTAATGTCTAAATGGCTGGCAACATAAGTGAGTACACCCCACAGTGAACATGTGCAAATTGTGCCCAAAGTGTCAATATTTTGTGTGACCACCATTATTATCCAGCACTGCCTTAACCCTCCTGGGCATGGAATTCACCAGAGCTGCACAGGTTGCTACTGGAATCCTCTTCCACTCCTCCATGATGACATCACGGAGCTGGTGGATATTAGACACCTTGAACTCCTCCACCTTCCACTTGAGGATGCGCCACAGGTGCTCAATTTGGTTTAGTCCATCACCTTTACCTTCAGCTTCCTCAGCAAGGCAGTTGTCATCTTGGAGGTTGTGTTTGGGGTCGTTATCCTGTTGGAAAACTGCCATGAGGCCCAGTTTTCGAAGGGAGGGGATCATGCTCTGTTTCAGAATGTCCCAGTACATGTTGGAATTCATGTTTCCCTCAATGAACTGCAGCTCCCCAGTGCCGGCAACACTCATGCAGCCCAAGACCATGATGCTACCACCACCATGCTTGACTGTAGGCAAGATACAGTTGTCTTGGTACTTCTCACCAGGGCGCCGCCACACATGCTGGACACCATCTGAGCCAAACAAGTTTATCTTGGTCTCGTCAGACCACAGGGCATTCCAGTAATCCATGTTCTTGGACTGCTTGTCTTCAGCAAACTGTTTGCTGGCTTTCTTGTGCGTCAGCTTCCTTCTGGGATGACGACCATGCAGACCGAGTTGATGCAGTGTGCGGCGTATGGTCTGAGCACTGACAGGCTGACCTCCCACGTCTTCAACCTCTGCAGCAATGCTGGCAGCACTCATGTGTCTATTTTTTTAAAGCCAACCTCTGGATATGACGCCGAACACGTGGACTCAACTTCTTTGGTCGACCCTGGCGAAGCCTGTTCCGAGTGGAACCTGTCCTGGAAAACCGCTGTATGACCTTGGCCACTATGCTGTAGCTCAGTTTCAGGGTGTTAGCAATCTTCTTATAGCCCAGCCCATCTTTGTGGAGAGCAACAATTCTATTTCTCACATCCTCAGAGAGTTCTTTGCCATGAGGTGCCATGTTGAATATCCAGTGGCCAGTATGAGAGAATTGTACCCAAAACACCAAATTTAACAGCCCTGCTCCCCCTTTACACCTGGGACCTTGACACATGACACCAGGGAGGGACAACGACACATTTGGGCACAATTTGGACATGTTCACTGTGGGGTGTACTCACTTATGTTGCCAGCTATTTAGACATTAATGGCTGTGTGTTGAGTTATTTTCAGAAGACAGTAAATCTACACTGCTATACAAGCTGTACACTGACTACTCTAAGTTATATCCAAGTTTCATGTCTATAGTGTTGTCCCATGAAAAGATATAATGAAATATTTGCAGAAATGTGAGGGGTGTACTCACTTTTGTGATACACTGTACGTGAGGATGTTATTTGTGGACTTTAGCTCAGCTTTTAGCTGTAATTCCTCACAAACTGGTCAGGAAATTGGGGTGCTTGGGTCTGGACAGTTCCATCTGCTCCTGGGTTTTGGACTTTCTCACGGACAGACCACAACGTGTCAGGATAGGACATCACACCTCCTCCACTCTGATCCTGAACACTGGTACCCCGCAGGGCTGCGTGCTGAGCCCCATGCTCTTCACCCTGTTCACGCACGACTGCACCCCAATCCACACCTCCAACACAATAATAAAATTTGCTGACGACACCACAATTATTGGCCTAATTACAGATGGTGATGAATGTGCCTACAGGGACGAGGTGAAATGTCTGGGTGAATGGTGCAAAGTCAATGACCTAGTACTTAACACCTCCAAGACAAAGGAGATCATTGTGGACTTCAGAAGAACAAAGAGGTCAGACCATCACCCCCTTCACATCTCTGGAGAAGTAGTGGAACATGTGGAGAGTGTGAAATTCCTTGGGGTTCACATATCCAACAATCTAACATGGACACAGAACACCTCGTACCTGAACATGAGAGCACATCAAAGACTCTATTTCCTGAGAAAGCTAAAACAGGCTCAGCTCAAAAACTCCTGGTGAACTTCTACCGCAGCACCATCGAGAGCGTCCTCTCCAACTGCATGACTGTGTGGTACTCCAGCTGCACAGCCTCAGAGAGGAAGGACCTACGTCGGGTGGTCAGAGCGGCGGAACGTATAATCGGGACCGAACTCCCCAACTTGGACAGTGTTTATAACAGCCGTCTACAGAACAAGGCCGACAGCATCAGTAAGGATGCAACACACCCTGGGAACTGTCTGTTTTCCCTGTTACCATCTGGGAGGTGGTACAGAGCTAGTCGTGCACACACAAACAGACTGAGAAATAGCTTTTTCCCAAGAGCTGTGGCCTCCATCACCCCTCCCAACACCTCATAGACTGTGAACTTGAACACTGCATATTTGCACATCTTCTTACAACCATTCTCTCACTCAAGCATGAAATGATCATTTCTGAAACTGAACTGGTATCTCCACATAGCACAGTCACTTTATATATTCATATTCACCCATAATTAATTTTATTATTTATTTTGAAATACATACTTTTAAATTGTACTGGTTACTGTGTAAATATCCATATGCTTATGTAAATACGTTTGCTTCTTCTTAAATATCTATATGCTTAAATATCCATATGCTTATGTAAATACTTTTGCTTCTTCTTTTTTATCTTTCGCACAGTGTCAAACTAAATTTCGTTGTACGCAAGCATAATGACAATAAAGGTTCTTCTTTTTATTCTCTTCTAGACCCTACAAGACCTTAAAAGACTCTAATAGACCTTACTATACCTTAAAAAACCATACTGGACTTTACTAGACCTTAACAGTCTCTACTAGACCTTACTAGACCTTAAAAGACCATAATAGACCTTACTATACCTTAAAAGACCCTACTGGACTTTAAAAGACCTTACTAGACCTTAACAGACGCTACTAGACCCTACTAGACCTTAAAAGACCCTACTGGACTTTAATAGACCTTACTAAAACTTAAAAGACCCTACAAGACCTTAAAAGACCCTTCTAGATCTTAGTAGACCTTAAAAGACCCTAAAAGACCTAACTATACCTTAAAAGACCTAACTATACCTTAAAAGACCCTACTAGACCTTAAAAGACCCTAAAAGACCTTAACAGACCCTAGAAGACCTCAATAGACCTTAACAGACCCTAGAAGACCTTACTAGACCTTAATAGAACTTAACTGACCCTACTAGACCTTAATACACCTTAAAAGACCCTACTAGACCTTATGAGACCTTAACAGACCATACAGGACCTTAACAGACCCTGATAGACCTTAATGGACCTATACAGACCCTACTAAACCTTACCAGACCTTAACAGACCATACAAGACTTTACTAGACCATAACAGACCCTATTAGACCTTCCTTGACCTTAACAGACCCTGACAGACCTTACTAGACCATAACAGAACCTACTAGACCTTACAAGACCTTAAAAGACCCTAAGAGACCTTACAACCCCTTAAAAGACCCTACTAGACTTAACTAGACATTACTAGACCTTAACAGTCTCTACAAGAGCTTACAAAACCTAAAAAAGCCTAATAGGCCTTACTATACCTTAAAAGACCCTACTGCACTTTACAAGACCTTACTAGACCTTAACAGACGCTACTAGAGCCCACTAGACCTTTAAAAGACTCTACTGGACCTTACTGGACTTTACTGGACCTTACGAGACCTTAAAAGACCCTACTAGACCTTAATAGACTGTAACAGACCCTAATAGACCTTAAAAGACCCTGCTAGACCTTAACAGACCCTACCAGACCTTACTAGGCTTAAACAGAGCCTACTATACCTTACAAAACCTTAACAGACCATACTCAACTTACTAGACATTAACAGACCCTACTAGACCCAAAAAGACCCTACAAAACCTCAATAGACATTAACAGACCCTAATAGACCTAATTACACCTTAATAAACCTTATTGGACCTTAAAAGACCATAAACGACCCTACTAGACCTTATCACACCTTAATAGACCCTACTAGACCTTATTAGACCTCAACAGACACTTCTAGACCAAAAAAGACAATATTGGACTTTACAAGACTTTAAAAAACCTAACAAGACCTAAACAGACCCTACAAGAGCTTAACAGACCCTACAAGACCCCACTAGACCTTAACAGACCCTACTAGACCTTACAAAACTTTAACAGAACCTATTAGACCTTACTAGACGTTAACCAACCCAACTAGATCTTAAAACACGTTAACAGACCATACTAGATTTTACTGGACTTTAACAGACCCTGCTAGACCTTACTAGACCTTAAAAGACCATACTAGACCTTAAAAGACCATACTAGACCTTAAAAGACCCTACTAGACGTTACAAGACCTTAAAAGACCCTAATAGACCTTAATATACCTTAAAAGAACCCACTGGACTCTACTAGATCTTACTAGACCTTAACAGACCCTACTAGACCCTACTAGACCTTACTAAACCTTAAAAGACCCTAAAAGACCTTACCATACCTTAAAAGAACCCACTGGACTTTACTAGATCTTACGAGACCTTAACAAACCCTACTAGACCTTAATAAACCTTAACAGACCCTAATAGACCTCAAAAGACCCTACTAAACCTTAACAGACCTTACAAGACCTTACTAGACCTTAACAGAGCCTACTAAATCTTATTAGACCTTAACAGACCCCACTAGACCTTAATACACCTTAATAGACCCTACTAGACCTTGCTAGACCTCAACAGACACTTCTAGACCAAAAAAGACCTAACAAGGCCTAAACAGACCCTACAAGACCTTAATAGACCCTACAAGACCTCACTAGACCTTAACAGACCCTACTAGATCCTACAAGACCTTAACAGACCTTATTAGACCTTTCTAGACCTTAACCAACCCTAAACACGTGTTTAACCTGTTAAACACGTTAACAGACCCTACTAGATTTTACTGGACTTTAACAGACCCTGCTAGACCTTACTAGACCTTAAAAGACCATACTAGACCTTAAAAGACCCTACTAGACGTTACAAGACCTTAAAAGACCCTAATAGACCTTAATATACCTTAAAAGAACCTACTAGACCTTAACAGACCCTTCTAGACTTTAACAGACCCCACTGGACTTTACTAGACCTTACTAGACTTTAACAGACCCTACTAGACCTTAATAAACCTTAAAAGACCCTAATAGACCTCAACAGACCCTACTAAACCTTACCAGACCCTACAAGACCTTACTAGACCTTAACAGAGCCTACTATATCTTATTAGACCTTAACAGACCCCACTAGACCTTAATACACCTTAATAGACCCTACTAGACCTTACTAGACCTCAACAGACACTTCTAGACCAAAAAAGACCTTACTACACCTTACTAGACTTTAAAAGACCTAACAAGACCTAAACAGACCCTACAAGACCTTAATAGACCCTACAAGACCTCACTAGACCTTAACAGACACTACTAGACCCTACAAGACCTTAACAGAGCTTATTAGACCTTAGTAGACCTTAACCAACCCTACTAGACCTTAAAACACGTTAACAGACCCTACTAGATTTTACTGGACTTTAACAGACCCTGCTAGACCTTACTAGACCTTAAAAGACCATACTAGACCTTAAAAGACCCTACTAGACGTTACAGGACCTTAAAAGACCCTAATAGACCTTAATATACCTTAAAAGACCCTACTAGACCTTAACAGACCGTTCTAGACTTTAACAGACCCCACTGAACTTTACTAGACCTTACTAGACTTTAACAGACTCTACAAGACCTTACTAAACCTTAACAGAGCTTAATACATCTTATTAGACCTTAACAGACCATACTAGACCATACAAAACCTTAACAGTCCCTACTATATTTTACTAGACATTAACAGACCGTACTAGACCTTAAAATACCCTACTAGATCTTAAAACACGTTAACAAACCCTACTAGATTTTACTAGACCTTAACAGACCCTGCTAGACCTTACTAGACCATAACAAACCATACTAGACCTTAGAAGACACTACTAGACTTTACAAGACATTAAAACACCCTAATAGACCTTACTATACCTTAAAAGACCCTACTGGACCCTACTAGATCTTATTAGACCTTAAAAGAACCCACTGGACTTTACTAGATCTTACTAGACCTTAACAGACCCTACTAGACCTTAATAAACCTTAACAGACCCTAATAGACCTCAAAAGACCCTACTAAACCTTAACAGACCCTACAAGACCTTACTAGACCTTAACAGAGCCTACTATATCTTATTAGACCTTAACCCCTCTAGACCTTAATACACCTTAATAGACCCTACTAGACCTTACTAGACCTCAACAGACACTTGTAG
Organism: Trichomycterus rosablanca; assembly: GCF_030014385.1. Taxonomy (NCBI): domain Eukaryota; kingdom Metazoa; phylum Chordata; class Actinopteri; order Siluriformes; family Trichomycteridae; genus Trichomycterus; species Trichomycterus rosablanca. Next base: position 15,411,201 of record NC_086000.1, on the reverse strand, counting down.
ACCAAAAAAGACCTTACTACACCTTACTAGTGTTACGGGGCTCAAACGCCTCGTGTTGTGTTTTCCCAGATCTTAAATAACGGTCTGGTGGGACCCAAAAGCAGATTTGAAAAATCGCAGTGAATGAGATTCGAACCGGGATCGCGGGTGTTAAAGAGCTTTGCTCTACCCGATTCGCTATGGGCTTGGTTAAAGTGCTTGTGACTTTAAACTACTTAACGGTTTTAAATGATAACCCTTAAATGTAAACAAATAGCAGAAGATATATGTGTATTTATATATATATAAAGGAACTGTGTGTTTGTTGAAAAAAAGGGAAAACAGAGAGGAAAGACTGACTGAAATAGCGGAGACCGCAACTTGATAATAAAAAAATAAAAGGTGTGGTTTCGAACCCCGCACGTCAGCGTACTGCGCTCGAGAGACTGAGGCCCTAACCACTACTCTATAGGGTAAACTAAAGAAACAGCGATCTGAATCACTTATTAACATATGCGCCTCAAACAGGCGGGAAACGAAACAAAGGATGCCAAACAAACCCAAAAAAATACACAAAGAAAAACTAATCTGATGAGCTACCCGCTGGCTGTTGGGTAGTCGTTTCAGAACTCAAAGAGACCTCAACAAAGGTGTGAGGTTACTAAAGAAATGATAAATTACTTTACTTTTCTAAAACTGTTTCAGTTATTTAAACAGGGAGATAAACAAAAAGGTCTTTCTTTTAGGGGAAAACCAATGTTCCCGAAACAGAGAAAAAGAGGACGAAAGATGTCTTTCTTAAGAAGAGAATACCAAATTACCGGCGAGGTCTGGTATTACTACATTAACACAAGACTCTGCGCCGAGTGAGCCGTGCGCAGCCTTTATAAAGGTGCTGCACAGCTGATGTCAATCAGCTTAATTATCCCTGGGTGTGGCACGCGGTCTCCCTCTAGTGGTGGGAGGATGGCGGTGTCTTACAACTAGACTTTAAAAGAGCTAACAAGACCTAAACAGACCCTACAAGACCTCACTAGATCTTAACAGACCCTACTAGACCCTACAAGACCTTAACAGACGCTATTAGACCTTACAAGACCTTAACCAACCCTACAAGACCTTAAAACACGTTAACAGACCCTACTAGATTTTACTAGACCTTATAAGACCATACTAGACCTTAAAAGACCCTACTAGACCTTAACAGACCCTTCTAAACTTTAACAGACCCCACTGGACTTTACTAGACCTTACTAGACTTTAACAGACCCTACTAGACCTTAATAAACCTTAACAGACCCTAATAGACCTCAAAAGACCCTACTAAACCTTAACAGACCCTACAAGACCTTACTAAACCTTAACAGAACTTACTATATCTTATTAGACCTTAACAGACCATACTAGACCTTACAAAACCTTAACAGACCCTACTATATCTTACTAGACCTTAACAGACCCTACTAGACCTTACAAGACATTAATAAACCCTACTAGACCTTAAAAGACCCTACTAGATCTTATAAGACATTAATAGACCCTACTAGACCTTAACAGACCATACAAGACCTCACTAGACGTTAACAGACCCTACTAGACATTACTAGACTATAATAGACCATATTAGACCTTTATAAGCCTTAACAGACCCAACTAGACCTTACTAGACCTTAAAAGACCCTTCTAGACCTTAACAGACCATACAAGACCTCACTAGACCTATACAGACCCTACTAGACCTTAAAATACCCTAACAGACCTTACTAGACCTTACAAAACCTTAACAGTCCCTACTATACCTTACTAGACATTAACAGACCGTACTAGACCTTAACAGACCCTACTATACCTTACTAGACATTAACAGACCGTACTAGACCTTTACAGACCCTACTAGACTTTAAAAGACTAACAGACCCTAAAAGACCTTAACCAACCCTACAAGACCTTAAAACACGTTAACAGACCCTACTAGATTTTACTAGACCTTATAAGACCATACTAGACCTTAACAGACCCTTCTAAACTTTAACAGACCCCACTGGACTTTACTAGACCTTACTAGACTTTAACAGACCCTACTAGACCTTAATAAACCTTAACAGACCCTAATAGACCTCAAAAGACCCTACTAAACCTTAACAGACCCTACAAGACCTTACTAAACCTTAACAGAACTTACTATATCTTATTAGACCTTAACAGACCATACTAGACCTTACAAAACCTTAACAGACCCTACTATATCTTACTAGACCTTAACAGACCCTACTAGACCTTACAAGACATTAATAAACCCTACTAGACCTTAAAAGACCCTACTAGATCTTATAAGACATTAATAGACCCTACTAGACCTTAACAGACCATACAAGACCTCACTAGACGTTAACAGACCCTACTAGACCTTACTAGACTATAATAGACCATATTAGACCTTTATAAGCCTTAACAGACCCGACTAGACCTTACTAGACCTTAAAAGACCCTTCTAGACCTTAACAGACCATACAAGACCTCACTAGACCTATACAGACCCTACTAGACCTTAATAGACTTTAACAGACCCTAAAAGACTCTAACAGACCCTACTAGACCTTAAAATACCCTAACAGACCTTACTAGACCTTACAAAACCTTAACAGTCCCTACTATACCTTACTAGACATTAACAGACCGTACTAGACCTTAACAGACCCTACTATACCTTACTAGACATTAACAGACCGTACTAGACCTTTACAGACCCTACTAGACTTTAAAAGACCAACAGACCCTAAAAGACCCTAACAGACCCTACAAAACCTTAACAGACCCTACTATATCTTACTAGACCTTAACAGACCCTACTAGACCTTACAAGACATTAATAGACCCTACTAGACCTTAAAAGACCCTACTAGATCTTACAAGACATTAATAGACCCTACTAGACCTTAACAGACCATACAAGACCTCACTAGACGTTAACAGACCCTACTAGACCTTACTAGACTATAATAGACCATATTAGACCTTTATAAGCCTTAACAGACCCGACTAGACCTTACTAGAACTTAAAAGACCCTTCTAGACCTTAACAGACCATACAAGACCTCACTAGACCTATACAGACCCTACTAGACCTTAATAGACTTTAACAGACCCTAAAAGACTCTAACAGACCCTACTAGACCTTACAAAACCTTACCAGTCCCTACTATACCTTACTAGACATTAACAGACCGTACTAGACCTTAACAGACCCTACTATACCTTACTAGACATTAACAGACCGTACTAGACCTTTACAGACCCTACTAGACTTTAAAAGACTAACAGACCCTAAAAGACCCTAAAAGACCCTACTAGACCTTAACAGACCCTAACAGACCTTACTAGACCTTACAAAACCTTAACAGTCCCTACTATACCTTACTAGACATTAACAGACCCTACTAGACCTTACCTTAAAAGACCCTATTAGACGTAAATAGACCTTAACCGACCCGACTAGACCTTAACAGACACTACTAGACCTTAACAGAGCCTATTTGACCTTACTGGACTATAAAAGACCCTAATAGACCTTAGTACACCTTTAAAAACCTTACTGGACTTTACTAGAAATTACTAGACCTTAACAGTCTCTACTAGAGCTTACAAGACCTTAAAAGACCATAATAGGCCTTACTATACGTTAAAAGACCCTACTGTACTTTACAAGACCTTACTAGACCTTAACAGACGCTACTAGACCCTACTAGACCTTAAAAGACCCTAAAAGACCTTACTATACCTTAAAAGACCTTACTGGACTTTACTAGACATTACTAGACCTTAACAGACCCTACAAGACCTTAACAGACCTTAGTAGACCTTAAAAGATCCCAAGAGACCTTACTATATCTTAAAAGACCCTACTGGACTTTTCTAGACCTTAAAAGACCCTACTAGATCTTAATAGAACTTAACAGACCCAAATAGACCTTAACAGACCCTACTAGACCTTTACAGACCTTACTAGACCTTAACAGAGCCTACTATACCTTAAAAGACCTTAACAGACCCTACAAGACCTTACAAAACTTTAAAAATCCCTTTTAAACTTACTAGACATTAACATACCCTACTAGACCTTAACAGACCCTACAACACCTCACTAGACCTTAAAAGACCCTACTAGACCTTACTAGACCCTATTAGACCTTAATAGACCTTAACCAACACTACAAGACCTTAATAAACCTTAACAGACCCTACAAGACCTTTCCAGACCTTAACAGACCCTTCTAGACCATAAAATACCCTACTAGACCTTAACAAATCTTACTAGACCTTACTAGACTTTAACAGACGTAACAAGACCTTAACAGACCATACAAGACCTCACTAGACCTTAACAGACCCTACTAGACCTTAAAAGACCCTATTAGACCTTACTAGACCTTATTACACCTTTACAGACCCTGCTAGACCTTAACAGACCCTGCTAGACCTTAAGATTCAAGATTCAAGAGTTTTATCGTCATGTGCACAGAAAAACCAGCAGTTACACTGTACAATGAAATTCTTACTTTGTACGTCCTTCAAACGTCAATAAGTATTATACATAAAACAAAATTAAACTAACAGAATAAAAACCTAGTATAAAAACTTTTTAAATATAAACTTAAACTATAAAAAACTTATGTACAATGAGTAAAAAAATAGAAATAAAAGTAAACTGAGGTAGTAAAAAGAGGCACATAGTAGCAGTTGTTTAAGGTGCAGAAACATTGTGCAGTTTAAGAATAAAGAATAAAGCAGCATTAAGTTATTTTAAGTTGTTTACGTTGTATTAAGGTGCAAATATGCATAGCAGCAGTCATTGGAAATACAGTTCCATTTTAATGTTCATGATGTAGGTTGTGTATGTAATAGTCCATGTTTGTTCACAAGCCTGACTGCCTGTGGGTAGAAACTGTTGGTCAGTCTTGTTGTTCTGGCCTTAATGCCTCTAAAGCGTTTGCCTGATGGCAGAAGAGTGAAGAGGTGGTTTTGGGGGTGTGTGCTGTCCTTGATTATGTGATGGGCTCTCCTGACCACCCTGGTTTGATAAATGTCCTGTAGTGCAGGGAAGGATGTTCCAGAAATTCTTTGTGCAGTTTTTATTACACGCTGGAGAGCCTTCCTGTCCTCTGCAGTGCAGTTTCCATACCAGACTGTGATGGAGCTGGTAAGGACACTTTCGACTGTGCATCTGTAAAAGTTGCTGAGAATTTTGGTTGACATGCCAAATTTCCTTAATCGTCTTAGAAAGTACAGTCTCTGTTGAGACTTCTTAATGATATGGCGTGTGTTGCAGGACCAGGTGAGATCCTCACCGAGCTGTAGTCGATGAACAGCATTCTTACATACGTGTCCTTGCCTTCCAGATGTGAAAGGGCTGTGTGCATGGCTGTGCAGATTGCATCATCAGTGGATCTGTTTTGACGATAAGCAAACTGTCCAATGTGTCCGGAATAGCTGTTTGGATACGAGTCATGACTATCCTTTCAAAGCACTTCATTACGATAGGTGTAAGCGCAATGGGATGATAGTCATTCAAGCAGGTTATTGTGTTTGTCTTTGGGAGTGGAACAATGGTGGTGGTCTTAAAGCAGGAAGGAACAGAGGCTTGCATAAGAGACAGGTTGAATATGTCTGCAAACACCTCCGCCAGCTCTGATGAACAAACCTGTAGTGCATGGCCAGGAATGCTGTCTGGACCAGTTGCCTTCCTTGGGTTTATTCTCAGAAGCGTCCTGCGCACCTCCATCACAGACACAATGAGTGATGCATCCTGTGTGCTCTCTGTGGCTGGAACCTCTTTCAGTGGTTCGATGGTGAGGGCCTCAAAGCGTGCGTAGAACTCATTCAGCTCTTCTGTTAGCGATGGATTGCTGGTTGTAATGTCCATGTTCCTCTGCTGGTAATCTGTGATGTGTTGCAAACCTTGCCACATGCGCCAGGAGTCCGTATTGATGTAATATCCCTCCAGCTTCAGTGTGTACTGTCTCTTGGCCCCTTTGATGGCTCTACGCAGGTCATATCTGGCCCTTTTGTAGTCCTCTGTGTTGCCTGAGACAAATGCAGCTGAGCGAGCACGTAGCATGGAACGAACTTCACAATTTATCCAGGGTTTTTGGTTGAGGTAGTTCCTGCAGTGTTTAGTGGGAACAATAGCCTCAGTGCAGTAGCTAATGTAGCCAGTTACTCCAGAAGCATACTCCTCTAGATCAACAGTACAGTCCTCTCTTAGAGCAGCAGTTCTAAACACGTCCCAGTCTGTGCTGTTAAAACAGTCCTGAAGTTCCAAATCAGTTTCTTCATTCCACACTTTAACAGTTTTACTCACTAGTGGTGCTCGCTTGAGGAGTTGTCTGTATGCAGGGTAGAGGAACACGGAAATGTGGTCGGACTGTCCGAAGTGTGGTCGTGGTACAGCCCTGTAAGCTCCCTTTACGTTGCTGTAGACTTGGTCAAGCACGTTCCTCTCCCTCGTCAGAAAGCTTACATGCTGGTGATATTTGGGCAGAACAGTTTTGAGGTTGCAATGGTTAAAATCGCCGGCTGCGATGAACACGGCGTCCGGGTGTACAGTCTCTTGTTTACTGATTACATCGTGCAGTAGCCCCAGTGCTGTAGCGGCGTTAGCTCGCGGTGGAATGTAAACAGCGAGTATAAACACTGCGTTAAACTCCCTTGGCAGATAAAAGGGTCTAGACTTCAGCATTAGCAGTTCTAAATCAGCTGAACAGTGTTCTTCCACAAGCTGTACATCCAAGCACCAACTGTTGTTCACGTACACACACACACCGCCGCCTTTGTTCTTACCCGACGCAGAGTTGCGGTCCCAGTGGTAAACAGAGTGCGTCTGCAGATGAATTGCCGAGTCCGGTGTTTTTTTTGAAAGCCAGGTTTCTTTCAGAATAACAGCACAGCAGTCTCTGATCTCATGTTGTGTTGTTATCCTGGTTCTCAGGTCATCCAGCTTGTTTTCGAGGGAGCGAACATTAGCCAGCAACAGGCTAGGTAGCGGTGGTAGCGGTGGTCGAGTAGCCCTAGCCTTTAGCCTAGCATGAAGCCCACCTCTCTTGCCACGCTTCCGTTTTGGCCGCTCTGTTCGCCGCCTACGTCGCTCGTCCAACGCCGGTGCTGCTGGTCTATGCTGCTCACATTCCGCGGAGTGTGGATGTAAAAGAAAGTCGAAGTTCGAAATGCTTAATGAAAGTTCATGATGAACTTTACCGATATCTGTCGTGGAAGAAAAAATTAAGTTGTTTGTCACTGAAACTCGAACCTTGAATAAGTTTGTTTATACTGTTTAAGCTACTGAATATGTGAAATGAACACGATGTACTAGAACAGAATATTCCACTTCTGTTTGATAGCAAGTTAACAGTTTAACAACATCATTGCTCTTATCTATATGGGTTGAACCTCTATCTATAAAAAGCATTACAAAGAATGAAAATTTGTCCTTCAGCCTGCATACGCTTTGCTGACTGTTTGGATCCTCTGCAGAGAATAAACTATCATCTTCTTACTAACTTCAGCTCTGACTCTAAGTGTCTTATTATAGTGTAATTTTGGAATTCTGTCACCACAATTTGGCGCTGCGAGCAGGGTTCCACACCGTCGTGGAGGGACATCTCTGGGGACTGAGGGACTGATCACCCCTTCTTCCCACCTGGCCTCACCAGTTTGAGCAAAGGAACAAAGGAGGACTCCCGCCTCGGCGTGCTGGAATCCAGAAAAGAATCTATGGTGTGACTTCTGCAAACTCCAAAACGGTGAGCTGATCTTGGTCTGATATTGATAGTTTATTGTAAGTACTAACGTGTGAAGGGTACTTAAGCTAAATTTAGGTCACTCCTAAATTTACTCGGTCGTTCCGGGAAAAACGTTAAAGATGGGTCAAGGAAATTCAAAAGGGGGTAAAGGGAAACCTTTTCCACTTCCCATAGTGCATTGCAGCATTCCACCTTATGGTAAATTAATAGATAATATGAAACAAAGGGAACCAGATAGCTGCGTTCAAATAAATGAGTGGGTCAAATTGTGCCATTTTCAACTGAACTAGTTCATCCACATTTAATGTCCCCCCCGGGGGAAAATGGCAGAATAAAGATAGGCTTCCTGAAGAAGCAGCAACGAGAGAGCTGCCGTCGGCACCTTCCTACGACGAAAACAGGCACGACCCTTTCCAGATGCCCAACATTCAGGTCATGGGACCCAGTGGTCCGGATTATGTTTTCAGACCATGGACTATGGATGATATCAGAACTGTGTGTGAAGATCTTCCACCCATTTCTGAGGGAGGACCAAAGTTTGTGGGAAAACTGAGACTGTTTGTTGAGGGTTGGAAGCCATCCATCAATGAACTGGCAAGAGCATGTGCATGCAAACTCAAGCTGGACTGGACAAAAGTCCAAGGATCACTACCTCTTACTACTGATATCTTTTATGATGCCACAGTGGGAGGCAGATTTCAGACTGAGTATACAAACCTGTGCAACAGAATCGAAAAAGGATTTCCAGTTAGACTGGATCTCACAAAACTGTCTCAAACCAGACAGATGGAAGGGAAGCATGTCAACGATTTTCTCCACAGACTTGAGGCTGTGCATGAAGCTCGTTGCGGGATTGACAAACCAGAGGATTATCCTGGTATAGTCCTCTCAGCCTGGGAAAGCCACTTGAAGGAACGATTCCTGAGCGGTCTGAGAATTGAGATTCAGAAGAAAGTGAGAGACGACTGTGTAGAAGCAGAAACTGGAAGACTCCAAACAATCTTGGCATTTGCGGTACATGTTGAAAAGAGACTGAACGAAAAGAAACAGAGAAGTAAGGAAGACAGAGAAAGAAAAGAGCATCAGCTTCAATGCGCAGTTTTAGAAGCTGCAAAAGGTGCTTTCGGACGTGGACGTGGTCGAGGTCGAGGAAAGGGAAAACAAAAAGGAAAAGGAAAGTCAGGTCCAGATGGCGAAAAGGATTTCTCAAAGTACAAGTGTTACAACTGCAACCAACTTGGGCACATTGCTAGAAACTGCCCTAAAAAGGACAATGTCCGAGACGAACAATTTGAGGAGGAGGTGGAATGAGGGGTACAGGGAATGAACATCACATCCACCAGACACCAAGAATCCGGTAAGACTGTTCTAAATTATCAAATGATATTGACAAAACCCTCTGCTTTGCCCACACTCGAGTTAAGAATTGCAGATCAGATTGTCCCATTTCTAGTAGACAGTGGTGCTACTATTTCTGTGTTAAAAACGGGAGCTTTACAGTCTGAGCCGCGATTATCAGGAAGAAAAACATTTGTAGTAGGAGCGGGTGGGGTTCCTTTGAGTGAATCTTTCACTGACGAGCTATTGTGTTACCATGCTGATAGTAACATGACTCTACAACATGCCTTCCTGCTATCGCCAACCTGTCCTGTAAATCTCTTGGCTAGGGACCTAATGTGTAAGTTAGGGTTAAAATGATCTTGTACGACAAAGGGAATTGATATAACCACGCTAAATTTACCCCAAATCCCTTCCAGTTCTACACGCGTCTGGATGGGATGGTGTTTAGAATACTCAAATTTCTGGTTATCCATTCTGTGTGAATTAAAGTCAAATTATGACATTGTTAAGGATGTGAATGATCTGCACTGTACTGTGGGTGTTGAACCTTTTCCTGTTGATATGGAACAAATGTGTTTGTTTCAAAACAGAGATAGTGAGTCAATCTCTGTAAAAACATTGTTCGTGGGTGAACAGTGGGCCGGCTGTACAGTATATCTAGCGCCTGATCAGAATAATTGGTTTAAAGGGGATGTGCCTTACATTTCTCTAGCAAAGGAAAAACATACACAGTGGAAAGACATGTCTAAATTTATTTTATGCTGCCTAAAAATTTCTGATTGGCAGCCTTGTGAATTTGATAACTGGGAATATTCAGAAAGCTCTAAAGTACACAAAGTGCTTGTAGATCAAAATTTCTCAGCACAGGCTGAGGTTTCTCTTTTGTCACAGCATGTAAATTTAGTAAATCAAGCTGATTTCTTGGATTCAATCGAACCATGGCTGTGGTCAAAAGATAAATATGACGTAGGTCTCATGAAGGGTGCACCCGAGTTAGTCATATCACCCAAAGGTGATTACAGACCATGCACTGTCCAATATCCTCTTAAGAAAGAGGCCCTTGAAGGTATAACCCCTGTCTTCAACAGTTTGTTGGAGAGAGGGATTATAGTAGAATGTCCGGACTCACCTTGTCGCTCTCCTATCTGGCCAGTAAAAAAAGCCATTATCCCGGGTAAACCTGCTCAGTGGAGATTTGTGCAAGACTTGCAAGCAGTAAACAAGGCCATTCATGCTCGAGCACCAGAAGTTCCAAATCCACACACCATTTTGAGTCAAGTCCCTGAAACCTCAAAATGGTTTTCTGTGATCGATCTTGCAAACGCGTTTTTCAGTCTGAAAGTGCACAAAGACTCTCAATTTTGGTTTGCTTTTTCTTTTCATGGGAAACTATATACGTTTACTCGTGTTCCACAGGGGTATGCTGAGTCCCCATCGTTCTTCAATGCTGCACTGAAGGATAACCTGTCTAAGTTTTCTTTTTCAGGCTGCAGCGTTCTTCTACAATATGTTGATGATTTATTGATCTGTTCGCCTGATTATGACACCTGTGTGACTGATACTATCTCTTTGCTTCATTTTTTAGCCCAGAATGGACACAGAGTGGACAAAGACAAGATGCAGCTTGTGCAATCAACAGTCACATACTTGGGTCACACTCTGTCAGAAAAAGGGAAGTCTTTAAGTGCTAAGAGAATTTCTGCTATTGTACACATTCCGAGACCAACCACAAAGAAGCAATTACTTTCATTTCTCGGTATGACAGGATACTGTAGAATGTGGATGCCACATTATGCTCAGGTGTCTTCACCGCTGCATGATATGGCACACAAAAAGAATTTAGTGGCTTCTTCTAAAGTCCAGTGGACTCCCGAAGGGGAGGAGTCGTTTGTAAATCTAAAAGTAGCTCTACAAAACTCTCCTGTCCTGGCTTTGCCAAACCCTGAGAAACCGTTTGAACAATTTGTGGACGAAAAACAAGGATATATGACTTCTGTTCTGTTACAGGAACATGGAAACAAACTGAGGCCTGTGGCTTATTTTAGTGGTAAACTCGACACAGTGGCTCAAGGCTACCCATATTGTTTACGCGCTGTAGCAGCAGCTGAAAAGGCTATCATATCTTCTAGAGAGATAGTGGGTTATGCTGACATTACCCTTCATGTTCCACACGCAGTATCTATGATTCTGTTAGAAAAACAGACATCTCATCTTAGTGCAGCGAGATGGCTGCGTTATCACACACTTCTGACAGAAATGCCAAATGTGACAGTAAAACGATGCACTGTTCTGAACCCAGCTACTCTCCTTCCCACAGAACAGGAAGGAGAACCCCATGACTGTCTGCACACATTGGATCTTGTCTGTTCACCTAGGCCTGATTTAAAAGATGTGCCCCTCGATAATGCTGATTTAATCCTGTATGTTGATGGATCTAGCTACAAGGATCCCATGGGCGTGACTAAAACTGGTTTTGCTGTTGTCACTTTGACTGACTCTTTGATTACAGGTAGCCTGCCTTCTTCTTACTCTGCACAAGCAGCTGAGCTTGTAGCTCTCACGGAGGCGTGTAAATTTGCAGCAGGCCATACCGTAACCATTTACACAGACTCCAGGTACAGTTTTGGGGTTGTTCACAGCTTTGGGACATTGTGGAAGCAAAGAAACTTCCTAACGTCATCAGGTAAAGCGATTGCACACCACACTCTTGTGTCAGCTCTTCTGGATGCCGTTTTACTACCTAAACAAGTTGCAGTGGTACATGTTCGTGCACACACAAACGGCTCGTCCCCTGAAGCACAGGGCAATGCACGAGCTGATGCAGCTGCAAAAAAAGCTGCTAGAGACCCGACTTACTTTTCAATACAAGCAACAGTAATTGAACCTCAGGACGTGACTGTTGATGAGATTCAACAGGGTAGAACAGCCAAGGATGTAAAAGCCTGGCGTAGTTCGGGGTGTACGTTTAATGGGAAGATTTGGAAAGGCCCTGATAACAAGCCATGTCTACCTTCCTATTACTTTCCTTATTTTGCGAAAATGGCCCATGGTGTGGACCATTGTTCGAGGGGAGGAATGGTAGATGCAGTTAAACAACAATGGTTTGTTAAAGGCTTCTCAAATTACTCACAAACTTTTTCCAAAAAGTGTTTAACCTGCCTGAAGGTAAATTCAGCAGGTGCAGTTAAAAAAACCCACACACACGGACATCCAGAACCTGATATGCCATTTGATCACTTACAAATGGATTTCATTGAATTGACACCATGTCAGAAAAAGAAGTATGTGCTTGTGATCGTTGACATGTTCTCCAAATGGGTGGAAGCGTACCCAACAACTCATCAGGACACACTAACGGTAGCAAAAATCCTGATGAGAGAGATTATTCCTAGATTTGGTATTCCTAGGAAAATATCCTCGGACAATGGACCCTCCTTTGTGGGAAAAATCCTGACACACATTAGTGATGTGATTGGCATGCCATTGCACAAACACTGCGCTTATCATCCACAGAGCGCAGGTTTGGTAGAGAGAACAAATGGCACAATTAAACAAAAATTGATGAAGGTCTGTCAGGAGACAGGGTTAAATTGGGTTGAGGCCCTTCCATTAGTCTGTATGAGTTTGAGACAGAGAGTGTCATCAAGAACAAAACTCTCGCCGTTTGAAATAATGTTCGGACGGCCACCAAACACGGGATGTGCTCCCAAAAGGGACACATTAGCCCTAGAAGACGATCACATGCAAAGATATTGTGCAACGCTGTGTTCTGTGTTGTCTGATGTGCACAGGAGGGTGAAGGAGTCTTTACCTAGTCCGGCAGTGACGGGACACACTGTACAACCAGGAGACTGGATCCTGACTAAGGTCTACAAGAGGGCTAACTGGAAAGCTGATCGCTGGCAAGGACCATTCCAGGTGTTGTTGGTTACTCACACTGCAGTAAAGATTGCTGAGAGGGACACCTGGATCCACATCTCACATTGCAAAAAGGCTCCTACTCCAGAGTAACCTCACATTTCACCATGATGAAGGAAACGGGCAACTGTTTCAAACTCTGTAAGGGACTTGCATTTGCAGTCGCTTTCATCATGATGGCTGCATCTACCTGGACAGCGGTATGGATCTGCACACAAGAAAAGCCAGAGATAAACACTGGACTTAGAGATCCAAAGACTAACATATTTTGGCAATATGCTAATTTCACAGTGAGGGAGAATTCGAATTGGATGCAAGGCAATACCACATGTTTGGTATGCGCGTTACTCCCCCACACTAGTACAAACCCTTTTGTCTATAGCATTAAGAAAGTCACATGGCAGCACGTGAATGACTCCTGGATAAATAGAACACAGCCCTCAGTAAATGAGACCAATGAATTTCTTAAAGGACATAGAGATCCATCAACAGGGCTTGAGATCCACGTTAAGAAAAAGGGAATTTTCTCTGTATGTTTCTATCGATGTGAAGGGAGTGGGTGTGCAAATGGAACAGATACAGAAGAATTAAATGAGTGCGAATTAGCTTTAGCTGACACTATTGAGACATGCGTCAGATTACCCAAAGGTACTAAATCTAGATGGCAACGGGGCTTAGATAAAGGTGTCTGTAACACCACTATAAATCTTAAGGCGGACATGGGAGGACATACTGATTTTAATACTGACACACAAATATGGATTCCTGATTGGTACTGGTGGTGTGGAGGTGGTAGATTGTGGTATTATTTCCCAAAGCTTCAAAGAGGACTCTGTGCTCTTGTAGAAATAGATGCACACCTCGTCATTCACTCAGCAGTAGTGCAAGCAAACACCCGGAATAAGAGAGACGTGAGTGAAACCATAAATGTAGAAGTTCCAGACGAACATAAGCTAGTAAGTGAGACAGGAAGATTCTTCGAAATAGCATTTCCTATGTATGGGGCAGGAAAGGTTAGACAGCAGTTAGAGAAAACACATTATAGACTGACTACGTTTGTAAATGAGACCGCAAAGGCTATAGAGGGAGTTAGACAAGAACTAACAGCTCTTAGACTCATGACCACTCAAAATAGAATGGCTCTAGACATCCTCCTAGCTAAGGAAGGAGGTGTTTGTGTGATGATAGGAGAACATTGCTGTACTTATATTCCACCTAATGATGCTCCAGACGGTAACATCTTAACAGCTTTAGACCACATGAAACAGATAGCCAAACAACTCAGGATGGATGAGGAAGGGAACTCACAATGGGGTTGGAGTTTAGGCTCATTGTTAGCAAGTTGGAAAGGTATCTTCATAGCAGTCCTTCCCACTATCATGGTAATCTGTTTGATTTTGTGCTTTGGACCGATGTGTTGTCAATGTTTAATGTCATCTGTGCAGAGACAAATGTTAAACCAATATCAGATGCTCCAACAGGTGGAGGAAGAGGTAGATTTTGCTTCTCCTCCTCCACCTGGATGGGAAAAGAACGCGTTAAAGGAATTTGGTGATATTGAAGTGCAACAAACAAATAATTCAATACGGTGAAACCTAAGGTGAAAATAGTATACAGAGTAAATGAAGTCATTGCAGAAAGTGATAAACATGTAATGATGGATGTACTTCTCTGTGTTCTGTATTCACGTGAATTTTTTCTATTTTCCGTTTGTTTCTAATGTGTTTGTTTATCCTATGTAGTATTCGGTGGAGTACCTTAAGTGGTCGCATAGGCAGATGGACCGTGAGAGAATTTTCCCTTCTAGTTGGTAAAAGAACGTATCTTTTGAAAGTTTTGACTGCCAGTTGGGTTTTTCGCTCTGACACTCCACCATTATGCTAATCTAATTTATTTACCTGATTATATTTTTTATTTTTTACTTATTTTTTATTTTATTTTTTTATTTTTATTCTTTTTTCCTCAGAATGTAGAAGGTTTCGAGTGTCCAAGTGACATGGGGAGGAGTTGTCGTGGAAGAAAAAATTAAGTTGTTTGTCACTGAAACTCGAACCTTGAATAAGTTTGTTTATACTGTTTAAGCTACTGAATATGTGAAATGAACACGATGTACTAGAACAGAATATTCCACTTCTGTTTGATAGCAAGTTAACAGTTTAACAACATCATTGCTCTTATCTATATGGGTTGAACCTCTATCTATAAAAAGCATTACAAAGAATGAAAATTTGTCCTTCAGCCTGCATACGCTTTGCTGACTGTTTGGATCCTCTGCAGAGAATAAACTATCATCTTCTTACTAACTTCAGCTCTGACTCTAAGTGTCTTATTATAGTGTAATTTTGGAATTCTGTCACCACAGAATTGGAGTGCTTCTCTGCTATACCTAATTTGTGCGTAGCTAAACTTTGTGTTTAATACAAATAAAAAAGCTAAAATAAACAAAAAATAGCGTTTGAGAAAGGAGGACGTACAAAGACATCTGCCACAGTGGGCGCCATCCTGGTTCAACTAAAAGGTATTAAAATACCCTAATAGACTTTACTATACCTTAAAAGACCCTACTGGACTTTACAAGACATTACTAAACCTTAAATGACCCTAATAGACCTTAGTATACCTTAAAAGACCCAACAGGACTTTACTAGACCTTACTAGACCTTAACAGACCATAGTAGACCTTAACAGATCATTCTAGACCTTAAAAGAACCTAAAAGACCTTACTATACCTTAAAAGACCCTACTGGACTTTACTAGACCTTACTAGACCTTAACAGACCCTACTAGATCCTAATAGAC
Organism: Trichomycterus rosablanca; assembly: GCF_030014385.1. Taxonomy (NCBI): domain Eukaryota; kingdom Metazoa; phylum Chordata; class Actinopteri; order Siluriformes; family Trichomycteridae; genus Trichomycterus; species Trichomycterus rosablanca. The sequence goes on along the minus strand of NC_086000.1, from coordinate 15,395,367 downwards.
CTTAACAGACACCAAAAGACCTTAACAGACCCTAACAGACCTTACTAGACCTTACAAAAGCCTTCTGTACCATACTAGACTTTAACAGACTCTACTAAACTTAATAGACATTAAAAGACCTAATTAGACCTTAACAGACCCTACAAGACTTCATTAGACCTTAACAGAGCCTACTAAACATTGGTAGACAATAATAGTAGTAATAATATTGAACCTTAATAGACCTTAACAGACCCTACAAGACCATAATACACCTTAACAGACCCTACTAGACCTTAACAGACCCTTCTAGACCTTAAAAGACCCTGCTAGACCTTACTAGACCATAACAGACCATAACAGACCCTACAAGACATTAACAGACCTTGCTAGACCTTAATAGACGTTAACGGACTTAACAAGACCTTAACAGACCCTACAACACCTCAATAGACCTTAACAGACAATACTAGACCTTAACATACCCTACTAGACCTTACAAGACCTTAAAAGACCCTAATAGACCTTACTATACATTAAAAGACCATACTGGACTTTACTAGACCTTAAATGACCCTAATATACCTTAACAGACCCTAGCAGACCTTACTAGACCTTAACAGAGCTTTCTATACCTTACTAGACCTTAACAGACCCTTCTAGACCTCACAAAACCTTAAACGACCCTACTAAATTTACTAGACATTAACAGACCCTATTAGTCCTTAGTAAACCCTAACAGACCCTACTAGACAATACTAGACTTTATTAAACTTTAAAAAAGCCTGCAAGACCTTACCAGACCTTAACAGACCCTACTAGACCTTACAAGACATTAATAGACCCTACTAGACCTTAACAGACCATACAAAACCTCACGAGACGTTAACAGACCCTACTACACCTTACTAGACCATAATAGACCCTATTAGACCTTAATAGACCTTAACCGATCCTACTAGACCGTAATAAGCTTTAAAAGACCCGACTTGACCTTACTAGACCTTAACAGACCCTTCTAGACCTTAAAAGACTTTGCTAGACCTTACAAGACCATAACAGACGCTACTAAACGTTAACAGACCTAACTAGAACTTATTAGACTTTAAAAGATGTAACAACACCTTAACAGACCGTACAAGACCTCACTAGACCTTAACAGACACTACTAGACATTAACAGTTTTTACAGACTCTAAAAGACCCTAACAGACCCTAATAGACGTTAACAAACCTAAATAGAACTTCCTAGACTTTACAGACCCTACTAGACCTTAACAGGCCGTACAAGACCTCACTAGACCTTTACAGACCCTACTAGACCTTAATAGACTTTACAGACCCTACTAGACCTTAAAAGACCGTAAAAGACCTTAATAGACCTTTACAGACCCTACTAGACCTTAATAGACTTTAACAGACCCTAATAGACCCCAACAGACCCTACTAGACCTTAACCGACCCTACTAGACCTTAAAAGACCCTATTAGATGTAAATAGACCTTAAACCGACCCGACTAGACCTTAAAACACCTTAAAAGACCTAATTAGACCTTACAAGACCTTAAAAGACCCTTCTAGACCTTACTAGACCATAACAGACCCTACTAGACCTTAACAGACCCTACTAGACCTTTACAGACCCTAGCAGACCTTACTAGACCCTAACAGAGCCTTCTATACCTTACTAGACCTTAACAGACCCTTCTAGACCTCATGAAACCTTAAACGACCCTACTAAACTTACTAGACATTAACAGACCCTATTAGTCCATAATAAACCTTAACAGACCCTACTAGACAATAATAGACTTTATTAAACCTTAACAAAGCCTGCAAGACCTTACCAGACCTTAACAGACCCTACATGAAAAGATATACTTAAATATCTGCAGAAATGTGAGGGGTGTACTCACTTTTGTGATACACTGTATATATATATATATATATATATATATATATATATATATATATATATATATATATATATATATATATGTATGTGTGTGTGTGTAATTGTAGCTATATATATATATATATATATATATATATAGTTATAGTTTTAGAAGTCACTGCGCTTTGTAGTTCTATAATTACTTTCTTAGTCCTCAGTCCTAGAACTGCACTGAGAATGATGTAGTGGTGACGTGTTAGTGTGTTTTGAGCTGGTATAATTTATATATATATATATATAAATATATATATATGTGTGCGTTTGTATGTATACATACATACATACATATATGTATGTACTGTATATATGAATACTATTTGAAAACTACTATATATGAAACTATTTGAAAACTGTGGCCTACCAGACCTTAATAGACGTTACAAAACCTTAACAGACCCTACTATACCTTATTAGACATTAACAGACCTTACTAGACCTTAAAAGACCCTTTTAGACGTAAAAAGACCTTAAACGACCCTACTTGACGTTAAAACACCGTAAAAGACCTTACTAGACCTTACAAGACCTTAACAGACTTTTCTAGAACCTACTAGACGATAACAGAAACTACTACACCTTAACAGACCCTATTAATCTATAATGGACCTTAAAAGACCCTTAGAGACCTTACTACACCTTGAAAAACCATACTGGACTTTACTAGACATTACTAGACCTTAACAGTCTCTACTACAGCTTACAAGACCTTAAAAGACCCTAACGGGCCTTACTGTACCTTAAAAGACCCTACTGGACTTTACAAGACCTTACTAGATTTTAACAGATGCTACTAGACCCTACTAGACCTTAAAAGACCCTAATAGACCTTACTATAACCTTAAAAGACCCTACTGGACTTTACTAGACCTTGCTAGACCTTAAAAGACCCTACCAGACCTTACAAGACCCTAACAAAGTCTACTATACCTTACTAGACTTTTACAGACCCCAATAGACCTTAATACACCTTAACAGACCTTACTAGATCTTACTAGACCTTAACAGACACTTCTAGACCTTAAAAGACCTTACTAGACCTTAATTGACTTTAAAAGACTTAACAAGACCAAAACAGTCCCTACAAGACCTTAACAGAAACTACAAGATCTCAGTAGACCTTAACAGACCCTACTACACCTTACAAGATCTTAACAGACCCTATTAGACCTTACTAGACCTTATATGACCCTACAAGACCTTAAAAAACCTTAACAGACCCCACTAGACCTTAACAGACCTCACTAGACCTTAACAGATCCTACTAGACCTTACAAGACCTTAACAGACCGTATTAGACCTTACTAGACCTTAAACCACCCTACTAGACCTTAAAACACCTTAACAGACCCTACTAGACCTTACTACACCTTTAAAGACTCTACTAGACCTTACAAGACCTTAAAAGACCCCAATAGACATTACTATTAAAAGACCATATTAGACCTTAAAAGACCCAAAAAGACCTTAAAATACCTTAAAAGACCCTACTGGACTTTACTAGACCTTACTAGACCTTAAAAAACTCTACTAGACCTTAGCAGATCCTTCTAGACCTTACTAGACCCTATTAGACCTTAATAGACCTTAAAAGACCCAAAAAGACCTTAAAATTCCTTAAAAGACCCTAATGGACTTTACTAGACCTTACTAGCCCTTAACAGACCCTACTAGACCTTAACAGATGCTACTAGACCTTAAAAGACCCTACTGGACTTTACTAGACCTTAAAATACCCTACAAGACCTTAACAGACACTTATAGACCTTACTAGACCTTAACAGACCGTACGAGACCTTACAAGACCTTAAAAGACCTTAAAAGACCGTATTAGACCTTAGTAGACCTTAACAGATCTAATAGACCTTAACAGACCCTACTAGACCTTAAAAGACCTTAAAAGACCCCAATAGACCTTACTATTCCTTAAAAGACCTTACTGGACTTTACTAGACCTTACTAGACCTTAAAAGACCCTACTAGACCTTAAGAGAACCTACTTGACCTTAGAAAACCTTAACAGACCCTAATAAACTTACTAGACCTAAACAGACCCTAAAAGACTTTAACAGACGCTTTTAAACTTTACGAGACTTTATTAGACCCTAGTAGACCTTCCTAGACGTTAACAGACCGTATTAGACCTTAATAGACCTTAACAGACACTGCTAGACCTTTCTAGACCATAACAGACCTTAACAGAACCTACTAGACCTTAACAGAACCTTCTTAACTTTAGAAAACCGTAACAGACCCTACTGAACTTACTAGACCTTAACAGACCCTACTAGACCTTAACAGAACCTACTTGACCTTAGAAAACCTTAACAGACCCTAATAAACTTACTAGACCTTAACAGACCCTACAAGACTTTAACAGACGCTTCTAAACTTTACGAGACTTTATTAGACCCTAGTAGACCTTCCTAGACGTTAACAGACCGTATTAGACCTTAATAGACCTTAACAGACACAACTAGACCTTAGTAGAACTTAACAGACCGTATTAGACCTTAATAGACCTTAACAGACAGTGCTAGACCTTAACAGATGCTACTAGACCTTAAAAGACCCTACTCGACCTTACTGGACCTTACTAGACCTTAACAGACCCTACTAGACCTTAACAGATGCTACTAGACCTTAAAAGACCCTACTAGACCTTACTAGACCTTAACCGACACTACAAAGACCTTAATACACCTTATCAGACCCTACAAGATTTTTCTAGACCTTAACAGACCCTTCTAGACCATAAAATACCCTACTAGACCTTAACAAATCTTACTAGATCTTACTAGACTTTAACAGACGTAATAAGACCTTAACAGACCATACAAGACCTTACTAGACCTTACTAGACCTTACTAGACCTTACTAGACCTTACTAGACCTTACAAAAGCCTTCTATACCATACTAGACTTTAACAGACTCTACTAAACTTACTAGACATTAAAAGACCTTACTAGACCTTTACAGACCCTACAAAACTTTATTAGACCTTAACAGAGCCTACTAAACATTAGTAGACAATAATAGTAGTAATAATATTAGACCTTAATACACCTTAACAGACCCTACTAGACCTTAACAGAAACTACAAGATCTCAGTAGACCTTAACAGACCCTACTACACCTTACAAGATCTTAACAGACCCTATTAGACCTTACTAGACCTTATATGACCCTACAAGACCTTAAAAAACCTTAACAGACCCCACTAGACCTTAACAGACCTCACTAGACCTTAACAGATCCTACTAGACCTTACAAGACCTTAACAGACCGTATTAGACCTTACTAGACCTTAAACCACCCTACTAGACCTTAAAACACCTTAACAGACCCTACTAGACCTTACTACACCTTTAAAGACTCTACTAGACCTTACAAGACCTTAAAAGACCCCAATAGACATTACTATTAAAAGACCATATTAGACCTTAAAAGACCCAAAAAGACCTTAAAATACCTTAAAAGACCCTACTGGACTTTACTAGACCTTACTAGACCTTAAAAAACTCTACTAGACCTTAGCAGATCCTTCTAGACCTTACTAGACCCTATTAGACCTTAATAGACCTTAAAAGACCCAAAAAGACCGAAAAAGACCCAAAAAGACCCAAAAAGACCTTAAAATTCCTTAAAAGACCCTAATGGACTTTACTAGACCTTACTAGCCCTTAACAGACCCTACTAGACCTTAACAGATGCTACTAGACCTTAAAAGACCCTACTGGACTTTACTAGACCTTAAAATACCCTACAAGACCTTAACAGACACTTATAGACCTTACTAGACCTTAACAGACCGTACGAGACCTTACAAGACCTTACAAGACCTTAAAAGACCTTAAAAGACCGTATTAGACCTTAGTAGACCTTAACAGATCTAATAGACCTTAACAGACCCTACTAGACCTTAAAAGACCTTAAAAGACCCCAATAGACCTTACTATTCCTTAAAAGACCTTACTGGACTTTACTAGACCTTACTAGACCTTAAAAGACCCTACTAGACCTTAAGAGAACCTACTTGACCTTAGAAAACCTTAACAGACCCTAATAAACTTACTAGACCTAAACAGACCCTAAAAGACTTTAACAGACGCTTTTAAACTTTACGAGACTTTATTAGACCCTAGTAGACCTTCCTAGACGTTAACAGACCGTATTAGACCTTAATAGACCTTAACAGACACTGCTAGACCTTTCTAGACCATAACAGACCTTAACAGAACCTACTAGACCTTAACAGAACCTTCTTAACTTTAGAAAACCGTAACAGACCCTACTGAACTTACTAGACCTTAACAGACCCTACAAGACTTTAACAGACGCTTCTAAACTTTACGAGACTTTATTAGACCCTAGTAGACCTTCCTAGACGTTAACAGACCGTATTAGACCTTAATAGACCTTAACAGACACAACTAGACCTTAGTAGAACTTAACAGACCGTATTAGACCTTAATAGACCTTAACAGACAGTGCTAGACCTTAACAGATGCTACTAGACCTTAAAAGACCCTACTCGACCTTACTGGACCTTACTAGACCTTAACAGACCCTACTAGACCTTAACAGATGCTACTAGACCTTAAAAGACCCTACTAGACCTTACTAGACCTTACTAGACCTTAACCGACACTACAAAGACCTTAATACACCTTATCAGACCCTACAAGATTTTTCTAGACCTTAACAGACCCTTCTAGACCATAAAATACCCTACTAGACCTTAACAAATCTTACTAGATCTTACTAGACTTTAACAGACGTAACAAGACCTTAACAGACCATACAAGACCTTACTAGACCTTACTAGACCTTACTAGACCTTACTAGACCTTACAAAAGCCTTCTATACCATACTAGACTTTAACAGACTCTACTAAACTTACTAGACATTAAAAGACCTTACTAGACCTTTACAGACCCTACAAAACTTTATTAGACCTTAACAGAGCCTACTAAACATTAGTAGACAATAATAGTAGTAATAATATTAGACCTTAATACACCTTAACAGACCCTACTAGACCATAATACATCTTAACAGACCCTTCTAGACCTTAAAAGACCCTGCTAGACCTTACTAGACCATAAAAGACCCTATTAGACATTAACAGACCTTGCTGGACCTTAATAGACGGTAACAGACTTAACAAGACCTTAACAGACCATACTAGACCTTAACATACCCTACTAGACCTTACAAGACCTTAAAAGACCCTAATAGACCTTACTATACAATAAAAGACCATACTGGACTTTACTAGACCTTACTAGACCTTAAATGACACTACTAGACCTTAACAGACACTACTAGACCTTAACAGACCCTACTAGACCTTTACAGACCCTAGCAGACCTTACTAGACCCTAACAGAGCCTTCTATACCTTACTAGACCTTAACAGACCCTTCTAGACCTTATAAAACCTTAAACGACCCTACTAAACTTACTAGACATTAACAGACCCTATTAGTCCATACTAAACCTTAACAGACCCTACTAGACAATACTAGACTTTATTAAACTTTAACAAAGCCTGAAAGACCTTACAAGACATTAATAGACCCTACTGGACCTTAACAGACCGTACAAGACTTCACCAGACGTTAACAAACCCTACTACACCTTACTAGACCATAATAGACCCTATTAGACCTTAATAGACCTTAACCAATCCTACTAGACCGTAATGAGCCTATGCTTGCGCATTTTTGCTCAAGGAACTTGCCTCTCGATCCCCCGCTCCCCTGTTGTGAGCCACTTAGTACCCATTATCATGGTAATGACCCACAGCCTGTCTACACACAAACACCTCTCATCCCCCTCTGCCCAAATTCTAGACAGGCTTGAGTGAGCTAGTTTTAAGAAACATTATACAGGAATTGGCAGCAAGATTTCTTTAAAATAATATTCCACGGAAAAAAATCTTACAAAAGCAATAGACACATTGCAATTTAGTTTTTTTTTCTTTATTTAATGTTTTTACAAAACTATAGGTACTATATATATATATATATATATATATATATATATATATATATATATATATATATACAGTATATATATATATATATACATATATATACAGTGTATCACAAAAGTGAGTACACCCCTCACATTTCTGCAGATATTTAAGTATATCTTTTCATGGGACAACACTGACAAAATGACACTTTGACAGAATGAAAAGTAGTCTGTGTGCAGCTTATATAACAGTGTAAATTTATTCTTCCCTCAAAATAACTCAATATACAGCCATTAATGTCTAAACCACCGGCAACAAAAGTGAGTACACCCCTAAGAGACTACACCCCTAAATGTCCAAATTGAGCACTGCTTGTCATTTTCCCTCCAAAATGTCATGTGATTTGTTACTGTTACTAGGTCTCAGGTGTGCATAGGGAGCAGGTGTGTTCAATTTAGTAGTACAGCTCTCACACTCTCTTATACTGGTCACTGAAAGTTCCAACATGGCACCTCATGGCAAAGAACTCTCTGAGGATCTTAAAAGACGAATTGTTGCGCTACATGAAGATGGCCAAGGCTACAAGAAGATTGCCAACACCCTGAAACTGAGCTGCAGCACAGTGGCCAAGATCATCCAGCGTTTTAAAAGAGCAGGGTCCACTCAGAACAGACCTCGCGTTGGTCGTCCAAAGAAGCTGAGTGCACGTGCTCAGCGTCACATCCAACTGCTGTCTTTGAAAGATAGGCGCAGGAGTGCTGTCAGCATTGCTGCAGAGATTGAAAAGGTGGGGGGTCAGCCTGTCAGTGCTCAGACCATACGCCGCACACTACATCAAATTGGTCTGCATGGCTGTCACCCCAGAAGAAAGCCTCTTCTGAAGTCTCTACACAAGAAAGCCCACAAACAGTTTGCTGAAGACATGTCAACAAAGGACATGGATTACTGGAACTATGTCCTATGGTCTGATGAGACCAAGATTAATTTGTTTGGTTCAGATGGTCTCAAGCATGTGTGGCGGCAATCAGGTGAGGAGTACAAAGATAAGTGTGTCATGCCTACAGTCATGCATGGTGGTGGGAATGCCATGGTCTGGGGCTGCATGAGTGCAGCAGGTGTTGGGGAGTTACATTTCATTGAGGGACACATGAACTCCAATATGTACTGTGAAATACTGAAGCAGAGCATGATCCCCTCCCTCCGGAAACTGGGTCGCAGGGCAGTGTTCCAGCATGATAATGACCCCAAACACACCTCTAAGATGACCACTGCTTTATTGAAGAGGCTGAGGGTAAAGGTGATGGACTGGCCAAGCATGTCTCCAGACCTAAACCCAATAGAACATCTTTGGGGCATCATCAAGCGGAAGGTGGAGGAGCGCAAAGTCTCGAATATCCGCCAGCTCCGTGATGTCGTCATGGAGGAGTGGAAAAGCATTCCAGTGGCAACCTGTGAAGCTCTGGTAAACTCCATGCCCAGGAGAGTTAAGGCAGTTCTGGGAAATAATGGTGGCCACACAAAATATTGACACTTCAGGAACTTTCACTAAGGGGTGTACTCACTTTTGTTGCCGGTGGTTTAGACATTAATGGCTGTATATTGAGTTATTTTGAGGGAAGAATAAATTTACACTGTTATATAAGCTGCACACAGACTACTTTTCATTGTGTCAAAGTGTCATTTTGTCAGTGTTGTCCCATGAAAAGATATACTTAAATATCTGCAGAAATGTGAGGGGTGTACTCACTTTTGTGATACACTGTATATATATATATACAGTGTATCACAAAAGTGAGTACACCCCTCACATTTCTGCAGATATTTAAGTATATCTTTTCATGGGACAACACTGACAAAATGACACTTTGACACAATGAAAAGTAGTCTGTGTGCAGCTTATATAACAGTGTAAATTTATTCTTCCCTCAAAATAACCCAATATACAGCCATTAATATCTAAACCACCGGCAACAAAAGTGAGTACACCCCTAAGAGACTACACCCCTAAATGTCCAAATTGAGCACTGCTTGTCATTTTCCCTCCAAAATGTCATGTGATTTGTTAGTGTTACTAGGTCTCAGGTGTGCATAGGGAGCAGGTGTGTTCAATTTAGTAGTACAGCTCTCACACTCTCTCATACTGGTCACTGAAAGTTCCAACATGGCACCTCATGGCAAAGAACTCATGGCACCTCATGGATCTTAAAAGACGAATTGTTGCGCTACATGAAGATGGCCAAGGCTACAAGAAGATCGCCAACACCCTGAAACTGAGCTGCAGCACAGTGGCCAAGATCATCCAGCGTTTTAAAAGAGCAGGGTCCACTCAGAACAGACCTCGCGTTGGTCGTCCAAAGAAGCTGAGTGCACGTGCTCAGCGTCACATCCAACTGCTGTCTTTGAAAGATAGGCGCAGGAGTGCTGTCAGCATTGCTGCAGAGATTGAAAAGGTGGGGGGTCAGCCTGGCAGTGCTCAGACCATACACCGCACACTACATCAAATTGGTCTGCATTGCTGTCACCCCAGAAGGAAGCCTTTTCTGAAGTCTCTACACAAGAAAGCCCGCAAACAGTTTGCTGAAGACATGTCAACAAAGGACATGGATTACTGGAACCATGTCCTATGGTCTGATGAGACCAAGATTAATTTGTTTGGTTCAGATGGTCTCAAGCATGAGTGGCGGCAATCAGGTGAGGAGTACAAAGATAAGTGTGTCATGCCTACAGTCAAGCATGGTGGTGGGAATGCCATGGTCTGGGGCTGCATGAGTGCAGCAGGTGTTGGGGAGTTACATTTCATTGAGGGACACATGAACTCCAATATGTACTGTGAAATACTGAAGCAGAGCATGATCCCCTCCCTCCGGAAACTGGGTCGCAGGGCAGTGTTCCAGCATGATAATGACCCCAAACACACCTCTAAGACGACCACTGCTTTATTGAAGAGGCTGAGGGTAAAGGTGATGGACTGGCCAAGCATGTTTCCAGACCTAAACCGAATAGAACATCTTTGGGGCATCCTCAAGCGGAAGGTGGAGGAGCGCAAAGTCTCGAATATCTGCCAGCTCCGTGATGTCGTCATGGAGGAGTGGAAAAGCATTCCAGTGGCAACCTGTGAAGCTCTGGTAAACTCCATGCCCAGGAGAGTTAAGGCAGTTCTGGGAAATAATGGTGGCCACACAAAATATTGACACTTCAGGACTTTTTACTAAGGGGTGTACTCACTTTTGTTGCCGGTGGTTTAGACATTAATGGCTGTATATTGAGTTATTTTGAGGGAAGAATAAATTTACACTGTTATATAAGCTGCACACAGACTACTTTTCATTGTGTCAAAGTATCATTTTGTCAGTGTTGTCCCATGAAAAGATATACTTAAATATCTGCAGAAATGTGAGGGGTGTACTCACTTTTGTGATACACTGTATATATATATATATACACAGTGTATCACAAAAGTGAGTACACCCCTCACATTTCTGCAAATATTTCATTATATCTTTTCATGGGACAACACTATAGACATGAAACTTGGATATAACTTAGAGTAGTCAGTGTACAGCTTGTACAGCAGTGTAGATTTACTGTCTTCTGAAAATAACTCAACACACAGCCATTAATGTCTAAATAGCTGGCAACATAAGTGAGTACACCCCACAGTGAACATGTCCAAATTGTGCCCAAATGTGTCGTTGTCCCTCCCTGGTGTCATGTGTCAAGGTCCCAGGTGTAAATGGGGAGCAGGGCTGTTAAATTTGGTGTTTTGGGTACAATTCTCTCATACTGGCCACTGGATATTCAACATGGCACCTCATGGCAAAGAACTCTCTGAGGATGTGAGAAATAGAATTGTTGCTCTCCACAAAGATGGCCTGGGCTATAAGAAGACACCCTGAAACTGAGCTACAGCATGGTGGCCAAGGTCATACAGCGGTTTTCCAGGACAGGTTCCACTCGGAACAGGCTTCGCCAGGGTCGACCAAAAAAGTTGAGTCCACGTGTTCGGCGTCATATCCAGAGGTTGGCTTTAAAAAATAGACACATGAGTGCTGCCAGCATTGCTGCAGAGGTTGAAGACGTGGGAGGTAAGTCTGTCAGTGCTCAAACCATACGCCGCACACTGCATCAACTCGGTCTGCATGGTCGTCATCCCAGAAGGAAGCTGACGCACAAGAAAGCCCACAAACAGTTTGCTGAAAACAAGCAGTCCAAGAACATGGATTACTGGAATGCCATATGGTCTGACGAGACCAAGATAAACTTGTTTGGCTCAGATGGTGTCCAGCATGTGTGGCGGCGCCCTGGTGAGAAGTACCAAGACAACTGTATCTTGCCTACAGTCAAGCATGGTGGTGGTAGCATCATGATCTGGGGCTGCATGAGTGTTGCTGGCTTTGAGGAGCTGCAGTTCATTGAGGGAAACATGAATTCCAACATGTACTGTGACATTCTGAAACAGAGCATGATCCCCTCCCTTCGAAAACTGGGCCTCATGGCAGTTTTCCAACAGGATAACGACCCCAAACACAACCTCCAAGATGACAACTGCCTTGCTGAGGAAGCTGAAGGTAAAGGTGATGGACTAAACCCAATTGAGCACCTGTGGCGCATCCTCAAGTGGAAGGTGGAGGAGTTCAAGGTGTCTAACATCCACCAGCTCCGTGATGTCATCATGGAGGAGTGGAAGAGGATTCCAGTAGCAACCTGTGCAGCTCTGGTGAATTCCATGCCCAGGAGGGTTAAGGCAGTGCTGGATAATAATGGTGGTCACACAAAATATTGACAGTTTGGGCACAATTTGGACATGTTCACTGTGGGGTGTACTCACTTATGTTGCCAGTCATTTAGACATTAAGGGCTGTGTGTTGAGTTATTTTCAGAAGACAGTAAATCTACACTGCTATACAAGTTGTACACTGACTACTCTAAGTTATATCCAAGTTTTATTTCTATAGTGTTGTCCCATGAAAAGATATAATAAAATATTTGCAGAAATGTGAGGGGTGTACTCACTTTTGTGATACACTGTATATGTATGTGTGTGTGTGTGTGTGTGTAATTGTAGCTATATATATACAGTGGGGTTAAAAAGTATTTAGTCAGCCACTGATTGTGCAGGTTCTCCTACTTAGAAAGATGAGAGAGGTCTGTAATTTTCATCATAAGTACACTTCAACTATGAGAGACAAAATGAGAAAAAAAATCCAGGAAATCACATTGTAGGATTTTTAAAGAATTTATTCGTAAATTATGGTGGAAAATAAGTATTTGGTCACCCACAAACAAGCAAGATTTCTGGCTCTCACAGACCTGTAACTTCTTCTTTAAGAAGCTCTTCTGTCCTCCACTCGTTACCTGTATTAATGGCACCTGTTTGACCTCGTTATCTGTATAAAAGACACCTGTCCACAGCCTCAAACAGTCAGACTCCAAACTCAACCATGGCCAAGACCAAAGAGCTGTCGAAGGACACCAGGAAGAAAATTGTAGACCTGCACCAGGCTGGGAAGAGTGAATCTACAATAGGCAAGCAGGTTGGTGTGAATAAATCAACTGTGGGAGCAATTGAAAGGAAATGGAAGACATACAAGACCATTGATAATCTCCCTTGGGGTCAAGATCTCATCCCGTGGGGTCAAAATGATCATGAGAACGGTGAGCAAAAATCCCAGAACTACACGGAGGGACCTGATGAATGGCCTGCAGAGAGCTGGGACCAAAGTAACAAAGGCTACCATCAGTATACACACTACGCCGAGAGGGACTCAAATCCTGCAGTGCCAGGCGTGTCCCCCTACTTAAGCCAGTACATGTCCAGGCCCGTCTGAAGTTTGCCAGAGAGCATATGGATGATCCAGAAGAGGATTGGGAGAATATCATGTGGTCAGATGAAACCAAAATGGAACTTTTAGGTAAAAACTCAACTCGTCGTGTTTGGAGGAAGAAGAAAAACCCAAGAACACCATACCTACTGTGAAGCATGGGCGTGGAAACATCATGCTTTGGGGCTGTTTTTCTGCAAAGGGGACAGGACGACTGATCCATGTTAAGGGAAGAATGAACGGGGCCATGTATCGTGAGATTTTAAGCCAAAACCTCCTTCCATCAGTGAGAGCATTAAAGATGGAACGTGGCTGGGTCTTCCAGCATGACAATGATCCCAAACACACCGCTCGGGCAACGAAGGAGTGGCTCCGTAAAAAGCATTTCAAGGTCCTGGAGTGGCCTAGCCAGTCTCCAGACCTCAACCCCATAGAAAATTTGTGGAGTCTGTGTTGCCCAGCGACAGCCCCAAAACATCACTGCTCTAGAGGAGATATGCATGGAGGAATGGGCCAAAATACCAGCTACAGTGTGTGCAAACCTGGTGAAGACTTACAGGAAACGTTTGACCTCTGTCATTGCCAACAAAGGTTATGTTACAAAGTATTGAGTTGAACTTTTGTTCAAAAAGACCCTATTTTCCACCATAATTTACAAATAAATTCTTTAAAAATCCTACAATGTGATTTCCTGGATTTTTTTTTCCTCATTTTGTCTCTCATAGTTGAAGTGTACCTATGATGAAAATTACAGACCTCTCTCATCTTTCTAAGTAGGAAAACCTGCACAATCAGTGGCTGACTAAATACTTTTTGGCCCCACTGTATATAGTTTTAGTTTTAGAAGTCACTGCGCTTTGTAGTTCTATAATTACTTTCTTAGTCCTCAGTCCTAGAACTGCACTGAGAATGATGTAGTGGTGATGTGTTAGTGTGTTTTGAGCTGGTATAATTTATATATATATATATAAATTATACCAGCACAAAACACAATGTGCATGTGTATATATGTGCATGTGTATGTATACATACATACTGTACATACATACATACATGTATGTATATATGAATACTATTTAAAAACTACTATATATGAAACTATTTGATAACTGTGGCACAAACTTTTGTTTGACCATGCTGGCTAGCAAGAGACAGAATCATAGATTAGTTGGGGGTGGGTTGAATAGTGTGTTATTTGCAAGCATATGCATGACAAAAGAGGACTGATAGTGCTCTAATGGTTATGTAGAAAGAAGGGGATATGTCCTGAGGATCTCAGATTTTCAGTCAAGCTAGTGTTAACAGACCCGACCAGACCTTACTAGACCTTAACAGACCCTTATAGACCTTAAAAGGCTTTGCTAGACTTAACTAGACCATAACAGACGTTACTAGACGTTAACAGACCTAACTAAAACCTACTAGACTTTAAAAGATGTAACAACACCTTAACAGACCATACAAGACCTCAATAGACCTTAAAAAACCCTACTAGACCTTAATAGACTTTACAGACCCTAATAGACCCTAACAGACCTTACTAGACCTTACAAAACCTTAACAAACTCTACTATACCTTATTAGACATTAACAGACCCTTACTAGACCTTAAAATACCCTATTAGACGTAAAAAGACCTTAACCGACCCAAATAGACCTTAAAACACAGTAAAAGACCTTACTAGACCTTAACAGACTTTTCTAGAACCTACTAGACGATAACAGAAACAACTACACCTTAACAGACCCTATTAGACCTTACTGGACCTTAAAAGACCCTTAAAGACCTTACTACACCTTAAAAAACCATACTGGACTTTACTAGAAATTACTAGACCTTAACAGTCTCTACTACAGCTTACAAGACCTTAAAATAACCTGATGGGCCTTACTGTACCTTAAAAGACCCTACTGGACTTTACAAGACCTTACTAGATTTTAACAGACGCTACTAGACCCTACTAGACCTTAAAAGACCCTAATAGACCTTACTATAACCTTAAAAGACCCTACTGGACTTTACTAGACCTTACTAGACCTTAAAAGACCCTACCAGACCTTACAAGACCTTAACAAAGTCTACTATACCTTACTAGACCTTTAAAGACCCTACTAGACCTTACAAAACCTTAACAGACCCTACCAAACTCACTAGAAATTAAAATACTTTACTAGATCCTAACAGACCCTACAAAACCTCACTAGACCTTAACAGACCCTACTAGACCATAATAGACCCTATTAGACCTTAATAGAACCTTAACCAACACTTCTAGACCTTAATACACCTTTCACAGACCTTACTAGACCTTAACAGACACTTCTAGACCTTAAAAGACCTTACTTGACCTTAATTGACTTTAAAAGTCTAAAACAGTCCCTACAAGACCTTAACAGACCCTTCTAGACCTTAACAGAAACTACAAGATCTCAGTAGACCTTTACAGACCCTACTACACCGTACAAGATCTTAACAGACCCTATTAGACCTTACTAGACCTTATATGACCCTACTAGACCTTAAAAAACCTTAACAGACCCCACTAGACCTTACTAGACCTTAACAAAGTCTACTATACTTACTAGATCTTTACAGACTCTACTAGACCTTACAAAACCTCAACAGACTCTACTAAACTTACTAGACATTAAAATACCCTACTAGATCCTAACAGACCCTACTACACCTTATTAGACCATAATAGACCCTACAAGACCTTAATAGACCTTAACCAACACTACTAGACCTTAATACACCTTAACAGACCTTACTAGATTTTACAAGACCTTAAAAGACCTTACTAGACCTTAATTGACTTTAAAAGACTTAACAAGACCAAAACAGTCCCTACAAGACCTTAACAGACCCCTCTAGACCTTAACAGAAACTACAAGATCTCAGTAGACCTTTACAGACCCAACTAGACCTTAAAAAACCTTAACAGACCCCACTAGACCTTACTAGACCTTAACAGACCTACAAGACCTCACTAGACCTTAACAGATCCTACTAGACCTTACAAGACCTTAACCCACCCTACTAGACCTTAAAACACTTTAAAAGACCCTACTAGACCTTACTACACCTTTAAAGACTCTACTAGACCTTACTAGACCTTAAAAGACCCCAATAGACATTACTATTAAAAGACCCTATTAGACCTTAATAGACCTTAAAAGACCCCAAAATACCTTAAAATACCTTAAAAGACCCTACTGGACTTTACTAGACCTTACTGGACCTTAAAAACCCTACTAGACCTTAGCAGATCCTTCTAGACCTTACTAGACCTTAAAAGACCCTATTAGACCTTAAAATACCTTAAAAGACCCAAAAAGACCTTAAAATACCTTAAAAGACCCTAATGGACTTTACTAGACCTTACTAGCCCTTAACAGACCCTACTAGACCTTAACAGATTCGACTAGACCTTAAAAGACCCTACTGGACTTTACTGGACCTCAAAAGACCCTACAAGACCTTAACAGACACTTATAGACCTTACTAGACCTTAACAGACCGTACGAGACTTTACAAAACCTTAAAAGAACGTATTAGACCTTACTAGACCTTAACAGACCCTACTAGACCTTTAAAGACCCTACTAGACCTTACAAGACCTTAAAAGACCCCAATAGACCTTACTATTCCTTAAAAGACCTTACTAGACTTTACTAGACCTTAAAAAACTTTATTAGACCTTAACAGATCCTTCTAAACCTTACTAGACCTTAAAAGACCCTACTAGACCTTAATAGACCTCAAAAGACCCAAAAAGAACTAAATAATACCTTAAAAGACCTAAAAGTCCTTAATGGACTTTACTAGACCTTAATAGCACTTAAAATACCCTACTAGACCTTAACAGACGCTACTAGACCTTACTAGCCCCTAAAAGACCTTAAAAGACTTTACAATACCTTAAAAGACCCTACTGGACTTTACTAGACCTTAAAAGACCCTACAAGACCTTAACAGACACTTCTTGACCTTGGTAGACCTTAACAGACCCCACTAGACCTTAATAGATCTTAAAAGACTCGGGAAGACCTTGCTATACCCTAAAAGACCCTACTGGACTGTACTAGACCTTACGAGACCTTAACAGACCATACTAGCCCTTAAGAGACCCTAATAGACCTCAACAGACCCTACTAAACTTACTAGACATTAAAATACCCTACTAGATCCTAACAAACCCTACAAAACCTCACTAGACCTTAACAGACCCTACTAGACCTTATTAGACCATAATAGACCCTACTAGACCTTAACCAACACTACTAGACCTTAATACACCTTAACAGACCTTACTAGATTTAACTAGACCTTAAAAGACTCTTTTAGACCTTAAAGGACCTTACTAGACCTTAATATACTATAAAAGACCTAACAAGACCAAAAAATTCCCTACAAGACCTCACTAGACCTAACTAGATCTTTAAAGACCCTACTAGACCTTACAAGTTCTTAAAAGACCCCAATAGACCTTACTATTCCTTAAAAGAAGCTACTGGACTTTACTAGACCTTACTAGACCTTTAAAGACCCTACTAGGCCTTAACAGATCCTTCTAGACCTTACTAGACCTTTAAAGACCCTACTAGGCCTTAATAGACCTTAAAAGACCTGAAAAGACCTAACTATACCTTAAAAGGCCCTAAAAGACTTTACTAGACCTTACTAGACCTAAACAGACCCTACTAGACCTTAATAGACCCTTTCAGTCCTTACTAGACCTTACGAAACCCTAACAGACCATACTATACCTTATTAGAAATTAACAGACCGGACTAGACCTTAACAGACCGTACTAGACCTTACTAGACCTTAAAAGACCCTATTAGACGTAAATAGATCTTAACCGTACCGACTACACTTTAATACACCTTAAAAGACCTTATTAGACCTTACTAGACCTTAATTGTTAAGGTGGGGTCGTAGCCCACCAAGAACCAGGGGGGGGGGGGGGGGGACCCAAAAGGCGAATGCACAAACAACCAACCCCAAACGTAAAAACCAACGTTTATTAAACAATATTAAATGAAGACAAAACAACAACCAAAAGGATAACCGAAACGAGAGGGGAGCGGCAGGAGCGGTACTGGTAGCGCCGGGGAACTGCAGGGCGGACAGGTGATTAGGAGCGATGAACCGGGATGCAGGGAACGAACGATGAGTAGTGGAGCCGGAGTGCAGGGCACAGGTGGAGAATGGATGCAGAAGGACGGCAAGAACGCAGGAAGACCAGGAACGGGGGGACCAGAAAACAGGAAGCCGCAGGAACACAGGAGAACCAGGAGCGGCGGAACCAGGAGCGGGGAGAAGGTCTAGGAAGCGATGAGAAACAAAATGCGTTAGGAGAAGAAGGTAACAGAATCAAACTCACGTTTCTTAGGCACGACGAACGGCCATCTGTGTACCGTATGGCGAGCAGACAATCTGGCGAGGAGTGAAGGAAAAGCCGGCGTTTAAATGCAGTAGTTGATGAGACGGAGAATGAGGCGCAGGTGTGTGCCCTCCAGCGATCTATAGGCTGGTTTCCGCAGCAACCTCTGAAAACAGTACCGCTCCAGGCCGCTAGGGGGAGAAGGGAGCAAAAACGGGAAACAAACGCAAAACCCCACCAAGAACAAAAGCGATCGGGGGAAACTAAAGAAAACAGAGAAAAACAAAATGCAACCCGGAATAAAAACAAAACGCTGGGAACCCCGAAAATAAAAGGTAAGCGCCGGCGGAATCCTAACATTAATAGACATTAAAAGACCTAACAAGACCAAAACAATCCCTACAAGACCTCATTAGACATTAACAGAACTTAACAGACCCTTCTAGACCTTAACAGAAACTACAAGACCTCAGTAGACCTTTACAGACCCTACTACACCTTACAAGACCCTAAAAGACCCTATTAGACATTGCTAGAACTAATCCGACCCTACTAGACCTTAAAACACCTTAACAGACCCCACTAGACATTACTAGACCTTAAAAGACCTACAAGTCTTCACTAGACCTTAACAGACCCTACTAGACCTTACAAGACCTTAACAGACCGTATTAGACCTTACTAGACCTT
Source organism: Trichomycterus rosablanca (assembly GCF_030014385.1). Lineage (NCBI taxonomy): Eukaryota > Metazoa > Chordata > Actinopteri > Siluriformes > Trichomycteridae > Trichomycterus > Trichomycterus rosablanca. The sequence goes on along the minus strand of NC_086000.1, from coordinate 15,375,552 downwards.
AACAGACCCTACTAGACCTTACTACACCTTAAAAAACCATACTAGAACTTACAAGACCTTAAAAGACCCCATTAGACCTTACTATTCCTTAAAAGACCCTTCTGGACTTAACTAAAACTTAAAAGACCCTACTAGACCTTAACAGATCCTTCTAGACCTTACTAGACCTTAACCCACCCTACTAGACCTTAAAACACCTTAACAGACTTTACTGGACCCTACTACACCTTAAAAAACCCTACTAGACTTTACAAGACCTTAAAAGACCCCAATAGACCTTACTATTCCTTAAAAGACCCTACTGGACTTTACTAGACCTTACTAGACCTTAAAATACCCTACTGGACCTCAACAGATCCTTCTAGACCTTACTAGATTTTAAAAGACCAAACTAGACCTTAATAGACCTTAAAAGACCCTAAAATACCTTACTATACCTTAAATGACCCTAATGGACTTTACTAGACCTTACTAGATCTTAACAGGCCCTACTAGGCCTTAATAGACTTTATCAGACCTTACTAGACCTTATAAAACGCTAACAGACCATACAATACCTTACTACACATTAACAGACCGGACAATACCTTAACAGACTGTACTAGACCTTACTAGACCCTATTAGACGTAAATAGATCTTAACCATACTGACTAGACCTTAATACACCTTAAAAGACCTTACTAGACCTTACAAGACCTTAAAAAACTTTAAAAGACCTAACAAGACCAAAACAGTCCCTACAAGACCTCACTAGACATTAACAGACCATACTAGACCTTTACAGACCATACTACACCTTACAAGACTTTAAAAGACCCTATTAGACATTAATAGACCTTACCCGACCCTACTAGATCTTAAAACACCTTAACAGACCCCACTAGACTTTAACAGACCTACAAGACCTCACTAGACCTTAACAGACCCTACTAGACATTACAAGACCTTGACAGACCGTATTAGACCTTACTAGACGTTAACCCACCCTACTAGACCTTAAAACACCTTAACAGACCCTACTAGACCTTACTACACCTTAAAAGACCCTACTAGACCTTACAAGACTTTAACAGACCCCAATAGACCTTACTATTCCTTAAAAGACCCTACTGGACTTTACTAGACATTACTAGACCTTAAAAGACCCTACTAGACCTTAACAGATCCTTCTAGAACTTACTAGACCTTAAAAGACCCTACTAGACCTTAATAGACCTTAAAAGACCCTAAAAGACCTTACTATACCTTAAAAGACTCTAATGGATTTCACTAGATCTTACAAAATCCTAACAGACAATACTATTCCTTAATAGACATTAACAGACCGTACTAGACCTTAACAGACCGTACTAGACCTTACTAGACCTTAAAAGACCATATTAGACGTAAATAGATCTTAACCGTACCGACTAGACCTTAATACACCTTAAAAGACCCTACTACACCTTACAAGACCTTAACAGACCCTTCAAGACATTGAAGGACCCTGCAAGATCTTACTAGACCATAACAGACACTAATAGACCTTAACAGACCCAATTAGACCCTACTAGACCTTACAAGAAAATACTAAACCCTACAAGAATCTCCGAGACCTTAACAGACCCTACTAGACCTTAACAGACACTACCATACCATTCAAGTTGTTAACAGACCCTACTAGACCGTACTAGACCTTAACAGATCCTTCTAAACCTTAACAGATCTTAAAATACTATACTAGACCCTAATAGACTTTAACGGACCCTACTAGACATTAAAAAACCTTAACAGACCCTACTAAACTTACTAGACCTCAACAGACCTTACTAGACTTTAACAGACCCTACTAGACCTTAACAGACCCTAATAGACTTTAACAGACGCTTCTAAACCTTATGAGACTTTAACAGACCCTACTAGACCTTCCAAGATGTTAACAGACCCGATTAGACCTTACTAGACTTTATTAAACTTTAACAAAGCCTGCTAGACCTTAAAAGACCTTAACAGACCCTACTAGAACTTAACAGACCCTAACAGACCCTACTAGACGTTTACAGACCCTACAAGACCTTAGAAGACCTCAACAGTCTCTACTAGACCTAAATGGACCTTAAGAGACCCTATTAGACCTTACTAGACTTTAACAGACCCTAATAGACCTTACAATACTTTTACAGACCCTAATAGACGTTACTAGACCTTAACTAACTGTACCAGATTTTACAAGACCTTAACAGACCCTACTAGACCTCACTACACCCTAACAGACCCTAGCAGACCTTAACAAACCCTACTAGACCTTACTAGACCTTAAAAGACACTAGTAGACTTTAAGAGACCGTACTAGACCATATAAGACCTTAAAAGAGGCTAATAGACATTACAAGACCTTAACATACCCTACTAGACCTTAGTAGACTTTAACAGACCTTATTAATCCTTACTAGAACCTAACAGACCCTACTAGACCATTCTAGACTTTAACAGACCCTACAAGAACTTACTAGAACTTAACAAACCTTACTAGACCTTAGTAACCTTAACAGACCATACTAGACAATACTAGACCTTATTAGACCTTAAAAGAGGCTAATAAACATTACAAGACCTTAACATACCTTACTAGACCTTAGTAGACTTTAACAGACCCTATTAATCCTTACTAGACCTTAACAGACCCAATTAAACTTTATGAGACCTTAACAGACAATACTACACAATACTAGACCTTATTGGACCTTAACAAAGCCTACTAGAAATTACAAGACCTTAACATACCTTACTAGACCTTAGTCGAATTTAACAGACCCTATTAATTCTTACTAGACCTTAACAGACCCTACTAGACTTTAACAGACGCTTCTAAACCTTATGAGACTTTAACAGACCCTACTAGACCTTCCAAGACGTTAACAGACCCGATTAGACCTTACTAGACTTTATTAAACTTTAACAAAGCCTGCTAGACCTTACCAGACCCTACTAGAACTTAACAGACCCTAATAGACCTTACTAGACGTTTACCGACCCTACTAGACCTTAGAAGACCTCAACAGTCTCTACTAGACCTAAATGGACCTTAAGAGACCCTATTAGACCTTACTAGACTTTAACAGACCCTACTAGACCTCACTACACCCTAACAGACCCTTGTAGACCTTAACAAACCCTACTAGACCTTACTAGACCTTAACAGACACTAAAAGACCTTAACAGACCGTACTAGACAATACAAGACCTTATTAGACCTTAAAAGAGGCTAATAGACATTACAAGACCTTAACATACCCTACTAGACCTTAGTAGACTTTAACATACCCTATTAATACTTAATAGACCTTAACAGACCCAATTAGACCTTACAAGACCTTAACAGACAATACTAGACCTTATTAGACCTTAACAGAGCCTGCTAGAAATTACAAGACCATAAAATACCCTACTAGACCTTAGTCGAATTTAACAGACCCTATTAATCCTTACTAGACCTTAACAGACACTACTATACCAATCTAGACCTTAACAGACCCTACAAAACCTTAGGAGATTTTAACAGACCATAATAGACCTTACTAGACCTTAAAAGATCCTATTAGACCTTAACAAACCCTTCTAGACCTCAAGAGACTCTACAAGAACTTTATAGACTTTAAGAGACCCTATAATACCTTACTAGACCTTAACAAACAAAAATAGACCTTACTAGACCTTAACAGACCCTACTAGACCTTAACAGACCTTACTAGACCGTACTAGACCTTAACAGACCCTACTAGACCTTAACAGAGCCGACTAGACCCGACTAGATTTTAACAAAACCTACTAGAACTTACTAGACCATAAAAGACCATAACAGATCCTAGTAGACCTTACTAGACTTTAACAGAACCTTCTAGATCTTACTAGACCATAACAAACAATAAAAGACCCTACAAGATCTTACAAGAGCTTAACAGATTCAACTAGACCTTACTACACCTTAACAGACCCTACTAGTCCTTACCAGACCATAACAGACCCTACTAGACCTTACCAGACCCTACTAGATTTTAACAGACCTTACTAGACCTTCCTAGACCATGAAAGACCAAAACAGACCCTACTAGACCTTACAAGACCTTAACAGACCCAACTAGACCTTACTAGACCTTAACAGACCCTACTAGACCTTAACAGACCCTATTAGACTTTACTAGACCTTACTAGACCTTAACAGACCCTACTAGACCTTAATAGACATTAACAGAACATAACAGACTCTACGAGAACTTACAAGACTTTACCAGACCCAAAAAGACCTTACTAGACAATACCAGACCTTAAGAGACCCGACAAGACCTTGCTAGATCTTAACAGACCCTACTAGACCATAACAGACCCGACAAGACCTTGCTAGACCTTAACAGAACCTACTACACCTTAAAAGACCCTACTAGGCCTTAATAGACCTTAACAGACCCTACTAGACCCTACTAGACTATAACAGACCCTACTAGACCTTAGTAGACCTTAAAAGACCCGACTACACCTTGCTAGACGTTAACACACCCTACTAGACCTTAACAGACCCGACTAGACCTTGCTAGACCTTAACAGACCCAACTAGACCTTAACAAATCTTGCTAGACCTTAACAGACCCAACTAGACCTTAACAAATCTTACTAGACCTTACTAGACCATAACATAATCTATTAGACCTTAACGGACACTACTTGACCTCTTAAAACCTTAATGAACCCTACTAGACCTTAACAGACTCTACTAGACGATAACAGGCCCTATTAGACCTTACTAGATCATAAAAGACTCGATAATACCTTGCTAGACCTTTACAGACCCTACTAGACCTTACTAGACCCGACTAGACCTTGCTAGACCTTAACAGACCCTACTAGACCTTAACAGACCCTAAAAGGCCTTACTAGACTTTTACAGACCTGACTCAACCTTGCTAGACCTTAACAGACCCTACTAGATCATAACGGACTCTACTAGACCTTTCCAAACCCGAATAGACCTTGCTAAACCTTAAAGAACCCTAATAGATTTTACTAAACCATTACAAACCCTACTAGACAATACAAAACCATAACAGACCATTTTAGACCTTACTAGACATTAACAGACCTTAATAGACTTTAAAAAACCCTAGCAGAAATTAACAGACCCCACAAGACCTTACTAGACATAAACAGACCCTACTAGACCTTAACAGACCATACTAGACCATACCAGACTTTACTAGACTTTAACATACCCGACTAGACCTTGACAGACCTAAACAGAACTTACTAGACCTAAACAGAACCTACTAGACCTTAACAAACCCTACTAGACCTTACTAGACCATAACAGACCCTACTAGACCTTAAAAGACTCTACTAGACATTACTAGACCTTAACAAACCCTACAAGACTTTAAGAGACCCAACAAGACTATAACAGACCCTACTAGACCTTAACACACCTTACTAGACCTTAACAGACTACCACTTCTGGACCTTACTAAAACTTAATGGACCCTACTAGACCTTAAAAGACCTTACTAGATTTTGCTAGATCTTAACAGACCCTACTAAACCTTAACAGACCCTTCTAGATCTTACTAGACCTTAACAGACCCTAATAAACCTTAAATGACACTTCTGGACCTTACTAAAAGTCAACGGACCCTACAAGTACTTAACAGACCCTACTAGATTTTACTAGACCATAACAGACCCTACTAGACCTTACTGGACCTTACAAGACCTTAACAGACCCGACTAGACCTTGCTAGACCTTAACAGACCCTACGAGACCTTACTAGACCTTAACAGACTCGACAAGAACTTGTTGCACTTTAACAGACCCTACTAGGCCTTACTAGACTTTAACAGACACTACTAGACCTTACTAGACCATAACAGAGCCCACTAGACCTTACTAGACCTTAAAAGACTCGACAAGACCTTGCTAGACCTTAACAGACCCTACTAGACCTTAAAAGAACCTACTAGAACTTACAAGACCTTAACAGACCCTAGTAGACCTTACTAGACATTAACAGATTATGCTAGACATGAAAAGACCCTACGAGACCTTATTAGACGTTAACATACAATACTAGATCTTAACAGACCCCACTAGACAATAACATACCATAGTAGACCTTAACAGACCCAACTAGACCTTAAAGGACCAAACTAGATCTTACTAGACTTTTACAGACCCGACTAGACCTTACTAGACCTTAACAGACCATAGTAGACCTTAAAAGACCCGACAAGACCATGTTAGACCTTAAAAGAAGCTGCTAGAACTTAAAAGACAATAACAGACCCTACTAGAAAATACATGAAAGCCCACTAGACCTTAATAGACCTTAACAGACCCGACTAGACCTTTGCTAGACCTTAACATACCCTACAAGACTTTAACAGACCCTACTAGACCTTACTAGACCATAACAAACCCAACTAGACCTTACTAGACCTTAAAAGACCCTATTAGACCTTACTAGACCTTAACAGACCGTACTAGACCTTAAGAGACTCTACTAGACCTTAACAGACCTCACTAGACCTTAAAAAACCCTATTAGAACTTAATAGACTTTACTAGACCTTACTAGACCTTACTAGACCTTAACAAACCTTAAAGGAAACAACTGGACCTTACTAAACCCTAACGGACCCTACTAGACTTTAACAGACCATAACAGACTCTACTAGAAAATACAAGAGAGCCCACTAGACCTTGCTGGACCTTAACAGACCCTACTAGACTTTAACAGACCCTACCAGACCTTACTGGACCATAAGAAACCCAACTAGACCTTCCAAGACCTTAACAGACCGTACTAGACTTTAAGAGACCCAACTAGACCTTTAAAGACCTTACTAGACCTTAAAAAACCCTATTAGAACTTAACAGACTTCACTAGACCTTACTAGACCTTAAAAGACTTTAACATAGAACTGATTAGACCTCAACATACAATACCAGACATTAACAGACACAACTAGACAATAACAGCCTATACTACACTTTAACAGACCCTACTAGACCCTAACGGACGCTACTAGACATTACTAGACCTTTACAGACCCGACAAGACCTTGCTAGACGTAAACAGACCCTACTAGATCTTACAAGACCATAACAGACCCTAATACACCTTACAGGACCTTAACAGACCCTAATAGACCTTAACAGACCCTACAAAACCTTACAAGACCTTTACAGACCCTACTAGACCTTACGATATCCGACTAGACCTTGCTAGACTTTAACAAACCCTACTAGACCTAAACAAACCCTACTAGACCTTACAAGAAAAAAAAAGACCCTACTAGATCTTACTAGACCTTAAAAGACCATATTAGACCTTACTAGACCTTAACGGACCCTACTAGACCACACTAGACCTTAACAGACCCTATAAAACCCTACTAAACCATAAAAGACCCTACAAGGCCTTAACAGACGACACTAGACCTTAAGAGACCCTAGTAGACCTTGCAGGACCTTAACAGACCCCACTAGACAATAACAGACCATAATATACCTTAACAGACCTTAATAGACATTACTAGACCTTAACAGACATTAGAAGACCTTAACAGACCTTACTGGACGTCAACAGACCTTACCAGACCTTAAAAGACATTACTAGAACTTAACAGACCTTACTAGACCAAAAAATACCATACTAGACTTTAACAGACCTTACTGGACTTTAACAGACCTTACTGGACCTTAAAGGACCTTAGTGGACCTTAAAAGAACTTAGTGGACCTTAAAAGACGTTACTGAACCTTAACAGACCTTACTGGACCTTAACAGACCTTACTGGACCTTACCAGACCTTAAAAGACATTACTGGACCTGAACAGACATTACTAGACCTTAACAGGCCTTACTGGACCCTAACAGACTTTACTAGACCTTAACAGACCATAATGGACCTTAACAGACCATACTGGACCTTAACAGATTTTACTGGACCTTAACAAACATTACTAGACCTTAACAGACCTTACCAGACCTTAACAGACCTTACTGGACCTCAAAAGACATTACTAGATCTTAACAGACTTTACTAGACCTTACTGGACCTTAGAGGACCTTACTGGACTTTACCAGACCCTAATGGACCTTACCAGACCACAGAAGATCTTAACAGACTTTAGAAAACATTAACAGACCTCACTGGACCTTAAAATACCATACTAGGCTTTAAAAGACCTTAGTGGACCTTAAAAGACCTTATTGGACCTTAACAGACCTTACTAAACCCTAAAAGACCTTAACAGACATTACTGGACCCAAAAAGACCTTACTAGACCTTAACAGACCTTACTAGACCTTAACAGACCAACCTGGACCTTAACAGACCTAACTGGACCTTAAAAGACCTAACTTGACCTTAACAGACCTTAACAGACTTTAATAAACCTTAAGACATTACTAGACCTTACTAGACCTTAACAGACCTAACTGGACCTTAAAAAAACTTTACTGGAACTCAACAGACTTTAACAGACTTTACTGGACTTTAACAGACATTACTGGACTTTAACAGACCTTACTAAACCTTAACAAGACCTTACTAAACATTAACAGACCTTACAAGACCTTACGAGACCTTAACAGACCTTACTGAATTTAAACAGACCTTACTAGAACTTAAAAGACTTTAGTAGACCTTACTAGACCTTAACAGGCTTTTTAAGACCTTAAGAAAGCTTAGCAGACCTTACTAGACATGAACAGGCCTTACTGGACCTCAACAGACCTTACTAGACCTCAATAGACCGTAGGAGTTCTTAACAGACCGTAAGAGACCTGAACAGACCTTAGTAGACGTTAGTAGACCTTAATGGTCTTTAACAGACCTAAGTAGACATCAGAATAACTTACTGGACCTTAACAGATCTTACTGGATTCAAACAGACCTTACTGGACCTAAGTAGACCTTAGTAGACCTTACTACACTTCAACAAACTTTAGTAGACATTAAAAGACCTTAAAAGACCTTAACAGACCTTACAAAAAATTAACGGACCCTAAAAGTTTTAACTGGACCTTAACAGACCTTTCTGGACCTTAAAAGACCTTAATGAACCTTAACAGACCTTACTGGACCTTAACAGATCTTACTGGACCTAACAGACCTTACTGGTCCTTAACAGACCTTACTGGTCCTTAAAAGACCTTAACAAACCGTAAGAGACCTTAACAGACCTTAGTAGACCTTAATGGTCCTTAGCAGACCTAAGTAAACCTCAACAGACCTTACTGGACCTTAAAAAACCTTACTGGACCTTAACAGACCTTACTGGACCTTAAAAGACCTTAATGAACCTTAACAGACAATACTGGACATTAACAGACCTTACTAGACCTTAACAAACCTTACTGGACCTTAACAGACCTTTCTGGACCTTAAAAGACCTTAATGAACCTTAACAGACAATACTGGACATTAACAGACCTTACTAGACCTTAACAGACCTTACTGGACCTTAACAGGCCTTACTGGTCCTTAAAAGACCTTAACAAACCGTAAGAGACCTTAAAAGTAGATCTTAATGGTCCTTAACAGATCTAAGAAAACCTCAACATACCTTAATGGACCTTAAAAAACCTTACTGGTGCTTAACAGAACTTAGTAGTCCTTAAAAGACCTTAACAGACCTTAAGAGAACTTACTGGATTTAAACAGACTTTAGTAAACCTTAAAAGACCTTAAAAAACCTTAACAAACCTTACTAGACCTTAACAGAACTTAGTAGACTTTAACAGACCTTACTGGACCTTAATGGACTCTACCGGACCTTACCAGTCCTTAGTTAACCTTACTGGACCTTAAAATACCCTTACTGGACCTTAAAATACCATACTAGACCTTAACAGACGTTACTGGAACTTAAAAGACCTTAGTGGACCTTAACAAACCATAGTAGCCCTTAACAGGCATTACTGGATCTTAACAGACATTATTAGACCTTACTAGACCTTAACAGAACCTTACTGGACCTTAAAAAACAATACTAGACCTTAAAAGACCTTTCTGGACCTTAATAGACCCTACTGAACCTTAATAGACATAACGAGACCTTAATAAACCTTAACAGACATTTCTAGACCTTAACATGCATTACTAGACCTTAACAGACATTATTAGACCTTACTAGAAATAAAAAGACCTTACTAGACAATACTAGACCTTAACAAAACTTAACAGACTTTACTGGACTTTAACAGACCTTCCCAGACCTTAACAGAACTACCTGGACCTTAACAGACATTAATGGACCTTAACAGACCTTACTGGACCTTAACATGCGTTACTGGACCTTAACAGACTTTACTAAACCTTAACAGACTTTACTGGACCTTAACAGACTTTACTGGACCTAACCAGACCTTACTGGACCTTAACAGACCTTACTGGACTTTAATAGACTTTACTGGACCTTTAAAGAACTTACTAGACCTTACTAGACTTTAAAAGACATTACTGGACCTTAACAGACATTACTGGAATTTATCAGACCTTACTGGACCTTAACAGACCTTACTGAAATTTAACAGACTTTTCTGGACCTTTAAAGAACTTACTGGACCCTACTGGACCTGAACAGACATTATTAGACCTTAAAAGACCTTAATGGACCTTAACAGACATTATTGGATTTTATCAGACCTTACTGGACCTTAAAAGACCTCACTGGACCTTACCAGACCTTACTGGACCTTAAAAGACATGACTGGACTTTACTGGACCTTAACAGACTTTACTAGACCTTAACAGACATTACTGGACCTTAACAGACTTTACTGGACCTTAAAAGACTTTACTAGACATTAACAGACCTTACTGGACTTTAACAGACTTTACTGTACCTTAAAATAACTTACTGGACCTTACTGGACCTTAACAGACCTTACTAGACCTTAAAAGACTTACTGGACCTTAACAAGACATTACTGGACTTTATCAGACCTTAATGGACCTTAACAGACATTACTGGACCTTACTAGACCTTACTGGACCATACCAGATTTTACTGGACCTTACCGGACCGTACCAGACATTACTAGACCTTAACAGACCTTACTGGACTTTAACAGACTTTACTGGACCTTTAAAGAACTTACTGGACCTTACTGGACTTTAACAGACCTTATTAGACCTTATTAGACCTTAATGGACCTTAACAGACATTACTGGATTTTATCAGACCTTACTAGACCTTAACAGACATTACAGGACCTTACTAGACTTTACCAGACCTTACTGGACCTTACCAAACATTACTGGACCCTACCAGACCCTACTGGACCTAACCAGACCTTACTGGACCTTACTGGACCTTAACAGACCTTACTGGACCTTAGCAGACCTTACTGGACCTTAAAAGACTTTACTGGACTTTACTGGACCTTAACAGACCTTACTGGACCTTAACAGACCTTACTGGACCTTAACAGACCTTACTGAACCTAAATAGACCTTACTGGACCTTAACAGCCCATACTAGATCTTAACAGACCTCACTTGACCTTAACAGACTTTAGTGGACATTAACAGACCTTAGTGGACCTTAACAGACCTTAAGGGACCTTTAACAGGCCTTACTGGACCTTAACAGGCTTTACTGGACCTTAACAGGCCTTACAGGACCTTAACAGACCTAAATAGACATTACTGGACTTTAATGGAGCTTAACAGACTTTACTGGACCTTAAAAGACTTTACTGGACCTTAACAGACATTACTAGACCTTAACAGACCTTACTGGACCTTAACAAAACTTACTGAACCTAAACAGACCTTACTGGACCTTAAAATACCTTACTGGACCTTAACAGACCTTACTAGACCTTAACCGACCTTACTGGACCTTGACAGACCTTACTGGACCCTAACAGACCTTATTGGATCGTACTAGAAATTAACAGACCATACTACACCTTAACAGACTTAACAAAACTTTAACAGACTTTACTGGACCTTAACAGGCTTTACTAGACCTTAACATTTACATTTTCTGCATTTAGCAGACGCTCTTATCCAGAGCGATTTACAGAAGTGCTTCTATAGTAAACACAAATCTGCTGAAACTTGTTAGAACCAGTTTTTTTTTTTTTTTTTGGAAATGGAAGAAAAATGTTATTAAATAAGTACAAGTCAGCTTAAGTGCTTAGTAAAAAGGTGGGTTTTTAATAGTTTTTTAACGATAGCAAGAGACTCAGATGTTCGGACAGACAGAGGAAGTTCATTCCACCACTTGGGTGCTAGAACAGAGAAGAGCCTTGATGCTTGTCTTCCTTTAGTCCTGGGTGCGGGCTCAAGTCGAGCAAGACTAGTGGCTCGGAGGTTGCGTGGTACAGAGCGGGGTTTGTACCGAGGTAGCTTGGGCCTGGTCCATTTTTGGCTTTGTAGGCGAGCATCAGTGTTTTTAACTGAATGCGTGCAGCTACAGGAAGCCAGTGAAGAGAACGCAGCAGTGGGGTGATGTGGCAGTGTTTGGGCTGTTTAAAAACCAGACGGGCAGCTGCATTTTGAATGAGCTGCAAGGGTTTAATAGTAGACATGGGAGCTCCTGCCAGGAAGGAATTGCAATAGTCCAACTGTGAGATTCCAAGTGATTCGACCAGAATCTGGGTAGCTTCCCTCAAGAGAAATGTCAAAGTTACAAAGATAGATTCTAACACAAGTTAAAGCGAATAGTATACTTAAACAAGAAGCCTACCTTAATCAAGAGGAGAAATGTACACAATGGAAGACAAGCACTGATGCTTGTGTCTTCTAAATAATGCTTGTGATTCAAAATAAGTCCAGAAGGTTGACCAGAGTAGGCTTGGTAGAGTTCAAAGCTTATAAGCCTTACCAAAAGTCCACATCAATGTAATCCAGAGTTATCAATATGATGAGGTCCTTGTCCAAACCTTCAGTTAGTCCTTATAGAAGTTTAGACCCTTTAGCAAGTGGCTACATTTGTGGATGATTTCATGTATGTTTGTATTTGCCCCCCCCCCCCCATCCTGGTAAATGACGTGTCATGTTATGAGAAGGACCGATACAAATGAGCGCGTTTTCTTTGTAATTTAGGATTGGCGCCGTCTACCCTGACTGCTTTTAGGTAGGTGTTCGGCATTTGCATTGCTACACGAGGTTGCAGTGTTTGCATGAATTTTAGTTAGTGGGCTACGTCTGTGCCTTTTGTTCTCTACTCTAGACAGATGGTAGGCTTTTCCTTTAGTTTGCTTCCTTTAATCGCTAATAGGGTTAATGCAGATTGCTTGTTTTTTTCCCCCCTCTCTCTTTCTCCAATTTCCCCCCCAATTTTTCCTTTAATCTAGTCGTATCCAATTACCCTGATTGTGTAACTAAGGAGCTTCGCAAGTGACACACCCTTCCCTCAAATGCCTACTAATGCACTCCAAATAAATTGTAAAAACATCTTAAGCAGTATTAATGAAAACAAAATGCACCTTTTGCACTCATTTTTGGGTGTCAAATAAAAGGGTGTGCACACAATATTTAACATTTTGATTTTTAATAAATTAACACACATGTAAAACCTGCTTTCACTTCCTGTCATTGTGGGCTATTTTGTGTAGAGTTTTGGGACAAAAAATGAACTCGATCTAATATAGAATGAGTTTGTAATGTAATAAAACCGGGAGAAGGTGAAAGGGGTGTGCAGACTTTCCGGCTTGACTGTATCTTTAGCTTATAGTTTCTGGTGATGGACCACTACAAAAACATCATCTTGTAAAATGTCTTAATTTTAAGAAGAAGAATTGTATTAATTTTGATTACTGCATGTTTTAGGTCGTGGGGAAGGACAATAACTTAAAAAATGAGGATTCCATTACTATGCTTCAGAGTGTAAAACCATTTTATTGGTTAACCTTTGTCTCATACTGTATACCACCATTGAGAAGGTCAAGACAAAAACCTCTAGACAGCTGAGATACAAAATAATATATTGACTGTAAATTAATTTCGTAGACTTTCTAAAACCTATTATTATTTTTATTGTGCTTTAATGTCATTTTAACAGACACACACTATTAATTGCAGTGGTGGCTTTGTGATGTTCTAGGGCTGTTTTGTTGCAGGTCTCAAGATGCTTAAGCCCAAATCTGGTTGCTTCCGCCAGTAGGTTAGACTTGTTCATTGAGGAGTCGTTCTATAAGATAATTACCCAAAAAATACATCCAAATCAATCATTTATGTTAAATTCATGCTTTTAGAAAAAAATAGCTTAGTATCCAGCCAGATCCACTTACCTTCTTGATTTGGCACAGTGGACACTGATGTTACATGGTGCTGAGGAATTCAAGTCATCTGAATCTCCGGATCTGTTCTTTTAGCAGACCTGTGCTGTAATGTTAGAAAAACTATGTTAGATTAATTTCCATAATGTGTTAATCAGATACTAACAGGTGAAATTCTGTATTGTTCAGTTGACTGACTTCTCAAGCTGATCCCTATTATTCCTGTTCTGCTTTTTTTGGGTTCATCCTCTTCTTCATGAAACTGCAAATCTCACTCCAACCTGTCACCTAAGATCACTCCAACATTGCGTGAAAGCAAACAGTGGACAGTTTTGCTAATACACATACACATATACACATTGATCATTGTGCGGTCCCTGATATGCTCACCCATGACCTAATTGTTACAAACTATACAGGTGCCTGTACAATAAAAAAGACAGACGTGAGAAATTAATATAGAGAGAATTAAAAAGTAATATTTAATTCATTGTGTGGTTCCTGATATGCTCACCCATGACCTATCTGTTAGAAACCTATACAGGTGCCTGTACATAAAAAAAAAAGACAAACATGATAAATTATTATAGAGAGCTGCAAAATTCAATGCTTATTAATTACAGCACATGTGATCTAAGCTATATATTAATGCTAAATCTATTTAGGTCTATTCTTATATGTTCGGACTAACCTGAACTTAGTTCTTAAGGCTCTCTGGAAACCAGTGGTGCTCCAGGATCTCCTCAAGACTGGGCCGTTTATTTGGATCCTTCATCAGGCAACTGCTGATCAGATGACGGCATGCTGAAAAGATATGACAGCCTTTAGAAAAGATACTGTATGTTTATGTACACAGGTCTTGATGTCAATTTTCTGCATTCTCTTACCCTCAGACACACCAGGTGTGAAGAAGAGGGGTCTCTTAGCAATCTCCCATTCATTCCAGAATGGCATGTCTCCACAAACTAAAACAAACAGCAGGATGCCCAGACTCCAGACAGTTGCAGGGCAGCCATGATACTGACCCTCTGTGATCCATTCAGGTGGAATATATAACATAGTGCCTGAACAGAAGCGAGAGAAATGGTTCACACACAGCTCTCTCATGCAATCACTTTCATCCTTGTTTTACTTTGATGTACAATTACCTGAATATGTTTTGTAGGGGGTCGACTTGAGCAATTCACCACAACCAAAGTCTATCAGCTTAACCTCTAATCTTTCCCAATTTATGAGAAGGTTCTCCTCCTTGATGTCACGATGGAGAACCCCACGGTCACAACAGTGTCGAGCAGCCAGAACCACTTGCCACATGATGACTTGAGCCAGTGGTTCAGAAAGTGGGCCATTTCCACGATATTGAAGGAGGTCCATGCAGGGATCGGGTCGCTCCAGGATCAAAACGTAATACTCTGGCGTGTCAAACCATTCCAGAAGCTCTAGGACATGTTCGCAGCGAGGCGGGTTTGACACCATGAGCATTAACGCCACTTCTACAGGGAGGCGGTTTGTATCACCAGGCTAATATTGAAAACAGACATGGTTAGCATGGGTTTGGAGTCAATAGGCCATCATGTCACAATGTATTGTTACACTTCTATTATTGGTTCTAACCAGTGTAAGCTACGTATATATTCCACACACAATAAGTGTACAAATGCTACTTACAATGGTGATGAATGTGTCACAGGTATTCTTCATCACATACTTAATAGCAACCTATTAAAATATGCAAACAATAATTAATAAAATCATGAAGAAATATTATGTCAACATACTTTGAAGGTCATCTAAATAGAGCCTTTTGCTGAACCTTTTTAACTACAAGTTGATGGTACTCAAAGTCATTATGTAACTTGAAAGCAAGGCATCACAATGACCAACAGTTCTTGTATTGCACTAAACAAGTCCAAGTAACTATTTCACCTGTTTTACATCCGTCCTACGAACTCCTGCATAGACGCAACCAAAGCCTCCTTTCCCCAGAAGCTTTCCCACATTGTACTGACGTTCAAAGCACTCTGTAAAACAGGGTTTGTATTAATATGATTTTAACAATATTTTTCTCAGTAAAACACACCCACAGTATGATTTAAGCAACAATACCTTTAGAAGGAGAGCTGGATCTTTGGACGAGGTGTGTTCCTGTAGTCTTTCTTTTAACACCATCTATTATTTACACAAATGCCATTTAATCACTGTTAGCCAATGATATGTAACACATCACATGTATGACAGTTATGTAGAGCTTTACAGAACAATATGTTGTCTGAATACTTTCCCCCCTTTTCCACCCTAGTGTTTCAAAAAAGCTAAACTAAACCCCACTGTATACATTTGATAATGTAACTATACTTGGCCCTCAGGATGTGTTTGGTAAGTCATAGTAAAGTGGTTTAGTAACGATATGGCTGACCTGTGTGGTTCCAGTTGCTGGAGGATGAGGTGGTCAATTCCAGGGTCTCTCCCCCAACAGAACCTTTAACACATTCAACTTAAAAGACATGTTTGTGTTAGTATTACTATTTTTATATAAACACTATCAACTACAGATTAAGTCTTTATTAGAAAATATTTAAATCAAACTAGAACTGTATTATTTTTTTTGCATCATTTTACTCATACACCCAAAACTTAAGTGTATTAAGTTTTGCTCTGAGCTTTCTAATAAACTGCTGTATTGTACATACCACTGCTCGCAACAGAAGCGTCAGAGAGGGAATCCAACTCAGGAGCAGGTTCAAGCACAATTTCCCCAAGGCTTATCTCAGCTGTACAGAAGCATGGTTAGAAGTGGATGATCAAAGGTAAGAGGTTTGGAGTAGAGTAGTTATTAATCAGCAAGAGTAAGAAAGGTAAGACAGAAGCAAAAGCTACAGTTAAACTCAAGCTTAGGGCTGCAGGAGTCACACAAGATCTGTATTATTATTATTATGATTCAGTCATGAGGTCAGGCAGTGATGTCGGTCAAGAAGGTCTGGCTTATAATCAACGTTCCAGTCTATCTCAAAGATTTTCAAAGGGGTTGATGTGAGGACTCTGTGAAGGCAGATCTTATTCCCATTGCTTTATATTACCCAATTGCGTTATGCTTCCTCTCTACTGCAGCTGACCCCCAACCTGATTGAGGAGACTGAGACTGTCACACGCCCCCTCCGACATGTGTGCAGTACCCGACTGCATCTTTTCACCAGCACAAGTCAAGTTCAAATGCAGATCAGCTTTGTGCACAGAGATTCACACCCTGATCAGCATTATTCCCCAACTCTGTGCAGATGACATCAACCAACCAGCCAGCAGAGGTCGCAATTCACTCACATATGAGGAGTCCCTATCCAGCTTTATTCTACCCTATAAACATGCAGCCGCCCAGCCCAGTCAGATGGCAGAGCTGAGATTCGATATGATGTATTTGAAATCCCAGCTCTGGTGTGCTAGCGGGTTTTACCGCTGCGCCACCTGAGCGGCATACTTAATAATGTTTTAATGCACTATTCACAAAAAATAGAATCATAATGAACAATTTCTGTCTTTCCATTAAAGCTTACTCTGCATCTAGTCAATGTACAAAGCTGCTTTGTGGCACCATGGTCTCAGTTTTAACTGTCAGAATCTATAATAATAATGATTAGGAAAAGTTCTGTATTATTGTTTTTAATACTTGACCCACCTGAAGCTCCAGATGCCGGTTGTGCATTTAGTGAGTCTCTCTCTGTCTGGTGAGATTCTCCTGATTCAGAGGAGCTACAACATTGGTTCTGCTTTACACTTAAATCCATGACCTGATCTAACTGTATAATGGAAATTGACTCGAAACTTCCACTTGGTGATGACTTTTTGTCTAGTTCCTGTCAAACATATAATACAGGTATCACACAGATGAGCTGTACTAAAATAGTACTAATTTTAATTTTGAAGGCTGGAAATTCCATCAACATAATTGAAAATTAAATAACAATGTTCATAAAGTGAGCGTTGTGTTGTTATTCATTATTTTCTTCTCACTTTTACCTCTTTATCTTATTATTCTTGTTTTTTTCATTTTAATTTTAGATTTATTTGTTTTTTTTATTTGTTTTTCCCCTCAATTTTCTCCCCTAATCTATTCGTATTCAATTACCCTGATTGCGGTCCGCTTCCCCTGTACTGATACAACCCTCCACTGCTGACTGAGGAGCGCTGCAACTGACACACGCCCCCTCTAACATGTGTGCAGTACTGACTGCATCTTTTCACCTGCACGAGGTGAATTCATATGCGGATCAGTTATGAGGATCCCTGGTCCGGCTTTCCCACCCTGTACGAACAACAGCCAATCGTTGTTTACGTAGCCACTCAGCCCAGCCGGATGGCAGAGCTGAGACCCCAGCTCTGGTGTGCTAGCGTATTTTACCGCTGCGCCACCTGAGCGGCCCGAAAAAACAAAATTTAAAGTAAGTAACCTCCAAGTCATCTGTTCTGTCATCATTATCTTTAGCAGCGATGTTTTGTATGGCTCTGATCCAAGCTTCTCTATTTTCCTCCGAATCAGCCTGTAAAATACAGATCCTACACAAACACACACACAGTTTCATGTAATTGTGAAGATGTCTGTCTGTCTGTCTGTCCATCCATCCATCCATCCATCCATCCATCCATCCATCCATCCATCCATCCATGCACAGCACTTGCAAATAAACAAATAAAATGAATTTACATGGCTGATGGTGAACTAGACTTACTTTGTAGGTGAAACCACCTGGAAGCAAAAACGCCGCCTGATATTATTACAGTGTTCAGACGTGCACATGCGTAGATCTTCCATCACCACAGTTGAGTTCTGCTGGGGCGGAAACAAGTTTACAATACACTGCTTAGCTTAAATACAATCTCTAATATTTCAGCTGCAGTGAAGCTGCCAATGCTTTCATCATTATATTTACTCCACTAATGGTACTTAGCAGCTGCAAAAGCAAAGGATTACTGTAAATAATATGTATTTTATATTATATAAAGGACGTGACAAACCTTATACTTCTTCTTGTATATTAGCTGATTGTTTTGAATTAGGAACCAGCGCCTAAAAAGAAATATATGAATAAATAAATTAATGTTACAATGATTAGGACATGATTACTCTGATGCTCATCTGTTCTAGCTTTCTACAAACCTGTTCCATGTCTTAAAAAAATTACTGGCCCTCTTGAACAAATATCCCTCCATAACAACCTGGTTCTTGGCATCCACACTGCCTTCCAATTTCATGTCACCACCACAAACATACTGAGAAGATGTCTGAGAATGAACTCGATCACGCTGCCAGCATGTAAATGGACTACGCAAAAAGCGCTTCATTGAAGAAGCACGCTGGGTAGGAGCACATCTGTTCTGTTCAGCAGCCATGATGAGACTGATGTACAAACAGTCAGATTTAGATTCTATAAGGATTAAGCGTGGAACAGTTA
Organism: Trichomycterus rosablanca; assembly: GCF_030014385.1. Lineage (NCBI taxonomy): Eukaryota > Metazoa > Chordata > Actinopteri > Siluriformes > Trichomycteridae > Trichomycterus > Trichomycterus rosablanca. Next base: position 15,355,842 of record NC_086000.1, on the reverse strand, counting down.
GTGACATCACAATGATGTCACAATGACAGGGCATTTCAGTGCTGTACTATACTATAGCAACATTATATACAGTGTTCACATGACCAACTATGGATATTTACACATCTAAATTTTATAATGTGTTTACTTATTACAGTAATGAAAAGATTTTAAAAAACCCCACACAATTTGTATAAAATATGTCTGATTTAACAGCACATATTACTTACTTTAAACTGAAATAAATGAATAAATTAAATTATTAATTACTAAAAAAACACTTTCACTGAATTTTTACCTGTCAGATCAAGCCCAGGTTCATATAGACTCGTTTTCTATAGGACCAAAAATATAAATAAAAAATAAAATGTTTTATTAAGAATTTCTAGGGGTCAATAATTGTGGCACATGTGGTAATTATGTTCTTAAGGAGGGATTTTTTCCTCTAAATAAATTTACTTCAAATAAAGGTTGGATTTTTGTAATGTCTTTAAAGTGAGATTAAGCTCATTCACTAAAAGGTGACTTTCTTATAGCCCTTTTTACTCATTTGTACCAGGGGTGCCAATATTTGTGGAGGGGACTGTATTATATGAGTACCTAGCACCTGACAGCTTCCTATCTGCATATAATCTGTCAACTTGTGTCTCATAGGGCTCTGTAGTTGGTCCTATTCTGTTTTTCATGTACACTTGCTCTCTTGGTAAAGTAATTTCCTCCCATGGCTTCTATTACTAATCTCATGCGGATGATACTCAGCCTATTCAGTCAGCTCCGAGTATGAATGTCTCACACACATGTACACACACACACATGTACACACACACGTACACACACACACACACATGTACACACACACACACATGTACACACACACACACATGTAAACACACACACACACACACATGTAAACACACACACACACACACACACGTACACACATCTTTCAGCCAGTTATTTGTTATTTAAAATGACAAGTCTGTTCACATTAGTGAGCAAAAGTGAGAATCTTTTCCTGTTCATAATCCTGCCACTGAAAATAATATGAACCATTTCTAGATGCAACACCAGTGGTGTAACTAGAAGCTCATGGGCCCCAGTGCAAAAAAAAAAAGTTGGCCCCCCTCAACAAATGTTGAGTGCAACACGTATAACATCCTGTCGACCCACATCATTATCTATGTTACAGCGTTTATACAGTCCTTTGCGATCCATTTAACACCAGTGTTTTTAATGTTCCGTGTACAGTCCATGTCCACGGGCTTTCCATCTAAATTCATCTGAAATAAAGTTAGGTAATAATCAAGTTTTTCATAATTTTGCCTGTAACCGTAACTGTATACCTGTAACTGTATACAGTGTAAGCACAATGTTACTGTGTTAAAGTAGCACAAATTAAAACAAAGACATATTTACGTGGCACAAACACAGCTTAATAAAAATAGTTTGATTAAAAATTTTAATCTTGATTAAAATTTTAACGCGTTAATTAACGACAGCCCTAATATATATATATATAGGGCTGGACGATATGGCTTTTCGGTCGATACGATATAATTCCGATATCGATATGAATAATACAAATGTCAGAAAAACTGCCACAAAAATTGGATGGCTGTACATGCAAACCTCTTTTCTGGTTTCTGGCAAGAAATACAAGCTGAATACACCACTGAAATAGTCCTTCCTCTCTTATCAGCTATTTCGTCTGCTTCTTTTTCAACTGTGGACAGTGGCGGAGCCAGACAATTTTCATAGGGGTGGCCAGACTGAGACCATTGCTCACACAGGGGTGGCACAGAAACTGTCTGATACCTTATTTTTTTATGTGGCAAGTTGCTGTGGATCTAGTAGTTTTGGTCACTCACTCATTTACCTATACAGGCAGTGAATGTCATGTAGAATTACATCAAGCCTAGCATAATAAGCTTTTTATTTTTTCTCATTTTCCCTGACAAGTAAAAAACTAAAATATAGCCTATAACCTTAAAATTATGAGGAAGAATTTCAAAGATATTCCTTTGCAATACTTTATCATTTGACTGCAAACTTGTGTGTACTGATGAGACTCATTTGAACCCCAGAACATGCTAGCGTGAATGCATGGAAAACAAATTTTAATTTTCTTTCAACAATATAATACAGACTGACCAACACTATTAAGCCAAATCAGCATGGAAAATTGACTTTACTTTTAATAGCCTTCCACAATGCTGGAGCTTCTTAAAACTGAATATTTTCTTTTAAATGGAAGTGTTATTTAACTGCTATTAAATTGTTTTTTTTTTAAACGCCCAATTTAGAGGAAAACCGCCCAATCTGGCAACACTCAGGGCTCTAGACTAACTTTTTGCACTGGTTGCACTGGTGTGCCAAACTTTTTTTCTTAGGTGCACCAGCACAAAAGTTAGGTGCACCCAAATTTTCAACCGCATCGCATTTAACACCTGTTTTACAGGTTCACTTTTTTTAATACTGACTTTGATATTAACTAACAATCTGGTCAACATAAAGTTCTTTATTTGAAGCACAATTCTACACAAAAGGTAACTTAATGAAAAAGTGTTGGTGATTAAAGTGCTTCACTGAGCTGAAATTTAAACTCAAGATAAATGAAATAAGAAGAAAATCTAAATTAAAAGTGCAAGTGTTTTAAGGGCTTCAAACTGAACATCTCATTTAATGATAAGAATATTACATATGGTTAATGCAGTAACGAGACGCATATTATTGACAAAGGCTACATCACATGACATTATTACATTTTGAGTCAGTTTGCTGCTGATATTTTTAAAGTGCCTTAAAGAAAAGATGAACTGTGTGATATGACGTGGTAAAAGTGACCCGGACAGAACAAACAACGTTTAACGTGAAATATAAACACCACACGTGAAGTAAATCCAGCTAAACACAGATACATGTGGAGCTGTTAGACTGGATTTGACGTTATTTCACACAGATGTTTGTTTGTATTATGGAGTCGAGCGCTGAGCAAATCGGTTATTTACGTCAAGAGTCACGGTGAAAGCGAAGCGCAAAACTCTTCTCACGTCAATGAACTAAAAAAAACAACAACTGAGACAAACACGTCACATCTTCTTATCACCGATATTTGATTGATGTTTTTACATTAAAACAAACATCTATAACAGCAGCACAGATGCTCACACATATTCTACACACTCCACCATGATATTTCGCTGTGTAACGCCCGCCGGTGATGACGCTGGTCCCGCCCTTCACTATCTCTGATTGGTTTAGACATATAGATATGATTAGATATGGGCCTAATGTGTGTCTGTTGGTGCACCGGAGACTTTCAGAGTCACAGAGACTTTTTTTTCCCCTCGAACGGCTGGTCGCAGATTGACTGTGGATGCTCGTTCACTCACAGCTGTTGAACTCATTTTGCCGCTAACATCCACCGTGTTGTAGGTAGCGTAATCAGAGCGGTAACGCTGAGCACTGGCTTCGTGCCTGTGGCGTACGTCATCATGCACTTACGTAAGCATATCGATCGAATTTGTTTAAAAATCATATCACCGTTATTAAAACATTTTCTATCGCGATATACTGTATATCGATATCGAATTATTGTTCAGCACTATATATATATATATATATATATACCGATCAGCCATAACATTGAAAACACTTCCTTGTTTCTACTCTCACTGTCCATTTTATCAGCTCCACTTACCATATAGAAGCACTTTGTAGTTCCACAATTACTGACTGCAGTCTATCCTTTGTTATCCATGCTTTGTTAGCCCCCTTTCATGCTGTTCTTCAATGGTCAAGACCCCCAAAGGACCACCACAGAGCAGGTATTATTTGGATAGTAGATCATTCTAAGCACTGCAGTGACACTGACATGGTGGTGGTATGAGTGAATAAAAAAAAAAGCAGTGCTGCTGGAGTTTTTAAACACCTCACTGTCACTGCTGGACTGAGAATAGTCCACCAACCAAAAACACACAGCCAACAGCGCCCCGTGGGAAGTGTCCTGTGTCCACTAATGAAGGTCTAGAAGATGACCAACTCAAACAGCAGCAATAGATGAGCGATCGTCTGACTTTACATCCACAAGGTGAACCAACTAGGTAAAAATGTCTAATAGAGTAGACAGTGAGTAGACACTGTATTTAAAAACTCCAGCAGTGCTACTGTGTCTGATCCACTCATACCAGCACAACACACTAACACCACCACCACCACCACCACCACCACCACCACCACCACCACCACCAGGTCAGTGTCACTGCAGCGCTGAGAATGATCCAACACCCGAATAATTAAAATAAGTTTGTAGAAACTGGAACAGCCTTCCTATATTGTAGAGTGTGTAGAAAATGTAACAGCCTTCCTAAATTGTAGAGTTTGTAGTAACTGGAACAGCCGTCCTAAATTGTAGAGTGGGTAGAAACTTGAACAGCCATCCTAAATTGTAGGAGCCTTTGAAGATTTTCTGCTCAATTGTTGGAATGGCTAATGGTTCTCAACTGAGAGCATCTGCAACAATGTTTCCAGTGGCAAGAATGTACCTGATAAACTCATAGGACGCCAGCTTTATAACTCATTGTTGTTTACAGAATTCATGTTTGTAACCTTCCTCCTTTCGAGGTGTACACAGAAAATAAACTGAGAGAGGTTCCCTGCCCTTCTTATCCTGTGTTAAGTTTTTTAAATAAACACTCCTTCCTAGAAAACACTCGTTGAACAAAAAACTGTATTAGTGTATTGAAAACAGAACAAAACAGAAAAGATGAAGTCATATATACACAATAAACTCAATATGTACAAATGTCCTCTTCCCAATGTGATTCAAAATAAGTCCAGAAGGTTGACCACAGTAGGCTTGGTAGAGTTCAAAGCTTATAAGTCTAACCGGGAGTCCACATCAATGTAATCCTGAGTTTTCAGTATAATGCGGTCCTTGTCCAAACCTTCAGTTAGTCCTTATAGAAGTTAGATGTCCTGTTCCAAAATCCAGCAGTTAATAATGGTAGTGGATTTCCAAAATAAACTCCTTTTCTACACAAGTAGGAATATACATACATTAGCAATGTGAATATACAAAGGAGGTTAGCGTATAGCATTAGCATTACTACCTTCCACAATATTTCCAAAATATAAATTATACCAAAAATAATGAATCATTTTCATGGTTCATAGTACTTACATCTAGGCGTCAAACATTGAAGTTTCCTAGGAAAGGAGCTTTTAAATCCTCAAAATGATCAGCACAAATGCAAAGCAGCAAACAAAGAGAGTAGCAAACCGCTTTAGCTTCCATCAGGAAATGCTTCCTTTCTCCATTCCCTCTCTGTTGCCCCCTAAAGGAGATCATGAGAACTGACCAAAAGTAACTGTATGGTGTTGGCCACCATGCCTGTTACATGTTTATGCTGTGTCATGATGTTGGTAACTGGGTTGTTGTCACTTCACATTGACATGACCCTTTAGCCAGTGGCTACATTTGTCAAACACAGCTTTCTAAGAGAAGGGAACTCAAGATGATGTACAAAATACCTTTTTAAGCCAGTGAGTGATTTCCTTGGAAAGGACACATGTCTAGCTTTGCATTTATCTTGTTGCATCCAAATCATCCAGGGAAGTGTAGCAGTATGGCTTATATTGTTTCCACCTGTTTCATTTTGCTCGGGATCCAACCAGTGCGTTCCTAGCAATTATAAATACTACTATAGACAAAGACAAAGATACAGAGCTTGAGGGTTCACACTGGTGATCAGGGATGTTGGGTTGCTGTCGTTCTGCCTCTCTTGTCCGATCACTCAGGTATGATGATGGTGGGGAAGCTGGGTGCTGATGTCCTGTGAAAACCTTCATAACTTTGTAACCTGCTCGCTCTCTCGTTTAGTTAATGCTGTAATAATTAGGGGTGCCGGAGTCTAATGCTACTCCCTGCAGAACTGATATTTTACTCCTATCTGTTGTTGTTAAGGCTATTCCAAACGGATCCTACTTGGTGGCTGAGGTTGACTGAAGGGTATCCCGACTCGCATTTCTAATAAGCACGCGCAGAATAAGTCCCAGCAATTAATTGTTTATTGAACAAATTCCGGTTGACTTTCAGAAACAAATATAGTGGAATGCGTACAGAACAGTTCATGAAACAAATCCGGTTAACGTGTATAATGCGGTCGGAAAACTATTTGTTGTCCCCCCGTCTCCCCAATACTATTTAACGTAAACTGTCTAATTATAGAACGCATCGTCATGTCGTAAAGAAATGACAAGTGACGTCATCTGTTACGTCAGTTACGGCTCCTGCAGTTGTTTTACCCCGAGGTGGTTCCGAGGTTGTTGAGACTGCCGTGCCAACAATGCTGCTCCTGCTAGTTTTGACGGACACCTGGCGTGTTTGCACCAAAAATGTCAAGAACTCACTATGGACTTTATCACAGACTGGACTGAATAATGAAGAACTCCAATCATTTTTTTTTTGCTAGTTATAACTTTGAGTTCAATTTAACTTTGTGTTTGTGTGTATCTATATGTGTGTAAATTCTATTCATTTAAATTATCCTCCAGGACACCCAAGAAGGATGGGGTCCATGCTGAGTCTGGTTCCTCTCAAGGTTTCTTCCTATGATTTTTCACCCTCGGCTCTCTCAACAGGGGTTTTGGTCTGTTGGGCCTGGAGTCTGTAAAGTTGCTTTAAGACAATGTCCAATGTAAAAAGAAAAAGAAATAGGATTGACCTAATGTTGTTAGGAAATGTGCTGTCTGGGTGATTGCCTGGGTTTCGGGGTCACAACATTTTGAGTCTACAGCTGGATTGTGGGCTAGTGGATGATTTCAGGTAAATTAAAAAATATAAATACTTGTAAGTACACTGGGGATGCCACCTGTGCAACAAGTCCAGTCGTGAAATTTCCTCACTATTAAATATTCCACAGTCGACTGTCAGTGGTATTATAACAAAGTGGAAGCGATTGGGAACGACAGCAACTCAGCCACCAAGTGGTAGGCCAAGTAAAATTACAGAGCGGGGTCAGCGGATGCTGAGGCACATAGTGCACAGAGGTCGCCAACTTTCTGCAGAGTCAATCGCTACAGACATCCAAACTTTATGTGGAATTTAGATTAGCTCAAGAACAGTGCGTATAGAGCTTCATGGAATGGGTTTCCATGGCCGAGCAGCTGCATCCAAGCCTTTCATCACCAAGCGCAATGCAAAGCGTTGGATGCAGTGGTGTAAAGAATGCCACCACTGGACGTTTTTTTTGGAGTGACGAATCACGCTTCTCGGCCTGGCAATCCGATGGGCGAGTCTGGGTTTGGTGGTTGCCAGGAGAACGGTACTTGTCTGACTGCATTGTGCAAAGTGTAAAGTTTGGTGGAGGGGGGATTATGGTGTGGGGTTGCTTTTCAGGAGTTGGGCTTGGAAGAACACACTCCTAAACCTTGTGGAAAGCCTCCCAGAAAAGTTGAAGCTGTTATAGTTGCAAAGGGTGGGCCAACATGATATTAAACCCTATGGATTAAGAATGGGATGTCACTCAAGTTCATATGCGTGTAAAGGCAGACGAGCGAATACTTTTGGCAATATAGTGTACGTGCTTTACAGGCAGTTATACAGTGGGGCCAAAAAGTATTTAGTCAGCCACTGATTGTGCAAGTTCTCCTACTTAGAAAGGTGAGAGAGGTCTGTAATTTTCATCATAGGTACACTTCAACTATGAGAGACAAAATGAGAAAAAAAATCCAGGAAATCACATTGTAGGATTTGTAAAGAATTTATTTGTAAATTATGGTGGAAAATAAGTATTTGGTCAATAAAAAAAGTTCAACTCAATACTTTGTAACATAACCTTTGTTGGCAATGACAGAGGTCAAACGTTTCCTGTAAGTCTTCACCAGGTTTGCACACACTGTAGCTGGTATTTTGGCCCATTCCTCCATGCAGATCTCCTCTAGAGCAGTGATGTTTTGGGGCTGTCGCTGGGCAACACAGACTCCACAAATTTTCTATGGGGTTGAGGTCTGGAGACTGGCTAGGCCACTCCAGGACCTTGAAATGCTTTTTACGGAGCCACTCCTTCGTTGCCCGAGCGGTGTGTTTGGGATCATTGTCATGCTGGAAGACCCAGCCACGTTCCATCTTCAATGCTCTTACTGATGGAAGGAGGTTTTGGCTCTGACTGTTTGAGGCTGTGGACAAGTGTCTTTTATACAGATAACGAGGTCAACCAGGTGCCATTAATACAGGTAATGAGTGGAGGACAGAAGAGCTTCTTAAAGAATAAGTTACAGGTCTGTGAAAGCCAGAAATCTTGCTTGTTTGTTATTGACCAAATACTTATTTTCCACCATAATTTACGAATAAATTCTTTAAAAATCCTACAATGTGATTTCCTGGATTTTTTTTTCATCATTTTGTCTCTCATAGTTGAAGTGTACCTATGATGAAAATTACAGACCTCTCTCATCTTTCTAAGTAGGAGAACTTGCACAATCAGTGGCTGACTAAATACTTTTTGACCCCACTGTAGCAGTAACTTTAGGGAGGCAGGTGGAGTTATTAAACCTAAATAAAAATTAGTAGGAGTGTGTAAGACTCACAGAAGCAGAGCAGTGTAGCAGCAAAGAATTTTGCCACACAGGGCCTATGAGCAGAGTAGCGTAGCAGCATAGCAGAGGTGAACGCAGAACACAGCCTGAAGCAGAGGAGTGCAGAAGTGAAGAATGCAGCCACATACAGCTGTAGAGGAAAACAGCATAAAATCAGTGATAGTAGCACTTCAAAAGGATTCAAAAATTTACAATCAAAACAGAAACACAGAGACATGGAGAAAAGCGGAGGCCGAGCACATGGATGCAAGTGATAATCTTACCCAGAGCTGACATCAGACAGATATGTCAGACACACATAAAGACAGTTAATTACTTGATTCATTAATCATGTCATTGGTTTATTAATCTTTAAAAACTTTCCAGCAATAAATAAGACAGGATTCCTTTTTTATCCCAACAAGGGAAATTCAGAAATGCATACTACTACCACCACTTTTCTACAGTACTACTACTACACGGAAACTAATACTACAAATTTTTACTTTATCTACTGCAAATGTCAAATGTCAAGTTAAGTCAAGTCAAATTTATTTACATAGTGCTTTTTACAATAAACATTGTCTTAAAGCAACTTTAAAGAATCCAGGACCAACAGATAAAAAATCCTTATTGAGTAAGCCGAGGGTGACAGTGGTAAGGAAAAACTCCCTTAAAATTACAGGAAGAAATCTTGAGAAGAACCAGACTCAGCATGGAACCATCCTTCTGTGGCCTGGAGGATACTTTAAATAAATAGGATTTACACAAATCACACAAACACAAAATTAAATTGAACTAAAAGTTATAACTAGCAAAAGTGTTTGATAAAGTTCGTTGTAAATTCTGGACATTTTTGGTGCAAAATTGATGTTTTTACCACTTGTGACTGTGCTATTCAGTAGAAATCATCATCTGTACATAATAGATTCATACAGGAATGGGTGAATGAATTAAATAAATGGTTAATGGATGAATAAATACTGGTAACCAAGCAATAACAATAAAGAAAAAATAGTAATCAAGGGCGTCTGACACAGAAAGCCTGGTGGGGCACAATAAACTCTGTGGGCAGTATCTAAAACTACACACAAACTTTCAAACACAAACAATTTAAGTCACAAATGCACAGATTAACATAAAGCAAGAGTTAGCAGAAGTGGAGACTGGAATGTGAGTGACATCACCAATGTAGGCATTTGATCTCACACAACTGGTGTATTATTTGGTATACTGACAAGGGGTGCATTTTCCAAAATGTTCATAAAAGTGCGTAAGTACTTTGTAACCTCGTACTTAAGAACATTCTTAAATGTACGAGTGTTTCCCGAAACCCTTCATAACTAACATAGTACCTAAACATACAGGTATACAGGTGTTTTAAAACCATAGCTCCATCGAACGTTTACAACGACTGTGGTTAAGTTGTGTATTCCTAACTACACCTGTAGTCCTGTGGTTAAAAGCGTAGTTCCTGGTGGCTATGTCACCGATGACTTAGGACGCAGTAAGGACAGTAGTCACACGGACTTTCCCAAACCGTTCCCTCCTCACTAACACTCGCCTTAAGAGACCCTACTAGACCTTAACAGACCCTACTAGAACTTAATAAACTTTAACAGACCCTACTATAGCTTAAAAGATCCTACTTGACCTTAATAGACCTCAACAGACCCTAAAGGACCTTAACAGACCTTAGTAGACGTTAATAGACATTATCAGACCGTAGTAGACGTTACGGGACCTCAACAGACCTTAACAGACCTTACTAGACCTTAACAGACCTTACTAGATTTTAACAGACCCTACTAGACCTTAACAGACCTTACTGGACCTTAACAGACATTAAAAGACAATAACAGGCCTTATTGGACCTTAGCAAACCTTACTAGACCTTAAAAGGCATTATTAGACATTAACAGGCCTTAGAAGACCTTACTGGACCTTAACAGACCTTACTAGACCTTACTGGACCTTAACAGACGTGACTGGACATTAAGAGACCTAACTGGACCTTAACAGACCTTACTAGACCTTAGGAGACCTTAACAGACCTTAGTATACCTTACTGGACCTTAACAGGCATTGCTAGACATTATCAGGCCTTACTGAACCTGATCAGACCTTAACCGGACTTACTGGACCTTAACAGGCCTTACTGGACCTTAACAGACCTTACTAGACTTTAACAGACTTTACTAGATCTTAACAGACTTTAGGAGACTTTGAAAGACCTTAATAGACCTTAACAGATCTTACTAGACCTTAACAGACCTTAACAATGGTTACTAGACCTTAACAGACCTTAGCAGACCATACTAGACCTTATCAAGCCTTACTGGACTTTAACAGACCTTACAGGACCTAAAGAGACTTTACTGGACCTTAACAGGCCTTACTGGACCTTAACAGACATTACTAGACATTAACAGGCCTTAATTGACTTTAACAGACCTTACTAGACATTAATAGGCCTTACTAGATCTTTTCAGACCTTAGCAGTCCTTACTGGACCTTAAGAGACATAAACAGACCTTACTGGACTTTAACAGACCTTAGTAGACCTTAACGTAGCACCTAAGCTTACTAATAACAAAAGGGCGCTAACACTTAACTAGGTTCGAAAAGCGGTACACCTTGAAATTAAGAGAGGAGGTGAAGTTGAACAATTAACACATTTATTGCTACACAAGCAATGAATTAACACATACAGCGCTGCATAAAACTTAGAAATAAAAAAATTAAATAGAGCTCTTAAAAATAAATAAAAGATCTTCAATTCAATACCACTCCTTATATTTAAAGAGGTATGGATTCCAAAGTTCAGTTCTAGTCCTTGAATGTAAATTAAAGGTGTTTCCTATGGCTGTTCTACCCGGGTAGAGTAATTAGTTTAAGTAAGTTCTTATCTGATGTTGGGCAAAACTCTGATATATCCGCTGTCTCCTGTAAACGGTCTTAACGGTAGGCCACACCGCTTCTTTGATCGTCAGCAGTTCACAGGGCTGGGCTCGCCATCACAATCCTCCAAATCTTTCTGTGTCTCTAAGAAAAACCAATCGGAGTTTCAAACACTTATTACTTGACAGAAAACTGCCTCCCTCACGTTCACAGCTGGAATTCGAATATTGCTCAGCTGGTCTGCAGCACGATGCAAAATCTCTCCGGCCAAAAAGGAAAACTAACAAAAGTAACGTATTTTTCTAATACTGCGCCCTCTTTTGGGGACAACAAGTAATTACACCTCTTAAATGACGAGGTTTTAGTAGCTCCATATTTCATTTGGGTTACATTAACAGACCTAAGTAGATTTTAGTAGACCTTAACATACCTTACGAGACCTTAACAGACCTTAGTATACTTACCGGACCTTACCACAACTTACTGGACCTTACCAGACATAACTAGACTTTAAAAAAACTTAGTGGACCTTAACAGACCTTACTGGACCTTAACAAACCTTACTAGACGTTAACAGACCTTACTGGACCTTAAAAAACCTTAATGGACCTTAACAGAACTTACTGGACATTAACAGACGTTACTGGATGTTAACAGACCTTACTGGACCTTAACAGACTTTATTAGACCTTAAAAGGCCTTACTGGACCTTCACAGACATTACTGAACCCTAAAAGATTTTACTGAACCTTAACAGACCTTACTGAACCTTAACAGACATTAATAGACCTTAACAGATTTAACTGGACCTTAAGAGACCTTACTAGGCCTTACTGGACCTTAACAGAAATTACTGAACCTTAACAGACCTTACTAAGCCTTAACAGACCTTACTGGACCTTCACAGACCTTAACAGACCTTAATAGACCTTAACAGACCTTAACAGACTCTAATAAACGTTAAAAGACTTTACTGGACCTTAGTAGACGTTACTGGACCTTAACTGACCTTAACAGACGTTACTGGACCTTAACAGACATTGCTGGACCTTAACAGCCATTACTAGACCTTAACAGACCTTACTGGACCTTAACAGACTTTACTGGACCTTAACAGACCTAACTGAACCTTAACAGACCTTAACAGACAATACTGGACCTGAACAGAACTTAATGGACCTTTACACACCTTAATAGACCTTAACAGACAATAACAGACTCTAAAAGACCTTAAAAGACTTTACTGGACCTTTATAGACCTTACTGGACCTTAAAAGATCTTAATAGATGTTACTGGACCTTAACAGACATTACTGGACCTTAAAAGAAATTACTAGACCTTAACAGACATTACTGGACGTTAACAGACTTTACTGGACCTTAACAGACCTAACTGAACCTTTAAAGACCTTAACAGACATTACTAGACCTTAATAGACCTTACTGGACCTTAACAGACGTTAATAAACCTTAACAGAACTTACTGGACCTTAAAAGACCTTAAAATACTTTACTGGACCTTAATAGACCTTACTGGACCTAAACAGACCTTAACAGACCTAACTAAATCTTAACAGACCTTAACAGAAATTACGGAACCTTAACAGACCTTACTAGACCTTAACAGACCTTACTGGACCTTAACACACCTTAATAGACCTTAACAGACTTTAACAGACTCTAATAGACCTTAAAAGACTTTACTGGACCTTAAAAGACCTTAATATACGTTACTGGACCATAACAGACATTACTGGACCTTAAAAGACATTACCAGACCTTAACAGACTTTACAGGATCTTAGCAGACCTATTTAAACCTTAACAGACATTAACAGACATTACTACACCTAAACAGACCCTACTAGACCTTAATAGACCTTACTGGACCCTAACAGACTTTACTGAACCTTAACAGACCTAATTGAACCTTAAAAGACCTTACAGACATTACTAGACCTTAACAGACCTTTTTGGACTTTAACAGACCTTACTAGACCTTAACAGACCTTACTGGACCTTAACACACCTTAATAGACCTTAACAGACTTTAACAGACTCTAATAGACCTTAAAAGACTTTACTGGACCTCAAAAGACCTTAATATACGTTACTGGACCTTAACAGACATTACTGGACCTTAAAAGACATTAACAGACCTTAACAGACTTTACTGGATCTTAGCAGACCTATTTGAACCTTAACAGACATTAACAGACATTACTACACCTTAACAGACCTTACTAGACCTTAATTGACCTTACTGGACCTTAACAGAACTTACTGGACCTTAACAAACTTTACTGAACCTTAACAGACCTAACTGAACCTTAAAAGACTTTAACAGACCTTACCAGACCTTAACAGTTCTTAAAAGACCTTAATAGACCTTAAAAGACCTTACTGGACCTTAACAGACCTTACTGGACATTAACAGACCTTGACAGAAATTACTGGACCTTAACAAACATTACTGGACTCTAAAAGACATTACTGGACCTAAACAGACTTTACTGGACCTTAAAAGACATAACTGAACCTTAACAGACCTTAACAGACATTACTGGACCTTAACAGACATTACTACACTTTAACAGACATGACTGGACTTTAAAATAATTTACTGGACTTTAACAGACCTTACTGGACCTTAACAGACCTTACTGGACCTTAACAGATCTTACTGGACCTTGAAAGACTTTACTGAACTTTGTCAAACATAACTGGCCGTTACCAGACCTTACTGGACCTTAAAAGACCTTAATAGACTTAAAATACCATACTAGACTTTAACAGACCTTACCAGACCTCAGTGGACCTTAACAGACCTCAGTAGACCTTAACAGGCATTACTGGTTCTAAACAGACCTTACTAGACCTTAACAGACCTTACTGGACCTCAACAGACCTTACTGCACCTTAATAGACCTTACTGGACCTTAACAGACCTTTCTGGACCTTAACAGAATTTAACAGACATTACTGGAACTTATCAAACATTACTGGACCCTAACAGACATTACTGGATCTCAAAAGACTTTACTGGACCTTAACAGACCTAACTGAACCTTAACAGACCTTAAAAGACATTACTGGACCTTAACAGACCTAACTGAACCTTAAAAGACCTTAACAGACAATACTGGACCTTAACAGACATTACTACACTTTAACAGACCTGACTGGACTTTAAAATACCTTACTGGACTTTAACAGACCTTACTGGACTTTAACAGACATTACTGGACCTTAACAGACATTACTACACTTTAACAGACCTGACTGGACTTTAAAATACCTTACTGGACTTTAACAGACATTAATACACTTTAACAGACCTTACTGGACCTTAAAACACCTTACTGGACCTTAAAATAACATACTAGACTTTAACAGACCTTACTGGACCTTAACAGACCTTAACAGAAATTACTGAACCTTAACAGACCTTACTAGACCTTAACAGACCTTACTGGACCTTAACACACCTTAATAGACCTTAACAGACTTTAACAGACTCTAATAGACCTTAAAAGACTTTACTGGACCTTAAAAGACCTTAATATACGTTACTGGACCTTAACAGACATTACTGGACCTTAAAAGACATTACCAGACCTTAACAGACTTTACTGGATCTTAGCAGACCTATTTGAACCTTAACAGACATTACCAGACATTAATACACCTTAACAGACCTTACTAGACCTTAATAGACCTTACTGGACCTTAACAGAACTTACTGGACCTTAACAGAACTTACTGGACCTTAACAGACTTTACTGAACCTTAACAGACCTAACTGAACCTTTAAAGACCTTAACAGACATTACTAGACCTTAATAGACCTTACTGGACCTTAACAGACGTTAATAAACCTTAACAGAACTTACTGGACCTTAAAAGACCTTAAAATACTTTACTGGACCTTAATAGACCTTACTGGACCTAAACAGACCTTAACAGACCTAACTAAATCTTAACAGACCTTAACAGAAATTACGGAACCTTAACAGACCTTACTAGACCTTAACAGACCTTACTGGACCTTAACACACCTTAATAGACCTTAACAGACTTTAACAGACTCTAATAGACCTTAAAAGACTTTACTGGACCTTAAAAGACCTTAATATACGTTACTGGACCATAACAGACATTACTGGACCTTAAAAGACATTACCAGACCTTAACAGACTTTACAGGATCTTAGCAGACCTATTTAAACCTTAACAGACATTAACAGACATTACTACACCTAAACAGACCCTACTAGACCTTAATAGACCTTACTGGACCCTAACAGACTTTACTGAACCTTAACAGACCTAATTGAACCTTAAAAGACCTTACAGACATTACTAGACCTTAACAGACCTTTTTGGACTTTAACAGACCTTACTAGACCTTAACAGACCTTACTGGACCTTAACACACCTTAATAGACCTTAACAGACTTTAACAGACTCTAATAGACCTTAAAAGACTTTACTGGACCTCAAAAGACCTTAATATACGTTACTGGACCTTAACAGACATTACTGGACCTTAAAAGACATTAACAGACCTTAACAGACTTTACTGGATCTTAGCAGACCTATTTGAACCTTAACAGACATTAACAGACATTACTACACCTTAACAGACCTTACTAGACCTTAATTGACCTTACTGGACCTTAACAGAACTTACTGGACCTTAACAAACTTTACTGAACCTTAACAGACCTAACTGAACCTTAAAAGACTTTAACAGACCTTACCAGACCTTAACAGTTCTTAAAAGACCTTAATAGACCTTAAAAGACCTTACTGGACCTTAACAGACCTTACTGGACATTAACAGACCTTGACAGAAATTACTGGACCTTAACAAACATTACTGGACTCTAAAAGACATTACTGGACCTAAACAGACTTTACTGGACCTTAAAAGACATAACTGAACCTTAACAGACCTTAACAGACATTACTGGACCTTAACAGACATTACTACACTTTAACAGACATGACTGGACTTTAAAATAATTTACTGGACTTTAACAGACCTTACTGGACCTTAACAGACCTTACTGGACCTTAACAGATCTTACTGGACCTTGAAAGACTTTACTGAACTTTGTCAAACATAACTGGCCGTTACCAGACCTTACTGGACCTTAAAAGACCTTAATAGACTTAAAATACCATACTAGACTTTAACAGACCTTACCAGACCTCAGTGGACCTTAACAGACCTCAGTAGACCTTAACAGGCATTACTGGTTCTAAACAGACCTTACTAGACCTTAACAGACCTTACTGGACCTCAACAGACCTTACTGCACCTTAATAGACCTTACTGGACCTTAACAGACCTTTCTGGACCTTAACAGAATTTAACAGACATTACTGGAACTTATCAAACATTACTGGACCCTAACAGACATTACTGGATCTCAAAAGACTTTACTGGACCTTAACAGACCTAACTGAACCTTAACAGACCTTAAAAGACATTACTGGACCTTAACAGACCTAACTGAACCTTAAAAGACCTTAACAGACAATACTGGACCTTAACAGACATTACTACACTTTAACAGACCTGACTGGACTTTAAAATACCTTACTGGACTTTAACAGACCTTACTGGACTTTAACAGACATTACTGGACCTTAACAGACATTACTACACTTTAACAGACCTGACTGGACTTTAAAATACCTTACTGGACTTTAACAGACATTACTACACTTTAACAGACCTTACTGGACCTTAAAACACCTTACTGGACCTTAAAATAACATACTAGACTTTAACAGACCTTACTGGACCTTAACAGACCTTAACAGAAATTACTGAACCTTAACAGACCTTACTAGACCTTAACAGACCTTACTGGACCTTAACACACCTTAATAGACCTTAACAGACTTTAACAGACTCTAATAGACCTTAAAAGACTTTACTGGACCTTAAAAGACCTTAATATACGTTACTGGACCTTAACAGACATTACTGGACCTTAAAAGACATTACCAGACCTTAACAGACTTTACTGGATCTTAGCAGACCTATTTGAACCTTAACAGACATTACCAGACATTAATACACCTTAACAGACCTTAACAGACCTTACTAGACCTTAATAGACCTTACTGGACCTTAACAGAACTTACTGGACCTTAACAGAACTTACTGGACCTTAACAGACTTTACTGAACCTTAACAGACCTAACTGAACCTTAAAAGACCTTAACAGACATAACTAGACCTTAACAGACCTTTCTGGACTTTAACAGACCTTACTAGACCTTAACAGACCTTACTGGACCTTAAGACACCTTAATAGACCTTAACAGACTTTAACAGACTCTAATAGACCCTAAAAGACTTTACTGGACCTTAAAAGACCTTAATATACGTTACTGGACCTTAACAGACATTACTGGACCTTAAAATACATTACCAGACCTTAACAGACTTTACTGGATCTTAGCAGACCTATTTGAACCTTAACAGACATTAACAGACATTACTACACCTTAACAGACCTTACTAGACCTTAATAGACCTTACTGGACCTTAAAAGACTTTACTGAACTTTGTCAAACATAACTGGCCGTTACCAGACCTTACTGGACCTTAAAAGACCTTAATAGACTTAAAATACCATACTAGACTTTAACAGACCTTACTGGACCTTAACAGACCTTAGTGGACCTTAACAGACCTCAGTAGACCTTAACGGGCAATACTGGTTCTAAACAGACCTTACTAGACCTTAACAGACCTTACTGGACCTCAACAGACCTTACTGGACCTTAATAGACCTTACTGGACCTTAACAGACCTTTCTGGACCTTAACAGACCTTAACAGATATTACTGGAACTTAACAAACATTACTGGACCCTAACAGACATTACTGGATCTCAAAAGACTTTACTGGACCTTAACAGACCTAACTGAACCTTAACAGACCTTAAAAGACATTACTGGACCTTAACCAAAAGACCTCGGGCTCTCTGACCACATCTCCATCCTGATGGTCCCTGCATACCACCCCCCGCTGCGACGCTCCAAACCCACACAGAAGACCATCACTGTGTGGCCCAGCGACGGCGACGCGGTGCTGCAGGACTGCTTTGGCTGCACAGACTGGCAGATCTTCAGGGAGGCTGCTGAGTGTGAGGGGGAGCTGGATCTGGAGGACTACACATCTTCTGTTCTGGGGTACATCAGCAAGTGTGTGGAGGATGTTAACAGACCTTAACAGACAATACTGGACCTTAACAGACATTACTACACTTTAACAGACCTGACTGAAGTTTAAAATACCTTATTGGACTTTAACAGACCTTACTGGACCTTAACAGACAATACTGGACCTTAACAGACATTACTACACTTTAACAGACCTGACTGAAGTTTAAAATACCTTATTGGACTTTAACAGACCTTACTGGACTTTAACAGACATTACTGGACCTTAACAGACATTACTACACTTTAACAGACCTGACTGGACTTTAAAATACCTTACTGGACTTTAACAGACATTACTACACTTTAACAGACCTTACTGGACCTTAAAACACCTTACTGGACCTTAAAATAACATTGGACCTTAACACACCTTAATAGACCTTAACAGACTTTAACAGACTCTAATAGACCTTAAAAGACTTTACTGGACCTTAAAAGACCTTAATATACGTTACTGGACCTTAACAGACATTACTGGACCTTAAAAGACATTACCAGACCTTAACAGACTTTACTGGATCTTAGCAGACCTATTTGAACCTTAACAGACATTACCAGACATTAATACACCTTAACAGACCTTACTAGACCTTACTAGACCTTACTGGACCTTAACAGAACTTACTGGACCTTAACAAACTTTACTGAACCTTAACAGACCTAATTGAACCTTAAAAGACTTTAACAGACCTTACCAGACCTTAACAGATTTTAACAGACCTTAAAAGACCTTAAAAGACCTTACTGGACCTTACTGGACCTTAACAGACCTTACTGGACATTAACAGACCTTGACAGAAATTACTGGACCTTAACAAACATAACTGGACCCTAACAGACATTACTGGACCTCAACAGACTTTACTGGACCTTAACAGACGTAACTGAACCTTAACAGACCTTAACAGACAATACTGGACCTTAACAGACGTTACTAAACTTTAACAGACGTGACTGGACTTTAAAATAATTTACCGGACTTTAACAGACCTTACTGGACCTTAACAGACCTTACTGGACCTTAACAGACCTTACTGGACCTTAAAAGACTTTACTGTACTTTGTCAGACATAACTGGCCGTTACCAGACCTTACTGGACATTAAAAGACCTTAATAGACTTAAAATATCATACTAGACTTTAACAGACCTTACTGGACCTTAACAGACCTTAGTGGACCTTAACAGACCTCAGTAGACCTTAACAGGCATTACTGGTTCTAAACATACCTTAATAGACCTTAACAGACCTTACTGGACCTCAACAGACCTTACTGGACCTTAATAAACCTTACTGGACCTTAATAGACCTTACTGGACCTTAACAGAACTTACTGGACCTTAACAAACTTTACTGAAACTTAACAGACCTAATTGAACCTTAAAAGACTTTAAAATACCTTAACAGACCTTAACAGACCTTAACAGACCTTAACAGACCTTAAAAGACCTTACTGGACCTTAACAGACCTTACTGGACATTAACAGACCTTGACAGAAATTACTGGACCTTAACAAACATTACTGGACCCTAACAGACATTACTGGACCTCAACAGACTTTAGTGGACCTTAACAGACGTAACTGAACCTTAACAGACCACAACAGACATTACTGGACCTTAACAGACATTACAAAACTTTAACAGACGTGACTGGACTTTAAAATAATTTACCAGACTTTAACAGACCTTACTGGACCTTAACAGACCTTACTGGACCTTAACGGACCTTACTGGACCTTAAAAGACTTTACAGAACTTTGTCAGACATAACTGGCCGTTACCAGACCTTACTGGACCTTAAAAGACCTTAATAGACTTAAAATACCATACTAGACTTTAACAGACCTTACTGGACCTTAACAGACCTTAGTGGACCTTAACAGACCTCAGTACACCTTAACAGGCATTACTGGTTCTAAACAGACCTTACTAGACCTTAACAGACCTTACTGGACCTCAACAGACCTTACTGGACCTTAATAGACTTTACTGGACCTTAACAGACCTTACTGGACCTTAACAGACCTTAACAGACATTACTGCACCTTAACAAACATTACTGGACCCTAACAGACATTAATGGACCTTAACAGACATTACTGGACCTTAACAGACCTAACTGAACCTTAACAGACCTTAACAGACATTACTGGACCTTGTTAGACATTACTGGCCATTACCAGACCTTACTGGACCTTAAAAGACCTTACTGGACCTTAAAATAACATACTAGACTGTAACAGACCTTACTGGACCTTAACAGACCTTATTGGACCTTAACAGACCCTATTAGACCTTAACAGGCATTACTGGTTCTTAACAGACCTTAATAGACCTTAACAGACCTTACTGGACCTCAACAGACCTTACTGGACCTTAATAGACCTGACTTTACCTTAATATATTTTACTAAACCTTAACAGACCTTACTAGACCTTAAAAAACCTTAATGGACCTTAAAAGACCTTACTGGACTTTACCAAACCTTACAAAACCTTACCAGACCTTAGTGGACCTTAACAAACTTTAGTGGACCTTAACAGACCTTAGTAGACCTTAAAAGGCATTACTGGACCTTAACAGACCTCACTAGACCTCAACAGGCCTTACTGGATCTTAGCAAACTTTAACAGACCTTACTAGACAATACTAGACCTTAACAGACCTTAACAGACATTACTGTACCTTAACAGAGCTTACTGGACCTTAACAGACCTTAACAGACATTACTGTACCTTAAAAGACCTTTTTGGACCTCAACAGACCTTACTGGACCTTAATAGACTTTACTGGACCTTAACAGACCTTACTGGACCTTAACAGACCTTAACAGACATTACTGCACCTTAACGGACCTTACTGGACCTTAAAAGACTTTACAGAACTTTGTCAGACATAACTGGCCGTTACCAGACCTTACTGGACCTTAAAAGACCTTAATAGACTTAAAATACCATACTAGACTTTAACAGACCTTACTGGACCTTAACAGACCTTAGTAAACCTTAACAGACCTCAGTACACCTTAACAGGCATTACTGGTTCTAAACAGACCTTACTAGACCTTAACAGACCTTACTGGACCTCAACAGACCTTACTGGACCTTAATAGACTTTACTGGACCTTAACAGACCTTACTGGACCTTAACAGACCTTAACAGACATTACTGCACCTTAACAAACATTACTGGACCCTAACAGACATTACTGGATCTCAAAAGACTTTACTGGACCTTAACAGACCTAACTGAACCTCAACAGACCTTAAAAGACATTAATGGACCTTAACAGACATTACTGGACCTTAACAGACCTAACTGAACCTTAACAGACCTTAACAGACATTACTGGACCTTGTTAGACATTACTGGCCATTACCAGACCTTACTGGACCTTAAAAGACCTTACTGGACCTTAAAATAACATACTAGACTGTAACAGACCTTACTGGACCTTAACAGACCTTATTGGACCTTAACAGACCTTATTAGACCTTAACAGGCATTACTGGTTCTTAACAGACCTTAATAGACCTTAACAGACCTTACTGGACCTCAACAGACCTTACTGGACCTTAATAGACCTGACTTTACCTTAATATATTTTACTAAACCTTAACAGACCTTACTAGACCTTAAAATACCTTAATGGACCTTAATAGACCTTACTGGACTTTACCAAACCTTACAAAACCTTACCAGACCTTAGTGGACCTTAACAAACTTTAGTGGACCTTAACAGACCTTAGTAGACCTTAAAAGGCATTACTGGACCTTAACAGACCTCACTAGACCTCAACAGGCCTTACTGGATCTTAGCAAACTTTAACAGACCTTACTAGACAATACTAGACCATAACAGACCTTAACAGACATTACTGTACCTTAACAGAGCTTACTGGACCTTAACAGACCTTAAAAGACATTACTGTACCTTAACAGACCTTTTTGGACCTCAACAGACCTTAGTAGACCTTAACAGGCATTACTGGTTCTTAATAGACCTTAGCAGACCTTACTGGACCTCAACAGACCTTACTGGACCTTAATAGACCTGACTGGACCTTAATATATTTTACTAAACCTTAACAGACCTTACTAGACCTTAAAAGACCTTAATGGACCTTAAGACACCTTAATAGACCTTAACAGACTTTAACAGACTCTAAAAGACCCTAAAAAACTTTACTGGACCTTAAAAGACCTTAATATACGTTACTGGACCTTAACAGACATTACTGGACCTTAAAAGACATTACCAGACCTTAACAGACTTTACTGGATCTTAGCAGACCCATTTGAACCTTAACAGACATTACCAGACATTACTACACCTTAACAGACCTTACTAGACATTAATAGACCTTACTGGACCTTAACAGAACTTACTGGACCTTAACAAACTTTACTGAACCTTAACAGACCTAATTGAACCTTAAAAGACTTTAACAGACCTTACCAGACCTTAACAGATTTTAACAGACCTTAAAAGACCTTAAAAGACCTTACTGGACCTTACTGGACCTTAACAGACCTTACTGGACATTAACAGACCTTGACAGAAATTACTGGACCTTAACAAACATAACTGGACCCTAACAGACATTATTGGACCTCAACAGACTTTAATGGACCTTAACAGACGTAACTGAACCTTAACAGACCTTAACAGACAATACTGGACCTTAACAGACGTTACTAAACTTTAACAGACGTGACTGGACTTTAAAATAATTTACCGGACTTTAACAGACCTTACTGGACCTTAACAGACCTTACTGGACCTTAACAGACCTTACTGGACCTTAAAAGACTTTACTGTACTTTGTCAGACATAACTGGCCGTTACCAGACCTTACTGGACATTAAAAGACCTTAATAGACTTAAAATATCATACTAGACTTTAACAGACCTTACTGGACCTTAACAGACCTTAGTGGACCTTAACAGACCTCAGTAGACCTTAACAGGCATTACTGGTTCTAAACAGACCTTAATAGACCTTAACAGACCTTACTGGACCTCAACAGACCTTACTGGACCTTAATAAACCTTACTGGACCTTAATAGACCTTACTGGACCTTAACAGAACTTACTGGACCTTAACAAACTTTACTGAACCTTAACAGACCTAATTGAACCTTAAAAGACTTTAAAATACCTTAACAGACCTTAACAGACCTTAACAGACCTTAAAAGACCTTACTGGACCTTAACAGACCTTACTGGACATTAACAGACCTTGACAGAAATTACTGGACCTTAACAAACATTACTGGACCCTAACAGACATTACTGGACCTCAACAGACTTTAGTGGACCTTAACAGACGTAACTGAACCTTAACAGACCACAACAGACATTACTGGACCTTAACAGACATTACAAAACTTTAACAGACGTGACTGGACTTTAAAATAATTTACCAGACTTTAACAGACCTTACTGGACCTTAACAGACCTTACTGGACCTTAACGGACCTTACTGGACCTTAAAAGACTTTACAGAACTTTGTCAGACATAACTGGCCGTTACCAGACCTTACTGGACCTTAAAAGACCTTAATAGACTTAAAATACCATACTAGACTTTAACAGACCTTACTGGACCTTAACAGACCTTAGTGGACCTTAACAGACCTAAGTACACCTTAACAGGCATTACTGGTTCTAAACAGACCTTACTAGACCTTAACAGACCTTACTGGACCTCAACAGACCTTACTGGACCTTAATAGACTTTACTGGACCTTAACAGACCTTACTGGACCTTAACAGACCTTAACAGACATTACTGCACCTTAACAAACATTACTGGACCCTAACAGACATTACTGGATCTCAAAAGACTTTACTGGACCTTAACAGACCTAACTGAACCTTAACAGACCTTAAAAGACATTAATGGACCTTAACAGACATTACTGGACCTTAACAGACCTAATTGAACCTTAACAGATAATAACAGACATTACTGGACCTTGTTAGACATTACTGGCCATTACCAGACCTTACTGGACCTTAAAAGACCTTACTGGACCTTAAAATAACATACTAGACTGTAACAGACCTTACTGGACCTTAACAGACCTTATTGGACCTTAACAGACCTTATTAGACCTTAACAGGCATTACTGGTTCTTAACAGACCTTAATAGACCTTAACAGACCTTACTGGACCTCAACAGACCTTACTGGACCTTAATAGACCTGACTTTACCTTAATATATTTTACTAAACCTTAACAGACCTTACTAGACCTTAAAATACCTTAATGGACCTTAATAGACCTTACTGGACTTTACCAAACCTTACAAAACCTTACCAGACCTTAGTGGACCTTAACAAACTTTAGTGGACCTTAACAGACCTTAGTAGACCTTAAAAGGCATTACTGGACCTTAACAGACCTCACTAGACCTCAACAGGCCTTACTGGATCTTAGCAAACTTTAACAGACCTTACTAGACAATACTAGACCTTACCAGACCTTAACAGACATTACTGTACCTTAACAGAGCTTACTGGACCTTAACAGACCTTAACAGACATTACTGTACCTTAACAGACCTTTTTGGACCTCAACAGACCTTACTGGACCTTAATAGACTTTACTGGACCTTAACAGACCTTACTGGACCTTAACAGACCTTAACAGACATTACTGCACCTTAACGGACCTTACTGGACCTTAAAAGACTTTACAGAACTTTGTCAGACATAACTGGCCGTTACCAGACCTTACTGGACCTTAAAAGACCTTAGTGGACCTTAACAGACACAGTACACCTTAACAGGCATTACTGGTTCTAAACAGACCTTACTAGACCTTAACAGACCTTAGTGGACCTTAACAGACACAGTACACCTTAACAGGCATTACTGGTTCTAAACAGACCTTACTAGACCTTAACAGACCTTACTGGACCTCAACAGACCTTACTGGACCTTAATAGACTTTACTGGACCTTAACAGACCTTACTGGACCTTAACAGACCTTAACAGACATTACTGCACCTTAACAAACATTACTGGACCCTAACAGACATTACTGGATCTCAAAAGACTTTACTGGACCTCAACAGACCTTACTGGACCTTAATAGACTTTACTGGACCTTAACAGACCTTACTGGACCTTAACAGACCTTAACAGACATTACTGCACCTTAACAAACATTACTGGACCCTAACAGACATTACTGGATCTCAAAAGACTTTACTGGACCTTAACAGACCTAACTGAACCTTAACAGACCTTAAAAGACATTAATGGACCTTAACAGACATTACTGGACCTTAACAGACCTAACTGAACCTTAACAGACCTTAACAGACATTACTGGACCTTGTTAGACATTACTGGCCATTACCAGACCTTACTGGACCTTAAAAGACCTTACTGGACCTTAAAATAACATACTAGACTGTAACAGACCTTACTGGTTCTTAACAGACCTTAATAGACCTTAACAGACCTTACTGGACCTCAACAGACCTTACTGGACCTTAATAGACCTGACTTTACCTTAATATATTTTACTAAACCTTAACAGACCTTACTAGACCTTAAAATACCTTAATGGACCTTAATAGACCTTACTGGACTTTACCAAACCTTACAAAACCTTACCAGACCTTAGTGGACCTTAACAAACTTTAGTGGACCTTAACAGACCTTAGTAGACCTTAAAAGGCATTACTGGACCTTAACAGACCTCACTAGACCTCAACAGGCCTTACTGGATCTTAGCAAACTTTAACAGACCTTACTAGACAATACTAGACCATAACAGACCTTAACAGACATTACTGTACCTTAACAGAGCTTACTGGACCTTAACAGACCTTAACAGACATTACTGTACCTTAACAGACCTTTTTGAACCTCAACAGACCTTAGTAGACCTTAACAGGCATTACTGGTTCTTAATAGACCTTAGCAGACCTTACTGGACCTCAACAGACCTTACTGGACCTTAATAGACCTGACTGGACCTTAATATATTTTACTAAACCTTAACAGACCTTACTAGACCTTAAAAGACCTTAATGGACCTTAACAGACCTTACTGGACTTTACCAGACCTTACAAAACCTTACCAGACCTTAGTGGACCTTAACAGACTTTAGTGGACCTTTACAGACCTTAGTAGACCTTAAAAGGCATTACTGGACCTTCACAGACCTCACTAGACCTCAACAGGCCTTACTGGATCTTAGCAAACTTTAACAGACCTTACTAGACAATACTAGACCTTAACAGACCTTAACAGACATTACTGTACCTTAACAGAGCTTACTGGACCTTAACAGACCTTAACAGACCTTACTGGACTTTAAAAGACTTTACTAAACCTTAACAGACCTTACTACACCTTAACAGACCTTACTTGACCTTACCAGACCTTAGTGGACCTTAACAGACTTTAGTGGAACTTAACAGACCTTAGTAAACCTTAAAAGGCATTACTGGAAATTAACAGACTTCACTAGACCTTAACAGGCCTTAGTAGACCTTATCAGACCTTAAGAAACTTTAACAGAGCTTACTGGACATTAACAGACCTTACTGGACCTTATCAGACCTTACTGGACCTTAACAGACATTACTAGACCTTAAAAGACTTTACTAGACCTTAACAGACCTAACTTGACCTTACCAGACCCTACTGGACCTTAACAGACCTTAGTGGACCTTAACAGACTTTAATGGAACTTAACAGACCTAAGTAAACTTTAAAAGGCATTTCCTGAAATTAACAGACTTAACTAGACCTTAAAAGGCCTTAGTGGACCTTATCAGACCTTAATAAACTTTAACAGAGCTTGCTGGACATTAACAGACCTTACTGGACCTCATCAGAAATTACTGGCCAGTAACAGACCATACTGCACCTTAAAAGACCTTACTGGACCTTATAATTCCAAAATAGACTATAACAGACCTTACGATACCTTAACAGTCCTTAGTGGACCTTAACAGGTATTACTGGACCTTCACAGACATTACTAAACCCTAACAGATTTCACTGAACTTTAACAGACCTTACTAAACCTTAACAGACATTAATAGACCTTAACAGATTTTAATGGACCTTAAGAGACGTCACTAGGCCTTACTGGACCTTCACGGAAATTACTGAACCTTAACAGACCTTACCAAGCCTTAACAGACCTTAATGGACCTTAACAGACCTTAACAGACTCTAATAAACCTTAAAAGACTTTAATTGACCTTAGTAGACCTTACTGGACCTTACAGACCTTAACAGACATTACTGAACCTTAACAGACAATACTAGACCTTAACAGACTTTACTGGACCTTAAGATACCTTACTAGGCCTTACAGGACCTTAACCGAAATTACTGAACCTTAACAGACCTTACCAAGCCTTAAAAGACCTTACAGGACCTTAACAGACCTTAATAGACCTTAACAGACCTTAACAGACCTTAACAGACATTAAAAGACTCTAATAAACCTCAAAAGACTTTACTGGACCTTAGTAGACCTTACTGAACTTTAACAGACGTTACTGGATCTTAACAGACATTACTGGACCTTAACAGACATTACTAGACCTTAACAGACCTTACTGGACCTTAACAGACTTTACTGGACCTTTACAGACCTATTTGAACCTTAACAGACCTTAAAAGACATTACTGGACCTTAACAGAACTTACTGGACCTTAACAGACCTTAATGGACCTTAACAGACCTTAATAGACCTTAACAGACCTTAACAGACCTTAACAGACTCTAATAAACCTTAAAAGACTTTACTCGAACTTAGTAGACCTTACTGGACCTTAACAAACGTTACTGGATCTTAACAGACATTACTGGACCTTAACAGACATTACTAGACCTTAAAAGACTTACTGGACCTTAACAGACTTTACTGGACCTTAACAGACCTAACTGAACCTTAACAGACCTTAACAGAACTTACTGGACCTTAACAGACCTCACTGAACCTTAACAGACCTTACTGGACCTTAACAGACCTTACTGGACCTTAACACACTTTAGTAGACCTTAACAGACTTTAACAGACTCTAATAGACCTTAAAAGACTTTACTGGAGCTTAATAGACCTTACTGGACCTTAAAAGACCTTAATAGACGTTACTGGACCTTAACAGACAATACTGGACCTTAAAATACATTATTAGACCTTAACAGACATAACTGGACCTTAACAGACTTTACTGGACCTTGACAGACTTTACTGGATCTTAACAGACCTTAAGAGACATTACTCGACCTTAACAGACATTACTATACCTTAACAGACCTTACTAGACCTTAAAAGACCTTACTGGACCTTAACAGACCTTACTGGACTTTAACAGACTTTTCTGGACCTTAACAGAACTAACTGAACCTTAACAGACCTTAACAGACATTACTAGAGTTTACCAGACAATACTGGACTTTAACAGACCTTACCGGACCTTAACAGACCTTACTGGACTTTAAAAGACCTTAATAGACCTTAAAATACTTTACTGGACCTTAACAGACCTTAACAGACATTACTGGACCTTAACAAACATTTTTGGACCCTAACAGACATTACTGGACCTCAACAGACTTTACTGGACCTCAACAGACTTTACTGGACCTTAACAGACCTAACTGAACCTTAACAGACCTTAACAAACATTACTTGACCTTAAAATACATTACTAGACCTTAACAGATTTTACTGGACCTTACAAGACTTTTCTTTACCTTAACAGAAATTACTGAACCTTAACAGACCTTACTAGACCTTAACAGACCTTACTGGACCTTAACACACCTTAATAGACCTTAACAGACTTTAACAGACTCTAATAGACCTTAAATGACTTTACTGGACCTTAAAAGACCTTAATATATGTTACTGGACCTTAACAGATATTACTGGACCTTAAAAGACATTACCAGACCTTAACAGACTTTACTGGATCTTAGCAGACCTATTTGAACTTTAACAGACATTACCAGACATTAATACAACTTAACAGACCTTACTAGACCTTAACAGACCTTACTGGACCTTAACAGACTTTACTGGACCTTAACAGACCAAACTGAACCTTAACAGACCTTAAAAGACATTACTGGACCTTAACAGAACTTACTGGACCTTAACAGACCTTAATGGACCTTAACAGACCTTAATAGACCTTAACAGACCTTAATAGACCTTAACAGACCTTAACAGACTCTAATAAACCTTAAAAGACTTTACTGGAACTTAGTAGACCTTACTGGACCTTAACAGACGTTACTGGATCTTAACAGACATTACTGGACCTTAACAGACATTATTAGACCTTAACAGACTTACTGGACCTTAACAGACTTTACTAGACCTTAACAGACCTAACTGAACCTTAACAGACCTTAACAGAACTTACTGGACCTTAACAGACCTTACTGGACCTTAACAGACCTTACTGGACCTTAACACACTTTAGTAGACCTTAACAGACTTTAACAGACTCTAATAGACCTTAAAAGACTTTACTGAACCTTAATAGACCTTACTGGACCTTATAAGACCTTAATGGACGTTACTGGACCTTAACAGACAATACTGGACCTTAAAATACATTATTAGACCTTAACAGACATAACTGGACTTTAACAGACTTTACTGGATCTTAACAGACCTAACTGAACCTTAACAGACATTAAGAGACATTAGTCGACCTCAACAGACATTACTACACCTTAACAGACCTTACTAGACCTTAAAAGACCTTACTGGACCTTAACAGACCTTACTGGACTTTAACAGACTTTTCTGGACCTTAACAGAACTAACTGAACCTTAACAGACCTTAACAGACATTACTAGAGTTTAACAGACAAAACTGGACTTTAACAGACCTTACCGGACCTTAACAGACCTTACTGGACTTTAAAAGACCTTAATAGACCTTAAAACACTTTACTGGACCTTAACAGATCTTACTGGACCTTAACAGACCTTAACAGACATTACTGGACCTTAACAAACAATATTGGACCCTAACAGACATTACTGGACCTCAACAGACTTTACTGGACCTCAACAGACTTTACTGAACCTTAACAGATCTAACTGAACCTTAACAGACCTTAACAGACATTAATCGTTCTTAACAGACATTACTACACCTTAACAGACCTTACTAGACCTTAATAGACCTTACCGGACCTTAAAAGACTTAAATGAACCTTAACAGACCTTAACAGACATTACTGGACCTTAAAAGACATTACAGGACCTCAACAGACTTTACTGGACCTTAAAAGACTTTACTTGATATTAACAGACCTAAATGAACCTTAACAGACCATAACAGACATTATTGGACCTTAGCAGACATTACTACACTTTAACAGACCTAACTGAACCTTAACAGACCTTAACAGACATTACTGGACCTTAAAATACATTACAGGACCTCAACAGACCTGACTGGACTTTAAAATACCTTACTGGACTTTAACAGACCTTAGTGGACCTTAACAGACCTTACTGGACCTTAACAGACCTTACTGGCCATTACAAGACCTTACTGGACCTTAAAAGACTTTACTGGTCCTTAAAATACCATACTAGACTTTAACAGACCTTACTGGACCTCAACAGACCTTAGTGAGCCTTAAAAGACCTTAGTAGACCTTAACAGGCATTATTGGTTTTGAACAGACCTTACTGGACCACAACAGACCTTACTGGACCTTAATAGACCTTACTGGACCTTAACGGACTTTACTGGACCTTAACAGACCTAACTGAACCTTACCAGACCTTACTGGACCTTAAAAGACCTTAAAGAACCCTAAAATACTTTACTGGACCTTAAAAGACCTTACTGGACCTTAACAGACCTAAAAAGACCTTAACAGACCTTAACAGACATTAACAGACCTTAACAGACTCTAATAAACCTTAAAAGACTTTACTGGACCTTAGTAGACCTTACTGGACCTTAACAGACCTTAAAAGACGTTACTGGACTTTAACAGACTTACTGGACCTTAACAGACTTTACTGGACCTTTACAGACCTAACTGAACCTTAACAGACCTTAACAGAACTTACTGGACCTTAACAGACCTTACTGGACCTTAACAAACCTTACTGGACCTTAACACACCTTAGTAGACCTTAACAGACTTTAACAGACCTAATAGACCTTAAAAGACTTTACTGGACCTTAATAGACCTTACTGGACCTTAAAAGACCTTAATGGACGTTACTGGACCTTAACAGACTATACTGGACCTTAAAAGACATTACTAGACCTTAACAGACATTACTGGACCTTACCAGACTTTACTGGACCTTGACAGACTTTACTGGATCTTAACAGACCTAACTGAACCTTAACAGACCTTAACAGACATTACTCGACCTTAACAGAAATTACTACACCTTAACAAACCTTACTAGACCTTAAAAGACCTTACTGGACCTTAACAGACCTTACTGGACCTTAACAGACTTTACTGGACCTTAACAGAACTAACTGAACCTTAACAGACCTTAACAGACATTACTAGACCTTAACAGACAATACTGGACTTTAACAGACCTTAACGGACCTTAACAGACTTTACTGGACCTTAACAGATCTTACTGGACCTTAACAGACCTTAACAGACATTACTGGACCTTAACAAACATTATTGGACCCTAACAGACACTACTGGACCTCAACAGACTTTACTGGACCTTAACAGACCTAACTGAACCTTAACAGACCTTAACAAACATTACTTGACCTTAAAATACATTACTGGACCTTAACAGATTTTACTGGACTTTAAAATACCTTACTGGACTTTAACAGACCTTACTGGAACTTACCAGACCTTACTGGACCTTAACAGACCTTACTGGACCTTATCAGACATTACTGGCAATTACCAGACCTTACTGGTGTCGTGGAAGGAAAAATTAAGTTGTTTGTCACTGAAACTCGAACCTTGAATAAGGGTTTTGTTTATACTGTTTAAGCTACTGAATATGTGAAATGAACACGATGTACTAGAACAGAATATTCCACTTCTGTTTGATAGCAAGTTAACAGTTTAACAACATTATTGCTCTTATCTATATGGGTTGAACCTCTATCTATAAAAAACATTACAAAGAATGTTTTTTGGTCCTTCAGCCTGCATACGCTTTGCTGACTGTTTGGATCCTCTGCAGAGAATAAACTATCATCTTCTTACTAACTTCAGCTCTGACTCTAAGTGTCTTATTATAGTGTAATTTTGGAAATCTGTCACCACAATTTGGCGCTGCGAGCAGGGTTCCACACTGTCGTGGAGGGACATCTCTGGGGACTGAGGGACTGATCACCCCTTCTTCCCACCTGGCCTCACCAGTTTGAGCAAAGGAACAAAGGAGGACTCCCGCCTCGGCGTGCTGGAATCCAGAAAAGAATCTATGGTGTGACTTCTGCAAACTCCAAAACGGTGAGCTGATCTTGGTCTGATATTGATAGTTTATTGTAAGTACTAACGTGTGAAGGGTACTTAGGCTAAATTTAGGTCACTCCTAAATTTACTCGGTCGTTCCGAGAAAAACGTTAAAGATGGGTCAAGGAAATTCAAAAGGGGGTAAGGGGAAACCTTTTCCACCTCCCATAGTGCATTGCAGCATTCCACCTTATGGAAAATTAATAGATAATATGAAACAAAGGGAACCAGATAGCTGCGTTCAAATAAATGAATGGGTCAAATTCTGCCATTTCCCCCCGGGGGGGACATTAAATGTGGATGAACTAGTTCAGTTTAAAAAACAATTGCAATTACAACAAGATGCCTATGATAAAGCCATAGAGTACTGTAAAAATAAGAAACTTAAGAAACAGCCTGAAAACTTTCCATGGAAGCCGAGTTGGCACGCCTATGGAAAGTGGAGACAGGAAGCACAAAAGGAGTTAGATAAGAAAGAACAGGCGAGAAAAAACACACACACTAGAAGGAAAACAGTAACCTGTGGTCAGTTTCTGAATTTACAGAAGGATTCCCTGGATGACTTCATTCCGTTTCCTCCTCCAACACCTCCCGTTCACCATGGACCGGGAGGAGCAGAGGGCGATGTGGACGAAGAGGAAGGAATGGAGAATGTGGAACGAGAAAGAAGCGCAGGAGGGGAACCTGATTCGCCCCAAATGCAGACACGGAAACGCAAAAGGACTGAAAGCGAATTGAGAAAGATGAAAGAGAAGGAGAAGCACTTGAATCAGGAACTCGCTAGGCTGGAAAATAAACAGAATAAAGATAGGCTTCCTGAAGAAGCAGCAACGAGAGGGCTGCTGTCGGCACCTTCCTACAACGAAAACAGGCACGACCCTTTCCAGATGCCCAACATTCAGGTCATGGGACCCAGTGGTCCGGATTATGTTTTCAGACCATGGACTATGGATGACATCAGAACTGTGTGTGAAGATCTTCCACCCATTTCTGAGGGAGGACCAAAGTTTGTGGGAAAACTGAGACTGTTTGTTGAGGGTTGGAAGCCATCCATCAATGAACTGGCAAGAGCATGTGCATGCAAACTCAAGCTGGACTGGACAAAAGTCCAAGGGCCACTACCTCTTACTACTGATATCTTTTATGATGCCACAGTGGGAGGCAGATTTCAGACTGAGTACACAAACCTGTGCAACAGAATCGAAAAAGGATTTCCAGTTAGACTGGATCTCACAAAACTGTCTCAAACCAGACAGATGGAAGGGGAGCATGTCAACGATTTTCTCCACAGACTGGAGGCTGTGCATGAAGCTCATTGCGGGATTGACAAACCAGAGGATTATCCTGGTCTAGTCCTCTCAGCCTGGGAGAGCCACTTGAAGGAACGATTCCTGAGCGGTCTGAGAATTGAGATTCAGAAGAAAGTGAGAGACGACTGTGTAGAAGCAGAAACTGGAAGACTCCAAACAATCTTGGCATTTGCGGTACATGTTGAAAAGAGACTGAACGAAAAGAAACAGAGAAGTAAGGAAGACAGAGAAAGAAAAGAGCATCAGCTTCAATGCGCAGTTTTAGAAGCTGCAAAAGGTGCTTTCGGACGTGGACGTGGTCGAGGTCGAGGAAAGGGAAAACAAAAAGGAAAAGGAAAGTCAGGTAGATCAAAATTTCAAGTGCTTGTAGATCAAAATTTCTCAGCACAGGCTGAGGTTTCTCTTTTGTCACAGCATGTACATTTAGTAAATCAAGCTGATTTCTTGGATTCAATCGAACCATGGCTGTGGTCAAAAGATAAATATGACGTAGGTCTCATGAAGGGTGCACCCGAGTTAGTCATATCACCCAAAGGTGATTTCAGACCATGCACTGTCCAATATCCTCTAAAGAAAGAGGCCCTTGAAGGTATAACCCCTGTCTTCAACAGTTTGTTGGAGAGAGGGATTATAGTAGAATGTCCAGACTCACCTTGTCGCTCTCCTATCTGGCCAGTAAAAAAAGCCACTATCCCGGGTAAACCTGCTCAGTGGAGATTTGTGCAAGACTTGCAAGCAGTAAACAAGGCCACTCATGCTCGAGCACCAGAAGTTCCAAATCCACACACCATTTTGAGTCAAGTCCCTGAAACCTCAAAATGGTTTTCTGTGATCGATCTTGCAAACGCGTTTTTCAGTCTGAAAGTGCACAAAGACTCTCAATTTTGGTTTGCTTTTTCTTTTCATGGGAAACTATATACGTTTACTCGTGTTCCACAGGGGTATGCTGAGTCCCCATCATTCTTCAATGCTGCACTGAAAGATAACCTGTTGTAGGAGCCGTAACTGACGTAACAGATGACGTCACTTGTCATTTCTTTACGACATGACGATGCGTTCTATAATTAGACAGTTTACGTTAAATAGTATTGGGGAGACGGGGGGACAACAAACAGTTTTCCGACCGCATTATACACGTTAACCGGATTTGTTTCATAAACTGTTCTGTACGCATTCCACTATATTTGTTTCTGAAAGTCAACCGGAATTTGTTCAATAAACAATTAATTGCTGGGACTTATTCTGCGCTTGCTTATTAGAAATGCGAGTCGGGATACCCTTCAGTCAACCTCAGCCACCAAGTAGGATCCGTTTGGAATAGCCTCAACACCTGTCTAAGTTTTCTTTTTCAGGCTGCAGCGTTCTTCTACAATATGTTGATGATTTATTGATCTGTTCACCTGATTATGACACCTGTGTGACTGATACTATCTCTTTGCTTCATTTTTTAGCCCAGAATGGACACAGAGTGGACAAAGACAAGATGCAGCTTGTGCAATCAACAGTCACATACTTGGGTCACACTCTGTCAGAAAAAGGGAAGTCTTTAAGTGCTAAGAGAATTTCTGCTATTGTACACATTCCGAGACCAACCACAAAGAAGCAATTACTTTCATTTCTCGGTATGACAGGATACTGTAGAATGTGGATACCACATTATGCGCAGGTGTCTTCACCGCTGCATGATATGGCACACAAAAAGAATTTAGTGGCTTCTTCTAAAGTCCAGTGGACTCCCGAAGGGGAGGAGTCGTTAGTAAATCTAAAAATAGCTCTACAAAACTGTCCTGTCCTGGCTTTGCCAAACCCTGA
This sequence comes from Trichomycterus rosablanca, assembly GCF_030014385.1. Lineage (NCBI taxonomy): Eukaryota > Metazoa > Chordata > Actinopteri > Siluriformes > Trichomycteridae > Trichomycterus > Trichomycterus rosablanca. The sequence continues at coordinate 15,319,524 of NC_086000.1, read as the reverse complement.
GAAACGGTTTGAACAATTTGTGGACGAAAAACAAGGATATATGACTTCTGTTCTGTTACAGGAACATGGAAACAAACTGAGGCCTGTGGCTTATTTTAGTGGTAAACTCGACACAGTGGCTCAAGGCTACCCATATTGTTTACGCGCTGTAGCAGCAGCTGAAAAGGCTATCATATCTTCTAGAGAGATAGTGGGTTATGCTGACATTACCCTTCATGTTCCGCACGCAGTATCTATGATTCTGTTAGAAAAACAGACATCTCATCTTAGTGCAGCAAGATGGCTGCGTTATCACACGCTTCTGACAGAAATGCCAAATGTGACAGTAAAACGATGCACTGTTCTGAACCCAGCTACTCTCCTTCCCACAGAACAGGAAGGAGAACCCCATGACTGTCTGCACACATTGGATCTTGTCTGTTCACCTAGGCCTGATTTAAAAGATGTGCCCCTCGATAATGCTGATTTAATCCTGTATGTTGATGGATCTAGCTACAAGGATCCCATGGGCGTGACTAAAACTGGTTTTGCTGTTGTCACTTTGACTGACTCTTTGATTACAGGTAGCCTGCCTTCTTCTTACTCTGCACAAGCAGCTGAGCTTGTAGCTCTCACGGAGGCGTGTAAATTTGCAGCAGGCCATACCGTAACCATTTACACAGACTCCAGGTACAGTTTTGGGGTTGTTCACAGCTTTGGGACATTGTGGAAGCAAAGAAACTTCCTAACGTCATCAGGTAAGGCGATTGCACACCACACTCTTGTGTCAGCTCTTTTGGATGCCGTTTTACTACCTAAACAAGTTGCAGTGGTACATGTTCGTGCACACACAAACGGCTCGTCCCCTGAAGCACAGGGCAATGCACGAGCTGATGCAGCTGCAAAAAAAGCTGCTAGAGACCCGACTTACTTTTCAATACAAGCCACAGTCATTGAACCTCAGGACGTGACTGTTGATAAGATTCAACAGGCTAGAACAGCCAAGGATGTAAAAGCCTGGCGTAGTTCGGGGTGTACGTTTAATGGGAAGATGTGGAAAGGCCCTGATAACAAACCATGTCTACCTTCCTATTACTTTCCTTATTTTGCGAAAATGGCCCATGGTGTGGACCATTGTTCGAGGGGAGGAATGGTAGATGCAGTTAAACAACAGTGGTTTGTTAAAGGCTTCTCAAATTACTCACAAACTTTTTCAAAAAAGTGTTTAACCTGCCTGAAGGTAAATTCAGCAGGTGCAGTTCAAAAAACCCACACACATCCAGAACCTGATATGCCATTTGATCACTTACAAATGGATTTCATTGAATTGACACCATGTCAGAAAAAGAAGTATGTGCTTGTGATCGTTGACATGTTCTCCAAATGGGTGGAAGCGTACCCAACAACTCATCAGGACACACTAACGGTAGCAAAAATCCTGATGAGAGAGATTATTCCTAGATTTGGTATTCCTAGGAAAATATCCTCGGACAATGGACCCTCCTTTGTGGGAAAAATCCTGACACACATTAGTGATGTGATTGGCATGCCATTGCACAAACACTGCGCTTATCATCCACAGAGTGCAGGTTTGGTAGAGAGAACAAATGGCACAATTAAACAAAAATTGATTAAGGTCTGTCAGGAGACAGGGTTAAATTGGGTTGAAGCCCTTCCATTAGTCTGTATGAGTTTGAGACAGAGAGTGTCATCAAGAACAAAACTCTCGCCGTTTGAAATAATGTTCGGACGGCCACCAAACACGGGATGTGCTCCCAAAAGGGACACATTAGCCCTAGAAGACGATCACATGCAAAGATATTGTGCAACGCTGTGTTCTGTGTTGTCTGATGTGCACAGGAGGGTGAAGGAGTCTTTACCTAGTCCGGCAGTGACGGGACACACTGTACAACCAGGAGACTGGATCCTGACTAAGATCTACAAGAGGGCTAACTGGAAAGCTGATCGCTGGCAAGGACCATTCCAGGTGTTGTTGGTTACTCACACTGCAGTAAAGATTGCTGAGAGGGACACCTGGATCCACATCTCACATTGCAAAAAGGCTCCTACTCCAGAGTAACCTCACATTTCACCATGGCGAAGGAAACGGGCAACTGTTTCAAACTCTGTAAGGGACTTGCATTTGCAGTCGCTTTCATCATGATGGCTGCATCTACCTGGACAGCGGTATGGATCTGCACACAAGAAAAGCCAGAGATAAAAACTGGACTTAGAGATCCAAAGACTAACACATTTTGGCAATATGCCAACTTCACAGTGAGGGAGAACTCCACCTGGATGGGAAGAGATCGCGTTAAAGGAATTTGGTGATATTGAAATGCAACAAACAAATAATTCAATACGGTGAAACCTAAGGTGAAAATAGTATACAGAGTAAATGAAGTCATTGCAGAAAGTGATAAACATGTAATGATGGATGTACTTCTCTGTGTTCTGTATTCATGTGAATTTTTTTATTTTCCGTTTGTTTCTAATGTGTTTGTTTATGTAGTATTCGGTGGAGTACCTTAAGTGGTCGCATAGGCAGATGGACCGTGAGAGAGTTTTCCCTTCTAGTTGGTAAAAGAACGTATCTTTTGAAAGTTTTGACTGCCAGTTGGGTTTTTCGCTCTCACACTCCACCATTATGCTGATCTCATTTATTTACCTGATTATATTTTTTATATTTTTATTTTTTTATTTTTTATTTTTTATTATTTTTTCCTCAGAATGTAGAAGGTTTCGAGTGTCCAAGTGACATGGGGAGGAGTTGTCGTGGAAGGAAAAATTAAGTTGTTTGTCACTGAAACTCGAACCTTGAATAAGGGTTTTGTTTATACTGTTTAAGCTACTGAATATGTTAAATGAACACGATGTACTAGAACAGAATATTCCACTTCTGTTTGATAGCAAGTTAACAGTTTAACAACATCATTGCTCTTATCTATATGGGTTGAACCTCTATCTATAAAAAACATTACAAATAATGTTTTTTGGTCCTTCAGCCTGCATACGCTTTGCTGACTGTTTGGATCCTCTGCAGAGAATAAACTATCATCTTCTTACTAACTTCAGCTCTGACTCTAAGTGTCTTATTATAGTGTAATTTTGGAATTCTGTCACCACAACTGGAACTTAAAATACTTTACTGGACCTTAAAATACCATACTAGACTTTAACAGACCTTACTGGACCTTAACAGACCTTAGTGGACCTTAACAGACCTTAGTAGACCTTACAGGCATTAATGGTTCTGAAAAGACCTTACTAGACATTAACAGACCTTACAGGGCCTCAAAAGACCTTACTGGACCTTAATAGACCTTACTGGACCTTAACAGACTTTACTAGACCTTAACAGACGTAACTGAACCTTAAAAGACCTTAACAGACATTACTAGATCTTAACAGACATTTCTGGACTTAAACAGACCTTACTGGACCTTAACAGACCTTACTGGATCTTAAAAGACCTTAATAGACTTTAAAAGACTTTACTAAACCTTAACAGACCTTACTGGACCTTAACAGACATTACTGGACCTTAACAGACATTACTGGACCTTAACAAACTTTACTGGACCTTAAAAGACCTAATTGAACCTTAACAGACCTTAACAGACGTTACTGGACCTTAACAGACATTACTGGACCTTAACAGACATTGCTAGACCTTATCAGACCTTACTGGACCTTAACAGACCTAACTGGACCTTAACAGACCTAAAAAGACCTTAACAGACCTTAAAAGACCTTAAAAGACCTTAAAAGACCTTAAAAGACCTTAACAGACTCTAAAAAACCTTAAAAGACTTTACTGCACCTTAGTAGGCATTACTGGACCTTAACAGACCTTAAAAGACGTTACTGGACCTTAACAGACATTACTAGACCTTAACAGACCTTACTGGACCTTAACAGACTTTACTGGACCTTAACAGACCTTACTGAACCTTAACAGACCTTAACAGACATTACTGGACCTTAACAGACCTTACTGGACCTTGACAGACCTTAATGGACATTAACACACTTTAATAGACCTTAACAGACTTTAACAGACTCTTAAAGACCTTAAAAGACTTTACTGGACCTTAATAGACCTTACTGGACCTTAAAAGACCTTAATAGACGTAACTGGACCTTAACAGACATTACTGGACCTTAAAAGACATTACTAGATATTAACAGACATTACTGGACCTTAACAGACTTTAATGGATTTGACAGACTTTATTGGATCTTAACAGACCTAACTGAACCTTAACAGAGCTTAACAGACATTACTCGTTCTTAACAGACATTACTACACCTTAAAAGACCTTACTAGACCTTAAAAGACCTTACTAGACCTTAATAGACCTAACTGAACATTACCAGACCTTAACAGACATACCTGGACCTTAAAAGACATTACAGGACCTCAACAGACTTTACTGGACCTTAAAAGACTTTACTTGACCTTAACAGACCTAACTGAACCTTAACAGACCATAACAGACATTAATGGACCTTAACAGACATTACTACACTTTAACAGACCTGACTGGACTTTAAAATACCTTACTGGACTTTAACAGACCTTAGTAGACCTTAACAGACCTTACTGGACCTTAACAGACCCTACTGGACCTTAACAGACTTTACTGGACCTTGTCAGACATTACTGGCCATTACAAGACCTTAATGGACCTTTAAAGACTTAACTGGACCTTAAAATATCATACTAGACTTTAACAGACCTTACTGGACCTTAACAGACCTTAGTGGACCTTAAAGGACCTTAGTAGACCTTAACAGGCCTTACTGGTTTTGAACAGACCTTACTGGACCACAAAAGACCTTACTGGACCTTAATAGACATTACTGGACCTTAACAGACTTTACTGGACCTTAACAGACCTAACTGAACCTTAACAGACCTTATTCGACATTACTAGATCTTAACAGACCTTACCGGACCTTAACAGACCTTACTGGACCTTAATGAACCCTAAAAGACTTTACTGGACCTTAACAGACCTTACTGGACCTTAAAAAACATTACTGGACCTTAACAAACATTACAAAACCCTAACATACTATACTGGACCTCAACAGACTTAACTGGACCTTAACAGACCTAACTAAAGCTTAACAGACTTTAACAGACATTACTGGACCTTAACAAACATTACTGGACCTTAACAGACTTTACTGGACCTTAACAGACCTCACTGAACCTTAACAGACCTTAACAGACATTACTGGACTTTAACAGACTTTACTGGACCTTAACAGACCCTTACTGGACCTTAATAGACCTTACTGGACCTTAACAGACTTTACTGGACCTTGTCAGACATTACTGGCCAATAACAGACCTTAATGGACTTTAAAAGACCTTACTGGACCTTAAAATACCTTAACAGACATTACTGGACCTTAACAGACCTTACTGGACCTTGACAGACCTTAATGGATATTAACACACTTTAATAGACCTTAACAGACTTTAACAGACTCTTAAAGACCTTAAAAGACTTTACTGGACCTTAATAGACCTTACTGGACCTTAAAAGACCTTAATAGACGTTACTGGACCTTAACAGACATTACTGGACCTTAAAAGACATTACTAGATATTAACAGACATTACTGGACCTTAACAGACTTTAATGGATTTGACAGACTTTATTGGATCTTAACAGACCTAACTGAACCTTAACAGAGCTTAACAGACATTACTCATTCTTAACAGACATTACTACACCTTAAAATACCTTACTAGACCTTAATAGACCTTACCGGACCTTAAAAGACCTAACTGAACCTTAACAGACCTTAACAGACATACCTGGACCTTAAAATACATTACAGGACCTCAACAGACTTTACTGGACCTTAAAAGACTTTACTTGACCTTAACAGACCTAACTGAACCTTAACAGACCATAACAGACATTAATGGACCTTAACAGACATTACTACACTTTAACAGACCTTACTGGACTTTAACAGACCTTAGTAGACCTTAACAGACCTTACTGGACCTTAACAGACCTTACTGGACCTTAACAGACCTTACTGGACCTTAACAGACTTTACTGGACCTTGTCAGACATTACTGGCCATTACAAGACCTTAATGGACCTTTAAAGACTTAACTGGACCTTAAAATATCATACTAGACTTTAACAGACCTTACTGGACCTTAACAGACCTTAGTGGACCTTAAAGGACCTTAGTAGACCTAAACAGGCATTACTGGTTTTGAACAGACCTTACTGGACCACAAAAGACCTTACTGGACCTTAATAGACATTACTGGACCTTAACAGACATTACTAGATCTTAACAGACCTTACCGGACCTTAACAGACCTTACTGGACCTTAATGAACCCTAAAAGACTTTACTGGACCTTAACAGACCTTACTGGACCTTAAAAAACATTACTGGACCTTAACAAACATTACAAAACCCTAACATACTATACTGGACCTCAACAGACTTAACTGGACCTTAACAGACCTAACTAAAGCTTAACAGACTTTAACAGACATTACTGGACCTTAACAAACATTACTGGACCTTAACAGACTTTACTGGACCTTAACAGACCTCACTGAACCTTAACAGACCTTAACAGACATTACTGGACTTTAACAGACCCTTACTGGACCTTAATAGACCTTACTGGACCTTAACAGACTTTAATGGACCTTGTCAGACATTACTGGCCAATAACAGACCTTAATGGACTTTAAAAGACCTTACTGGACCTTAAAATACCATACTAGACTTTAAAAGACCTTATTGTATGGCGTCACATCAATGTCAAAACTAGAGGGCGCAACTTTTAACATTTCGCGTGTGTAAATATCCCTCTCGCGAGCGCAAAAAGAGGAATTGCGTGCGCACTGATCATAAAATCGCTCTCAAACTGTCTTTTTCACTCTCGAATGTTGTTTTTCTGCTCGATTTCATTGTTGTGCGCGCGCGCGAAAGCAAATTGCGCTCGGCTGTTCTTTCTGCGCGAGAGAAGATTTTGCGCTCGCGTTATCAAATGGGCGGTTTTGACAGTTTGGGGGCGGAGTCAGGGCCGGCTCTATGCACGCCTTACTTCCGGGTTCTCGTGTACGGGACAGATCAACTTCCGGTATTCAGACGCCGGTTGTCAACAAGCAGATATTGTGGCTCTCTCTTTTACACTTGTTGTCTTCAAGATTAACCTCGTCTGACGGTGAACGATTTTAAATGTACAACACCAGCTACATTGACAAATATGAAGGTAAGTACGTTTGCAAGCATTTCCTTATAACCATGCAAGTAGGCTAGTTGTAAACTGGTTAGTGGTTGTTTTGCTAGACTAGACAAACATTACATCTAGCTTGACAGACCAGTATTGAGATTTATGTTTTAGTTAGCTTTGAAGCATACCATTACAATTTAATTTTGATGCATCTTCTCTTTGCACAGTGTCAGGTATATGTATATATAATGTATGTGTGTGTGATTAATTCCCAGGTGGAGTGGTCTGGGTTCTTTCTGTGTGGAGTTTGCATGTTCTCCCTGTATCCATGTGGGTTTCCTCCGGGTGCTCCTCCGTGTTTCCTCCCACAGTCCAGAAGTGTGTAAGTGAGGTGAATTGGAGACACTAAATTGTCCATGACTGTTTGATATTAATTATTTATTATATTAATATAATTTATATTAATTAATTAATTGATAATTAATTGATATTGATGAATTGAACTGATGGATCTTGTGTAATGAGTAACTACCGTTTCTGTCATGAATGTAACCAAAGTGTAAAACATGACTTTAAATTCCTAATAAAACAAACTTAACATATCTGACTGAATATATTACCAATTTACCCTCAATCTTTTCATTAAGTGTAAAAAGTTTTGTTTGCCAATATATTAATGAGTTATCTTTTATTTATTATCAAATGTTATGTCAGACCTTTAAATTTTCATGTCATTTAATTAATTTGATGTTACAGTATTAACATGTCTTTCTCCAAAAAAAACATTTTTGTAGTAAATGTGAGGGTGAACTTGATTTTTTATTTTTTTTTTATGTTTCTTACGGCAGGTTATCAAGACATACTCATTACAGAATTTATCAGTGTCAAGCTGGCAGCAATATGCTGTTCAATTCAAAACCTTGTATCATGTTACAAAAGAGAAAAAACTGACTTTCATTTAAAGTTAAATGTAAAAAGATTTTATTTCAAGTCTTTAACACCATTCAAGTGGTCTATTTATCATGAAATGAATGCTAAACAACTGCCAGATTCACAAAACGTGAGAAACGGCAAAGGTGGAGATAAACTGTTTTACACACTAAATATGGACAAGTATTGAAACACCAGCTCATTTATTGTTTCTTCTGATATCGATCGATCCATCCATCTATCACTGATCAGCCATAACATTAAAACCACCTCCTTGTTTCTACACTCACTGTCCATTTTATCAGCTCCACTTACCTTATAGAAGCACTTTGTAGTTCTACAATTACTGCCTGTAATCTGTTTCTTTGCATGCATTGTTAGCCCCCCTTTCACCCTGTTCTTAATAATCAGGACCACCACAGAGCAGGTATTATTTAGGTGGTGGATCATTCTCAGCACTGCAGTGACACTGACATGGTGGTGGTGTGTTAGTGTGTGTTGTGCTGGTATGAGTAAATAAGACGATAAATACAGCGCCCGGTGGGCAGCGTCCTGTGCCCACTGATGAAGGTCTAGAAGATGACCAACTCAAACAGCAGCAATAGATGAGCGAAGGTGGACCAACCAGGTAGAAGTGTCTAATAAAGTGGACAGTAAGTGGACATGATATTAAAAAACTCCAGCAGCGCTGCTGTATCTGATCCACTCATACCAGCACAACACACACTAACACACCACCACCATGTCAGTGTCACTGCAGTGCTGAGAATCATCCACCACCTAAATAATACCTGCTCTGTGGTGGTCCTGATTATTAAGAACAGAAATGAGGCTAACACAGTATAGAGAGAAACAGATGAACTACAGTCTGTAATTGTAGAACTGATAAAATAATCAAAGAGTGTAGATATAAAAGATGTTTACATAATAAAGAGGCTTTTGTTGGTTTTTATGCTTTTGTTTAACACAGAAATAGAGTATAAACTATAATATATATTTACAATATTTAAATGTACACGTTATTTAAAAAAAAAAATTGCAGATAAAGGCGAGTGTTTAGCTTCATGCCTTGTCAAGTGGTCCAATCCGATAGTTCACATGCAGGCAAAACACAGTAAACAGAAATGGACATAGCGATCACCGTGTCGAACAACTTATGCTCTTTTACCCGTCGAATGCAGCGTTCAACATGAACCCTGAGAATGTTCTGATCCACCTCGATCTTGTGTTTGAAAACGCAAACTCTACATATTCATCGCTATACGACATGTTGCGTTTAGAACTTTGCTGGGGGTTCTCACAAAACAGAAGCTAGACTGTCCGACTAAGGCTAAACGGAAACACGTCACAGAGCTTGCATGCATAGAGCCAATAGCATTCGCTGATAGAGACGGCCCTGACTCCGCCCCCAAACTGTCAAAACCGCCCATTTGAAAACGCGAGCGCAAAATCTTCTCTCGCGCAGAAAGAACAGCCGAGCGCAATTTGCTTTCGCGCGCGCGCACAACAATGAAATCGAGCAGAAAAACAACATTCGAGAGTGAAAAAGACAGTTTGAGAGCGATTTTATGATCAGTGCGCACGCAATTCCTCTTTTTGTGCTCGCGAGTTTCACATTTGCACTCGCGAGAGGGATATTTACACACGCGAAATGTTCAAAGTTGCGCGCGATAGTTTTGACATTGATGTGACGCCATATTATTGGACCTTAACAGACCTTAGTGGACCTTAAAAGACTCAGTAGACCTTAACAGGCATTACTGGTTCTGAACAGACCTTACTAGACCTTAACAGACTTTACTGGACTTCAACAGACCTTACTGGACCTTATTTGACCTTACCGGACCTTAACATATTTTACTAAACCTTAACAGACCTTAATAGACCTTAAAAGACCTTACTGGACCTTAACAAACCTTACTGGACCTTAACAAACCTTACTGGACCTTACCAAAACTTATAAAACCTTACCAGACCTTAGTGTACCTTAACAGACTTTAGTGGACCTTAACAGACCTTAGGAGACCTCAACAGGCCTTACTGGATCGTAGCAGACTTTAAAAGACCTAACTAGACAATACTAGACCTTAACAGACCTTAACAGACATTACTGTACCTTAACAGAGCTTACTGGACCTTAACAGACCTTAAAAGACATTACTGGACCTTAACAGACATGACTGGACCCTAACAGACATTACTGGACCTTAACAGACCTTACTGGACCTTAACAGACTTTACTAGACTTTAACAGACCTTACTGGACCTTAACAGACCTTAGTGGACCTTAACAGACCTTAGCGGACCTTAACAGACCTTAGTAAACCTGAACAGCTATTACTGGTTCTGAACAGACCTTACTGTACCTTAACAGACCTAACTGAACCTTAACAGACCTTAACAGACATTACTGGACCTTAACAGACCTTACTGGACCTCAACAGACCTTACTGGACCTCAACAGACCTTACTGGACCTTAATAGACTTTACTGGATCTTAACAGACCTAACTGAACCTTAACAGACCTTAACAGACCTTAAGAGACCTTACTAGACCTTATCAGACCCTTATAAACTTTAATAGAGCTTACTGGACATTAACAGACATTACTGGATCTTATCAGACCTTAGTGGACCTTAACAGACTTTAGTGGAACTTAACAGACCTTAGTAAACCTTAAAAGGCATTAATGGAAATTAACAGACTTCACTAGAACTTAAAAGGCCTTAGTAGACCTTATCAGACCCTTATAAACTTTAACAGAGCTTACTGGACATTAACAGACATTACTGGATCTTATCAGACCTTACTGGACCTTAACAGACATTAATAGACCTTAAAAGACCTTACTAGACCTTAACAGACCCTACTTGACCTTACCAGACCTTACTGGACCTTAACAGACCTTAGTGGACCTTAACAGACTTTATTGGAACTTAACAGACCTTAGTAAACCATAAAAAGCATTACTGGAAATTAACAGACTTCACTAGACCTTAGTAGACCTTTTCAGACTTTAATAAACTTTAACAGAGCTTACTGGACATTAACAGACATTACTGGACCTTATCAGACCTTACTGGACCTTACCAGACCTTACTTGACCTTACCAGACCTTACTGGACCTTAACAGACCTTAGTGGACCTTAACAGACTTTACTAGACTTTAACAGACATTACTGGACCTTAACAGACCTTAGTGGACCTTAATAGACCTTAGTAGACGTTACTGGACCTTAACATACATTACTGGACCTTAAAAAACATTACTAGACTTTAACAGACATTACTGGACCTTGACAGACTTCACTGGATCTTAACAGACCTAACTGAACCTTAACAGACCTTAACAGACATTACTTGACCTTAACAGACTTTACTACACCTTAACAGACCTTACTAGACCTTAATTGACGTTACTGAACCTTAACAGACCTAACTGAACCTTAACAGACCTTAACAGACATTACTGGACCTTAAAAGACATTACTGGACCTCAACAGACTTTACTGGACCTTAAAAGACTTTACTTGACCTTAACAGACCTAACTGAACCTTAATAGACCATAACAGACATTAATGGACCTTAACAGACATTACTACACTTAAACAGACCTTACTGTACTTTAAAATACCTTACTGGACTTTAACAGACCTTAATGGACCTTAACAGACCTAACTGGACCTTAACAGACCTTACTGGACCTTAACAGACTTTACTGGACCTTAACAGACTTTACTGGACCTTGTCAGACATTACTGGCCATTACAAGACTTTACTGGACCTTAAAATACCATACAAGACTTTAACAGACCTTACTGGACATTGACAGACCTTAGTGGACCTTAAAAGACTTTAGTTGACCTTAAAAGGCATTACTGGTTCTGAACAGACCTTTCTAGACCTTAACAGACCTTACTGGACCTTAATAGACCTTACTGGACCTTAACAGACTTTACTGGACCTTAACAGACCTAACTGAACCTTAACAGACCTTAACAGACATTACTAGATCTTAACAGAGCTTTCTGGACTTTAACAGACCTTACCGGAACTTAACAGACCTTACTGGTCCTTAAAAGACCTTAATAGACGCTAAAAGACTTTACTGGACCTTAACACACCTTACTGGACCTTACCAGACGTTACTGGACCTTAACAAACATTACTGGACCCTAACAGACATTACCGGACCTAAAAAGACTTATCTGGACCTTAACAGACCTAACTGAACCTCAACAGACCTTAAAAGCCATTACTGGACCTTAACAGACTTTTTCTGGACCTTAACAGACTTCACTGGACCTTAACAGACTTTACTGGACCTTAACAGACATAACTGAACCTTAACAGACCTTAACAGACATTTCTGGACCTTAACAGATATTATTACACTTTAACAGACCTGACTGGACTTTAAATTACCTTACTGGACTTTAACAGACTATACTGGACCTTGTCAGACATTACTGGCCATTAACAGACCTTACTGGACTTTAAAAGACCTTACTGGACCTTAAAATACCATGCTAGACTTTAACAGACCTTATTGGACCTTAACAGACCTTAGTGGACCTTAACAGACCTAAGTAGACCTTAACAGGCATTACTGGTTCTGAACAGACCTTACTAGACCTTAACAGACCTTACTAAACCTTAACAGACCTTACTAGACCTTAAAAGACCTTACTGGACCTTAACAGACTTTACTGGACCTTAAAAAAACTTATAAAACCTTACCAGACCTTAGTAAACCTTAACAGGCATTACTGGACCTTAACAGAACTCACTAGACCTCAACAGGCCTTACTGGATCGTAGAAAAATTTAACAGACCTTACTAGACAATACTAGACCTTAACAGACCTTAACAGACATTACTGTACCTTAACAGAGCTTACTGGACCTTAAAAGACCTTAACAGACATAACTGGAACCTAACAGACATTACTGGACCTTAACAGACCTAACTGGACGTTAAAAGACTTTACTAGACTTTAACAGACCTAACTGTACCTTAACAGACCTTAGTGGACCTTTACAGACCTTAGTAGACCTTAACAGGCATTACTGGTTCTGAACAGACCTTACTAGACCTTAACAGACCTTACTGGACCTCATCAGACCTTACTGGACCTTACTGGACCTTAACAGACCTATCTTGACCTTACCAGACCTTACTGGACCTTACCAGACCTTAGTAAACCTTAACAGGCATTACTGGACCTTAACAGAACTCACTAGACCTCAACAGGCCTTACTGGATCGTAGAAAAATTTAACAGACCTTACTAGACAATACTAGACCTTAACAGACCTTAACAGACATTACTGTACCTTAACAGAGCTTACTGGACCTTAAAAGACCTTAACAGACATAACTGGAACCTAACAGACATTACTGGACCTTAACAGACCTAACTGGACGTTAAAAGACTTTACTAGACTTTAACAGACCTAACTGTACCTTAACAGACCTTAGTGGACCTTTACAGACCTTAGTAGACCTTAACAGGCATTACTGGTTCTGAACAGACCTTACTAGACCTTAACAGACCTTACTGGACCTCATCAGACCTTACTGGACCTTACTGGACCTTAACAGACCTATCTTGACCTTACCAGACCTTACTGGACCTTACCAGACCTTAGTGGACCTTAACAGACTTTAGTGGAATTTAACAGACCTTATTAAACCTTAAAAGGCATTCCTGGAAATTAAAAGACTTTACTGGACCTTAACAGGTCTTAGTTGACCTTATCAGACCTTAATAAACTTTAACAGAGCTTACTAGACATTAACAGACATTACTGGACCTTATCAGACCTTACTGGACCTTAAAAGACATTACTAGACCTTAAAAGACAATACTAGACCTTAACAGACCATACTTGACCTTACCAGACCTTACTGGACCTTAACAGACCTTAGTGGACCTTAACAGACTTTAATGGAACTTAACAGACTGTAGTAAACCTTAAAAGACATTACTGGAAATAACCAGACTTCACTAGACCTTAACAGGCCTTAGTGGACCTTATCAGACCTTAATAAACTTTAACAGAGCTTACTGGACAATAACAGACCTTACCAGACATCACTGTACCTTAACAGACATTACTGGACCTTAACAGACCTTACTGGACCGTAACAGACTTTACTAGACATTAACAGACCTTACTGGACCTTAACAGACCTTAGTGGACCTTAACAGACCTTGGTAGACGTTACTGGACCTTAAAAGACATTACTGGACCTTAAAAGACATTACAAGACCTTAACAGACATTACTGGACCTTAACAGACATTACTGGACCTTAACAGACTTTACTGGACCTTGACAGACTTTACTGGATCTTAACAGACTTAACTGAACCTTAACAGACCTTAACAGACATTACTCGACCATAACAGACATTACTACACCTTAACAGATCTTACTAGACCTTAATAGACCTTACTGGACCTTAACAGACCAAACTGAACCTTAACAGACCTTAACAGACATTACTGGACCTTAAAAGACATTACTGGACCTTAACAGACTTTACAGGACCTTAAAAGATTTTACTTGACCTTAACAGACCAAACTGAACCTTAACAGACCATAACAGACATTAATGGACCTTAACAGACATTACTACACTTTAACAGACCTAACTGAACCTTAACAGACCATAACAGACCTTACTGGACCTTAACAGACATTACTGGACCTTAATAGTTATTACTAGACCTTAACAGACATTGCTGGACCTTAAAATACCTTTCTGGACCTTAAAAGACCTTACTGGACCTTAACAGATATTACTGGACCTTAACAGACCTTACTGGACCTTAACAAACCTTAGAAGACATCACTGGACCTTAACAGACCTTACAGGACTTTAACAGAAATTACTGGACCTTAACAGACCTTACTGGACCTTAACAGACCTTAACATACATTACTGGACCTTAACAGACATTACTAGACCTTAACAGACTTTACTGGACCTTAACAGACTTTACTGGACCTTTACAGACCTTACTGGACCTTAACAGACCTTTCTGGACCTTAAAAGACTTTACTGGACCTTACCAGACCTTACTGGACCTTACCAGACATTACTGGACCTTACCAGACCTTACTGGACCATAACAGACATTACTGGACCTTAACAGACCTTAATGGACCTTAAAAGACCTTACTGGACCTTAACAAACCTTACTGGACATTAAAATACTTTATTAAACCTTAGCAGACATAACTGCATTACTGGACCTTTCTAGACCTTACTGGACTTTAACAGACCTTACTGGACCTTAAATGACTTTACTGGACCTTAAAAGACCTTACTGGACCTTAAAACACCATACTAGACGTTAACAGACCTTAGAGACCTTAAAAGACCTTAGTGAACCTTAACAGACTTTAGTGGATTTTAACAGACCTTAGTGAACCTTAACAGATCTTAGTGGACCTTAACAGACATTACTGGACCATAACAGACATTACTGGACCATAACAGACATAACTGGACTTTAACAGACCTTACTGGACCTTAACAAACTTTACTAAACCTTAAAAGCCTCACTAGAATTTAACAGACCTTACTGGACCTTACCAGACCTTAATAGACCGTAGTGGACTTTAACAGACCTTAGTGGACCTTAACAGACCTTAGTAAACCTTAACAGACATTACTCGACCTTAACAGACATTACTACACCTTAACAGACCTTACTAGACCTTAATAGACCTTAATGGACCTTAACAGACCTAACTGAACCTTAACAGACCTTAACAGACATTACTGGACCTCAACAGACTTTACTGGACCTTAAAAGACTTTACTTGACCTTAACAGACCTAACTGAACCTTAACAGACCATAACAGACATTAATTGACCTTAACATACATTACTACACTTTAACAGACCTAACTGAACCTTAACAGACCATAAAAGGCCTTACTGGACTTTAACAGACATTACTGGACCTTAATAGTTAATAATAGACCTTAACAGACATTACTGGACCTTAACAGACCTTTCTGGACCTTAAAAGACCTTACTGGACCTTAACAGATATTACTGGACCTTAACAGACCTTACTGGACCTTAACAGACCTTAACAGACATCACTGGACCTTAAGAGACATTACTAGACCTTAACAGACTTTACTGGAACTTCACAGACCTTACTGGACCTTAACAGACCTTTCTGGACCTTTTAAGACTTTACTGGACCTTACCAGACATTACTGACCTTAACAGTTCTTACTGGACCATAACAGACATTACTGGACCTTAACAGACCTTAAAGGACCTTAAAAGACCTTACTGGACCTTAACAGACCTTACTGGACCTTAAAAGACTTTATTAAACCTTAGCAGACATAACTGCATTACTGGACCTTTACAGACCGTACTGGACTTTAACAGACCTTACTGGACCTTAAATGACTTTACTGGACCTTAAAAGACCTTACTGGACCTTAAAACACCATACTAGACGTTAACAGACCTTAGAGACCTTAACAGACCTTAGTGAACCTTAACAGACTTTAGTGGATTTTAACAGACCTTAGTGAACCTTAACAGATCTTAGTGGACTTTAACAGACATTACTGGACCATAACAGACATAACTGGAATTTAACAGACCTTACTGGACCCTTAACAGATTTTACTAAACCTTAACAGCCTCACTAGAATTTAACAGACCTTACTGGACCTTACCAGACCTTAATAGACCGTAGTGGACTTTAACAGACCTTAGTGGACCTTAACATACCTTAGTAAACCTTAACAGGCCTTACTGGACCTTAACAGACGTTACTAGACTTTCACAGACCTTACTGGACCTTGACAGACCTTACTAGACCTTGACAGACCTTACTGGACCTTATTAGACCGTTCTAGACCTTACCAGATATTACTGGTCTTTAACAGAACTTAATGGACCATACCAGGCATTACTGGACCTTAACAGTTTTTTCTGGACCTTAACAGACCTGAAAAGACCTTAACAGACTTTAACAGACTTTAACAGACTTTAACAGACTTTAACAGACTTTAACAGACTCTAATATATCTTAACAGACATTACTAGATAATACAAGATCTTAACGGACCTTAAAAGACCTTACTGGACCATAAAATACATTTCTAGACCTTAACATACCTTACTGGACCTTAACATACCTTACTGGACCTTCACAGAACTTACTGGACCTTAACAAACTTTACTAAACCTTAACAGACCTTACTAGACCTTAAAAGACCTTATTGGACCTTAACAAACCTTACTGGACCTTAAGAGAACTTACTGGATCTTAACAGACCTTACAAAACCTTACCAGACCTTCGTGGACCTTAACAGACTTAAGTGGACTCTAACAGACCGTAGCAAACCTTAACAGACCTTAGTGGACTTAAATAGACATTACTGTACCTTAATAGACATTACTGGACCATAACAGACATAACTGGACCTTAACAGACCTATCTGGACCTTAAAAGACCTTTCTGGACCTTAACAGACATTACTACACCTTAACAGACATTACTGGACCTTAACAGACCTATCTGGACCTTAAAAGACATTACTAGACCTTAACAGACGTTACTGGACCTTAACAGACCTTCCCAGACATGACTGGACCTTAACAGACTCTACTGGACCTTAACAGACCTTAGTGGACCTTACCAGACATTACTGGACAATAACAGACATAACTGGACTTTAAAAGACCTTACTGGACCTTAATAGACTTTTCTAACCCTAACAGACTTTACTAGAATTTAACAGACCTTACTGGACCTTACCAGACTTACTAGACCGTAGTGGACTTTAACAGACGTCAGTGGACCTTAACAGACCTTAAGAGGCATGACTGGACCTTTACAGACCTTACTAGACCTTAAAAGGCCTTACTGGACCTTAAAAAACCTCACTGGACTTTAACAGACCTTACTAGACCTTATTAGACTGTACGAGACCTTACCAGACATTACTGGTCCTTAAAAGACCTTACTGGACTTTAACAGGCATTACTGGACCTTATCAGGCATTACTGGACCTTAACGGACTTTCACAGACCTTACTGGACCTTAACAAACTTTACTAAACCTTAAAAGACCTGACTAGACCTTAACAGACCTTTTTGGACCTTAAAAGACCTTACTTGACATTAACAGACCTTACTGGACCTTAAAAAACCTCAATAGACTTTAACAGACCTTACTAGACCTTATTAGACTGTATGAAACCTTACCAGACATTAATGGTCCTTAACAGAGCTTACTAGACCTTAACAGGCATTACTGGACCTTAAAAGACCTTACTGGACCTTTACGGACTTTCACAGACCTTACTGGACCTTAGCAAACTTTACTAAACCCTAACAGACCTTACTAGACCTTAAAAGACCTTATTGGACCTTAAAAGACCTTACTGGACCTTAACAGAACTTGCTGGACCTTAACAGACCTTAGTGAACCTTAACAGACCTAAGTGGACCTCAACAGACATTACTGGACCATAAAAGACATAACTGGAAACTAACAGACCTTACTGGACCTTAATAGACTTTACTAAATCTTAATAGACTTTACTAAACCTTAACAGACCTTACTAGAATTTACCAGGCCTTACTGGACCTTACCAGACCTTACTGGACCGAAGTGGACTTTAACAGACCTTAGTGGACCTTAACAGACCTTAGTACACCTTAACAGGCATTACTGGACATTAACAGACTTTACTAGACCTTAAAAGGCCTTACTGGACCCTAACAGACCTTAGTACACCTTAAAAGACCTTACTTGACAATAACAGACTTTACTGGACCTTAACAGACCTCACTAGACTTTAACAGACCTTACTAGACCTTACTGGATTTTATTACACCGTACTAGACATCACCAGAAATTACTGGTCCTTAACAGACCTTACTGGACCTTAACAGGCATTACTGGACCTTAACAGACCTGAAAAGACCTTAACAGACTTTAACAGACTCTAATAGACCTAAACATACCTTACTAGACAACACTAAACCTTAACGGACCTTAACAAACTTTACTGGTCCTTAACAGACATTACTGGACTTTAAAAGACCTTACTGGACCTTAACAGACCTTACTGGACCTTAACAGACCTTACTGGACCTTAACAGACTTTACTGGACCTTGAAAGACTTTACTGGATCTTAACAGACCTAACTGAACCTTAACAGACCTTAACAGACATTACTCGACCTTAACAGACATTACTACACCTTAACAGATCTTACTAGACCTTAATAGACCTTACTGGACCTTAACAGACCAAACTGAACCTTAACAGATCTTAACAGACATTACTGGACCTTAAAAGACATTACTGGACCTTAACAGACTTTACAGGACCTTAAAAGATTTTACTTGACCTTAACAGACCAAACTGAACCTTAACAGACCATAACAGATATTAATGGACCTTAACAGACATTACTACACTTTAACAGACCTAACTGAACCTTAACAGACCATAACAGACCTTACTGGACCTTAACAGACATTACTGGACCTTAATAGTTATTACTAGACCTTAACAGACATTGCTGGACCTAAAAATACCTTTCTGGACCTTAAAAGACCTTACTGGACCTTAACAGATATTACTGGACCTTAACAGACCTTACTGGACCTTAACAAACCTTAGAAGACATCACTGGACCTTAACAGACCTTACAGGACTTCAACAGAAATTACTGGACCTTAACAGACCTTACTGGACCTTAACAGACCTTAACATACATTACTGGACCTTAACAGACATTACTAGACCTTAACAGACTTTACTGGACCTTTACAGACCTTACTGGACCTTAACAGACCTTTCTGGACCTTAAAAGACTTTACTGGACCTTACCAGACCTTACTGGACCTTACCAGACATTACTGGACCTTACCAGACCTTACTGGACCATAACAGACATTACTGGACCTTAACAGACCTTAATAAACCTTAAAAGACCTTACTGGACCTTAACAAACCTTACTGGACATTAAAATACTTTATTAAACCTTAGCAGACATAACTGCATTACTGGACCTTTACAGACCTTACTGGACTTTAACAGACCTTAATGGACCTTAAATGACTTTACTGGACCTTAAAAGACCTTACTGGACCTTAAAACACCATACTAGACGTTAACAGACCTTAGAGACCTTAAAAGACCTTAGTGAACCTTAACAGACTTTAGTGGATTTTAACAGACCTTAGTGAACCTTAACAGATCTTAGTGGACCTTAACAGACATTACTGGACCATAACAGACATTACTGGACCATAACAGACATAACTGGACTTTAACAGACCTTACTGGACCTTAACAAACTTTACTAAACCTTAAAAGCCTCACTAGAATTTAACAGACCTTACTGGACCTTACCAGACCTTAATAGACCGTAGTGGACTTTAACAGACCTTAGTGGACCTTAACAGACCTTAGTAAACCTTAACAGACATTACTCGACCTTAACAGACATTACTACACCTTAACAGACCTTACTAGACCTTAATAGACCTTAATGGACCTTAACAGACCTAACTAAACCTTAACAGACCTTAACAGACATTACTGGACCTCAACAGACTTTACTGGACCTTAAAAGACATTACAAGACCTCAACAGACTTTACTGGACCTTAAAAGACTTTACTTGACCTTAACAGACCTAACTGAACCTTAACAGACCATAACAGACATTAATTGACCTTAACATACATTACTACACTTTAACAGACCTAACTGAACCTTAACAGACCATAAAAGGCCTTACTGGACTTTAACAGACATTACTGGACCTTAATAGTTAATAATAGACCTTAACAGACATTACTGGACCTTAAAAGACCTTACTGGACCTTAACAGATATTACTGGACCTTAACAGACCTTACTGGACCTTAACAGACCTTAACAGACATCACTGGACCTTAAGAGACATTACTAGACCTTAACAGACTTTACTGGACCTTCACAGACCTTACTGGACCTTAACAGACCTTTCTGGACCTTTTAAGACTTTACTGGAATTTACCAGACATTACTGGACCTTAACAGTTCTTACTGGACCATAACAGACATTACTGGACCTTAACAGACCTTAAAGGACCTTAAAAGACCTTACTGGACCTTAACAGACCTTACTGGACCTTAAAAGACTTTATTAAACCTTAGCAGACATAACTGCATTACTGGACCTTTACAGACCTTACTGGACTTTAACAGACCTTACTGGACCTTAAATGACTTTACTGGACCTTAAAAGACCTTACTGGACCTTAAAACACCATACTAGACGTTAACAGACCTTAGAGACCTTAACAGACCTTAGTGAACCTTAACAGACTTTAGTGGATTTTAACAGACCTTAGTGAACCTTAACAGACATTACTGGACAATAACAGACATAACTGGACTTTAAAAGACCTTACTGGACCTTAATAGACTTTTCTAACCCTAACAGACTTTACTAGAATTTAACAGACCTTACTGGACCTTACCAGACTTACTAGACCGTAGTGGACTTTAACAGACGTCAGTGGACCTTAACAGACCTTAAGAGGCATGACTGGACCTTTACAGACCTTACTAGACCTTAAAAGGCCTTACTGGACCTTAAAAAACCTCACTGGACTTTAACAGACCTTACTAGACCTTATTAGACTGTACGAGACCTTACCAGACATTACTGGTCCTTAACAGACCTTACTGGACCTTAACAGGCATTACTGGACCTAAACAGGCATTACTGGACCTTAATGGACTTTCACAGACCTTACTGGACCTTAACAAACTTTACTAAACCTTAACAGACCTGACTAAACCTTAACAGACCTGACTAGACCTTAACAGACCTTTTTGGACCTTAAAAGACCTTACTTGACATTAACAGACCTTACTGGACCTTAAAAAACCTCAATAGACTTTAACAGACCTTGCTAGACCTTATTAGACTGTACGAAACCTTACCAGACATTAATGGTCCTTAACAGACCTTACTAGACCTTAACAGGCATTACTGGACCTTAAAAGACCTTACTGGACCTTTACGGACTTTTACAGACCTTACTGGACCTTAGCAAACTTTACTAAACCTTAACAGACCTTACTAGACCTTAAAAGACCTTATTGGACCTTAAAAGACCTTACTGGACCTTAACAGAACTTGCTGGACCTTAACAGACCTTAGTGAACCTTAACAGACCTAAGTGGACCTCAACAGACATTACTGGACCATAAAAGACATAACTAGAAACTAACAGACCTTACTGGACCTTAATAGACTTTACTAAATCTTAATAGACTTTACTAAACCTTAACAGACCTTACTAGAATTTACCAGGCCTTACTGGACCTTACCAGACCTTACTGGACCGAAGTGGACTTTAACAGACCTTAGTGGACCTTAACAGACCTTAGTACACCTTAACAGGCATTACTGGACATTAACAGACTTTACTAGACCTTAAAAGGCCTTACTGGACCCTAACAGACCTTACTACACTTTAACAGACCTTACTGGACCTTAAAAGACCTTACTTGACAATAACAGACCTTACTGGACCTTAACAGACCTCACTAGACTTTAACAGACCTTACTAGACCTTACTGGATTTTATTACACCGTACTAGACATCACCAGAAATTACTGGTCCTTAACAGACCTTACTGGACCTTAACAGGCATTACTGGACCTTAACAGACCTGAAAAGACCTTAACAGACTTTAACAGACTCTAATAGACCTAAACATACCTTACTAGACAACACTAAACCTTAACGGACCATAACAAACTTTACTGGTCCTTAACAGACCTTACTGGACTTTAAAAGACCTTACTGGACCTTAACAGACCTTAGCAGACCTTACTGGACCTTAACAGACCTTACTGGACCTTAA
The DNA here is from genome assembly GCF_030014385.1 of Trichomycterus rosablanca. NCBI lineage: Eukaryota > Metazoa > Chordata > Actinopteri > Siluriformes > Trichomycteridae > Trichomycterus > Trichomycterus rosablanca. The sequence continues at coordinate 15,296,439 of NC_086000.1, read as the reverse complement.
CAGACTTTACTAAACCTTAACAGTCCTTACTAGACCTTAACAGAGCTCCGTGGACGTTAACAGACTTTAGTGGACCTTAACAGACCTTAGTAAACCTTAAAAGGTATTGCTGGACCTTAACAGACCTCACTAGATCTTAACAGACCTCACTAGACCTTAACAGGCCTTACTAGACAATAACATACTTCAACAGACTCTAATAGACCTAAACATTAAAGGACCTTAACATACTTCACTGGACCTTAACAGACCTTACTGGACCTTAACAGATCTTAACAGACCTTACTGGACCTTAAAAGACCTACTGGACCTTAACAGACCTTACTGGACCTTAACAGACTTGATTAAACCTTAGCAGACATTACTGGCCCTTAACAGATCTTACTGGGCCTTAACAGACCTTACTGGACCTTAAAAGACCTTACTGGACTTTAAAACACCATACAACACGTTAACAGACCTTAGTAGACCTTAAAAGACATTATTGGACCCTAACAGACCTTACTAGACCTTAAAAGGCCTTACTGGACCTTAACAGACCTTACTAGACTTTAACAAACCCTACTGGACCTTAACAGACCTTACTAGACTTTAACAAACCCTACTGGACCTTAAAAGACCTTACTCGACCTTAACAGACCTTACTAGACTTTAACAAACCCTACTGGACCTTAACAGACCTTACTAGACTTTAACAAACCCTACTGGACCTTAAAAGACCTTACTCGACCTTAACAGACCTTACTAGACTTTAACAAACCCTACTGGACCTTAACAGACCTTACTAGACTTTAACAAACCCTACTGGACCTTAAAAGACCTTACTCGACCTTAACAGACCTTACTAGACTTTAACAAACCCTACTGGACCTTAAAAGACCTTACTTGACCTTAACAGACCTTATTTGAATTTAACAGACCTTAATGGACCTTAAAAGACCTTACTGGACCTTAACAGAGCTCACTAGACTTTAACAGGCCTTACTGGATTTTATTAGATCGTACTAGACATTACCAGACATTACTGGTCCTTAACAGACCTTACTGGACCTTAACAGACTTGATTAAACCTTAGCAGACATTACTGGCCCTTAACAGACCTTACTGGGCCTTACCAGACCTTACTGGACCTTAAAAAACCTTACTGGACTTTAAAACACCATACTACATGTTAACAGACCTTAGTAGACCTTAACAGACATTATTGGACCCTAAAAGACCTTACTAGACCTTTACAGACCTTACTAGACTTTAACAAACCCTACTGGACCTTAAAAGACCTTACTTGACTTTAAGTAGTAGTAGTAGTAGTAGTAGTAGAACTTTATTGTCACTATAAATTGCAACAAGTACAATTACAGCGAAATTAGCCATCCACCCGTCCAAACATTCAATATGACGGGGGGGGGGGGGGGGGGGGGGGAGACAGGACGAGAAGACAGGATAAGAAACAAGAAATAATAAACACACTGGGAGGATAGGAGATAAAAAAAAAACAGCAACCAGATTATGCTCCCTGAGGAGCCCACTATGGTAACATGAAAAAAAGCTCCTTACAGCACACAAGCACATGTAAACAAAACATAACATAGTTACACGACCAGCCACTAGTAGGGATGAGGGGATGAAGAGTAACCAACTGCGACAAGCAGCCATCTGGTGATTCGCAGCCAAACCAGCGCGCACTACAGACCTGTCCTGCCGTGTTGGTGGAATTAAGCTAAGATTAGACCTTACTGGACTTTAACAGACCTTACTGGACCTTAAAAGACCTTACTGGACCTTAACAGACCTCACTGGACTTTGACAGACCTTACTAGATCTGAACAGACCTTACTGGACCTTATTAGACTTTACTAGACTTTACCAGACATTACTGGCCCTTAACAGACCTATTGGCCCTTACCAGACCTTACTGGACCTTAACAGACCTTTCTGGACCTTAACAGACCTTACTGGACCTTAACAGACCTTACTGGACCTTAACAGACTTTACTAAACCTTAACAGACCTTACTAAACCTTAACAGACCTTACTGGACCTTACCAGACCTTACCGGACCTTACTGGACCTTAACAGACTTTACTGGACCTTAACAGACTTTATTAAACCTTAGCAGACATTACTGGCCCTTAACAGACCTTACTGGACCTAAAAGACCTCACTGGACCTTAAGGTCCAGTAAAGTCTGTTAATTTCCAGTAATGCCTTTCAAGGTCTACTAAGGTCTGTTAAGTTCCACTAAAGTCTGTTAAGGTCCACTAAGGTCTGGTAAGGTCCAGTAAGGTCTGGTAAGGTCAAGTAAGGTCCAGTAAGGTCTGTTAAGGTCTAGTAACGTCTGTTAAAGTCCAGTAAGGTCTGTTAAAGTCTAGTAATGTCTGTTAAGGTCCATTAATGTCTGTTAAGGTCCGTTAAGGTTTAGTTAGGTCTGTTAAGTTCCAGTAAAGTCTGTTAAGGTCCAGTAAGGTCTGTTAAGGTCTAGTAAAGTCTGTTAAGGTCCACTAAGGTCTGTTAAGGTTCAGTAAGGTCTATTAAGGTTCAGTAAAGTCTTTTAAGGTCTATTAAGGTCTTTTAAGGTCCAGTAAGGTCTGGTAAGGTCCAGTAAGGTCTGGTAAAGTCCAGTAAGGTCTGTTAAGGTCCAGTAAGGTGTGTTTAGTCCAGTAAGGTCTTTGAAAGGCCTGTAATGTCTGGTAAGGTCTGTTAAAGTCCAGGAGGGACTGTTAAAGTCCAGTAAGGTCTGTTGAGGTCAAGTAAGGTCTTTTAAGGTCAAGTAAGGTCTTTTAAGGTCCATTAAGGTCTCTTAAAGTCTAGTAAGGTCTGTTAAGGTACAGTAAGGCCTGTTAAGGTCTAATAAAGTCTGTTAGAGTCAAGTAATGCCTGTTAAGGTTTACTAAGGTCCACTACGGTCTAGTAAGGTCCAGTACGGTCTGGTAAGGTCCATTAAGGTCTGTTAAGGTCTAGTTAGGTCTGGTAAGATTTAGTAAAGTCTGTTAAGGTCAAGTAAGGCCTTTTAAGGTCCAGTAGGGTCTGTTAAGGTCTGTTAAGGTCCAGTAAAGTATTTTAAGGTCGAGTAAGGTCTGTTAAGGTCCAGTAAGGTCTTTTAAGGTCCAGTAAAGTCTTTTAAGGTCGATTAAGGTCTGTTAAGGTCAAGTAAGGTCTGTTAAAGTCCAGTAAGGTCTGTTAAAGTATATTAATGTCTGTTAAGGTCTGTTAAGGTTTAGTTAGGTCTGTTAAGTTCCAGTAAAGTCTGTTAAGGTCCAGTAAGGTCTGTTAAGGTCTAGTAACGTCTGTTAAGATCTGTTAAGGTCCAGTAAGGTCTTTTAAGGTCCAGTAAGGTCTGTTAAGGTGTATTAATGTCTGTTAAGATCGAGGAATGTCTGTTAAGGTCTGTTAAGGTTCAGTTAGGTCTGTTAAGGTCCATTAAAGTCTGTTACGGTCCAGTAAAGTCTGTTAAGGTCCAGTAATGTCTGTTAAGGACTAGTAATATCTGTTAAGGTCCAGTAATGTCTGTTAAGGTTCAGTAACGTCTGTTAAGGTTTTTTAAGGTCCAGTAAGGTCTATTAAGGTCCAGTAAAGTCTTTTAAGGTCTATTAAAGTCTGTTAAAGTCTGTTAAGGTCTTTTAAGGTGTGTTAAGGTCCAGTAATGTCTGTTAAGAACAAGTAAGGTCTGTTAGGGTCTAGTAATGTCTGTTAAGGTCCAGTTATGTCTGTTAAGGTCTGTTAAGGTTCAGTTAGGTCTGTTAAGGTCCAGTAAAGTCTGTTAACGTCTAGTAAGGTCTGTTAAAGTCTAGTAATTTCTGTAAGGTCCAGTAATGTCTGTTAAGGTCCAGTATCGTCTGTTAAGGTCTGTTAAGGTCCAGTAAGGTCTACTAAGGTCCAGTAAAGTCTTTTAAGGTATATTAGAGTCTGTTGAAGTCTGTTAAGGTCTTTTAAGGTCTGCTAAGGTCCAGTAAGGTCTGTTAAGGCTCAGTAAGGTCTGTTAAGGTTCAGTAATTCCTGTTAAGGTCCAGTAAGGCCTAGTAAGGTCTTTTAAGGTTTAATAAAATATGTTAAGGTCCATTAATGTCTGTTAAGGTTCAGTAAGGTCTGTTAAGGTTCTGTAAAATCTTTTAGGGTTCAGTAATGTCTGTTAAGGTCCAGTAAGGCCTGTTAAGTTACACTAAGGACTGTTAAGGTTCAGTAATTCCTGTTAACGTCCACTAAGGTCTGTTAACGTCTAGTATGGTATTTTAAGGTCCAATAAGGTATTTTAAGGTCCAGTAAGGTCTGTAAAGATCCAATAATGTCTGTTAAGGTCGAGTAATGTCTGTTAAGGTCCAGTAAGGACTTTTAAGGTCCAGTATTGTCTGTTAAGGTTCAGTAAGGTCTTTTAAGATCCAGTAAGGTCTTTTAAGGTCTAGTGAGGTCTGTTAAGGTCCAGTAAGGCCTGTTAAGTTCAAGTAAAGTCTGTTAATTTCCGTTAAGATCTAGTAAGGTCTATTAAGGTCTGTTAAGGTCCAGTAAAGTCTATTAAGGTCCAGTAAAGTCTTTTAAGGTGTAGTTATGTCTGTTAAAGTCGAGCAATGTCTGTTAAGGTCTGTTAAGGTTTAGTTAGGTCTGTTAAGGTCCATTAAAGTCTGTTAAGGTCCAGTAATGTCTGTTAAGGTCCAGTAATGTCTGTTAAGGTCCAGTAATGTCTGTTAAGGTCCAGTAACGTCTGTTTAGGTCTTTTAAGGTCCATTAAGGTCTATTTAGGTCCAGTAAAGTCTTTTAAGGTCTGTTAGAGTCTGTTAAAGTCTGTTAAGGTGTATTAAGGTGTGTTAAGGTCCAGTAAGGTCTGTTAATGTCTAGTAATGTCTGTTAAGGTCCAGTAATGTCTGTTAAGATCTGTTAATGTTCAGTTAGGTCTGTTATGGTCCAGTAAAGTCTGTTAACGTCCAGTAACGTCTGTTAAAGTCTGTTAAGGTCCAGTAAGGTCTTCTAAGGTCCAGTAAAGTCTTTTAAGGTATTATAAAGTCTGTTAAAGTCTGTTAAGGTCTTTTAAGGTCTGTTAAGGTCCAGTAAGGTCTGTTAAGGCTCAGTAAGGTCTGTTAAGGTTCAGTAATTCCTGTTTAGGTCCAGTAAGGCCTAGTAAGGTCTTTTAAGGTCCAATAAAATATGTTAAGGTCTATTAATGTCTGTTAAGGTTCAGTAAGGTCTGTTAAGGTTCAGTAAAATCTTTTAAGGTTCAGTAATGTCTGTTAAGGTCCAGCAAGGCCTGTTAAGGTCTTTTAAGGTCTGTAAAGGTCCAGTAAGGTATGTTAAGGCTCAGTAAGGTCTGTTAAGGTTCAGTAATTCCTGTTAAGGTCCAGTAAGGCCTAGTAAGGTATTTTAAGGTCCAATAAAATATGTTAAGATCTATTAATGTCTGTTAAGGTTCAGTAAGGTCTGTTAAGGTTCAGTAAAATCTTTTAAGGTTCAGTAATGTCTGTTAAGGTCCAGTAAGGCCTGTTAAGGTCTTTTAAGGTCTGTAAAGGTCCAGTAAGGTATGTTAAGGCTCAGTAAGGTCTGTTAAGGTTCAGTAATTCCTGTTAAGGTCCAGTAAGGCCTAGTAAGGTATTTTAAGGTCCAATAAAATATGTTAAGATCTATTAATGTCTGTTAAGGTTCAGTAAGGTCTGTTAAGGTTCAGTAAAATATTTTAAGGTTCAGTAATGTCTGTTAAGGTCCAGTAAGGCCTGTTAAGTTCCACTAAGGACTGTTAAGGTTCAGAAAGGCCTGTTAAGGTCCAGTAAGGCCTTTTAAGGTCTAGTAAGGAGTGTATGGTCCAGTAATTCCTGTTAAGGTCAACTAAGGTCTGTTAAGGTCCAGTAAGGTCTGGTAAAGTCCAGTAAGGTGTGTTAAGGTCCAGTAAGGTCTGTTAAGGTCCAGTAAGGTCTGGTAAGGTCTAGCAAGGTCTGGTAACGTATAGTAGAGTCTGTTAATGTCTAATAAGGTCTGTTAAAGTCCAGTAGGGTCTGTTAAAGTCCATTAAGGTCTATTAAAATCCATTAAGGTCTGTTGAGCTCAAGTAATGTCTGTTAAGGTCCAGTAAGGTCTGTTAGGGTCTAGTAATGTCTGTTAAGGTCCAGTTATGTCTGTTAAGGTCTGTTAAGGTCCATTAAGGACTGTTAAGGTCTACTAAGGTCTGTAAAGGTCCGGTAAGGTCTGTTAAAGTCTACCATGGTCTTTTAAGGTCCAGTAAGGTCTTTTAAGGTCTAGTAAGGTCTGTTAAGAGCCAGTATTGTCTGGTAAGGTCCAGTAAGGTCTGTTATAGTCTAGTATGGTATTTTAAGGTCCAGTGAGGTATTTTAAAGTCCAGTAAGGTCTTTTAAGGTGCAGTATTGTCTGTTAATTGCCAGTAATGTCTGATAAGGTCCAATAAGGTCTGTTAAGGTCCAGTAAGGTCTGTTAATGTCCAGTAAGCTCTGTTAAAGTTTATTAAGGTCTGATAAGGTCCACTAAGGCATGTTAAGGTCTAGTGAAGTCTGTAAATTTCCAGTAATGCCTTTTAAGGTCTACTAAGGTCTGTTAAGTTCCACTAAAGTCTGTTAAGGTCCACTAAGGTCTGTTAAGGTCTATTAAAGTCTGTTAAGGTCTGTTAAGGTCCAGTAATGTCTATTAAGGTCCAGTAAGGTCTGTTAAGGTGTTTTAATGTCTGTTTAGGTCGAGCAATGTCTTTTAAGGGCTGTGAAGGTCCAGTAAAGTCTGTTAAGGTCCAGTAAAGTCTGTTAAGGTCCAGTAATGTCTGTTAAGGTCCATTAATGTCTGTTAAGGTCCAGTAACGTGTGTTAAGGTTTTTTGAGTTCCAGTAAGGTCTATTAAGGTCCAGTAATGCCTTTTAAGGTCTACTAAGGTCTGTTAAGTTCCACTAAAGTCTGTTAAGGTCCGCTAAGGTTTGGTAAGGTCCAGTAAGGTCTGGTAAGGTCAAGTAAGGTCTGTTAAGGTCTAGTAGGGTCTTTTAAGGTTTACTAAAGTCTGTTAAGGTCCAGTAAGGTCTGTTAAGGTTTAGTAAAGCATGTTAAGGTCCAGTAAGGTCTGTTAAGGTCCAGTAATGTCTGTTAATTTCCAGTAATGTTTTTTAAGTTCTGTTCAGGTCCAGTAAGTTCTGTTAAGGTACAGTAATGTCTGTTAAGGTCCGTTAAGGTCTAGTATTGTCTAGTAAGGTCTGTTAAAGTTTGTAAATATCCAGTAAGGCCTGTTGAAGTCTAATGAGGACTGTTAAGGTCCAGTAATGCCTGTTAAGGTCTACTAAGGTCTGTTAAGGTCCACTAAAGTCTTTTAGGGTCCACTAAAATCTAGTAAGGTTTAGTGAGGTCTGGTAAGGTCCAGTAAGGTCTGTTAAGGTCAAGTAAGGTCTTTTAAGGTCTAGTAAGGTCTGTTAAGTTCTAGTAAAGTCTGTTAAGGTCCAGTAAGGTCTGTTAAGGTTTATTAAAGTATGTTAAGGTCCAGTAAAGTCTTTTAAGGTCCATTAAGGTCTGTTGAAGTCCAGTAAGGTCTGTTAAGGTCTAGTAATGTCTGTTAAGGACCAGTAATGCCTGTTAAGGTCTACTAAGGTCTGTTAAGGTCCAGTAATGTCTGTTAAGGTCAAGTAAGGTCTTTTAAGGTCCAGAAAGTTCTGTTAAGGTCCAGTAAGTTTAGTTAAGGTCTATTAATATATGTTAAGGTCCAGTAATGTCTGTTAAGGTCTGTTAAGGTCCAGTAAGGTCTGTTAAGGTCTGTTAAGGTCCAGTAATGTCTGTTAAGGTCTGTTTACGTCCAGTAAGTTCTGTTAAGGTCCAGTAAGTTCTGTTAAGGTCCAGTAAGGTCTGTTAAGGTTTAGTAAGGTCTGTTAAGGTCCAGTACAGTCTGTTAGGGTTTATTAAAGTCTGTTAAGGTCCAGTAAGGTCTGTTAAGGTCTTCTAAGGACCATTTAGGTCTGTCAAGGTCCAGTAAAGTTTGTTAATGTCCGTTAAGGTCTAGTCTTGTCTAGTAAGGTCTGTTAAGGTCTATTAGAGTCTTTTAAAGTATGTTAAGGTCTTTTAAGGTCTGTTAAGGTCCAGTAAGGTCTGTTAAGAGCCAGTATTGTCTGATGAGGTCTAGTAAAGTCTGTTAAGGTCCAGTAAGTTCTGTTATAGTCTAGTATGGTATTTTAAGGTCCAGTGAGGTCTTTTAAAGTCCAGTAAGTTCTTTTAAGGTCCAGTAAGGTCTGTTATTGGCCAGTAATGTCTGTTAAGGTCCAATAAGGTCTGTTAAGGTCCAGTAAGGTCTGTTCATGTCCAGTTAGGTCTGTAAAAGTCTAGTATGGTATTTTAAGGTCCAGTAAGGTCTTTAAAGGCCAATTATGGTCTGGTAATGGCCAGTAATGTCTGACAAGGTTTATTAAGGTCTGTTAAGGTCCAGTAATGTCTGTTAAGGTCCAGTGAGGTCTGTTAAGGGGTAAAAATGTCTGTTAAGTTCCAGTAAGGTCTGTTAAGGTTTAGTAAAGTATGTTAATGTCCAGTAAGGTCTTTTAAGGTCAAGTAAGGTCTGTTGAAGTCTAGTAAGGTTTGTTAAGGTCTATTAAGGTCTGTTAAGAACCAGTAATGCCTGTTAAGGTCTACTAAGGTCTGTTAAGGTCCACTAAGGTCTGTTAAGGTCCAGTAAGGTCTGTAAAAGTCTAGTATGGTATTTTAAGGTCCAGTAAGGTCTTTAAAGGCCAAGTATGGTCTGGTAATGGCCAGTAATGTCTGACAAGGTTTAGTAAGGTCTGTTAAGGTCCAGTAAGGTCTGTTAAGGTCCAGTGAGGTCTGTTAAGGTGTAATAATGTCTTTTAAGGTCCAGTAATGTCTGTTAAGGTCTTTTAAGGTTCAGTTAGATCTGTTAAGGTCCAGTAAAGTCTGTTAATTTCCAGTAATGCCTTTTAAGGTCTACTAAGGTCTGTTAAGTTCCACTAAAGTCTGTTAAGGTCCACTAAGGTCTGGTAAGGTCCAGTAAGGTCTGGTAAAGTCAAGTAAGGTCCAGTAAGGTCTGTTAAGGTCTAGTAACGTCTGTTAAAGTCCAGTAAGGTCTGTTAAAGTCTAGTAATGTCTGTTAAGGTCCATTAATGTCTGTTAAGGTCTGTTAAGGTTTAGTTAGGTCTGTTAAGTTCCAGTAAAGTCTGTTAAGGTCCAGTAAGGTCTGTTAAGGTCTAGTAAAGTCTGTTAAGGTCTGTTAAGGTCCAGTAATGTCTATTAAGGTCCAGTAAGGTCTGTTAAGGTGTATTAATGCCTGTTTAGGTCGAGCAATGTCTTTTAAGGTCTGTTAAGGTTCAGTTAGGTCTGTTAAGGTCCAGTAAAGTCTGTTAAGGTCCAGTAAAGTCTGTTCAGGTCCAGTAATGTCTGTTAAGGTCTTCTAAGGACCATTTAGGTCTGTCAAGGTCCAGTAAAGTTTGTTAATGTCCGTTAAGGTCTAGTCTTGTCTAGTAAGGTCTGTTAAGGTCTATTAGAGTCTTTTAAAGTATGTTAAGGTCTTTTAAGGTCTGTTGAGGTTCAGTAAGGTCAGTTAAGGTTAACAGATTCTGTTAAGGTCCAGTAATACCTGTTAAGGTCTCCTAAGGTCTGTTAAGGTCTGTTAAGGTCCATTAAGGACTGTTAAGGTCTACTAAGGTCTGTTAAGGTCCAGTAAAGTCTGTTAAGGTCCAGTAATGTCTGTTAAGGTCCAGTAATGTCTGTTAAGGTCCAGTAATGTCTGTTTAGGTCCAGTAACGTCTGTTTAGGTTTTTTAAGGTCTATTAAGGTCCAGTATTGCCTTTTAAGGTCTACTAAGGTCTGTTAAGTTCCACTAAAGTCTGTTAAGGTCCGCTAAGGTCTGGTTAGGTCCAGTAAGGTCTGTTAAGGTCTAGTAAGGTCTTTTAAGGTTTACTAAAGTCTGTTAAGGTCCAGTAAGGTCTGTAAAGGTTTAGTAAAGTCTGTTAAGGTCCAGTAAGGTCTGTTAAGGTCCAGTAATGTCTTTTAAGTTCTGTTCAGGTCCAGTAAGTTCTGTTAAGGTACAGTAATGTCTGTTAATGTCTGTTAAGCTTTAGTATTGTCTAGTAAGGACTGTTAAGGTCTTTTAGAGTCTGTTAAAGTCTGTTAAGGTCCAATAAGGTCTGGTAAGGTTTAGTAAGGTCTGTTAAAGTCTACTGTGGTCTTTTAAGGTCCAGTAAGTTCTGTTTACGTCAAGTAAGGTCTGGTAAGGTCAAGTAAGGTCTGGTAAGGTTTAGTAAGGTCTGTTAAAGTCTACTGTGGTCTTTTAAGGTCCAGTAAGTTCTGTTTACGTCAAGTAAGGTCTTGTAAGGTCAAGTAAGGTCTTTTAAGGTTTATTAAAGTCTGTTAAGGTCCAGAAAGGTCTGTTAAGGTTTAGTAAAGTCTGTTAAGGTCCAGTAAGGTCTGTTAAGGTCCAGTAATGTCTGTTAAGGTCCAGTAATGTCTTTTAAGTTCTGTTCAGGTCCAGTAAGTTCTGTTAAGGTACAGTAATGTCTGTTAAGGTCTGTTAAGGTCTAGTATTGTCTAGTAAGGTCTGTTAAAGTTTGTTAATATCCATTAAGGCCTGTTGAAGTCTAATGAGGTCTGTTAAGGTCCAGTAATGCCTGTTAAGGTCTACTAAGGTCTGTTAAGGTCCACTTAAGTCTTTTAGGGTCCACTAAAATCTAGTAAGGTTTAGTGAGGTCTGGTAAGGTCCAGTAAGGTCTGTTATGGTCAAGTAAGGTCTTTTAAGGTCTAGTAAGGTCTGTTAGGGTCTAGTAAAGTCTGTAAAGATCCAGTAAGGTCTGTTAAGGTTTAGTAAAGTATGTTAAGGTCCAGTAAAGTCTTTTAAGGTCCAGTAAGGACTGTTGAAGTCCAGTAAGGTCTGTTTATGTCTAGTAAGGTCTGTTAAGAACCAGTAATGACTGTTAAGGTCTACTAAGGTCTGTTAAGGTCCACTAAGGTCTGTTAAGGTCCAGTAAGGTCTGTAAAAGTCTATTATGGTATTTTAAGGTCCATGAAGGTCTTTCAAGGTCCTGTAAGGCCTTTTAAGGCCCAGTATGGTCTGGTAATGGCCAGTAATGTCTGACAAGGTCCAGTAAGGTCTGTTAAGGTCCAGTAAGGTCTGTTAAGGTCCAGTGAGGTCTGTTAAGGTGTAATAATGTCTGTTAAGGTCCAGTAATGTCTGTTAAGGTCTTTTAAGATTCAGTTAGGTCTGTTAAGGTCCAGTAAAGTCTGTTAAGGTCCAGTAAAGTCTGTTAAGGTCAAGTAATGTCTAATAAGGTCTACTAGAGTCTGTTAAGGTTCAGTAATGTCTGTTAAGGTCTGTTAAGGTCCAGTAAGGTCTATTAAGGTTCAGTAAAGTCTTTTAAGGTCTATTAAGGTCTATTAAGGTCTATTAAGGTCTTTTAAGGTCCAGTAAGGTCTGTTAAGGTCCAGTAAGGTCTGTTAAGGTCCAGTAAGGTGTGTTTAGTCCAGTAAGGTCTTTTAAGGGCCAGTAATGTCTGGTAAGGTCTAGTAAAGTCCAGTAAGGTCTGTTAAGGTCCAGTAAGGTGTGTTTAGTCCAGTAAGGTCTTTTAAGGGCCAGTAATGTCTGGTAAGGTCTAGTAAAGTCTGGTAACATACAGTAGAGTCTGTTAATGTCTAGTAAGGTCTGTTAAAGTCCAGGAGGGACTGTTAAAGTCCAGTAAGGTCTGTTGAGGTCAAGTAAGGTCTTTTAAGGTCAAGTAAGGTCTTTTAAGGTCAATTAAGGTCTCTTAAAGTCTAGTAAGGTCTGTTAAGGTACAGTAAGGCCTGTTAAGGTCTAATAAAGTCTGTTAGAGTCAAGTAATGCCTGTTAAGGTTTACTAAGGTCCACTACGGTCTAGTAAGGTCCAGTACGGTCTGGTAAGGTCCATTAAGGTCTGTTAAGGTCTAGTTAGGTCTGGTAAGATTTAGTAAAGTCTGTTAAGGTCCAGTAAGGCCTTTTAAGGTCCAGTAGGGTCTGTTAAGGTCTGTTAAGGTCCAGTAAAGTCTTTTAAGGTCGAGTAAGGTCTGTTAAGGTCCAGTAAGGTCTTTTAAGGTCCAGCAAAGGCCTTTAAGGTCCGTTAAGGTCCAGTAAAGTCTTTTAAGGTCGATTAAGGTCTGTTAAGGTCAAGTAAGGTCTGTTAATTTCCAGTAAGGTCTGTTAAAGTATATTAATGTCTGTCAAGGTCTGTTAAGGTTTAGTTAGGTCTGTTAAGTTCCAGTAAAGTCTGTTAAGGTCCAGTAAGGTTTGTTAAGGTCTAGTAACGTCTGTTAAGATCTGTTTAGGTCCAGTAAGGTCTATTAAGGTCCAGTAAGGTCTGTTAAGGTGTATTAATGTCTGTTAAGATCGAGGAATGTCTGTTAAGGTCTGTTAAGGTTCAGTTAGGTCTGTTAAGGTCCATTAAAGTCTGTTACGGTCCAGTAAAGTCTGTTAAGGTCCAGTAATGTCTGTTAAGGTCTAGTAATATCTGTTAAGGTCCAGTAATGTCTGTTAAGGTTCAGTAACGTCTGTTAAGGTTTTTTAAGGTCTAGTATTGTCTGTTAAGGTCTGTTAAGGTTCAGTAAGGTCTGTTAAGGTCCAGTATGGTCTGTTAAGGTCCAGTATGGTCTGTTAACGTCTATTATGGTATTTTAACGTCCAGTAAGGTCTTTAAGGTCCAGTAAGGTCTGTAAAGGTCCAGTAATGTCTGTTAAGGTCGAGTAATGTCTGTTAAGGTCCAGTAAGGACTTTTAAGGTCCAGTAATGTCTGTTAAGGTCTAGTAATATCTGTTAAGGTCCAGTAATGTCTGTTAAGGTTCAGTAACGTCTGTTAAGGTTTTTTAAGGTCAAGTATTGTCTGTTAAGGTCTGTTAAGGTTCAGTAAGGTCTGTTAAGGTCCAGTATGGTCTGTTAAGGTCCAGTATGGTCTGTTAACGTCTATTATGGTATTTTAAGGTCCAGTAAGGTCTTTAAGGTCCAGTAAGGTCTGTAAAGGTCCAGTAATGTCTGTTAAGGTCGAGTAATGTCTGTTAAGGTCCAGTAAGGACTTTTAAGGTCCACTAATGTCTGTTAAGGTCTAGTAAGGTCTTTTAACGTCCAGTAAGGTCTTTTAAGGTCTAGTGAGGTCTAGTGAGGTCTGTTAAGGTCCATTAAGGTCTGTTAAGGTCATGTAAAGTCTGTTAAGGTGTATTAATGTCTTTTAAGGTCAAGCAATGTCTGTTAGGGTCTATTAAGGTTCAGTTAGGTCTTTTAAGGTCCAGTAAAGTCTGTTAAGGTCCAGTAAAGTCTGTTAAGGTCCAGTAATGTCTGTTAAGGTCTAGTAGGGTCTGTTAAGGTCCAGCAATATCTGTTAAGGTCCAGTAACGTCTGTTAAGGTCTTTTAAGGTCTAGTAAGGTCTATTAAGGTCCAATAAAGTCTTTTAAGGTCTGTTAGAGTCTGTTAAAGTCTGTTAAGGTCTATTAAGGTGTGTTAAGGTCCAGTAAGGCCTGTTAAGTTCTAGTAAGGAGTGTTAAGGTCCAGTAATTCCTGTTAAGGTCTACTAAGGTCTGTTAAGGTCCAGTAAGGTCTGGTAAGGTCCAGTAAGGTCTGGTAAAGTCCAGTAAAACGTGTTAAGGTCCAGTAAGGTCTGTTAAGGTCCAGTAAGGTCTGGTAAGGTCTAGTAAGGTCTGGTAACGTATAGTAGAGTCTGTTAATGTCTAGTAAGGTCTGTTAAAGTCCAGTAGGGTCTGTTAAAGTCCAGTAAGGTCTGTTAAAATACAGTAAGGTCTGTTGAGGTCAAGTAAGGTCTTTTAAGGTCAAGTAAGGTCTTTTAAGGTCCAGTAAGGTCTCTTAAAGTCTGGTAAGGTCTAGTAAGAACTGGTAACGTATAGTAGAGTCTGTTAATGTCTAGTAAGGTCTGTTAAAGTCCAGTAGGGTCTGTTAAAGTCCAGTAAGGTCTGTTAAAATACAGTAAGGTCTGTTGAGGTCAAGTAAGGTCTTTTAAGGTCAAGTAAGGTCTGTTAAGGTCCAGTAAGGCTTGTTAAGGTCTAATAAAGTCTGTTAGAGTGAAGGTTAAGGTCTAGTTAAGGTCTAGTAAGGCCTTTTAAGGTCCAGTAAAGTCTGTTAATGTCTGTTAAGGTCTGTTAAGGTCCAATAAAGTATTTTAAGGTCGTGTAAGGTCTATTAATGTCTGTTAAAGTCCAGTAATGTATGTTAGGGTCTGTTAAGGTTCAGAAAGGTCTGTTAAGGTCCAGTAAAGTCTTTTAAGGTCCATTAAGGTCTAGTATTGTCTGTTAAGGTCTGTTAAGGTTCAGTAAGGTCTGTTAAAGTTCAGTAATGTCTGTTAAGGTCCGTTAAGGTCTAGTATTGTCTGTTAAGGTCTGTTAAAGTCTGTTAAGGTTCAGTAAGGTCTGTTAAAGTTCAGTAGGGTTTGTTAAGGTCCACTAAGGTCTGTTAAGGTTTACTAAGTTCTGTTAAGGTCCAGTATGGTCTGTTAACGTCTAGTATGGTATTTTCAGGTCCAGTAAGGTCTTTTAAGGTCCAGTAAGGTCTGTTAAGGTCGAGTAATGTCTGTTAAGGTCCAGTAAGGACTTTTAAGGTCCAGTAATGTCTGTTAAGGTCTAGTAAGGTCTTTTAACGTCCAGTAAGGTCTTTTAAGGTCTAGTGAGGTTTGTTAAGGTCCAGTAAGGTCTGTTAAAGTCAAGTAAAGTCTGTTAATTTCTGTTAAGGTCTAGTGAGGTCTATTAAAATCTGTTAAGGTCCAGTAAGGTCTATTAAGGTCCAGTAAAGTCTGTTAAGGTCTTTTAAGGTTCAGTTACGTCTGTTAAAGTCCAGTAAAGTCTGTTAACGTCCAGTAAGTTCTGTTAAGGTCTAGTAATGTCTGTTAAGGTCCAGTCATGTCTGTTAAGGTCCAGTAACGTCTGTTAAGGTCTGTTAAGGTCCAGTAAGGTCTACTAAGGTCCAGTAAAGTCTTTTAAGGTATTATAGAGTTTGTTAAAGTCTGTTAAGGTCTTTTAAGGTCTGTTAAGGTCCAGTACTGCCTGTTAAGGTCCAGTAAGGTCTGTTAAGGACCAGTAAGGTCTGGTAAGGTCTAGTAAGGTCTAATAAGGTCCAATAAGGTCTGTTAAGGTCTAGTAAGATCTGTTAATGTCAAGTAAGGTCTGTTAAGGACCAGTAACGTCTAATAAGGTCCAGTGAGGTCTGTTAAGGTCCAGTAAGGTCTGTTAATGTCAAGTAAGGTCTTTTAAAGTCCAGTAAGGTATGTTAAAGTCCAGTAAGGTCTTTTAAGGTCCAGTAAGGCCTTTTTCTGTCTAGTAAGGTCTGTTAAGGTCCATTAATGCATGTTAAGGTCTACTAAGGTCTGTTACGGTCCACTAAGGTCTGTTAAAGTCCACTACGGTCTAATAAGGTCTGATAAGGTCCAGTTAGGTCTGTTAAAGTCCAGTTATGTCTGTTATGGTCCAGTAATATCTGGTAAGGTCCACTAAGGTCTGTTAAGGTTCACTAAAGTCTGTTAAGGTCCAGTATAGTCTTTTAA
This sequence comes from Trichomycterus rosablanca, assembly GCF_030014385.1. Lineage (NCBI taxonomy): Eukaryota > Metazoa > Chordata > Actinopteri > Siluriformes > Trichomycteridae > Trichomycterus > Trichomycterus rosablanca. The sequence goes on along the minus strand of NC_086000.1, from coordinate 15,280,999 downwards.
GGTCCATTAAGGTCTGTTAAAGTCTAGTAAAGTCTAATAAGGTCCAGCAATACCTTTTAAGGTCTACTAAGGTCTTTTAAGGTCCACTAAATTCTTTTAAAATCCACGAAAGTCTGGTAAGGTTTAGTAAGGTCTGTTAAGATCCAGTAAGGTCTGTTAAGGTCCAGTAAGGTTTGTTAAGGTCTAGTAAGGTCTGTTAAGGTTTACTTAAGTCTGTTAAGGTCCAGTAAGGTCTGTTAAGGTCCAGTAAGGTCTGTTAAGGTCCAGTAAGGTCTGTTAAGGTCCAGTAAAGTCTGTTAAAGTCTAGTAATGTCTGTTAAGGTCCGTTAAAGTTTAGTATTGTCCAGTAAGATCTGTTAAGGTCTATTAGAGTCTTTTAAAGTCTGTTACGGTGTATTCAGGTCTGTTAAGGTCCACGAAGGTCTGGTAAGGTTTAGTAAGGTCTGTTAAGGTTCAGTAAGGTCTGTTAAGGTCCAGTAATGCCTGTTAAGGTCCAGTAAGGTCTGTTAAGGTCCAGTAAGGTCTGTTAAGGACCAGTAATGTCTGGTAAGGTCTCGTAAATTTGATAGGGTCCAGTAAAGTCTGTTAAGGTTTAGTAAGGTCTGTTAAAGTTTAGTGAGGTCTTTTAAGGTCCAGTAAGGTCTGTTAATGTCAAGTAAGGTCTTATAAGGTCCATTAAGGTCTGTTAAGGTCTAGTAAGGCCTGTTAAAGTCCAGTAAGGTCTGTTAAGGTCCGTTAAAGTCTATTATTGTCTATTATGGTCTGTTGAAGTCTATTAAGGCCTGTTAAAGTTCAGTAAGGTCTGTTACAATTCAGTAAGGTCTGTTAAGGTTCAGTAAGGCCTTTTAATGTCTAGTAAGGTCTGTTAACAGACCTTTCTGGACCTTAACAGACCTTACTGTAACTTAACTGACTTTACTAAACCTTAACATACATTTCTAAACCTTTACAGATATTACTAGACCTTAACAGACCTTTCTGGACCTTAAAACACTTTACTGGACCTCAACAGACCTTAACAGACCATACTGGACCTTAACAGACATTACTGGACTTTAACAGACCTTACTGGACCTTAACAGACATTACTAGACCTTAACATACTTTAATAAACCTTAAAAGACCTTACTGGACCTTAACAAACCTTACTAGACCTTAACAGACATTACTGGATTTAAACAGACCTTACTAGACTCTAACAGACTTTAGTTGACCTTACTAGACCTTAAAAGACCTTACTAGACCTCAGCAGAGCTTAGCAGACCTTACTAGACATTAACAGGCCTTACTGGACTTTAGCAAGCCTTACTGGACCTCAAAAGACCTTACTAGACCTCAAAAGACCGTAGTAGATATAAATAGACTGTAAGAGACCTAAACAGACCTTAGTAGACCTTAGTAGAACTTTACAGACATTAGTAGACCTTAACAGACCTTAGTAAACTTTACTTTACCTTAACAGACCCTACGAGACCTTAACAGACTTTAGTAGAGCTTAATGGACTTTAAAAGACCTAAGTAGACCTAAACAGACCTTAGTAGACCTTTACAGACATTAGTTGACCTTAACAGGCCTTAGTAGACCTTACTTTACCTTAGCAGACCTTACAAAACCTTAACAGACTTTAGTAGAGCTTAATGGACTTTAACAGACCTAAGTAGACCTAAACAGACCTCACTGGACCTTAAAAGACCTTACTGGACCTTAAAAGACCTCACTAGACTTTAACAGACTTTAGTAGACCTAACAAGACCTAACTAGACCTTACTAGACCTTAAATGACTAATAGACCTTAATAGACCTTAACAGACCTTAACAGACCTTAGCAGACCTTAAAAGACCTTAGCAGACCTTACTCGACATTAAAAGACATTAGTTGACCTTACTGGACCTTAGTAGACCTTACTGGACCTTAACAAAACTTACTGGACCTTAACAGACCTTACTAGACCTTAACAATCTTTTCTAGACCTCAACAGAGCTTTGCAGACCTTACTAGACATTAACAGACCCTTCTGGACGTTAAAAGACCTTAATGGACCTTAACAGACTTTACTAGACCTTAAAAGACCTTAATGTACCTCAACAGACCCTACTTCACCTTACAAGACTTTACTGGCCCTTAACAGACCCTTCTAGACCTTAACAGACTTTACTGAACATGAACATACAATAACAGACCATAGCAGACTTTAAAAGGCATTACTGGACCTTAACAGACCTTACTGGACCTTAACAGACCTTTATAAACCTTACTAGAACTTAACATAACTTAACAGACTTTACTGGACCTTAAAAAATCTTACTGGACCTTTACAGAATTTACTGGACCTTACCAGACAATAATAGACCTTAACAGACTTTACTGGAACTTAACAGACCTTAGCAAACCTTAACAGGCATTACAGGACCTTAAAAGACCTTATTGGACCTTAAAAGACTTCACTAAACCTTAACAGACCTTACTGGACCTTAACAGACCTTACCAGACTTTAATGGACCCTAAAAAACCTTACTGAACTTTAAAAAACCTTACTTGACCTTAAAAGACCTTACTGGACTTTAACAGACATTACTGGACTTTAACGGACATTACTGGACCTAAACAGACCCTAATAGACCTTACAAGACATTACTGGCCCTTGCAAGATCTTACTGGACAATAACAGACCTTACCGGACCTTAAAATACCATACTAGATTTTAACAGACCTTACTGGACCTTAACAGACCTTAGTGGGCTTTAACAGACCTTATTGGACCTTAAAAGTCCTTAATAGACATTAACAGACCTTAGTAGACCTTAACAGGAATTACTGGACCTTAAAAGACCTTACTAGACCTTAAAAGACCTAACTGGACTTTAACAAAGCTTACTGGACCTTGACAGACCTTACTGGACCTTATCATACGTTACTGGCCTTTAACAGATCTTACTGGACCTTAACAGATTTTACTAGACCTTTTAAAGACCTTAGTCGTTCTTAACAGACCTTAGTAAACCTTAACAGGAATTACTGGACCTTAACAGACCTTACTGGACCTTAACAGACGTTACTGGACCTTAACAGACCTTAAAAGATCTTACCAGACATTACTGGCCTTTAACAGACCTTATTAGACCTTAAAAAACCTTACTGGACGTTAAAATACCATACTAGACGTTAGCAGACCTTGCTGAACCTTAAAAGACCTTACTAAACCTTATCAGACCTTAATAGACCTTAACAGATCTTACTGGACCTTAAAAGAACTCACTGGACCTTAAAAGACCTTAATGGACCTTAACAGAACCTAATGGACCTTATCAGACCTTACTAGAACTTACTGGACCTAAACAGGTCTTACTGAACCTTAAAAAACCTTAAAAGATTTTAGTAGACCTTAACGGAACCTAACACACTTTACTTAACAGACCTTACTTGACTTTAAAAGACCTTACTCGACATTACCAGACATTACTGGCCCTTAAGAGACCTTAAAAGACCTTTACAGAACTTACTGGACCTTAAAAGACCTTAACAGACCTTACTGGACCTTACTGGACCTTAACAGACTTTAATAAACCTTTACAGACATTACTGGACCTTAACACACTTTACTAAACCTTAAAATACCTTACTAGACCTTACTGGACCTTACCAGACTTTACTAGACCGTTGAAAACCTTACTAGACTTTAGTGGACCTTAACAGACCTTTATAGACCAGAATAGACCTTAATAGACCTTAACAGAACTTAACAGACCTTAACAGACTTTAACTGGCTTTACTGGACCTTAACAGACCTTACAAAACTTTAACACACCCTACTGAACCTTAACAGAACTTAACAGACCTTAACAGACCTTAATAGACATTACTAGACTTTAACGGACCTTACTAGACATTACTGGACCTTAACATACCTTACTGGACCTTAACAGACCTTACTGGACCTTAACAAACCTTTAGTGGACCTTAACATACATTACTGGACTTTAACAGACATTGGTAGAAGTTAACAGACCTTAGAAGACCTTATTAGACCTTAAAAGACCTTACCAGGCCTTACTACACCTTAACAAAGCTTAGCAGACATTAAAAGACCTAAATGGACCTTAAAAGACCTTATTGAACCTTAACAGACCTTACTGAACTTTAAGAGACCTTTCTGAACTTTAAAATACCTTAATTAACCTTAATAGACATTACAAGACCTTACCAGACATTACTGGCCCTTAACAGACCTTACTGGACCTCAAAAAACCTTACCAGACCTTACTAAAACTTAACAGACATTGCTAGACCTTAACAGGCTATAATAGAACTTAGCAGACATTACTAGTACTTAACAATACGTATTAAACCTTAACAGACCTTACTGGACCTTAACAGACCTTACTGGACCTTAACAGACCTTTAGTGTACCTTAACAGACCTTAATAACCCTTAAAAGGCCTTACTGGACCTTTACAGACCTTAGTGGATGCTAAAAGACCTTACTGAACCTTAAAAGACCTTATTGAACTTTTACAGACCATACTGAACTTAAACAGACCTTAAAATACCTTAACAGACCTTAATAGACATAACTAGACTTTAACAGACCTTACTGAACCTCAACATACTTTATTGGACTTTAACAGACCTTACTGGCCTTTAACAGACCTTACTGGACCTTACCAGACCTTACTGGACCTTGATAGACGTTTTTTGACCTTGACAGACCTTAGTAGACCTTAACAGACTTTTAGTGGACCTTAACAGACATTACTGGACTTTAAAAGACATTGGTAGACCTTAATAGACCTTAAAAGACCTTATTAGACCTTAAAAGATTTTAACAGGCATTAATGGACCTTAACAGACTTTAGCAGACCTTAACAGGCATTACTGGACCTTAAAAGGCCTTACTGGACCTTAACAGACCTTACTGGAACTTAAAAGACCTTACTGGACCCTAAAAAACCACACTGGATGTTAACAGACCTTACTGGACCTTAACAGACCTTAGTGATACTTAACAGACCTTAGTGGACCTTAACAGGCATTACTGGACGTTAATAGGCATTACTAGGCCTTACTGGACCTTAACAGACCTTACTGCACCTTAACAAACCTTAACAGACTGTAACAGACTCTATTAGACCTTAAGAGACCTTACTAAACAAAACTATTTCTTAAGGGACCTTAACAGACTTTACTGGACCTTATCAGACCTTTCTGGATCTTAACAGACCTTAAAAGACATTACTGGACCTTAACAGAAAATATTGGACCCTAACAGAAAATAATAGACCTTCACAGACCTTACTGGACTTTAACAAACTTTGCTAGACCTTAACAGACCTTACTAGACCTTAAAATACCTTACTGGACCTTAAAAGGCCTTACTGGACCTTAAAAGACCTTACTGGACTTTACCAGACCTTACCAGACCGTAGTGGACCTTAACAGACCTTAGTGGATCTTAACAGACCTTAGTATACCTTAACAGGCATTACTGGACCTTAATTAACCTAACTAGACTTTAACAGGCCTTATTGGACCTTAAAAGACCTTACTGAACTTTTACAGACCTTACTGGACTTTAACAGACATTACTGGACCTAAACAGACTTTAATAGACCTTACAAGACATTACTGGTTCTTAAAAGATCTTACTGGACTATAACAGACCTTACTGGACCTTAAAATATTATACCAGACTTTAACAGACCTTACTGGACCTTAAAACGCCTTACTGGACCTTAACAGACCTTACTGGACCTTAAAAGACCTTACTGGACCCTAAAAAACCACATTAGATGTTAACAGACCTTACTGGACCTTAACAGACCTTAGTGATCCTTAACAGACCTTAGCGGACCTTAACAGGCATTACTGGACGCAACAGGCATTACTAGGCCTTGCTGGACCTTAACAGACCTTACTGAACCTTAACAAACCTTAACAGACTGTAACAGACTCTAATAGACCTTAAGAGACCTTACTAAACAAAACTATTTCTTAAGGGACCTTAACAGACTTTACTGGACCTTATCAGACCTATCTGGATCTTAACAGACCTTAAAAGACATTACTGGACCTTAACAGAAATTACTGGACCCTAACAGACAATAATAGACCTTGACAGACCTTGTTGGATTTTAAAAGACCTTACTGGACTTTAACAAACTTTGCTAGACCTTAACAGACCTTACTAGACCTTAAAAAACCTTACTGCACCTTAAAAGGCCTTACTGGACGTTAAAAGACCTTACTGGACCTTACCAGACCGTAGTGGACCTTAACAGACCTTAGTGGATCTTAACAGTCTTTAATAGACCTTAACAGACCTTAACAGGAATTACTGGACCTTAACAGAACTTAATAGACCTTAACAGACCTAACTGGACCCTAAAAGACCTTACTGGACCTTAAAAGACCTTACTGGACGTTACCAGATTTTACTAGACGTTAACAGACATTACTGGCCTTTACCAGACCTTACTGAACCTTAACAGACTTTACTAAACCTTAACAGACCTTACTAGACCTTAACAGACCTTACTGGACCTTACCAAACCGTACTAGACCTTAGTGGACCTTGCCAGACCTTAGTGGATTGTAACAGACTTTATTGGACCTTAACAGACCTTAGTAGACCTTTACAGGCATTACTGGACCTTACCAGACCTAACTGGACCTTAACAGACCTTACTAGACCTTAAAAGACGTTACTGGACCTTAACAGACTTTACTGGAATTTAACAGACCTTTCTGGACTTTAACACACATTACTGGACCTTATAAGCCCTAAATGGACCTTAACAGACTTTACTGGACCTTAACAGACCTTACTGGGCCTTAAAAGACCTTACTGGACCTTAAAAGACCTTACTGGACCTTAACAGACCTTAATGGACTTTAAAAGACCTTACTGGACTTTAACAAACTTTATTAGACCTTAACAGACCTTAATAGACCTTAAAAGACCTTGCTGGACCTAAAAAAAGACCTTACTGGACCTAAAAAGACCTTACTGGCCTTTAACAGACCCTACTGAACCTTAACAGACTTTACTAAACCTTAACAGACCTTACCAGACCTTACTAGACCTTAGTAGACCTTAGTAAACCTTACCAGACCTTAGTGGATTGTAACAGACTTTATTGGACCTTAACAGACCTTAGTAGACCTTTACAGGCATAACTGGACCTTAACAGACTTCACTAAACCTTAACAGGCCTTACTAGAATTTAACAGACCTTACTGGCCTTTAACAGACCTTACTGGACCTTAACAGACCTTACTGGACCTTAAAATACCATACTAGATTTTAACAGACCTTACTGGACCTTAACAGATCTTAGTGAACATTTAAAAAACTTAAAGAACCTTAACAGACCCTACTGAACCTTAACAGACCTTAATAGACATTAACGGATTTTAACGGACTTTAACAGACTTTACTGGACCTTAACAGATCTTACTAGACCTTACCAGACCTAACTGGACCTTAACAGACCTAACTGGACCTTAACAGACCTTACTAGACCTTAAAAGACGTTACTGGACCTTAACAGACTTTACTGGACCTTAACAGACCTTACTGGACTTTAACACACATTAATAATAATAATAATAATACATTTTATTTATATAGCGCTTTTCAAGATACTCAAAGACGCTTTACATAAGACAAATAATCAAAACAAATACGTACATACACCATACAAATCATAGTACAAAATCAAAATAGTACATCAACATCAAGAATAATTAAGATAAAAACAAAGAGAGCAGCATAAGACAGTTCATTAAAAATTAGCTAAATTATGAGAGAGAACAACAAATATAGAACAATTTCTTAAAATTAGACAGAAACAGGACAGATTCACATGCAATCAGGAAACTGAAAACTTTACAAGTTTTAGGATCTAGGACTTCACATTTCTGTCGTGATCTAAGTATAAAAACTATTAAAAAGAATAGCAAAAATAAAAGCATTTATTTCGTGTGGTTACAAGTTAAATGCCACTCTGAATAGATGAGTTTTGAGAAGTGACTTGAATTTGGACAGGTCAGGACAATCTCGTAGGTGTTTGGGGAGAGCATTCCATAAAGATGGAGCAGCTATGGAAAAGGCCCTGTCACCCCAGGTCCGGTGCTTGGTCCTAGAGGGTATGGACAGTAGGTTAGCCTCAGAAGAGCGAAGGCTACGGGAGGGAATGTGCTGATGGAGCAGGTCGGTGAGGTAGGATGGGGCCTGATTATGGAGAGCTTTGTGAGTGAATAGAAGAATTTTGAATTGAATGCGTTGAGCAACGGGAAGCCAATGAAGTTTTTGGAGAACAGGTGTAATATGATCACGGGAGCGAGTATGAGTAAGGAGGCGAGCAGCTGAATTCTGGATATACTGAAGTTTTTTTAGGATTTTGTTAGATGTACCATAAAGGATGCTATTGCAATAATCAATTCTGGATGTAATAAAAGCATGAATCAAGGTTTCGGCGGCAGAAAAGGAGAGTGATGGACGTAGACGTGCTATGTTTTTTAGATGAAAGAAAGCAGTTTTGGTGATGTGATTTACATGGCGATCAAAAGAGAGGTTGCTATCAAAAATTACACCAAGATTTCGGATGTTAGAAGACGGAGACAAAGTGTCATTATCAATGGTAATTTGAAAATTTTTTGTGGTTTTTGCCAGGGTTGTAGGACCTACGATGATCATATCTGATTTTTCACAGTTTAATTTGAGGAAATTAGCTTTCATCCACAATTTCATTTCAGTGATGCAATTTGTCAGAGTGGAGTGAAGTTCAGTATTAATGGATTTGGAGGAGATGTAAAGCTGAATATCATCAGCATAGCAGTGGAAATGTAAACCATGCCGACGTATGATGTCACCAAGGGGGAGCATATAAAGAATAAACAAAAGGGGACCTAACACTGAGCCTTGGGGAACGCTTTGGGACAGTGGAGCAATGGCAGAACTACAATTGTTGATATTAACCCCATGGTGGTCTTTAGCCCGTGAACGGGCTTTGAATTTTTATGTTTGTGTTTCTCTGTATACTGTCACACCGTCAAAATATCATTGTTGGTAAACAAGGAACCTTCTGATAGCTTAAAATCTCTAGTTTTTAGCAACGTAAACATTGAGCTTATTTTGTTTATAAGTTCTTTTAAAAACACAAAAGAATTGTAGGTCTGAAAAATTTCTGCCAGAAATACAGCCTTTATATTTTGTAATATTGTACAGCGGTACTTACTTTCATACCGACAACATTTTATACCAAACAAGCCAGCACAACTTCACCATCACATTTCTGCTGTTTGTTTTACTTCAAATACATCAGCATCCAAAATATTACAGAAAAGTTTTACATCTGATAAAGCTCTGCCATCAATGCATAGCATGCAATGCATCAAGCACTCGGTAAACAACACCACCGCGACAAATGTACATCAAACAAAAGCATGAGAGCTAAACCAGCACATACCTGGATCTTTTATCTTCAATCTGAGTCCAAATTTATGTTCATTAGTCCTTCCATTCCAGATAAAATCCACTTTTTGTAAATGTTTACAAACACCGGCGGCCATTTTGTATTGTTGCAAGCATGTTGTATAAGTTTATAAGTCAATAACACGCGAATATCAGATCGTATCATAATGAGAAAGCGCTCACAGTAATCACAAAACCTCACTCTAACAGATAGCGTTCACTGTTTGGCTGTGAGATTGCGCAATACCTTTACAGCCAATGTAGAGACAGTATCCATCTCACCACCTAATACTTGTTTTTCATTGAAGAAATGCAAAAATATTAGCATATTTTGCTTTTGATTGGAGGACCAGCTTATATCCCGCCCCGCTTTTTGCATTTAGCCTCTCGGATTAGTCTAAACAGCTGTATTTCACCAGCCGTCACCATGGATACACATTACGCACGCTAAAACGTGTGCTTCTGAGTCAAGTAAGTGAATCAAACTTTTCTCTTAGGGCTGATAATACAGTGTGAATCTATTTAAACGACTCAGTTCTAAAAAGTTCAACCGGCTGCATGTATCTTGTTACAAATGTAGCGGTTTTTATATGTGTGTGCGCGCTGGGGGAAGGGAGCGCTGACTGGCTCACTGTGAGAGTTCATCACTCCAAAAAACACTCAAATGTTATAAATAATGACTTTATAAAGTATAAATAATGCATTTTACACATTTTATCTGCAGTATAATCTGTTTATTGTCAGTTAGAAAGCTATGGAAAGATTTGGAGAGCAGTAAAGTGTGATGCCACTCCAGGTGCAATAACTCAAAATCAGAATGAGTTAGAGGTCTAAAATCTGGGCCTGTGACAGAAAACCCCTTTGGCTACAACTCTAGATATGTTCTGTAGGTGGTCTGCAGACCTGCAGTCCTACTTATACTCACTGAAACTTTGGCTTTAAAAAAAAATGTAAAAAGCGCCTACATTTTGGGGTGTTTTTGTCATCATTTAATCATTGTAACATAACATCATGGCATTTGGCTGTGTTTTTCTGATACTTTAAAGGGTTTTCTATAACACTGAAGTATAATTTTTGTGTTATCTTATAAACTTTCTGAATGAGAAGCCTTAGAAACTAGGTATGTCTTTCAGGCGGAAAATGCACAAAAATAGGCCGGACTAACATTAACAAACTGTTGTCTGTTTACGAGATATGACCTTAACCACAAAAGGGCAGTACCAGTGATGTTGACAGAGGATTCAAGGTGGGACAGAAGAATGGAGTGATTAATGGTGTCAAAAGCTGCAGTAAGATCAAGGAGGACGAGAATATTAATTTGTCCAGAGTCTGAGGAAAGAAGACGGTCATTTGTGACTTTGAGGAGGGCTGACTCAGTGCTGTGCTGGGGGCGGAAACCAGACTGAAATGATTCAAATAGATTATTGGAATTTAGGTGATCTTTGAGCTGTGAGGCAACAACACGTTCCAGTATTTTCGACAGAAATGGAAGATTGGAAATGGGCCGAAAGTTACTCATAATGTTAGTCAAGTCCAGGTTTTTTAAGTATGGGAGTAACAGCAGCCAATTTGAGTGATTGAGGGACTGAGCCAGAACTAAGAGAGGAATTGATTATCTCTGTGATAAGTGATGAGATAACTGGAAAACAACCCTTAACAAGTTTTGATGGAGCAGGATCCAAAACACAAGTGGAGCTTCGCATCCCTGTTAAAATCTCAGATAGGTCCAAATGAGACACAGGTGAGAACTGAGACAGAGGCTGGGTAATAAATTGAGGTGAGATAGGCGGAGAAACAGAGATGACAGGGGAAACTGTCAGAAAATTGTGGATATTCTCAACTTTTGTTTGAAAAAATGAGAGGTAAGAGTTACACTTGTCAACTGTAAAGGAATTGGTAGTATTGTCAACTGGTTTGAGAAGTTTATTTATTGTGGAAAAGAGAGTCTTAGGATTTGTTGATCCAGCATGTATGAGTTCGGAATAGTAAGTGGATCGGGCTGCCGTAAGAGCGTCTTTGTAATGTTGAAGATAATCAGAATAAATCTGATAATGTACTGTTAGACCGGTTTTCTTATAAAGTCTTTCAAGCTGGCGTTTACGGGATTTCATTTGGTGAAGCTCAATTGTGTACCATGGTGCAGAATGACTAAATGAAACAAATTTGGTTCTCAAAGGAGCCAGCTCATCAAGACATAAGGCGAGTATGTCATTATAGTAATCGACAAGGTCAGATGAATTACTAGACAGTACAGGACAGACAGACATCTTTTTAACAAGAGAATCTGAGAAAGCAGAGGGAGAGATATATTGAAGATTCCTGAAGGATATTTTACGTTTAGCTCTAGTGATGGGCCTAGTGACCTCAATGTCCATGATGATTGTCAAATGATCAGAGACAGTAAGGTCATGGCTGGACGGCTGATGAACTAGGACACCAGTAGAGCAGACAAGGTCAAGAGTATGACCTTTTTTATGAGTTGGAAAATTTATATGTTGTGTGAAATTAAAACACTGTAACAATTCCAAAAATTCCCTGGCAAATTTACAGTTGTTGTCATCAATATGGATGTTAAAATCACCCATAAGCAGTACAGAGGATGAGAGGGCACTAAGCTGGGTTAAAAAATCTGAAAAATCAGAGAGAAAGGAAGCGTTTGGCTTTGGCGGACGATAAACTACAGCAGTGACCAGAGGAGTAGGCCCTGACAACTTGAAAGCCAGGTGTTCAAAAGAAAGAGCAGCAGGAAAAGACAAAGTGGTTATTTTAATATCATCCCTATAGACTGCAGCAACACCACCACCTCGCCCTTCCATACGAGGTTCATCAATATACGAGTATCCCATTGGCGTGGTCTGATTTAACGTAAAATAATCCAAGGGTTTATGCCAAGTTTCAGTGAGACAGAAAAGTCTAGTTCACTGTCAGATATAAATTCACTAAGTACAGTACTTTTTGTGTTGAGTGAACGAACATTAAGCAATGCCATTTTCAAGTGGTATTGTTGTGTAGTTGGCTGTGAGGAACGAGGAAGAGAACGAAGATTTGCAAAGTCCACTCCGCGTTTCCTATCCCACTCCGTGGACAGCGTTGTCATGTAGACTACACCGCTACTGGTGTGCAAGGCAGCAGCGCTCTGATGACGTGTTTGCGGAGCGACAGTGCGCACGGCTGACCAGAAGGATGGAATAGCGTTACCGTTTCGAAAATAAACAAGCTTTCTCCGGGAGCCCCTGTGAATATAACGAGGCCGGCGAAGGAGTCCAAGCTGTTTGATGACTGAAATACACGATGGGGTAGTGCAATTGTTGAACTTCCTCAGCTGGTCAACGGAATAGTTCAACATCGTGCCGATCCCAGGAAAACTCACCCACCGTTCACCACCGGCCGCAGACGCGATGTACAGTAGAAAGAACAAAAAGTATCAAAAGCACAAATAAAAGTATCAAAAGTAACATAAAAAAAATATATCCACAAGGTGTGTAAAAAGATGAAAACGAAAAACGATAAAAATACAATAAAATACGGTAAAATACGGTAACGGCAGCGGCAGCCAAATGCGCCAGCGTCCACCATCACCATGGCCATATATATATAATATATATATATTAATGGACCTTATAAGCCCTTAATGGACCTTAACAGACTTTACTGGACCTTAACAGACCTTACTGGACCTTAAAAGACCTTGCTGGACCTTAAAAGACCTTCCTGGAGGGTAAAAGACCTTACTGGACCTTAACACACATTACTGGACCTTAAAATACCATAATAGACGTTAAAAGACCTTACTGAAGCTTAACAGAACTTACTGGACCTTAAAAGACTTTACTGAACTTTAAAAGACTACTAAATCTTTACAGACCTTACTGAACCTTAACATACTTTACTGGACTTTAACAGACCTTACTGGAATTTAACAGACCTTTAGTGGACCTTAACAGACATTACTGGACTTTATCAGACATTGCTAGACCTTAACAGACTTTAAAAGACCTTATTAGACCTTAAGAGATTTTAACAGGCATTAATGGACCTTAACAGACTTTAGCAGACCTTAACAGGCATTACTGGACTTTAAAAGGCCTTACTGGACTTTAAAATACCATAATAGATGTTATCAGACGTTAATGGACATTAACAGACCTTAGTGATCCTTAACAGTCCTTAGTGGACCTTAACAGGCATTACTGGACGTTAACAGGCATTACTAGGCCTTAATGGACCTTAACAGACCTTAATGAACCTTAACAAACCTTAACAGACTACAACAAACTCTAATAGACTTTAAGAGACCTTACTAAACAAAACTTTTTCTTAAGGGACCTTAACAGACTTTACTTGACCTTAACAGACATTAATAGACCTTGAAAGACCTTACTGGACCTTAAAAGACCTAACTGGACTTTAACAAACTTTATTAGACCTAAACAGACCTTTCTAGACCTTAAAATACCTTACTGGACCTAAAAAAAGACCTTACTGGACCTAAAAAGACCTTACTGGACTTTAACAGACCTTACTAGACCTTAACAGACATTACTGGCCTTTAACAGACCTTACTGAACCTTAACAGACTTTACTAAACCTTAACAGACCTTACTAGACCTTAAAAGACCTTACTGGACCTAAAAAAAGACCTTACTGGACCTAAAAAGACCTTACTGGACTTTAACAGACTTTACTAGACCTTAACAGACCTTACTGGACCTTAACAGACCTTACTGGACCTTAACAGACCTTACTGGACCTTACCAGACTGTAGTGGACCTTAACAGAGCTTAGTGGACATTACCAGGAATTAATGGACCTTAACAGACTCCACTAGACCTTAACAGGCCTTACTGGACCTTATTAGACCTTACTAGAATTTAACAGACTCTACTGGCCTTCAACAGACCTTACTGGACCTTACAGACCTTACTGGACCTTAAAATACCATACTAGACCTTAACAGACCTTACTGGACCTTAACAGATCTTAGTAAACATTTAAAGAACTTAAAGAACGTTAACAGACCCTACTGAACCTTAACACACCTTAATAGACAAAAACGGATTTTAACGGACTTTAAAAGACTTTACTGGACCTTATCAGACTTTACTGGACCTTATCAGACCTTACTAGACCTTACCAGACATTACTGGCCCTTAACAGACAAAACTGGACCTTAAAAGACCTTACTGGACCTTAACAGACCTTACTAGACCCCGAACAGACGTTACAGGACCTTAACAGACCTTATTGGACCTTGACAGACCTTAGTAGACCTTAACAGACCATTAGTGGACCTTAACAGACATTACTGGACTTTAACAGACAGTGGTAGACCTTAACAGACCTTAAAAGAACTTATTAGACCTTAAAAGATTTTAACAGGCATTAATGGACCTTAACAGACTTTAGCAGACCTTAAAAGGCATTACTGGACCTTAACAGACCTTGCTGGACCTTGAAAAACCTTAATGGACCCAAAAATACCACACTAGATGTTAACAGACCTTACTGGACCTTAACAGACCTTAGTGATCCTTAACAGACCTTAGTGGACCTTAACAGGCATTACTGGACGTTAACAGGCATTAATAGGCCTTACTGGACCTTAACAGACCTTACTAGACCTTAAAAGACGTTACTGGACCTTAACAGACTTTACTGGACCTTAACAGACCTTACTGGACCTTAAAAGACCTTGCTGGACCTTAAAAGACCTTCCTGGACGGTAAAATACCTTACTGGACCTTAACACACATTACTGGACCTTAAAAGTCCTTACTGGACCTTAACAGACCTTAATGGACTTTAAAAGACCTTATTGGATCTTAAAAGACCTTACTGGACCTTAAAATACCATAATAGACGTTAAAAGACCTTACTGAAGCTTAACAGAACTTACTGGACCTTAAAAGACTTTACTGAACTTTAAAAGACTTTACTAAATCTTTACAGACCTTACTGAACCTTAACATACTTTACTGGACTTTAACAGACCTTACTGGAATTTAACAGACCTTTAGTGGACCTTAACAGACATTACTGGACTTTATCAGACATTGCTAGACCTTAACAGACTTTAAAAGACCTTATTAGACCTTAAGAGATTTTAACAGGCATTAATGGACCTTAACAGACTTTAGCAGACCTTAACAGGCATTACTGGACTTTAAAAGGCCTTACTTGACCTTAAAATACCATAATAGATGTTATCAGACGTTAATAATAAGAAGAAGAACCTTTATTGTCATTATACTTGCGTACAACGAAATTTTGTTTGACACTCTCCGAGAGATAAAAAAGAAGAAGCAAAAGTATTTACATAGCATATGGATATTTACACAATAACCAGTACAATTTAAGTATGGATTTTAGGATGAATAATAAATTAATTATGGATGAATATATAAGTAAAGTGACTGTGCTATGTGGAGATACCAGTTCAGTTTCCAAAGTGATGATTTATGCTTGAGTGAGAGAATGGTTGTATGAATGGTTGTATGAAGATGTGCAAATACGCAATGTTCAAGTACACAGTCTATGAGGTGCTGGGAGGGGTGATGGAGGCCACAGCTCTTGGGAAAAAGCTGTTCCTCAGTCTGTTCGTGTGTGCCCGAATAGCCCTGTACCGCCTCCCAGATGGTAACGGGGAAAACAGATGGTTCCCAGGGTGTGTTGCATCCTTACTGATGCTGTCGGCCTTGCTCTGTAAACGGCTGTTATATAAACTTGGGGAGTTCGGTCCCGATGATACGTTCCGCCGCTCTGACCACCCGACGCAGGTCCTTCCTCTCTGAGGCTGTGCAGCTGGAGTACCACACAGTCATGCAGTTGGTGAGGACGCTCTCGATGGTGCTGCGGTAGAAGTTCACCAGGAGTTTTTGAGGAAGCTGAGCCTGTTTTAGCTTTCTCAGGAAATAGAGTCTTTGATGTGCCCTTCTGTTCAGGTACGAGGTGTTCTGTGTCCATGTTAGATTGTTGGATATGTGGACCCCAAGGAATTTCACACTCTCCACACGTTCCACTACTTCTCCAGAGATGTGAAGGGGGTGATGTTCTGACCTCTTTGTTCTCCTGAAGTCCACGATGATCTCCTTTGTCTTGGAGGTGTTAAGTACTAGGTTATTGACTTTGCACCATTCACCCAGACATTTCACCTCGTCCCTGTAGGCACTTTCATCACCATCTGTAATTAGGCCAACAATTGTGGTGTCATCAGCAAATTTTATTATTGTGTTGGAGGTGTGGATTGGGGTGCAGTCGTGCGTGAACAGGGTGAAAAGCATGGGGCTCAGCACGCAGCCCTGCGGGGTACCGGTGTTCAGGATCAGAGTGGAGGAGGTGTGATGTCCTATCCTGACACGTTGTGGTCTGTCCGTGAGAAAGTCCAAAATCCAGGAGCAGATGGAACTGTCCAGTCCCAAGCACATCAATTTCTCGACCAGTTTGTGAGGAATTACGGTGTTGAACGCAGAGCTAAAGTCCACAAATAACATCCTCACGTACGTGTTGGACTGTTCCAGATGTGACAGTGTGGTGTGAAGTGCCATTGAGACAGCATCTTCAGTGGATCTGTTTGTTCTATATGCAAACTGATGTTGATCCAGATCCGGGGGTATGATGTCTCTGATATGTGAAAGAACCAGCCTCTCAAAGCACTTCATGACTACCGGTGTTAGTGCCACTGGTCGATAGTCATTAAGGCATTTCACTGCAGACTTTTTGGGTACTGGTATGACTGTGGAGGTTTTAAAGCACGTCGGGACAGCAGCTTGTTTTAGTGAGAGGTTAAATATGTTTGTGAAAACCTCAGCTAGTTGGTTGGCACAGACCTTTAGTGTCCTTCCAGAAACTCCATCTGGGCCCGCTGCTTTGTTGGGGTCCACTCTCTGCAGGGTGGTTCTCACCGGATGACGCTTCAGAACCAGTGTCTGCTCCTCAACAGGTGGTGTGATGTGAGAGGCAAGTCCGCTGTTTTGCTGATCAAAGCGAGCGAAGAACTGGTTTAACACATCAGGTAAACTGGTGTCATTACTGTCCTGCAGGGTGTTGGTCTTGTAGTCCGTCAGTGTTTTAATTCCATTCCACATGCTGCGGGGTTGTTGTTCTGGAAGTGCTCCTCAATACGCTGTTTGTATCTGCGTTTGGCCTCCTTAATGCCTTTTTTGAGGTTCCTTCGAGCTATTGAATAAGCATGTCTGTCTCCAGTCCTGAATGCTGTATCACGTCTTTTAATCAGAGTCTGTACGTTCCTGTTTAGCCATGGCTTCTGATTAGGAAACACTTTTACTGTTTTTGTTGTGAGTGCATTTTCAGTGCAGAAGTTTACGTACCCCATGACTGATGATGCATATTCCTCCAAATCTGCCCCCTGTGCAAACAAATCCCAATCTGTGTTGTCAAAACAGTCCTGCAGTATTGAGGTTGTTTCCTCACTCCATACCTGTACAGTTTTGATTGTTGGTCGAGTCCTGCAGATCAAAGGTTTGTACACTGGGGTCAGGTTCAGTGTGATGTGGTCCGAAAGTCCGAGGTGTGCAGATGCTTTAGCTTTGTATGCATGTGGAATGTTTATGTACACCTGATCCAGAATGTTTCTTTCTCTCGTGGGAAAGTGCACACATTTATGAAGTTTCGGCATGACCGACTTCAGGTCTGCGTGGTTAAAGTCCCCTGCCACAATAACAATTCCGTCCGGATGTTCTGTCAACTGGTTGTTTACAGCATCATGAAGCCTGCTCAGCGCTAGCTTAGCATTAGCTTGCGGAGGAATGTATACTGCCGTGATTATAACCGCGGTGAATTCCCTCGGAAGAAAGAACGGTCTGCATCGCAGTGTTAAAAACTCCAGATCCGGTGAGCAGTGTGTCGCTGTGATGTCCGTGTCTGTGCACCAGCTGTTGTGGATGTAGATGCACACACCTCCACCTTTGCGCTTCCCGGAGTCCTCTGTTCTGTCCGCTCTGTAGACGGAGCGACCGGCTAACTCGATAGCAGCATCGGGAACAAAGCAATTCAGCCAGGTTTCTGTGATGATCATCACACAGTTGTTTTTATCCTGTGATGAAATCCGGAGTCTGATCTCGTCCATCTTGTTGACAAGAGACCTGGAGTTGGCCAGAAGGAGACTCGGAACGGCTGGTCTGTAAGGGTTAGCCTGTAGCCTAGCGCGTAGCCCGGCTCGCTTCCCCCGTTTCTGCTTTCTGTCCCTACGCCGCCTTCGTCGCTTTGCCGGGAGGATAGCGCCATGGGGCTCAGGTGAGCGAAGTATCTCCGGTGGAATGTTTTCCGAATTAAAACTGTACTCCTTGTACTGTTCACTGATGCAGATGAGTTGTGCTCGAGTGTATGAGTAGCTCACTACTACTGTCACATGTACTGACAAACATAAACATAAAACAAGAAAAAAAACGAAAAAACTACAAAGGTTCGGAGAGCATCGGACATTAACAGACCTTAGTGATCCTTAACAGTCCTTAGTGGACCTTAATAGGCATTACTGGACGTTAATAGGCATTACTAGGCCTTACTGGACCTTAACAGACCTTAATGAACCTTAACAAACCTTAACAGACTATAACAAACTCTAATAGACTTTAAGAGACCTTAATAAACAAAACGTTTTCTTAAGGGACCTTAACAGACTTTACTTGACCTTAACATACATTAATAGACCTTGAAAGACCTTACTGGACCTTAAAAGACCTTACTGGACTTTAACAAACTTTATTAGACCTTAACAGACCTTTCTAGACCTTAAAAGACCTTACTGGACTTAAAAAAAGACCTTACTGGACCTAAAAAGACCTTACTGGACTTTAACAGACCTTACTAGACCTTAACAGACATTACTGGTCTTTAACAGACCTAACTGAACCTTAACAGACTTTACTAAACCTTAACAGACCTTACTACACCTTTAAAGACCTTACTGGACCTAAAAAAAGACCTTACTGGACCTAAAAATACCTTACTGGACTGTAACAGACTTTACTAGACCTTAACAGACCTTACTGGACCTTAACAGACCTTACTGGACCTTACCAGACCTTACCAGACTGTAGTGGACCTTAACAGAGCTTAGTGGACATTACCAGGAATTAATGGACCTTAACAGACTCCACTAGACCTTAACAGGCCTTACTGGACCTTATTAGACCTTACTAGAATTTAACAGACTCTACTGGCCTTCAACAGACCTTACTGGACCTTACAGACCTTACTGGACCTTAAAATACCATACTAGACCTTAGCAGACCTTACTGGACCTTAACAGATCTTAGTAAACATTTAAAGAACTTAAAGAACGTTAACAGACCCTACTGAACCTTAACACACCTTAATAGACAAAAACGGATTTTAACGGACTTTAAAAGACTTTACTGGACCTTATCAGACTTTACTGGACCTTATCAGACTTTACTGGACCTTATCAGACCTTACTAGACCTTACCAGACATTACTGGCCCTTAACAGACAAAACTGGACCTTAAAAGACCTTACTGGACCTTAACAGACCTTACTAGACCCTAACAGACGTTACAGGACCTTAACAGACCTTATTGGACCTTGAAAGACATTAGTAGACCTTAACAGACCTTTAGTGGACCTTAACAGACATTACTGGACTTTAACAGACATTGGTAGACCTTAACAGACCTTAAAAGAACTTATTAGACCTTAAAAGATTTTAACAGGCATTAATGGACCTTAACAGACTTTAGCAGACCTTAAAAGGCATTACTGGACCATAAAAGGCATTACTGGACCTTAACAGACCTTGCTGGACCTTGAAAAACCTTAATGGACCCTAAAATACCACACTAGATATTAACAGACCTTACTGGACCTTAACAGACCTTAGTGATCCTTAACAGACCTTAGTGGACCTTAACAGGCATTACTGGACGTTAACAGGCATTACTAGGCCTTACTGGACCTTAACAGACCTTACTGCACCTTAACAAACCTTAACAGACTGTAACAGACTCTAATAGACCTTAAGAGACCTTACTAAACAAAACTATTTCTTAAAGGACCTTAACAGACTTTACTGGACCTTATCAGACCTTTCTGGATCTTAACAGACCTTAAAAGACATTACTGGACCTTAACAGAAATTACTGGACCCTAACAGACATTAATAGACCTTGACAGACCTTATTGGACCTTAAAAGACCTTAATGGACTTTAAAAAACTTTGCTAGACCTTAACAGACCTTACTAGACCTTAAAAGACCTTACTGGACCTTAAAAGGCCTTACTGGACCTTAAAAGACCTTACTGGACCTTACCAGACCTTACCAGACCGTAGTGGACCTTAACAGACCTTAGTGGATCTCAACAGACCTTAGTATACCTTAAGAGGCCTTATTGGACCTTAAAAGACCCTACTGAACTTTTACAGACCTTACTGGACTTTAACAGACATTACTGGACCTAAACAGACTTTAATAGACCTTACAAGACATTACTGGCCCTTAAAAGATCTTACTGGACTATAACAGACCTTACTGGACCTTAAAATAATATACTAGACTTTAACAGACCTTACTGGACCTTAAAAGACCTTAGTGGGCAATAACAGACCTTAGTGGACCTTAACAGTCTTTAAAATACCTTAACAGACCTTAACAGGAATTTCTGGACCTTAACAGGAATTTCTGGACCTTAACAGAACTTAATAGACCTTAACAGACCTAACTGGACCCTAAAAGACCTTACTGGACCTTAAAAGACCTTACTGGACGTTACCAGATTTTACTGGACCTTAACAGACATTACTGGCCTTTAACAAACCTTAGTGAACCTTAACAGACTTTACTAAACCTTAACAGACCTTACTAGACCTTAGCATACCTTATTGGACCTTACTGGACCTTACCAGACCTTAGAGGACCTAAGTGGACCCTAACAGACCTTAGTGGATTGTAACAGACTTTATTGGACCTTAACAGACCTTAGTAGACCTTTACAGGCATTACTGGACCTTAACAGACTTCACTAGACCTAAACAGGCCTTACTAGAATTTAACAGACCTTACTGGACCTTAACAGACCTTACTGAACCTTAAAATACCATACTAGATTTTAACAGACCTTACTGGACCTTAACAGATCTTTGTGAACATTTAAAAAACTTAAAGAACCTTAACAGACCCTACTGAACCTTAACAGACCTTAATAGACATTAACGGATTTTAACAGACTTTAAAAGACTTTACTGGACCTTAACAGACCTTACTAGACCTTACCAGACCTAACTGGACCTTAACAGACCTAACTGAACCTTAAAAGACCTTACTGGACCTTAACAGACCTTACTAGACCTTAAAAGACCTTATTGGACCTTACTGGACCTTACCGGACCTTACCAGACCTTAGAGGACCTTAGTGGACCTTAACAGACCTTAGTAGACCTTTACAGGCATTACTGGACCTTAACAGACTTCACTAGACCTTAACAGGCCTTACTAGAATTTAACTGACCTTACTGGCCTTTAACAGACCTTACTGGCCTTTAACAGACCTTACTGGCCTTTAACAGACCTTACTGGACCTTAACAGACCTTACTGAACCTTAAAATACCATACTAGATTTTAACAGACCTTACTGGACCTTAACAGATCTTAGTGAACATTTAAAAAACTTAAAGAACCTTAACAGACCCTACTGAACCTTAACAGACCTTAATAGACATTAACGGATTTTAACAGACTTTAACAGACTTTACTGGACCTTAACAGACCTTACTAGACCTTACCAGACCTAACTGGACCTTAACAGACCTAACTGAACCTTAAAAGACCTTACTAGACCTTAAAAGACGTTACTGGACCTTAACACACTTTACTGGACCTTAACAGACCTTAGTGGACTTTAACACACATTACTGGACCATATAAGCCCTAATGGACCTTAACAGACTTTACTGGACCTTAACAGACCTTACTGGACCTTAAAAGACCTTACTGGACCTTAAAAGACCTTACTGGACCTTAAAAGACATCACTGGACAGTAAAAGACCTTACTGGACCTTAACACACATTACTGGACCTTAAAAGTCCTTACTGGACCTTAACAGACCTTAATGGACTTTAAAAGACCTTATTGGATCTTAAAAGACCTTACTGGACCTTAAAATACCATAATAGACGTTAAAAGACCTTACTGAAGCTTAACAGAACTTACTGGACCTTAAAAGACTTTACTGAACTTTAAAATACTTTACTAAATCTTAACAGACCTTACTGAACCTTAACATACTTTACTAGACTTTAACAGACCTTACTGGAATTTAACAGACCTTTAGTGAACCTTAACAGACATTACTGGACTTTAACAGACATTGGTAGAACTTAAAAGACTTTAAAAGTTCTTATTAGACCTTAAAAGATTTTAACAGGCATTAATGGACCTTAACAGACTTTAGCAGACCTTAACAGGCATTACTGGACTTTAAAAGGCCTTACTGGACCTTAACAGACCTTACTGGACCTTAAAATACCATAATAGATGTTATCAGATGTTAATGGACATTAACAGACCTAAGTGATCCTTAACAGTCCATAGTGGACCTTAACAGGTATTACTGGATGTTAACAGGCATTACTAGGCCTTACTGGACCTTAACAGACCTTAATAAACCTTAACAAACCTTAACAGACTATAACAGACTCTAATAGACTTTAAGAGACCTTACTAAACAAAACTTTTTCTTAAGGGACCTTAACATACTTTACTTGACTTTATCAGACCTTTCTGGATCTTAACAGATCTTAAAAGACATGACTGGACCTTAACAGAAATTACTGGACCTTAACAGACATTAATAGACCTTGAAAGACCTTACTGGACCTTAAAAGACCTTAATGGACTTTAACAAACTTTATTAGACCTTAACAGACCTTACTAGCCCTTAAAGACCTTACTGGACCTAAAAAAAAGACCTTACTTGTCCTAAAAAGACCTTACTGGACTTTAACAGACCTTACTAGACCTTAAAAGACCTTACTGGACGTTAAAAGGCCTTACTGGACCTTAAAAGTCCTTACTGGACCTTACCAGACCTTACCAGACCGTATTGGACCTTAACAGACCTTAGTGGATCTCAACAGACCTTAGTATACCTTAACAGGCATTACT
Organism: Trichomycterus rosablanca; assembly: GCF_030014385.1. Taxonomy (NCBI): domain Eukaryota; kingdom Metazoa; phylum Chordata; class Actinopteri; order Siluriformes; family Trichomycteridae; genus Trichomycterus; species Trichomycterus rosablanca. The sequence goes on along the minus strand of NC_086000.1, from coordinate 15,257,384 downwards.
GGACCTTAATTAACCTAACTAGACCTTAACAGGCCTTATTGGACCTTAAAAGACCTTACTGAACTTTTACAGACCTTACTGGACTTTAACAGACATTACTGGACCTAAACAGACTTTAATAGACCTTACAAGACATTACTGGCCCTTAAAAGATCTTACTGGACTATAACAGACCTTACTGGACCTTAAAATATTATACTAGACTTTAACAGACCTTACTGGACCTTAAAAGACCTTAGTGGGCAATAACAGACCTTAGTGAACCTTAACAGTCTTTAATAGACCTTAACAGACCTTAACAGGAATTACTGGACCTTAACAGAACTTAATAGACCTTAACAGACCTAACTGGACCCTAAAATACCTTACTGGACCTTAAAAGACCTTACTGGACATTACCAGATTTTACTGGACCTTAACGGACATTACTGGCCTTTAACATACCTTACTGAACCTTAACAGACTTTACTAAACCTTAACAGACCTTACTAGACCTTAACAGACCTTACTGGACCTTACTGGACCTTACCGGACCTTTCCAGACCTTACTAGACCTTAGTGGACCCTACCAGACCTTAGTGGATTGTAACAGACTTTATTGAACCTTAACAGACCTTAGTAGACCTTTACAGGCATTACTGGACCTTAACAGACTTCACTAGACCTTAACAGGCCTTACTAGAATTTAACAGACCTTATTGGCCTTTAACAGACCTTACTGGACCTTAACAGACCTTTCTGGACCTTAAAATACCATACTAGATTTTAACAGACCTTACTGGACCTTAACAGATCTTAATAGACAATAATGGATTTTAACGGACTTTAACAGACTTTACTGGACCTTAGTAGACCTTACTAGACCTTACCAGACCTAACTGGACCTTAACAGACCTAACTGGACTTTAAAAGACCTTACTGGACCTTAACAGACCTTACTAGACCTTAAAAGACGTTCCTGGACCTTAACAGACTTTACTGGACCTTAACAGACCTTACTGGACTTTAACACACATTACTGGACCTTATAAGCCCTTAATGGACCTTAACAGACTTTACTGGACCTTAACAGACCTTATTGGACCTTAAAAGACCTTACTGGACCTTAAAAGACCTTACTGGACCTTAAAAGAAATTACTGGACAGTAAAATACCTTACTGGACCTTAACACACATTACTGGACCTTAAAAGTCCTTACTGGACCTTAACAGACCTTAATGGACTTTAAAAGACCTTATTGGATCTTTAAAGACCTTATTGGACCTTAAAATACCATAATAGACGTTAAAAGACCTTACTGAAGCTTAACAGAACTTACTGTACCTTAAAAGACTTTACTGAACTTTAAAAGACTTTACTAAATCTTAACAGACCTTACTGAACCTTAACATACTTTACTGGACTTTAACAGACCTTACTGGAATTTAGCAGACCTTTAGTGGACCTTAACAGACATTACTGGACTTTAACAGACATTGGTAGACCTTAAAAGACTTTAAAAGACCTTATTAGACCTTAAAAGAACAGGCATTAATGGACCTTAACAGACTTTAGCAGACCTTAACAGGCATTACTGGACTTTAAAAGGCCTTACTGGACCTTAACAGACCTTACTGGACCTTAAAAGACCTTACTGGACCTTAAAATACCATAATAGATGTTATCAGACGTTAATAAACATTAACAGACTTTAGTGATCCTTAACAGTCCATAGTGGACCTTAACAGGCATTACTGTATGTTAACAGGCATTACTAGGCCTTACTGGACCTTAACAGACCTTAATGAACCTTAACAAACCTTAACAGACTATAACAGACTCTAATAGACTTTAAGAGACCTTACTAAACAAAACTTTTTCTTAAGGGACCTTAACAGACTTTACTAGAATTTAACAGACTCTACTGGCCTTCAACAGACCTTACTGGACCTTACAGACCTTACTGGACCTTAAAATACCATACTAGACCTTAACAGACCTTACTGGACCTTAACAGATCTTAGTGAACATTTAAAGAACTTAAAGAACGTTAACAGACCCTACTGAACCTTAACACACTTTAATAGACAATAACGGTTTTTTTACGGACTTTAACAGACTTTACTGGACCTTATCAGACTTTACTGGACCTTATCAGACCTTACAAGACCTTACCAAAAATTACTGGCCCTTAACAGACCTAACTGGACCTTAAAAGACCTTACTGGACCTTCACAGACCTTACTAGACCTTAACAGACATTACAGGACCTTAACAGACCTTACTGGACCTTAACAGACCTTACTTGACTTTAACACACATTACTGGACCTTAAAAGTCCTTAATGGACCTTTACAAACTTTAGTGGACCTTACAAGACTTTACTGGACCTTAAAAGGCTTACTGGACCTCAAAAGACCCTAATGGACCTTAACACACATTACTGGACCTTAAAAGTCCTTACTGGACCTTAACAGACCTTAATGGACTTTAAAAGACCTTATTGGATCTTAAAAGATCTAACTGGACCTTTAAATACCATACTAGACGTTAAAAGACCTTACTGAACCTTAACAGAACTTACTGGAACTTAACAGAATTTACTGAACTTTAAAAGACTTTACTAAATCTTAACAGACATTACTGGACCTTAAAAGACCTTACTGGACCTTACCTGACCTTACTAAACCTTACAAGACCTTATTGGACTTTAACAAACTTTACTGGACCTTAACAGACCTTTGTAGACCTTAACAGGCATTACTGGACCTTAACAGACCTCAGTAGACCTTAACAGGCCTTCTGGACATTAAAAAACTTTAGCAGACCTTACTAGACAATGTTAGACCTTAACGAACCTTAAAAGACATTACTGGACCTTAACAGAAATTACTGGACCTTAACAGACATTAATAGACCTTGAAAGACCTTACTGGACGATAAAAGACCTTACTGGACTTTAACAAACTTTAGTAGACCTTAACAGACCTTACTAGACCTTAAAAGACCTTACTGGACCTAAAAAAAGACCTTACTGGACCTTAAAAGACATTAGTGGACTTTAACAGACCTTACTAGACCTTAACAGACCTTACTGGACCTTAACAGACCTTTCTGGACCTTACCAGACCTTACCTGACCGTAGTGGACATTACTGGACATTTAAAGACTTTAACAGACCTTACTAGACAATATTAGACCTTAACGGACCTTAAAAGACATTACTGGACCTTAACAGACCTTACTGGACCTTAAAAGACCTTAACATACATTAACGGACCTTAACAGACATTACTGGACCTTAAAAAGCCTTACTGGACCTTAACAGACCTTACTGGTTCTTAACATACCTTAATAGACCTTACTAGACCTTGACAGACCTTACTGGACTTTTAAAGACCTTACTGGACCTTAAAATACCATACTAGATGTTAACAGACCTTACTGGACCTTAACAGACCTTACTGATCCTTCTAAGACCTTAATGGACCTTAAAATACCATAATAAACGTTAACAGACCTTACTGGACCTTAACAGACTATACTGGACCTTAACAGACATTAGTGAACCTTAACAGACCTTAGTGGACCTAAACAGGCATTACTGGACCTTAACAGGATTTACTAGGCCTTACTACACTTTAACAGACTTTAGCAGACCTTAACAGACCTTAACAGACCTTACTGGACCTTAACAGACCTTAGTGGACCTTAACAGACCTTAGTGGACCTTAACAGACCTTAGTGGACTTTAACAGGAATTAGTAGGCCTTACTGGACCTTAACAGACCTTACTGAACCTTAACAGACCTTACTGAACCTTAACAGACCTTAAAAGACGGTAACATACTCTAACAGACCTTACAGGACTTTAACAGACCTTACTAGACCTTAAAAGACCTTGATGGACCTTAACAGATCTTACTGGACCTTAAAAAGACCTTACTGGACCTTAACATACCATACTAGACGTTAACAGACCTTACTGGACCTTAACAGACCTTACTAAACCTTAACAGACCTTACTGGACCTTACCAGGCATAACAAGGCCTTACTGGACCTTAACAGACCTTACTGAATCTTAACAGACCTTACTGGACCTTAACAGACGTTACTGGACCTTAAAAGATCTTACTGTACCTTAATAGACATTACTGGACCTTAAAAATCCTTACTGGACTTTAACAGACATTACTGAACCTGAACAGACATTACTGGACCTTCACAGACCTTACTAGACCTTAACAGCCTTTACTGGACCTTAAAAGCCTTTAATGGACCTTAAAAGGCCTTACTAGACCTTACCAGACATTACTAGACCTTACTGGACCTTACTAGACCGAAGTAGACCTTAGTAAATCTTAACAGGCATTACTTGACCTTAACAGACTTTATTAGACCTTAACAGGTCTTACTGGACCTTAACAGACCTTAATATACTTTAAGAGACCTTATTGGACCTTAAAAGACCTTACTTGACCTTACTGGACCTCAACAGACCTTACTTGACTTTAACAGACCTTACAAGACCTTAAAAGACCTTTCTTGACCTTAAAATACCTTACTGGACCTTAACAGACCTTACTGGACCTTAACAGACCTTACTGGACTTTACCAGACCTTACTGGACCTTACCAGACCTTACTGGACCTTAACAGACCTTAGTGGACCTTAACAGAAATTACTGAAAATTAACAGACCTTACTAGACCTTAAAAGGCTTTACTGGACCTTAACAGGCATTACTGAACCTTAACAGTCCTTAGTAGATCTTAACAGGCCTTACTGGACCTTCACAGACATTACTGAACCCTAAAATATTTTACTGAATCTTAACAGACCTTACTGAACCTTAACAGACATTAATAGACCTTAACAGATTTTACTGGACCTTAAGAGACCTTAATAGGCCTTACTGGACCTTAACAGAAATTACTGAACCTTAACAGACCTTACTAAGCCTTAACAGACCTTACTGGACCTTAACGGACCTTAATAGACCTCAACAGACCTTTATAGACCTTAAAAGACCTTAACAGACTCTAATAAAACTTAACAGGCCTTATTGGACCTTCACAGACCTTAAAAGTCCTAACTAGGCCTTACTGGACCTTAACAGAAATTACTGAACCTTAACAGACCTTACCAAGCCTTAAAAGACCTTACAGGACCTTAACAGACCTTCAAAGACCTTAACAGACCTTAACAGACTCTAATAAACGTTAAAAGACTTTACTGGACCTTAGTAGACCTTACTGGACCTTAACAGACGTTACTGGATCTTAACAGACATTACTGGACCTTAAAAGACATTACTAGACCTTAACAGACCTTACAGGACCTTAACAGACTTTACTGGACCTTAACAGACCTAACTGGACCTTAACAGACCTTAATAGACCTTAACAGACTTTAACAGTACCTAACAGACTCTAATAAACCTTAAAAGACTTGAATGGACCTTAGTAGACCTTACTGGACCTTAACAGACCTTAACAGACGTTACTGGATCTTAACAGACATTACTGGACGTTAACAGACATAACTAGACGTTAACAGACTTTACTGGACCTTAATAGACCTTACTGGACCTTAAAAGACCCTAATGGACGTTACTGGACCTTAACAGACAATACAGGACCTTAAAAAACATTACTAGACCTTAACAGACATTACTGGACCTTAACAGACTTTACTGGACCTTGACAGACTTTACTGGATCTTAACAGACCTAACTGAACCTTAACAGACCTTAACAGACATTACTAGACCTTAACAGACCTTTCTGGACTTTAACAGACCTTATCGGACCTTAACAGATTTACTGGACTTTAAAAGACCTTAATAGACCTTAAAAGACTTTACTGGACCTTAACAGATCCTAATGGAACTAAACAGACCCTAACAGACATTACTGGACCTTAACAAACATTATTGGACCCTAACAGACATTTCTGGACCTCAACAGACTTTACTGGACCTTAACAGACCTAACTGAACCTTAACAGACCTTAACAAACATTACTTGACCTTAAAAGACATTACTGGACCTTAACAGATTTTACTGGACCTTAAAAGACTTTACTTGACCTTAACAGACCTAACTGAACCTTAACAGACCATAACAGACATTAATGGACCTTAACAGATATTACTACACTTTAACAGACCTGACTGGACTTTAAAATACCTTACTGGACTTTAACAGACCTTACTGGAACTTAACAGACCTTACTGGACCTTAACAGACCTTACTGGACCTTAACAGACTTTATTGGATTTGACAGACTTTATTGGATTTGACAGACTTTACTGGATCTTAACAGACCTAACTGAACCTTAACAGACATTACTCGTTCTTAACAGACATTACTACACCTTAACAGACCTTAGTAGACCTTAATAAACCTTAGTGGACCTTAAAAGACCTAAATGAACCTTAACAGACCTTAACAGACATAACTGGACCTTAAAAGACATTACTGGACCTCAACAGACTTTACTGGACCTTAAAAGACTTTACTTGACCTTAACAGACCTAACTGAACCTTAACAGACCATAACAGACATTAATGGACCTCAAAAGACATTACTACACTTTAACAGACCTGACTGGACTTTAAAATACCTTACTGGACTTTAACAGACCTTACTGGACCTTAACAGACCTTACTGGACCTTAACAGACTTTACTGGACCTTAAAATACTTTACTGGACCTTAAAATACCATACTAGACTTTAACAGACATTACTGGACCTTAACAGACCTTACCGGACCTTAACAGACTTTACTGGACCTTAACAGACCTAACTGAACCTTAACAGACATTACTGGACCTTAACAGACCTTACTGGACCTTAACAGACATTTCTGGACCTTAACAAACACTACTGGACCCTAACATACATTACTGGACCTCAACAGACTTTTCTGGACCTTAACAGACCTAACTAAACCTTAACAGACCTTACCAGACCTTACTGGACCTTATGAGTCCTTAGTGGACCTTAACAGACTTTAGTGGACCTTAACAGACCTTACTAGACATAACTGGACTTTACCAGACCTTATTGAACCTTAAAATACCCTACTGGACCTTAACAGACCTTAATAGACCATAACAGACCTTACTGGACTTTAACAGACCTTAACAGAACTTACTGGACCTTAACAGACCTTAATAGACCTTAACAGGCCTTAATAGACATTACCAGACTTTAACAGACCTAAACAGACGTTATTGGACCTTAAAAGACCTTACTGGACCTTAAAAGACCTTAATGGACCTTAACAGACCTTAATGGACCTTAAAAGATCTTACGGGACTCTAACAGACCTTACTAAACCTTAACAGACCTTACTGGACATTAACAGGCCTTACTGAACCTTAACAAACCTTAATAGACCTTAAATGAAATTAAGACTTTACTTGACCTTAACAGACCTTACTGGACCTTAAAAGACCTTAATGGACCTTAAAAGACATTACTAAGCCTTAAAATTCCTTACCAGACCTTAACAGAAATTACTGAAGCTTAACAGACATTACTGAACCTTAACAGACATTACTGGACCTTAAAAGACATTACTAGACCTTAACAGACCTTACTGGACCTTAACAGACTTTACTGGACCTTAACAGACCTAACTGGACCTTAACAGACCTTACTGGACCTTAACAGACCTTAATAGACCTTAACAGACTTTAACAGTACTTAACAGACTCCAATAAACCTTTAAAGACTTTAATGGACCTTAGTAGACCTTACTGGACCTTAACAGACCTTAACAGACGTTACTGGATCTTAACAGACATTATTGGACGTTAACAGACATTACTAGACGTTAACAGACTTTACTGGACCTTAATAGACCTTACTGGACCTTAAAATACCCTAATGGACGTTACTGGACCTTAACAGACAATACAGGACCTTAAAAAACATTACTAGACCTTAACAGACATTACTGGACCTTAACAGACTTTACTGGACCTTGACAGACTTTACTGGATCTTAACAGACCTAACTGAACCTTAACAGACCTTAACAGACATTACTAGACCTTAACAGACCTTTCTGGACTTTAACAGACCTTATCGGACCTTAACAGACATTACTGGACTTTAAAAGACCTTAATAGACCTTAAAAGACTTTACTGGACCTTAACAGATCTAAATGGAACTTAACAGACCCTAACAGACATTACTGGACCTTAACAAACATTATTGGACCCTAACAGACATTTCTGGACCTCAACAGACTTTACTGGACCTTAACAGACCTAACTGAACCTTAACAGACCTTAACAAACATTACTTGACCTTAAAAGACATTACTGGACCTTAACAGATTTTACTGGACCTTAAAAGACTTTACTTGACCTTAACAGACCTAACTGAACCTTAACAGACCATAACAAACATTAATGGACCTTAACAGATATTACTACACTTTAACAGACCTGACTGGACTTTAAAATACCTTACTGGACTTTAACAGACCTTACTGGAACTTAACAGACCTTACTGGACCTTAACAGACCTTACTGGACCTTAACAGACTTTATTGGACATTGTCAGACATTACTGGCCATTACCAGACCTTACTGGACCTTAAAAGACTTTACTGGACCTTAAAATACCATACTAGACTTTAACAGACCTTACTGGACCTTAACAGACCTTAGTGGACCTTAACAGACCTTAGTAGACCTTACAGGCATTAATGGTTCTGAAAATAACTTACTAGACCTTAACAGACCTTAATGCACCTCAAAAGACCTTACTGGACCTTAAAAGACCTTACTGGACCTAAACAGACTTTACTGGACCTTAACAGACATAACTGACCTTAACAGACTTTAAAAGACATTAGTAGATCTTAACAGACATTTCTGGACTTAAACAGACCTTACCGGACCTTAAAAGACCTTACTGGACCTTAAAAGACGTTAATAGACCTTAAAAGACTTTACTGAACCTAAACAGACCTTACTGGACCTTAACAGACATTACTGGACCTAACAGACATTACTGGACCTCAACAGACTTAACTGGACTTTAGCAGACCTAACTGAACCTTAACAGACCTTAACAGACGTTACTGGACCTTAACAGACATTACTGGACCTTAACAGACATTACTAGACCTTAACAGACCTTACTGGACCTTAACAGACCTTAACAGACCTTAACAGACCTTAACAGACCTTAACAGACTCTAATAAACCTTAAAAGACTTTACTGGACCTTAATAGACCTTACTGGACCTTAACAGACCTTAAAAGACGTTACTGGACATTAAAAGACATTACTGGACTTTAACAGACATTACTAGACCTTATCAGCCCTTACTGGCCCTTAACAGACTTTACTGGACCTTAACAGACCTTACTGAACCTTAACAGACCTTAACAGACCTTACTGGACCTTAACAGACCTTACTGGACCTTAACACACTTTAATAGACCTTAACAGACTTTATCAGACTCTAATAGACCTTAAAAGACTTTAATGGACCTTAATAGACTTTACTGGACCTTAAAAGACCTTAATAGATGTTACTGGACCTTAACAGACATAACTGGACCTTAAAAGACATTACTAGATATTAAGAGACATTACTGGACCTTAACAGACTTTACTGGATTTGACAGACTTTACTGGATCTTAACAGACCTAACTGAACCTTAACAGACATTACTCGTTCTTAACAGACATTACTACACCTTAACAGACCTTACTAGACCTTAATAAACCTTACTGGACCTTAAAATACCTAAATGAACCTTAACAGACCTTAACAGACATAACTGGACCTTAAAAGACATTACTGGACCTCAACAGACTTTACTGGACCTTAAAAGACTTTACTTGACCTTAACAGACCTAACTGAACCTTAACAGACATTAATGGACCTCAAAAGACATTACTACACTTTAACAGACCTGACTGGACTTTAAAATACCTTACTGGACTTTAACAGACCTTACTGGACCTTAACAGACCTTACTGGACCTTAACAGACTTTACTGGACCTTGTCAGACATTACTGGCCATTACAAGACCTTACTGGACCTTAAAATACTTTACTGGACCTTAAAATACCATACTAGACTTTAACAGACATTACTGGACCTTAACAGACCTTACCGGACCTTAACAGACTTTACTGGACCTTAACAGACCTAACTGAACCTTAACAGACATTACTGGACCTTAACAGACCTTACTGGACCTTAACAGACATTTCTGGACCTTAACAAACACTACTGGACCCTAACATACATTACTGGACCCTAACATACATTACTGGACCTTAACAGACCTTACCAGACCTTACTGGACCTTACGAGTCCTTAGTGGACCTTAACAGACTTTAGTGGACCTTAACAGACCTTACTAGACATAACTGGACTTTACCAGACCTTACTGAACCTTAAAAGACCCTACTGGACCTTAACAGACCTTAATAGACCATAACAGACCTTACTGGACTTTAACAGACCTTAACAGAACTTACTGGACCTTAACAGACCTTACTGGACCTTAACAGACATTTCTGGACCTTAACAAACACTACTGGACCCTAACATACATTACTGGACCCTAACATACATTACTGGACCTTAACAGACCTTACCAGACCTTACTGGACCTTACGAGTCCTTAGTGGACCTTAACAGACTTTAGTGGACCTTAACAGACCTTACTAGACATAACTGGACTTTACCAGACCTTACTGAACCTTAAAAGACCCTACTGGACCTTAACAGACCTTAATAGACCATAACAGACCTTACTGGACTTTAACAGACCTTAACAGAACTTACTGGACCTTAACAGACCTTACTGGACATTAACAGGCCTTACTGAACCTTAACAAACCTTAATAGACCTTAAATGAAATTAAGACTTTACTTGACCTTAACAGACCTTACTGGACCTTAAAAGACCTTAATGGACCTTAAAAGACCTTAATGGACCTTAAAAGACATTACTAAGCCTTAAAATTCCTTTCCAGACCTTAACAGAAATTACTGAACCTTAACAGACATTACTGAACCTTAACAGACATTACTGGACTTTCACAGACGTTACTGGACCTTAACATACTTTACTAAACCTTAACAGACCTTAATGGACCTTAACAGACCTTACTGGACCTTAACAAACCTTACTGGACCTTAACAGACCTTAACAGACATTACTGGACCTTAACAGACATTACTGGACCTTAACAGACTTTACTGGACCTTGACAGACTTTACTGGATCTTAACAGACCTAACTGAACCTTAACAGACCTTAACAGACATTACTAGACCTTAACAGACCTTTCTGGACTTTAACAGACCTTATCGGACCTTAACAGACATTACTGGACTTTAAAAGACCTTAATAGACCTTAAAAGACTTTACTGGACCTTAACAGATCTAAATGGAACTTAACAGACCCTAACAGACATTACTGGACCTTAACAAACATTATTGGACCCTAACAGACATTTCTGGACCTCAACAGACTTTACTGGACCTTAACAGACCTAACTGAACCTTAACAGACCTTAACAAACATTACTTGACCTTAAAAGACATTACTGGACCTTAACAGATTTTACTGGACCTTAAAAGACTTTACTTGACCTTAACAGACCTAACTGAACCTTAACAGACCATAACAAACATTAATGGACCTTAACAGATATTACTACACTTTAACAGACCTGACTGGACTTTAAAATACCTTACTGGACTTTAACAGACCTTACTGGAACTTAACAGACCTTACTGGACCTTAACAGACCTTACTGGACCTTAACAGACTTTATTGGACATTGTCAGACATTACTGGCCATTACCAGACCTTACTGGACCTTAAAAGACTTTACTGGACCTTAAAATACCATACTAGACTTTAACAGACCTTACTGGACCTTAACAGACCTTAGTGGACCTTAACAGACCTTAGTAGACCTTACAGGCATTAATGGTTCTGAAAATAACTTACTAGACCTTAACAGACCTTAATGCACCTCAAAAGACCTTACTGGACCTTAAAAGACCTTACTGGACCTAAACAGACTTTACTGGACCTTAACAGACATAACTGACCTTAACAGACTTTAAAAGACATTAGTAGATCTTAACAGACATTTCTGGACTTAAACAGACCTTACCGGACCTTAAAAGACCTTACTGGACCTTAAAAGACGTTAATAGACCTTAAAAGACTTTACTGAACCTAAACAGACCTTACTGGACCTTAACAGACATTACTGGACCTAACAGACATTACTGGACCTCAACAGACTTAACTGGACTTTAGCAGACCTAACTGAACCTTAACAGACCTTAACAGACGTTACTGGACCTTAACAGACATTACTGGACCTTAACAGACATTACTAGACCTTAACAGACCTTACTGGACCTTAATGACCTTAATGACCTTAACAGACCTTAACAGACCTTAACAGACCTTAACAGACCTTAACAGACTCTAATAAACCTTAAAAGACTTTACTGGACCTTAATAGACCTTACTGGACCTTAACAGACCTTAAAAGACGTTACTGGACATTAAAAGACATTACTGGACTTTAACAGACATTACTAGACCTTATCAGCCCTTACTGGCCCTTAACAGACTTTACTGGACCTTAACAGACCTTACTGAACCTTAACAGACCTTAACAGACCTTACTGGACCTTAACAGACCTTACTGGACCTTAACACACTTTAATAGACCTTAACAGACTTTATCAGACTCTAATAGACCTTAAAAGACTTTAATGGACCTTAATAGACTTTACTGGACCTTAAAAGACCTTAATAGATGTTACTGGACCTTAACAGACATAACTGGACCTTAAAAGACATTACTAGATATTAAGAGACATTACTGGACCTTAACAGACTTTACTGGATTTGACAGACTTTACTGGATCTTAACAGACCTAACTGAACCTTAACAGACATTACTCGTTCTTAACAGACATTACTACACCTTAACAGACCTTACTAGACCTTAATAAACCTTACTGGACCTTAAAATACCTAAATGAACCTTAACAGACCTTAACAGACATAACTGGACCTTAAAAGACATTACTGGACCTCAACAGACTTTACTGGACCTTAAAAGACTTTACTTGACCTTAACAGACCTAACTGAACCTTAACAGACATTAATGGACCTCAAAAGACATTACTACACTTTAACAGACCTGACTGGACCTTAACAGACCTTACTGGACCTTAACAGACTTTACTGGACCTTGTCAGACATTACTGGCCATTACAAGACCTTACTGGACCTTAAAATACTTTACTGGACCTTAAAATACCATACTAGACTTTAACAGACATTACTGGACCTTAACAGACCTTACCGGACCTTAACAGACTTTACTGGACCTTAACAGACCTAACTGAACCTTAACAGACATTACTGGACCTTAACAGACCTTACTGGACCTTAACAGACATTTCTGGACCTTAACAAACACTACTGGACCCTAACATACATTACTGGACCCTAACATACATTACTGGACCTTAACAGACCTTACCAGACCTTACTGGACCTTACGAGTCCTTAGTGGACCTTAACAGACTTTAGTGGACCTTAACAGACCTTACTAGACATAACTGGACTTTACCAGACCTTACTGAACCTTAAAAGACCCTACTGGACCTTAACAGACCTTAATAGACCATAACAGACCTTACTGGACTTTAACAGACCTTAACAGAACTTACTGGACCTTAACAGACCTTACTGGACCTTAACAGACATTTCTGGACCTTAACAAACACTACTGGACCCTAACATACATTACTGGACCCTAACATACATTACTGGACCTTAACAGACCTTACCAGACCTTACTGGACCTTACGAGTCCTTAGTGGACCTTAACAGACTTTAGTGGACCTTAACAGACCTTACTAGACATAACTGGACTTTACCAGACCTTACTGAACCTTAAAAGACCCTACTGGACCTTAACAGACCTTAATAGACCATAACAGACCTTACTGGACTTTAACAGACCTTAACAGAACTTACTGGACCTTAACAGACCTTACTGGACATTAACAGGCCTTACTGAACCTTAACAAACCTTAATAGACCTTAAATGAAATTAAGACTTTACTTGACCTTAACAGACCTTACTGGACCTTAAAAGACCTTAATGGACCTTAAAAGACCTTAATGGACCTTAAAAGACATTACTAAGTCTTAAAATTCCTTACCAGACCTTAACAGAAATTACTGAACCTTAACAGACATTACTGAACCTTAACAGACATTACTGGACTTTCACAGACGTTACTGGACCTTAACATACTTTACTAAACCTTAACAGACCTTAATGGACCTTAACAGACCTTACTGGACATTAACAAACCTTACTGGACCTTAACAGACCTTAACAGACATTACTGGACCTTAACAGACATTACTAGAGCTTAACAGACCTTACTGGACCTTAACGGACTTTACTAAACCTTAACAGACCTTACTGGACCTTAACAGACCTTACTGTACCTTAACAGACCTCAACAGATATTACTGGACCTTACCAGACCTTACTGGACCTTACGAGTCCTTAGTGGACCTTAACAGACTTTAGTGGACCTTAACAGACCTTACTAGACATAACTGGACTTTACCAGACCTTACTGAACCTTAAAAGACCCTACTGGACCTTAACAGACCTTAAAGGACCATAACAGACCTTAACAGAACTTACTGGACCTTAACAGACCTTAATAGACCTTAACAGACCTTAACAGACCTTAATAGACATTAATAGACTTTAAAAGACCTTAACAGACGTTATTGGACCTTAAAAGACCTTAATGGACCTTAAAAGACGTTAATGGACCTTAAAAGACCTTAATGGACCTTAACACACCTTAATGGACCTTAAAAGATCTTACTGGACTCTAACAGACCTTAATAAACCTTAACAGACCTTACTGGACATTAACAGACCTTGCTGAACCTTAACAAACCTTAAAAGATCTTACTGGACTCTAACAGACATTGCAGAGTCAGTTGATGAACTCCTGGATAACTTTAACATGAAAATATTGACTGTCATGGATGTGGTTGCCCCTGTAAAAGTCATGAAAACGTTGAGCAAACAGAAAGCACCATGGCGTAACACAATGATGGTAATAGCTCTGAAAAGAGAATGCAGGAGAGCTGAACGTAAGTGGAGGAATAATAAACTTCAAATCCACTATGATCTCTATAAGCAAAGCCTTTGTAGTTTTAACTCGGAGTTATGCAGGGCTAGACAGCTGCACTTCTCTAAGATCATTAACAGGAACATCAACAACACCCGCACTCTATTCAACGTGGTCGACAAGCTTACAAATCCTCCAAAACGGATCACACCAGAACTTCTGTCCACAGAGAAATGTAATGAATTTGCTCATTTCTTCTGTGAAAAAATCCAAACTATTAGACTGACCATCAACACCACTCAGTCAAACGATGAAACCATGCTGCCCCTACAGACACTTAGAAATAACATGACTATTATGTCACAATTTAATACAATAGACCAAAAAACACTGGAGAGAACAGTTCAGCATCTTAAATCATCGACATGTTGTCTCGACATACTGCCATCTGAATTTTTTTAAACTATTTTTAACTCTGTAAAAACTGATTTGCAACAAATAGTTAATGGCTCACTAGAATCAGGCGTTTTCCCAAAGTCACTGAAAACAGCTGCCATTAAGCCATTCCTAAAAAAGAGAACTTTGGATGCGTCTGTGTTAAACAACTACAGGCCGATCTCAAATCTTCCTTTCATAGCCAAGATCATTGAGAAAGTTGTTTACAATCAAGTCAGCAGTTTTTTGAATTCCAGTGGTTATTTTGACAAATTTCAGTCAGGCTTTCGACCTCACCACAGCACTGAAACGGCTCTCATAAAAGTGTTAAATGATCTACGGCTGAATACTGACTCGGGTAAAATATCAGTTCTGGTTTTACTGGATCTTAGTGCTGCCTTTGACACTGTAGATCATAGAATATTGCTGGATAGGTTGGAAAACTGGGTTGGACTTTCCGAAACAGTCCTTAATTTGTTCAGGTCTTATTTAGAAGACCGGAGTTACTTCGTCACTATTGGCAGCTGTGAATCCGACAGGGTGGCTATGACATGTGGAATCCCCCAGGGATCAGTTCTCGGACCTCTTCTGTTCAATCTGTATATGCTGCCATTAGGCCAAATGCTACAGGATAACAACATTGATTACCATAGTTATGCAGATGACACACAGATATATCTGGCTCTTTCACCAGATGATTACAGCCCAATAGATTCACTGTGTCAGTGTCTGGAGGACATCAATAACTGGATGAGCCAGAATTTTTTACAGTTAAATAAGGACAAAACAGAGATTGTTGTGTTTGGTAGCAAAGAAAAGAGGACCAGTGTCAGTGAACACCTCAGTTCCCGGGCTCTAAGAACCAAAGACCAAGTCCGAAATCTTGGCGTTCTAATAGACTCAGATCTCACATTCACCAGCCATATAAAAACCCTCACCAAAACAGCCTTCTACCATCTTAGAAATATAGCCAAAATCAAGGTGCCAACAAGACCTAGAGAAGCTGATCCATGCTTTTATCTCCAGTAGGGTGGACTATTGTAATGGTCTCTTAACTGGACTTCCCAAAAAGACCATTAAACAGTTACAGCTCATTCAGAACGCTGCTGCTAGAGTTTTAACTAAGACGAAGAGAACTGAGCACATCACTCCAGTTCTAAAATCTCTACACTGGCTTCCGGTTAGTTACAGAATAGAATTTAAAGTGCTGCTACTGGTCTATAAATCACTGAATGGGTTCGGCCCAGAATACATCTCAGAAATGTTTAGAGAATATAAACCCAGTAGATCTCTTAGATCCATGGACTCAGGTCAGCTACTTGAGCCCAGAGTCCAAACTAAACATGGTGAAGCAGCATTTAGCTGTTGGGCTGCATATAACTGGAACAGACTGCCAGGAGATATTAGATGTTCCTCAAATGTAGAAATCTTTAAATTCAGGTTAAAAACATTTCTTTTTTCTTGTGCCTATGATTGAGCTCGAAATTTTTGCCATTACCCTCATTTTACCATATTTCTTTTAGTTTTTCATGCTCTTCTAAATTGTAGTGTATATTTTACTATATTTTCTTTCAGTTTTCATGTTCTTAATATTTTATCTCTCGTTTTAATTTCATATTCCCTAAATTGTAGGTTATACTTTACAATAATTTCTTTTAATTTTTCATGTCCTTATTTTTTTTTTATCTCTCTTGTTTGAATTTCATGTTCTTAATTGTAACTAAATGTTTGCAAGAAGTCTTTCTGAGGTTTTAGATCTCAGGAATGTTTTAATGCTTTTAATTATTTTTTTTTCCTTATGTAAAGCACTTTGAATTGCCACTGTGTATGAAAGGTGCTATACAAATAAACTTGCCTTGCCTTGCCTTAATAGACCTTACTAGACCTAAAATAAAATTAAGACTTTACTTGACCTTAACAGACCTTACTGGACCTGATCAGATCTTTCTGGACCTTAACAGACCTTAAAAGACCTTACTAGACCTTAAAAGACCTTACTGGACCTTAACAGACTTTACTAAACCTTAACAGACCTTACTAGACCTTAACAGACCTTACTGGACCTTAACAGACCTTACTGGACCTTACTAGACCCTAAATAAAATTAACAGACTTTAATAGACCTTACCAGACTTTACTGGACCTTATCAGATCTTTCTGGACCTTAACAGACCTTAAAAGACCTTACTAGACCTTAAAAGACTTTACTGGACCTTAACAGACTTTACTTAACCTTAACAGACCTTACTAGAATTTAACAGACCTTACTGGACCTTAACAGACCTTACTGGACCTTACCAGACTGTAATGGACCTTACCAGACCCTAGTGGATCTTAACAGACCTTAGTAGACCTTAATAGGCATTACTGGACCTTAACAGACCTAACTAGACCTTAACAGGCCTTATTGGACCTTAACAGACCCTACTATAGCTTACTAGATATTAAAAGATCCTACTTGACCTTAAAAGACCTCAACAGACCCTAAAGGACCTAACAGACGTTAGTAGACGTTACTAGACATTATCAGACCGTAGTAGAACTTACTGGACCTCAACAGACTTTACTAGACCTTATTAGACCTTAACAGATCCTACTAGACTTTAACAGACCTTACTGGACCTTAACAGACATTACAAGACAATAACAGGCCTTGCTGGACCTTAACGAACCTTACTAGACCTTAAAAGGCATTACTAAACATTAACAGGCCTTAGAAGACTTTACTGGACCTCAACAGACTTTACTAGACGTTAACAGACTTTATTGGTCTTTAAAAGACCTTACTGGACCTTAACAGACCTTACTGGACCTTAACAGAAAGTACTAGACCTTACTAGACCTTACTGGACTTTCACAGACATTACTGGACCTTAACAGACTTTATTAACCCCAGTAGAACTTACTGGACCTTAACAGACTTTACTAAACCTCAACAGAACTTACTGGACCTTAACAGACTTTAATGGACTTTTACAGACCTTTGTAGACCTTAACAGGCATTGCTGGACCTTATCAGACTTCACTAGACCTTAACAGATTTCCTTAGACCTTAACAAATCTTGCTGGACCTTAACAGACTTTACTGGACCTTAACAGACTTTATTGGACCTTAACAGACCTTACTAGACCTTAACATATGTTAAAGGACATTAACAGACCTTAATAGTCCTTAAAAGACCTTACTGGACCTTAAAATACCATACTAGACTTTAACAGACCTTAATGGACCTTAAAAGACCTTAGTGGACCTTAACAGACCTTAGTGGACCTTAACAGACCTTAGTGGACCTTAACAGACAATACTGGACTTTACCAGACCTTTCTGGACCTTAACAGACATTACTAAACCTTAACAGACCTTACTAGAACTTAACAGACCTTACTGGACCTTAACAGACTTTACTGAACAATAACAGACCCTAATAGACCTTAACAAATTTTAAGATATTTTAATAGACCTTAACAGACCTTACTAGACATTGCTAGACTTTAACGGACCTTAACAAACAATACTGGACTTTAACAGACCTTACTGGACCTTAACAGACTTTACTAAATCTTAGCAGTCCTTACTAGAACTTAACAGACCTTTACTGGACCTTACCAGACCTTACTGGAGTGTATTGGATTTTAAAAGACCTTAGTGGACCTTAACAGACCTTAGTAGACAATAACAGGTATTACTGGACCTTAACAGACCTAACTAGACATTAAAAGGCCTTACTGGACCTTAACAGACCTTAATGGACCTTAAAAGACCTTACTGGACCTTAATAGACCTCACTGGACCTTAACAGACCTCACTGGAACTTAACAGACCTCACTGGACCTCATTAGACCTTACTAGACCTTAGCAGACATTACTGGCTCTTAACAGACCTTACTGGACCTTAACAGACCTTACTGGACCTTAACAGACCTTACTGGACCTAAAAATATCATACTAGACTTTAACAGACCTTACTGGACCTTAAAAGACCTTAGTGGACCTCAACAGTTGTTAACTGTTACTTTTCCGATTAATGTTAATGTCATTGTTATTTACAGACCACCTGGCGCACTGGGAGACTTCATAGGAGAGCTGGATGTTCTTCTGAGTTTCTTCCCTTCAGATGGTACTCCTCTGACTGTTCTTGGTGACTTTAATCTCCCTTCACTTCAGTCCTCCTGTCTTCTTCCTCTTCTTTCATCTTTCGACCTCCTCTTTAATCACAGCCCTCCGACACACAAAGGAGGCAATCTTCTGGACCTGGTCTTCAGCCGTGCAGCTTCTGTTCTGGACCTCACTGTCACCCCACTGCACCTCTCTGACCATCACTGTGTGTCCTTCTCTCTCTGTCTCCCAACTCTTCCTACCTCCAACCACACTTTCACCCTTACAACACGCCCCAATCTTCACTCTTTATCTTCCTCCCTGTTGATCTCCACCATCCTAACTTCACTACCTAACCCTGACATTCTTGCTACCCTTCCACTTAACTCTGCAACTAATACTCTGCTTTCTTCTCTTTCAACATCCCTCGATCAGCTCTGTCCTCCTACCCTCAAACGAGGAAAACCTTCTCACCCTGCTCCTTGGCTTTCAGACGCATTGCGCAGCAACAGAAGAGAACTGAGGGCAGCTGAGAGAAAGTGGAGGAAATCTAAGCTTGGTGTTGATCTCCACTCCTACCACGATCTGCTGTCCAGGTTCTCATCTGATGTGACTGCTGCAAAAACATCTTTTTACAAAGCCAAGCTTGAACAATCTGCTGCTGACCCACGTAAGCTTCATGCTATATTTTCCTCTCTTCTGAACCCTCCTCCTCCTCCCCCTTCTGCCTCTCTCACTGCTACTGACTTTGCAACATTCTTCCAGGACAAGATTGACAAAATCAATCAATCCTTGTCTCCGACTGACCCACTTTCAACTGACCCTCAACCCACCAACACACTCACCAGCTTCACCCCACTCACCATGGATGAGGTTACACAGCTCCTCTCATCCAGCAATCCCACTACATGCACACTTGACCCTATACCATCCACCATCCTCAAAGACCTCTCGCAGGACCTAATCCCCTTCATCACACCCATCATCAACAACTCCCTGACATCAGGTGTTGTCCCTACTGCTTTTAAGAAGGCTCAGGTCATTCCCCTTCTTAAGAAACCTACACTAGACACTATAGACATTAACAACTACAGACCTGTCTCACTCCTCTCTTTTCTATCCAAAATTCTTGAACGTGCTGTCTATAACCAAATATCTGCCTTTCTTACTCAGAATGACCTCCACGATCCGTACCAGTCTGGCTTCAAGGCAGCACATTCTACAGAAACAGCACTTGTAGCTGTTACTGAGAAGCTTCATGCAGCCAAAGCAGCCAAACTGTCATCTGTTCTTATTCTTCTTGACCTTTCTGCAGCCTTCGACACAGTGAATCACGGCATTCTCCTGACCACTCTCTCCAACCTTGGAGTAACAGGTTCAGCATGGCAATGGATGGCCTCCTACCTGGAAGGGCGCTCCTACCAAGTGTCATGGAGGGGATCCATATCTACCCCATGCACTCTCTCAACCGGTGTTCCTCAGGGCTCTGTACTTGGCCCACTTCTCTTCTCTATCTACACCCGCTCTCTGGGTAAGGTCATAGCCTCCCATGGCTTCTCCTACCACTCCTATGCAGATGACACTCAGCTTGTTCTGTCATTTCCTTCTTCAGACACGCAAGTCTCAGCTCGCATCTCAGCATGTCTGCGAGATATCTCACAATGGATGTCAGCTCATCATCTAAAACTTAATCCCAGCAAGACAGAGATGTTGCTCATTCCTGGAGATCTGTCTCCAACCCAGGACCTAGTCATTTCTCTGGATGACTTCCAGATTAGACCATCTGATAAGGTAAGAAGTCTTGGTGTTGTCCTGGATAACCAGCTGACCTTTTCTCCTTATATAGCCAACATGAGGAGATCGTGCCGGTTCCTCCTGTACAACATCAGGAAGATTCGGCCATTTCTCTCCAGAGAAGCTACCCAGATTCTGGTGCAATCACTTGTAATCTCTCGGTTGGACTACTGCAACTCCCTCCTGGCAGGAGCTCCCATGGCCACTATTAAACCCTTACAGCTCATTCAAAATGCAGCTGCCCGTCTGGTCTTTAACCAACCTAAACACTGCCACATCACCCCACTGCTGCGTTCTCTTCACTGGCTTCCTGTAGCTGCACGCATTCAGTTTAAAACACTGACGCTCGCCTACAAAGCCAAAAATGGACCAGCCCCAAGCTACCTTCGGGGTCTAATCAAACCCCGCTCTGTACCACGCAACCTCCGAGCCTCTAGTCTAGCTCGACTTGAGCCTCCATCCAGGACTAAAGGAAGACAAGCATCAAGGCTGTTCTCTGTTCTAGCGCCCAAATTGTGGAACGAACTTCCTCTGTCTGTCCGAACAGCTGAGTCTCTTGCTGTCTTTAAGAAACGATTAAAAACACACCTTTTTACTAAACACTTAGGCTGATTTGTACTTATTTACTAACACCTTATTCCAATCTTTTCCATTAAAAAAAAAAAAAAAAAAAAAAAAGGCACTTTGGTTCTAACAGGTTTTAGCAGAGTTGTGTTCTTCGACTGTTGTCTATCTAAACTTAAGGAATGAAATGTTCACTATGGAAGCACTTCTGTAAGTCGCTCTGGATAAGAGCGTCTGCTAAATGCTGAAAATGTAAATGTAAATGTAATGGACCTTAACAGACCTTAACAGACATTAGTAGACCTTAAGAGGCCTTACTGGACGTTAACAGACCTAACTAAACCTTAACAGACCTTACTGGACCAGAACAGACCTTACTAAACCTTAACAGACACTACTGAATCTTAATAGACATTACTAGACTTTAATGGACCTTAACAGACCTTCATGGACCTTAACAGACCTTAGTGGACCTTAAAAGACCTTACTAGACTTTAACAGACCTTACTAGTCCTTAAAATACCTTACTGGACCTTAAAATACCATACTAGACTTTAACAGACCTTAATGGACCTTAACAGACCTTAGTGGACCTTAACAGACCTTAGTGGACCTTAACAGACATTACTGGACCTTAACAGACCTTAGTGGACCTTAACAGACCTTAGTGGACCTTAACAGACCTTAACAAATTTTAAGAGATTTTAATAGACCTTAATAGACCTCAATAGACATTAAAAAACCTTAACGGACCTTAACAGACAATACTGGACTTTAACAGACCTTACTGGACCTTAACAGACTTTACTAAACCTAAGCAGACCTTAGTAGAACTTAACAGACCTTACTGGATCTTACCAGACCTTACTAGACCGTAGTGGATTTTAATAGACCTTAGTGGACAATAACAGGCACTTCTGGACCTTAACAGACTTTACTAAACCTTAACAGACTTTAATAAACCTTAACAGACCTTTCTGGACCTTAACAGACCTTACTAGACCTTAAAAGACCTTACTGGACCTTAACAGACATTAAAAGACCTTAACAGACTTTAATAAACCTTAACAGACCTTTCTGGACCTTAACAGACCTTAAAAGACCTTACTGGACCTTAACAGACATTAAAAGACCTTAACAGACATTACTAGACCTTAATAGATCTTACTGGACCTTAACAGACGTTACTAAACCTTAACAGACCTTACTGGACCCTAACAGACCTTAACGAACCTTAAAAGACTTTACTGGACCTTAATAGACCTTACTGGACCTAAACAGACCTTAACAGACATTACTGGACCTTAAAAGACCTTAATAGACCTTACTGGACCTAAACAGACCTTAACAGACATTACTGGACCTTAAAAGACCTTAACAGACCTTACTGGCCCTTAACAGACCTTACTGGACTTTAACAGACCTTACTGGACCTTAACAGACTTTACGAAACCTTATCAGACCTTACTGGACCTTACCAGACCTTACTGGACTTTACCAGACCTTAGTGGACCTTAACACGCATTGCTGGACCTTATAAGACTTCACTAGACCTTAACAGGCCTTACTGGACCTTAAAAGACTTTAATAAATCTTAACAGACCATAATGGACCTTACCGGACCTTACTAGACCTTAGTGGACCTTAACAGACCTTACTGGACCTAAACAGACCTTAGAGACCTTAACAGACCTTACTGGACCTTATCAGACATTACTGGCCTTTAACAGACGTTACTGGATCTTAACAGACCTTACTCGACCTTAAAATACCATGCTAGACTTTAAAAGACCTTAATGGACCTTAACATACCTTAGTGAATTTTAAAAGACCTTAGTGGACCTTTACAGACCTTAGAAGACCTTAACAGACCTTAATGGATCTTAAAAGAACTTACTGAACCTTAAAAGACCTTACTGAACCTTAACAGACACTACTGAACTTTAACAGACCTTAATAGACCTTAACAGACCTTAATAGACCTTAACAGACAATAATAGACATTACTAGACTTTAACGGACTTTAACAGACCTTACTGGACCCTAACAGATATTACTGGACATCAAAAGACCTTAATAGATCCTTAACAGATATTAAAGGACCGTAACAGACCTTACTAGACCTTACCAGACATTACTGGCCCTTAAAACACCTTACTGGACCTTAAAATACCATACTACACGTTAACAGACTTTACTGAATTGTAACAGATCTTAGTGGACCTTAATAGACCTTAGTGGAACTTAACAGGCACTACTAGACCCTAACAGACCTTAACAGATTTTAACTGGCTTTATTGGACCTTAACAGACCTTACTGAACCTTAACAGACCTTAATGAACCAAAACAGACATTAATAGACCTTAACAAATTTTAAGAGACCTTAATAGACCTTAAAAGACCTTACTAGACCTTACTAGACATTACTAGACCTTAACGGACCTTAACAGACCTTACTGGACCTTAACAGACATTACTAGACCTTAACAGACTTTACTGGATTTTAACAGTTTTTACTAAACCTCAACAGAACTTAGAGGAGCTTAACAGACTTCACTGGACTTTAACAGACCTTGGTAGACCTTAACAGGCATTGCTGGACCTTAACAGACTTCACTAGACCTTAACAGGCCTTACTAGACCTTAACAGACCTTACTAGACCTTACTAGACATTACTAGACCTTAACGGACCTTAACAGACCTTACTGGACCTTAACAGACATTACTAGACCTTAACAGACTTTACTGGATTTTAACAGTTTTTACTAAACCTCAACAGAACTTAGAGGAGCTTAACAGACTTCACTGGACTTTAACAGACCTTGGTAGACCTTAACAGGCATTGCTGGACCTTAACAGACTTCACTAGACCTTAACAGGCCTTACTAGACCTTAACAGACCTTACTAGACTTTAACAGACCTTACTGGACCTTATCAGACATTACTGGAATTTAATAGACCTAAATTTAATAGACCTTACTGGACCTTAACAGATCTTACTTGACCTTAAAAGACTTAAATAGACCTTAAAAAACAATACTAGACTTTAAAAGACCTTACTGGACCTCAACAGACTTTACTAGACGTTAACAGACTTTATTGGTCTTTAAAAGACCTTACTGGACCTTAACAGACCTTACTGGACCTTAACAGAAAGTACTAGACCTTACTAGACCTTACTGGACTTTCACAGACATTACTGGACCTTAACAGACTTTATTAACCCCAGTAGAACTTACTGGACCTTAACAGACTTTACTAAACCTCAACAGAACTTACTGGACCTTAACAGACTTTAATGGACTTTTACAGACCTTTGTAGACCTTAACAGGCATTGCTGGACCTTATCAGACTTCACTAGACCTTAACAGATTTCCTTAGACCTTAACAAATCTTGCTGGACCTTAACAGACTTTACTGGACCTTAACAGACTTCATTGGACCTTAACAGACCTTAACATACGTTAAAGGACATTAACAGACCTTAATAGTCCTTAAAAGACCTTACTGGACCTTAAAATACCATAATAGACTTTAACAGACCTTAATGGACCTTAAAAGACCTTAGTGGACCTTAACAGACCTTAGTGGACCTTAACAGACCTTAGTGGACCTTAACAGACAATACTGGACTTTACCAGACCTTTCTGGAGCTTAACAGACATTACTAAACCTTAACAGACCTTACTAGAACTTAACAGACCTTACTGGACCTTAACAGACTTTACTGAACAATAACAGACCCTAATAGACCTTAACAAATTTTAAGATATTTTAATAGACCTTAAAAGACCTTACTAGACATTACTAGACCTTAACGGACCTTAACAGACTTTACTGGACCTTAACAGACCTTACTGGACCTTAACAGACATTACTAGACCTTAACAGACTTTACTGGATTTTAACAGTTTTTACTAAACCTCAACAGAACTTAGAGGAGCTTAACAGACTTTCCTGGACTTTAACAGACCTTGGTAGACCTTAACAGACCTTACTGGACCTTAACAGACCTTACTGGACCTTAACAGGCCTTACTAGACCTTAACAGACCTTACTAGACTTTAACAGACCTTACTGGACCTTATCAGACATTACTGGAATTTAATAGACCTGAATTTAATAGACCTTACTGGACCTTAACAGATCTTACTGGACCTTAAAAGACTTAAATAGACCTTCAAAAACCATACTAGACTTTAAAAGACCTTACTGGACCTCAACAGACTTTACTAGACGTTAACAGACTTTATTGGACTTTAAAAGACCTTACTGGACCTTAACAGACCTTACTGGACCTTAACAGAAAGTACTAGACCTTAATAGACCTTACTGGACTTTCACAGACATTACTGGACCTTAACAGACTTTATTAACCCCAGTAGAACTTACTGGACCTTAACAGACTTTACTAAACCTCAACAGAACTTACTGGACCTTAACAGACTTTAATGGACTTTT
Organism: Trichomycterus rosablanca; assembly: GCF_030014385.1. Taxonomy (NCBI): domain Eukaryota; kingdom Metazoa; phylum Chordata; class Actinopteri; order Siluriformes; family Trichomycteridae; genus Trichomycterus; species Trichomycterus rosablanca. The sequence goes on along the minus strand of NC_086000.1, from coordinate 15,230,841 downwards.
ACAGACCTTTGTAGACCTTAACAGGCATTGCTGGACCTTATCAGACTTCACTAGACCTTAACAGATTTCCTTAGACCTTAACAAATCTTGCTGGACCTTAACAGACTTTACTGGACCTTAACAGACTTTATTGGACCTTAACAGACCTTACTAGACCTTAACATACGTTAAAGGACATTAACAGACCTTAATAGTCCTTAAAAGACCTTACTGGACCTTAAAATACCATACTAGACTTTAACAGACCTTAATGGACCTTAAAAGACCTTAGTGGACCTTAACAACCTTAGTGGACCTTAACAGACCTTAGTGGACCTTAACAGACAATACTGGACTTTACCAGACCTTTCTGGACCTTAACCGACCTTACTGGACCTTAACAGACCTTACTGGACCTTAACAGACCTTAATGGACCTAAAAATATCATACTAGACTTTAACAGACCTTACTGGACCTTAAAAGACCTTAGTGGACCTCAACAGTTGTTAATGGACCTTAACAGACCTTAACAGACATTAGTAGACCTTAAGAGGCCTTACTGGACGTTAACAGACCTAACTAAACCTTAACAGACCTTACTGGACCAGAACAGACCTTACTAAACCTTAACAGACACTACTGAATCTTAATAGACATTACTAGACTTTAATGGACCTTAACAGACCTTCCTGGACCTTAACAGACCTTAGTGGACCTTAAAAGACCTTACTAGACTTTAACAGACCTTACTAGTCCTTAAAAGACCTTACTGGACCTTAAAATACCATACTAGACTTTAACAGACCTTAGTGGACCTTAACAGACCTTAGTGGACCTTAACAGACCTTAACACATTTTAAGAGATTTTAATAGACCTTAATAGACCTCAATAGACATTAAAAAACCTTAACGGACCTTAACAGACAATACTGGACTTTAACAGACCTTACTGGACCTTAACAGACTTTACTAAACCTAAGCAGACCTTAGTAGAACTTAACAGACCTTACTGGATCTTACCAGACCTTACTAGACCGTAGTGGATTTTAATAGACCTTGGTGGACAATAACAGGCACTACTGGACCTTAACAGACTTTACTAAACCTTAACAGACTTTAATAAACCTTAACAGACCTTTCTGGACCTTAACAGACCTTACTAGACCTTAAAAGACCTTACTGGACCTTAACAGACATTAAAAGACCTTAACAGACTTTACTGGACCTTAAAAGACCTTACTGGACCTTAACAGAATCCACTGGACCTCAACAGACCTCACTGGACCTAATTAGACCTTGCTAGACCTTACCAGACATTAATGGCCCTTAACAGACCTTACTGGACCTTAAAATACCATACTACACTTTAACAGACCTTACTGGACCTTAAAAGACCTTAGTGGACCTTAAAAGACCTTAGTGGACCTTAACAGTCTTTAATGGACCTTAACAGACCTTAGAAGACTTTAACAGGCATTACAGGACCTTAACAGAACTTACTAGACCATAACAGACTTTACTGGACCTTAACAGACCTTACTGGACTTTAACAGACTTTACTAAACCTTAACAGACCTTACTAGACCTTAACAGACCTTACTGGACCTTAACAGACATTAAAAGACCTTAACAGGCCTTACTAGACCTTTTAAAGACTTTACTGGACCTTTACAAACCTTACTGGACCTTAACAGACCTTACTGGACCTTAAAAGACCTTAATGGACCTTAACAGACCTTACTGGACCTTAATGGACCCTGACAGACCTTACTGGACCTTAGCAGACCTTAGTGGACCTAAACAGACTTTAATAAACCTAAACAGACATAACTAGACCTTAACAGGCCTTACTAGACATTAACAGACTTTAACAGACTCTAATAGACTTTAACAGACCTTACTAAACAATACTAGACTTTATTGGACCTTAACAGACTTTACTGGACCTTAACAGACCTTACTGGACCTTACCAAACCTTAACAGACAATAATGGACCTAACAGACCCTACTGGACCTTAACAGACCTTACTGGACCTTAACAGACCTTACTGGAACTCAACAGACCTTACTGGAACTCAACAGACCTTACTGGAACTTAACAAACCTTAGTGGACCTTAAAAGACCTTAGTGGACCTTAACAGTCCTTATTGGACCTTAACAGACCTTAGAAGACCTTAACAGGCATTACTGGACCCTAACAGAACTTACTAGACCTTAACAGGCATTACTGGACCTTAACAGAACTCACTAGGCCTTACTTGACATCACTGAACCTCAACAGACCTGAATAGACCTTAACAGACCTTACTAGACAATACTAGACAATAACAGACTTTACTGGACCCTAACAGATCTTACTGAACGTTAACAGACCTTAACAGACATTACTAGACCTTAACAGACCTTACTGGACCTTAACAAACTTTACTAAACCTTAACAGACTTTAAAAAACCTTAACAGACTTTACTAAACCTTAACAGAGGTCCAGTAAGGTCTGTTAAGGTCCATTAAGGTCTTTTAAGGTCCAGTAATGTCTGTAAGGTCTAATATAGAACGAGTTTGTAATGTAATAAAACCGGGAGAAGGTGAAAGGGGTGTGCAGACTTTCCGGCTTGACTGTATCTTTAGCTTATAGTTTCTGGTGATGGACCACTACAAAAACATCATCTTGTAAAATGTCTTACTTTTAAGAAGAAAAATTGTATTAATTTTGATTACTGCATGTTTTAGGTCGTGGGGAAGGACAATAACTTAAAAAATTATGATTCCATTACTATGCTTCAGAGTGTAAAACCATTTTATTGGTTAACCTTTGTCTCATACTGTATACCACCATTGAGAAGGTCAAGACAAAAACCTCTAGACAGCTGAGATACAAAATAATATATTGACTGTAAATTAATTTCGTAGACTTTCTAAAACTTATTATTATTTTTATTGTGCTTTAATGTCATTTTAACAGACACACACTATTAATTGCAGTGGTGGCTTTGTGATGTTCTAGGGCTGTTTTGTTGCAGGTATCAAGATGCTTAAGCCCAAATCTGGTTGCTTCCGCCAGTAGATTAGACTTGTTCATTGAGGAGTCGTTCTATAAGATAATTACCCAAAACATACATCCAAATCAATCATTTATGTTAAATTCATGCTTTTAGAAAAAAATAGCTTAGTATCCAGCCAGATCCACTTACCTTCTTGATTTGGCACAGTGGACACTGATGTTACATGGTGCTGAGGAATTCAAGTCATCTAAATCTCCGGATCTGTTCTTTTAGCAGACCTGTGCTGTAATGTTAGAAAAACTATGTTAGATTAATTTCCATAATGTGTTAATCAGATACTAACGGGTGAAATTCTGTACTGTTCAGTTGACTGACTTCTCAAGCTGATCCCTATTATTCCTGTTCTGCTTTTTTTGGGTTCATCCTCTTCTTCATGAAACTGCAAATCTCACTCCAACCTGTCACCTAAGATCACTCCAACATTGCGTGAAAGCAAACAGTGGACAGTTTTGCTCATACACATACACATATACACATTGATCATTGTGCGGTCCCTGATATGCTCACCCATGACCTAATTGTTACAAACTATATAGGTGCCTGTACAATAAAAAAGACAGACGTGAGAAATTAATATAGAGAGAATTAAAAAGTAATATTTAATTCATTGTGTGGTTCCTGATATGCTCACCCATGACCTATCTGTTAGAAACCTATACAGGTGCCTGTACATAAAAAAAAAAAGACAAACATGATAAATTATTATAGAGAGCTGCAAAATTCAATGCTGATTAATTACAGCACATGTAATCTAAGCTATATATTAATGCTAAATCTATTTAGGTCTATTCTTATATGTTCGGACTAACCTGAACTTAGTTCTTAAGGCTCTCTGGAAACCAGTGGTGCTCCAGGATCTCCTCAAGACTGGGCCGTTTATTTGGATCCTTCATCAGGCAACTGCTGATCAGATGACGGCATGCTGAAAAGATATGACAGCCTTTAGAAAAGATACTGTATGTTTATGTACACAGGTCTTGATGTCAATTTTCTGCATTCTCTTACCCTCAGACACACCAGGTGTGAAGAAGAGGGGTCTCTTAGCAATCTCCCATTCATTCCAGAATGGCATGTCTCCACAAACTAAAACAAACAGCAGGATGCCCAGACTCCAGACAGTTGCAGGGCAGCCATGATACTGACCCTCTGTGATCCATTCAGGTGGAATATATAACATAGTGCCTGAACAGAAGCGAGAGAAATGGTTCACACACAGCTCTCTCATGCAATCACTTTCATCCTTGTTTTACTTTGATGTACAATTACCTGAATATGTTTTGTAGGGGGTCGACTTGAGCAATTCACCACAACCAAAGTCTATCAGCTTAACCTCTAATCTTTCCCAATTTATGAGAAGGTTCTCCTCCTTGATGTCACGATGGAGAACCCCACGGTCACAGCAGTGTCGAGCAGCCAGAACCACTTGCCACATGATGACTTGAGCCAGTGGTTCAGAAAGTGGGCCATTTCCACGATATTGAAGGAGGTCCATGCAGGGATCGGGTCGCTCCAGGATCAAAACGTAATACTCTGGCGTGTCAAACCATTCCAGAAGCTCTAGGACATGTTCGCAGCGAGGCGGGTTTGACACCATGAGCATTAACGCCACTTCTACAGGGAGGCGGTTTGTATCACCAGGCTAATATTGAAAACAGACATGGTTAGCATGGGTTTGGAGTCAATAGGCCATCATGTCACAATGTATTGTTACACTTCTATTATTGGTTCTAACCAGTGTAAGCTACGTATATATTCCACACACAATGAGTGTACAAATGCTACTTACAATGGTGATGAATGTGTCGCAGGTATTCTTCATCACATACTTAATAGCAACCTATTAAAATATGCAAACAATAATTAATAAAATCATGAAGAAATATTATGTCAACATACTTTGAAGGTCATCTAAATAGAGCCTTTTGCTGAACCTTTTTAACTACAAGTTGATGGTACTCAAAGTCATTATGTAACTTGAAAGCAAGGCATCACAATGACCAACAGTTCTTGTATTGCCCTAAACAAGTCCAAGTAACTATTTCACCTGTTTTCCATCCGTCCTACGAACTCCTGCATAGACGCAACCAAAGCCTCCTTTCCCCAGAAGCTTTCCCACATTGTACTGACGTTCAAAGCACTCTGTAAAACAGGGTTTGTATTAATATGATTTTAACAATATTTTTCTCAGTAAAACACACCCACAGTATGATTTAAGCAACAATACCTTTAGAAGGAGAGCTGGATCTTTGGACGAGGTGTGTTCCTGTAGTCTTTCTTTTAACACCATCTATTATTTACACAAATGCCATTTAATCACTGTTAGCCAATGATATGTAACACATCACATGTATGACAGTTATGTAGAGCTTTACAGAACAATATGTTGTCTGAATACTTTCCCCCCTTTTCCACCCTAGTGTTTCAAAAAAGCTAAACTAAACCCCACTGTATACATTTGATAATGTAACTATACTTGGCCCTCAGGATGTGTTTGGTAAGTCATAGTAAAGTGGTTTAGTAACGATATGGCTGACCTGTGTGGTTCCAGTTGCTGGAGGATGAGGTGGTCAATTCCAGGGTCTCTCCCCCAACAGAACCTTTAACACATTCAACTTAAAAGACATGTTTGTGTTAGTATTACTATTTTTATATAAACACTATCAACTACAGATTAAGTCTTTATTAGAAAATATTTAAATCAAACTAGAACTGTATTATTTTTTTTGCATCATTTTACTCATACACCCAAAACTTAAGTGTATTAAGTTTTGCTCTGAGCTTTCTAATAAACTGCTGTATTGTACATACCACTGCTCGCAACAGAAGCGTCAGAGAGGGAATCCAACTCAGGAGCAGGTTCAAGCACAATTTCCCCAAGGCTTATCTCAGCTGTACAGAAGCATGGTTAGAAGTGGATGATCAAAGGTAAGAGGTTTGGAGTAGAGTAGTTATTAATCAGCAAGAGTTAGAAAGGTAAGACAGAAGCAAAAGCTACAGTTAAACTCAAGCTTAGGGCTGCAGGAGTCACACAAGATCTGTATTATTATTATTATGATTCAGTCATGAGGTCAGGCAGTGATGTCGGTCAAGAAGGTCTGGCTTATAATCAACGTTCCAGTCTATCTCAAAGATTTTCAAAGGGGTTGATGTGAGGACTCTGTGAAGGCAGATCTTATTCCCATTGCTTTATATTACCCAATTGCGTTATGCTTCCTCTCTACTGCAGCTGACTCCCAACCTGATTGAGGAGACTGAGACTGTCACACGCCCCCTCCGACACGTGTGCAGTACCCGACTGCATCTTTTCACCAGCACAAGTCAAGTTCATATGCAGATCAGCTTTGTGCACAGAGATTCACACCCTGATCAGCATTATTCCCCAACTCTGTGCAGATGACATCAACCAACCAGCCAGCAGAGGTCGCAATTCGCTCACATATGAGGAGTCCCTATCCAGCTTTATTCTACCCTATAAACATGCAGCCGCCCAGCCCAGTCAGATGGCAGAGCTGAGATTCGATATGATGTATTTGAAATCCCAGTGCCGGGTTTTACCGCTGCGCCACCTGAGCGGCATACTTAATAATGTTTTAATGCACTATTCACAAAAAATAGAATCATAATGAACAATTTCTGTCTTTCCATTAAAGCTTACTCTGCATCTAGTTAATGTACAAAGCTGCTTTGTGGCACCATGGTCTCAGTTTTAACTGTCAGAATCTATAATAATAATGATTAGGAAAAGTTCTGTATTATTGTTTTTAATACTTGACCCACCTGAAGCTCCAGATGCCGGTTGTGCATTTAGTGAGTCTCTCTCTGTCTGGTGAGATTCTCCTGATTCAGAGGAGCTACAACATTGGTTCTGCTTTACACTTAAATCCATGACCTGATCTAACTGTATAATGGAAATTGACTCGAAACTTCCACTTGGTGATGATGACTTTTTGTCTAGTTCCTGTCAAACATATAATACAGGTATCACACAGATGAGCTGTACTAAAATAGTACAAATTTTATTTTTGAAGGCTGGAAATTCCATCAACATAATTGAAAATTAAATAACAATGTTCATAAAGTGAGCGTTGTGTTGTTATTCATTATTTTCTTCTCACTTTTACCTCTTTATCTTATTATTCTTGTTTTTTTCATTTAAATTTTAGATTTATTTGTTTTTTTTATTTGTTTTTCCCCTCAATTTTCTCCCCTAATCTATTCGTATTCAATTACCCTGATTGCGGTCCGCTTCCCCTGTACTGATACAACCCTCCACTGCTGACTGAGGAGCGCTGCAACTGACACACGCCCCCTCTAACATGTGTGCAGTACTGACTGCATCTTTTCACCTGCACGAGGTGAATTCATATGCGGATCAGTTATGAGGATCCCTGGTCCGGCTTTCCCACCCTGTACGAACAACAGCCAATCGTTGTTTACGTAGCCACTCAGCCCAGCCGGATGGCAGAGCTGAGACCCCAGCTCTGGTGTGCTAGCGTATTTTACCACTGCGCCACCTGAGCGGCCCGAAAAAACAAAATTTAAAGTAAGTAACCTCCAAGTCATCTGTTCTGTCATCATTATCTTTAGCAGCGATGTTTTGTATGGCTCTGATCCAAGCTTCTCTATTTTCCTCCGAATGAGCCTGTAAAATACAGATCCTACACAAACACACACAGTTTCATGTAATTGTGAAGATGTCTGTCTGTCTGTCTGTCTGTCCATCCATCCATCCATCCATCCATCCATCCATCCATGCACAGCACTTGCAAATAAAATGAATTTACATGGCTGATGGTGAACTAGACTTACTTTGTAGGTGAAACCACCTGGAAGCAAAAACGCCGCCTGATGTTATTACAGTGTTCAGACGTGCACATGCGTAGATCTTCCATCACCACAGTTGAGTTCTGCTGGGGCGGAAACAAGTTTACAATACACTGCTTAGCTTAAATACAATCTCTAATATTTCAGCTGCAGTGAAGCTGCCAATGCTTTCATCATTATATTTACTCCACTAATGGTACTTAGCAGCTGCAAAAGCAAAGGATTACTGTAAATAATATGTATTTTATATTATATAAAGGACGTGACAAACCTTATACTTCTTCTTGTATATTAGCTGATTGTTTTGAATTAGGAACCAGCGCCTAAAAAGAAATATATGAATAAATAAATTAATGTTACAATGATTAGGACATGATTACTCTGATGCTCATCTGTTCTAGCTTTCTACAAACCTGTTCCATGTCTTAAAAAAATTACTGGCCCTCTTGAACAAATATCCCTCCATAACAACCTGGTTCTTGGCATCCACACTGCCTTCCAATTTCATGTCACCACCACAAACATACTGAGAAGATGTCTGAGAATGAACTCGATCACGCTGCCAGCATGTAAATGGACTACGCAAAAAGCGCTTCATTGAAGAAGCACGCTGGGTAGGAGCACATCTGTTCTGTTCAGCAGCCATGATGAGACTGATGTACAAACAGTCAGATTTAGATTCTATAAGGATTAAGCGTGGAACAGTTAGTGACATCACAATGATGTCACAATGGCAGGGCATTTCAGTGCTGTACTATACTATAGCAACATTATATACAGTATTCACATGACCAACTATGGATATTTACACATCTAAATTTTATAATGTGTTTACTTATTACAGTAATGAAAAGATTTTAAAAAACCCCACACAATTTGTATAAAATGTCTGATTTAACAGCACATATTACTTACTTTAAACTGAAATAAATGAATAAATTAAATTATTAATTACTAAAAAAACACTTTCACTGAATTTTTACCTGTCAGATCAAGCCCAGGTTCATATAGACTCGTTTTCTATAGGACCAAAAATATAAATAAAAAATAAAATGTTTTATTAAGAATTTCTAGGGGTCAATAATTGTGGCACATGTGGTAATTATGTTCTTAAGGAGGGATTTTTTCCTCTAAATAAATTTACTTCAAATAAAGGTTGGATTTTTGTAATGTCTTTAAAGTGAGATTAAGCTCATTCACTAAAAGGTGACTTTCTTATAGCCCTTTTTACTCATTTGTACCAGGGGTGCCAATATTTGTGGAGGGGACTGTATTATATGACTACCTAGCACCTGACAGCTTCCTATCTGCATATAATCTGTCAACTTGTGTCTCATAGGGCTCTGTAGTTGGTCCTATTCTGTTTTTCATGTACACTTGCTCTCTTGGTAAAGTAATTTCCTCCCATGGCTTCTATTACTAATCTCATGCGGATGATACTCAGCCTATTCAGTCAGCTCTGAGTATGAATGTCTCACACACATGTACACACACACACATGTACACACACACGTACACACACACACACACGTACACACACACACACATGTACACACACACACACACACACACACACACACACACACACACGTACACACATCTTTCAGCCAGTTATTTGCTATTTAAAATCACAAGTCTGTTCACATTAGTGAGCAAAAGTGAGAATCTTTTCCTGTTCATAATCCTGCCACTGAAAATAATATGAACCATTTCTAGATGCAACACCAGTGGTGTAACTAAAAGCTCATGGGCCCCAGTGCAAAAAAAAATGTTGGGCCCCCTCAACAAATGTTGAGTGCAACACGTATAACATCCTGTCGACCCACATCATTATCTATGTTACAGCGTTTATACAATCCTTTGCGATCCATTTAACACCAGTGTTTTTAATGTTCCGTGTACAGTCCACATCCACGGGCTTTCCATCTAAATTCATCTGAAATAAAGTTAGGTAATAATCAAGTTTTTCATAATTTTGCCTGTAACCGTAACTGTATACAGTGTAAGCACAATGTTACTGTGTTAAAGTAGCACAAATTAAAACAAAGACATATTTACGTGGCACAAACACAGCTTAATAAAAATAGTTTGATTAAAAATTTTAATCTTGATTAAAATTTTAACGCGTTAATTAACGCAATTAACGACAGTCATGAGAACTGACCAAAAATAACTGTATGGTGTTGGCCACCATGCCCGTTACATGTTTATGCTGTGTCATGATGTTGGTAACTGGGTTGTTGTCACTTCACATTGACATGACCCTTTAGCCAGTGGCTACATTTGTCAAACACAGCTTTCTAAGAGAAGGGAACTCAAGATGATGTACAAAATACCTTTTTAAGCCAGTGTGAGTTATTTCCTTGGAAAGGACACATGTCTGGCTTTGCATTTACCTTGTTGCATCCAAATCATCCAGGGAAGTGTAGCAGTATGGCTTATATTGTTTCCATCTGTTTCATTTTGCTCGGGATCCAACCAGTGCGTTCCTAGCAATTATAAATACTACTATAGACAAAGACAAAGATACAGAGCTTGAGGGTTCACACTGGTGATCAGGGATGTTGGGTTGCTGTCGTTCTGCCTCTCTTGTCCGATCACTCAGGTATGATGATGGTGGGGAAGCTGGGTGCTGTGAAAACCTTCATGACTTTGTAACCTGCTCGCTCTCTCGTTTAGTTAATGCTGTAATAATTAGGGGTGCCGGAGTCTAATGCTACTCCCTGCAGAACTGATATTTTACTCCTATCTGTTGTTTTACCCCGAGGTGGTTCCGAGGTTGTTGAGACTGCCGTGCCAACAATGCTGCTCCTGCTAGTTTTGACGGACACCTGGCGTGTTTGCACCAAAAATGTCAAGAACTCACTATGGACTTTATCACAGACTGGACTGAATAATGAAGAACTCCAATCATTTTTTTTGCTAGTTATAACTTTTAGTTCAATTTAACTTTGTGTTTGTGTGTATCTATATGTGTGTAAATTCTATTCATTTAAATTATCCTCCAGGACACCCAAGAAGGATGGGGTCCATGCTGAGTCTGGTTCCTCTCAAGGTTTCTTCCTATGATTTGTCGCCCTCGGCTCTCTCAACAGGGGTTTTGGTCTGTTGGGCCTGGAGTCTGTAAAGTTGCTTTAAGACAATGCCAATGTAAAAAGAAAAATAAATAGGATTGACCTAATGTTGTTAGGAAATGTGCTGTCTGGGTGATTGCCTCTGTGGTTTCGGGGTCACAACATTTTGAGCCTACAGCTGGATTGTGGGCTAGTGGATGATTTCAGGTAAATTAAAAAATATAAATACTTGTAAGTACACTGGGGATGCCACCTGTGCAACAAGTCCAGTCGTGAAATTTCCTCACTATTAAATATTCCACAGTCGACTGTCAGTGGTATTATAACAAAGTGGAAGCGATTGGGAACGACAGCAACTCAGCCACCAAGTGGTAGGCCAAGTAAAATTACAGAGCGGGGTCAGCGGATGCTGAGGCACATAGTGCACAGAGGTCGCCAACTTTCTGCAGAGTCAATCGCTACAGACATCCAAACTTTATGTGGAATTTAGATTAGCTCAAGAACAGTGCGTATAGAGCTTCATGGAATGGGTTTCCATGGCCGAGCAGCTGCATCCAAGCCTTTCATCACCAAGCGCAATGCAAAGCGTTGGATGCAGTGGTGTAAAGAATGCCACCACTGGACGTTTTTTTTGGAGTGACGAATCACGCTTCTCGGCCTGGCAATCCGATGGGCGAGTCTGGGTTTGGTGGTTGCCAGGAGAACGGTACTTGTCTGACTGCATTGTGCAAAGTGTAAAGTTTGGTGGAGGGGGGATTATGGTGTGGGGTTGCTTTTCAGGAGTTGGGCTTGGAAGAACACACTCCTAAACCTTGTGGAAAGCCTCCCAGAAAAGTTGAAGCTGTTATAGTTGCAAAGGGTGGGCCAACATGATATTAAACCCTATGGATTAAGAATGGGATGTCACTCAAGTTCATATGCGTGTAAAGGCAGACGAGCGAATACTTTTGGCAATATAGTGTACGTGCTTTACAGGCAGTTATACAGTGGGGCCAAAAAGTATTTAGTCAGCCACTGATTGTGCAAGTTCTCCTACTTAGAAAGGTGAGAGAGGTCTGTAATTTTCATCATAGGTACACTTCAACTATGAGAGACAAAATGAGAAAAAAAATCCAGGAAATCACATTGTAGGATTTTTAAAGAATTTATTCGTAAATTATGGTGGAAAATAAGTATTTGGTCAATAACAAAAGTTCAACTCAATACTTTGTAACATAACCTTTGTTGGCAATGACAGAGGTGAAACGTTTCCTGTAAGTCTTCACCAGGTTTGCACACACTGTAGCTGGTATTTTGGCCCATTCCTCCATGCAGATCTCCTCTAGAGCAGTGATGTTTTGGGGCTGTCGCTGGGCAACACGGACTCCACAAATTTTCTATGGGGTTGAGGTCTGGAGACTTTGAAATGCTTTTTACGGAGCCACTCCTTCGTTGCCCGAGCGGTGTGTTTGGGATCATTGTCATGCTGGAAGACCCAGCCACGTTCCATCTTCAATGCTCTCACTGATGGAAGGAGGTTTTGGCTCTGACTGTTTGAGGCTGTGGACAAGTGTCTTTTATACAGATAACGAGGTCAAACAGGTGCCATTAATACAGGTAATGAGTGGAGGACAGAAGAGCTTCTTAAAGAATAAGTTACAGGTCTGTGAAAGCCAGAAATCTTGCTTGTTTGTTATTGACCAAATACTTATTTTCCACCATAATTTACAAATAAATTCTTTAAAAATCCTACAATGTGATTTCCTGGATTATTTTTTTCTCATTTTGTCTCTCATAGTTGAAGTGTACCTATGATGAAAATTACAGACCTCTCTCATCTTTCTAAGTAGGAGAACTTGCACAATCAGTGGCTGACTAAATACTTTTTGACCCCACTGTAGCAGTAACTTTAGGGAGGCAGGTGGAGTTATTAAACCTAAATAAAAATTAGTAAGAGTGTGTAAGACTCACAGAAGCAGAGCAGTGTAGTAGCAAATAATTTTGCCACACAGGGCCTATGAGCAGAGTAGCGTAGCAGCATAGCAGTGGTGAACGCAGAACACAGCCAGAAGCAGAGGAGTGCAGAAGTGAAGAATGCAGCCACATACAGCTGTAGAGGAAAACAGCATAAAATCAGTGATAGTAGCACTTCAAAAGGATTCAATAATTTACAATCAAAACAGAAACACAGAGACATGGAGAAAAGCGGAGGCCGAACACATGGATGCAAGTGATAATCTTACCCAGAGCTGACATCAGACAGATATGTCAGACATAAAGACAGTTAATTACTTGATTCATTAATCATGTCATTGGTTTATTAATCTTTAAAAACTTTCCAGCAATAAATAAGACAGGATTCCCTTTTTATCCCAACAAGGGAAATTCAGAAATGCATACTACTACCACCACTTTTCTACAGTACTACTACTACACGGAAACTAATACTACTAATTTTTACTTTATCTACTGCAAATGTCAAATGTCAAGTTAAGTCAAGTCAAATTTATTTACATAGTGCTTTTTACAATAAACATTGTCTTAAAGCAACTTTAAAGAATCCAGGACCAACAGATAAAAAATCCTTATTGAGTAAGCCGAGGGCGAGAGTGGTAAGGAAAAACTCCCTTAAAATTACAGGAAGAAATCTTGAGAAGAACCAGACTCAGCAGGGACCCATCCTTCTGTGGCCTGGAGGATACTTTAAATAAATAGGATTTACACAAATCACACAAACACAAAATTAAATTGAACTAAAAGTTATAACTAGCAAAAGTCTTTGATAAAGTCCGTTGTAAGTTCTGGACATTTTTGGTGCAAAATTGATGTTTTTACCACTTGTGACTGTGCTATTCGGTAGAAATCATCATCTGTACATAATAGATTCATACAGGAATGGGTGAATGAATTAAATAAATGGTTAATGGATGAATAAATACTGGTAACCAAGCAATAACAATAAAGAAAAAATAGTAATCAAGGGCGTCTGACACAGAAAGCCTGGTGGGGCACAATAAACTCTGTGGGCAGTATCTAAAACTACACACAAACTTTCAAACACAAACAATTTAAGTCACAAATGCACAGATTAACATAAAGCAAGAGTTAGCAGAAGTGGAGACTGGAATGTGAGTGACATCACCAATGTAGGCATTTGATCTCACACAACTGGTGTATTATTTGGTATACTGACAAGGGGTGCATTTTCCAAAATGTTCATAAAAGTGCGTAAGTACTTTGTAACCTCGTACTTAAGAACATTCTTAAATGTACGAGTGTTTCCCGAAACCCTTCATAACTAACATAGTACCTAAACATACAGGTATACAGGTGTTTTAAAACCATAGCTTCATCGAACGTTTACAACGACTGTGGTTAAGTTGTGTATTCCTAACTACAACTGAAGTCCTGTGGTTAAAAGCGTAGTTCCTGGTGGCTATGTCACCGATGACTTAGGACGCAGTAAGGACATGAGTCACACGGACTTTCCCAAACCGTTCCCTCCTCACTAACACTCGCCTTAAGAGACCCTACTAGACCTTAACAGACCCTACTAGAACTTAATAAACTTTAACAGACCCTACTATAGCTTAAAAGATCCTACTTGACCTTAATAGACCTCAACAGACCCTAAAGGACCTTAACAGACCTTAGTAGACGTTAATAGAAATGATCAGACCGTAGTGGACCTTACCGGACCTCAACAGACCTTAACAGACCTTACTAGACCTTAACAGACCTTACTAGATTTTAACAGACCCTACTAGACCTTAACAGACCTTACTGGACCTTAACAGACATTACAAGACAATAACAGGCCTTACTGGACCTTAACGAACCTTACTAGACCTTAAAAGGCATTATTAGACATTAACAGGCCTTAGAAGACCTTACTGGACCTTAACAGACCTTACTAGACCTTAGGAGACCTTAACAGACCTTAGTATACCTTACTGGACCTTAACAGACCTTACTAGTCCTTAACAGAAATTAATAGACATTAACAGGCCTTACTGGACCTTAATAGACTTGAACAGACCTTACTAAACCTTAACAGGCATTGCTAGACATTATCAGGCCTTACTGAACCTGATCAGACCTTAACCGGACTTACTGGACCTTAACAGGCCTTACTGGACCTTAACAGACCTTACTAGACTTTAACAGACTTTACTAGATCTTAACAGATTTTAGGAGACTTTGAAAGACCTTAATAGACCTTAACAGACCTTACTAGACCTTAACAATGGTTACTAGACCTTAACAGACCTTAGCAGACCATACTAGACCTTATCAAGCCTTACTGGACTTTAACAGACCTTACAGGACCTAAAGTGACTTTACTGGACCTTGACAGGCCTTACTGGACCTTAACAGACATTACTAGACATTAACAGGCCTTAATTGACTTTAACAGACCTTACTAGACATTAATAGGCCTTACTAGATCTTTTCAGACCTTAGCAGTCCTTACTGGACCTTAAGAGACATAAACAGACCTTACTGGACTTTAACAGACCTTAGTAGACCTTAATGTAGCACCTAAGCTTACTAATAACAAAAGGGCGCTAACACTTAACTAGGTTCGAAAAGCGGTACACCTTGAAATTAAGAGAGGAGGTGAAGTTGAACAATTAACACATTTATTGCTACACAAGCAATGAATTAACACATACAGCGCTGCATAAAACTTAGAAATAAAAAAATTAAATAGAGCTTTTAAAAATAAATAAAAGAACTTCAATTCATTACCACTCCTTATATTTAAAGAGGTATGGATTCCAAAGTTCAGTTCTAGTCCTTGAATGTAAATTAAAGGTGTTTCCTATGGCTGTTCTACCCGGGTAGAGTAATTAGTGTAAGTAAGTTCTTATCTGATGTTGGGCAAAACTCTGATATATCCGCTGTCTCCTGTAAACGGTCTTAACGGTAGGCCACACCGCTTCTTTGATCGTCAGCAGTTCACAGGGCTGGGCTCGCCATCACAATCCTCCAAATCTTTCTGTGTCTCTAAGAAAAACCAATCGGAGTTTCAAACACTTATTACTTGACAGAAAACTGCCTCCCTCATGTTCACAGCTGGAATTCGTATATTGCTCAGCTGGTCTGCAGCACGATGCAAAATCTCTCCAGCCAAAAAGGAAAACTAACAAAAGTAACGTCTTTTTCTAATACTGCGCCCTCTTTTGGGGACAACAAGTAATTACACCTCTTAAATGACTTGAAGTTTTAGTAGCTCCATATTTCATTTGGTTTACATTAACAGACCTTAGTAGATTTTACTATACCTTAACATACCTTACGAGACCTTAAAAGACCTTAGTAAACCTGACTGGACCTTAACACACCTTACTGGACCTTACCGGACCTTACCAGAACTTACTGGACCTTACCAGACATAACTAGACTTTAAAATAACTTAGTGGACCTTAACAGACCTTACTGGACCTTAACAAACCTTACTAGACGTTAACAGACCTTACTGGACCTTAAAAAACCTTAATGGACCTTAACAGAACTTACTGGACATTAACAGACGTTACTGGATGTTAACAGACCTTACTGGACCTTAACAGACCTTACTGAACATTAACACACCTTACAGGACCTTAATGGACCTTAACAGACCTTACTGGACCTTTTGGACTTTACTGGACATTACTGGACCTTAACAAACCTTAACAGAAATTACTGGACCTTAACAGACATTACTAGACCTTAACAGACCTTACTGGACCTTAACAGACCTTACTGGACCTTAACAGACCTTAGTGAACCTTAACAGACCTTACTACACCTTAACAGACTATACTAAACCTTAACAGACCTTACTGGACCTTAACAGACTATACTAAACCTTAAAAAAATATTACTAACCCTTAAAAGACCTTACTGGACTTTACCAGACCTTAGTGGACACAAACAGACCTTAGTAGACCTTAACAGAAATTAATGGACCTTAAAAGACCTTATTACATCTTAACAGGCATTACTGGACCTTAAGAGGCCTTACTGGACCTTAAAAGACCTTACTGAACCTTAACAGACCTTAATAGACCCTAACAGACCTTACTAGAAATTACTAGACGTTAACGGACCTTAACAGACTTTACTGGACCTTAACAGACCTTACATGACCTTAACAGACCTTACTGGACCTTAACAGACCATACTGGACTTTAACGGACTTTAACTAGACCTTACTAGGCCTTAACAAACCTACTAGACTTTAAAAGACTTTACTGGACCTTAAAATACCTTACTGAACCTTACCAGACAATACTAGACCTTAACAGACTTTACTGGACCTTAACAGACCTTACTGGACCTTAACAGACCTTACTGAACCTTAACAGGCCTTACTGGACGTTACAGACCTCACTGAACCCTAAATGACCTAAATAGACCTTAACAGACCTTAACAGACTTTAATAGACCTTAACAGACCTTACTAGACATTACTAGACCTTAACGGACCTTAAAAGACTTTACTAGACTTTAACAGACCTTACTGGACCTTAACAGACCTTAACAGACATTACTAGACCTTAACAGACCCTACTGGACCTTACAAGACCTCACTGGACTTTAACAGACCTTACTAGACCTTAACAGACCTTACTTGACCTTAACAGATCTTACTAGACCTTAACAGGCCTTACTGGATTTTAACAGACCTTAATGAAACTTAACAGACCCTAGTAGATCTTAACAGACCTTAACAGACATTACTAGACCTTAACGGACCTTAACAGACTTTACTGGACCTTAACAGACCTTACTGGACCTTAACAGACCTTAACAGAAATTACTGGACCTCAACGGACATTACTGGACCTTAACAGATCTTACTGGACCTTAACAGACCTTACTGGACCTTAACAGACCTTATTGGACCTTAACAGACCTTACTGGACCTTAACATATTTTAATAAACCTTAAAATACCTTACTAGACCTTAACAGACTTTACTAAACCTAATAAACCTTTACAGACATTACTAGACCTTAACAGACCTTACTAGACCTTAACAGACCTTACTGGACCTTACCGGACCTTACCAGATTTTACTGAACCTTACCAGACATTACTAGACCTTAACAGACAATACTGGACCTTAACCGGCCTTACTGGACCTCAACAGACATTACTAGACATTACAGGCCTTAATTGACCTTAACAGACCTTACTAGACATTAACAGGTCTAACTAGATATTTTCAGACCTTAGTAGTCCTAACTGGACCTTAGTAGATCTTACTAGACCTTAACATAACTTACGAGATCTTAATAGACTTTAGTAGACCTTACTGGACCTCAACAGATCTTACTGGTCTTTAAGAGACCTTAACAGACATTACTACACCTTAAAAGACCTTACTAGACCTTAACAGACCTTACTGGACCTTACCAGGCCTTATTGGACCTTACCAGACATAACTAGACCTTAAAACCCCTTGGTGGTCCTTAGCCCGTGAACGGGCTTTGAATTTTTATTATTGTGTTTCTCTGTATACTGTTACACCGTCAAAATATCATTGTTGGTAAACAAGGAACCTTCTGATAGCTTAAAATCTCTAGTTTTTAGCAACGTAAACATTGAGCTTATTTTGTTTATAAGCTCTTTTAAAAACACAAAAGAATTGTAGGTCTGAAAAATTTCTGCCAGAAGTACAGCGTTTATATTTTGTAATATTATACTGCGGTACTTACTTTCATACCGACAACATTTATACCAAACAAGCCAGCACAACTTCACCATCACATTTCTGCTGTTTGTTTTACTTCAAATACATCAGCATCCAAAATATCCCGAAAAAGTTTTATATCTGATAAAGCATCATCATGATCAGGTCATCATGCATAATCAAAGCACTCAGTAAACATCAACACTGCGACAAAGTTATAACTAGCGTTAGCACAACAGCTAAAGTAGCGCTTACCTGCTTCTGTAAGCTTCAATCTGAGTCCACATTTATATCCATTAGCCGTTTTATTCAGATAAAATCCACTTTTTTGTAAATGTTTGTAAAGCACCGCCGCCATCTTGGATATGGGCAAAAATATTAATAATTTTATATAGTCAATAATAAGCTCGTTTCTGAGCATATCTGTATAAAACCGAGCTTAAAACATTCAGAAAAGGTCCCTCCTACTGATTCTGCTCATTGGTTATCAGTCATGTCCTGTTGTACCGTTACAGCCAATGTAGGGACAGTTACTCATGACCCCACAGAATAAATAATTTTCATTGGAGAAATGCAAAAATATTAGCATATCTTGCTTGTGATTGGAGGACCAGCTTATATTCCACTTACCATTTTGAATTTAGCTTGTCGGATTGGTGTAAACAGCTGTATTTCACCCACCGTCACTATGGATGCACGCGCTCAGGTTTTGCGCACACACATTTCACACCACTGAGTCAAATCAGTGAGAGATTCTTAACAGAAATGCTTGTCAAAGCCCTCTGATTCGATTCAAACGAATCTTTGGTTTGAAACGACTCATTCTGCCTGCGTGCAGCCTTATGATACAAAGTAACGCTTTCAGGCTGGAGAGAAGGGAGAGGGGGAAGGGTGCATTACAGCTGCAGGGACAGAATGTGAGAATGTTTTACACCCCAAACCACATACATATGTTATAAATAATCACTTTATAAAGTATAAATAATGCATTTTACACATTTAATCTGCAGTATAACCTGTTTATTTTGAGTTGGAAAGCTTTGGAGAGTAGCCGGGTCTCCTATTGTTCCAATTATAATAACTCCAGATCAGAATGAGGTAGAGGCCTAAAATTTGAGTTGATGTTAGAAAACACCCTTGAGCACAGCTCTATAGTGTTGTGTAGGTGATACACAGACCTGCAGTCCTACTTATACTCACTCAAACTTTGATTTTCAAAAAAAAAGTAAAAAGCGCCTACATTTTTGGGTTATTTTATAATCATTTGAGCATAATAAAATATCATTATGGCATTTGGCTGTGTTTTTCTGATACTTTAAAGGGTTTTCTATAACACTAAAGTATAATTTTTGTGTTATCTTATAAACTTTCTGAATGAGAAGCCTTAGAAACTAGGTATGTCTTTCAGGCGGAAAATGCACAAAAAAAGGCCGGACTGCCAAGGGGTTTTAACAGACCTTAGTGGACCTTAACAGACCTTACTGGACCTTAACAAACCTTACTAGACTTTCACAGACCTTATTGGACCTTAAAATACCTTACTGGACCTTAACAGACCTTACTGGACATCAACAGACTTTACTGGACCTTAACAGACCTTACTGGACCTTAACAGACATTACTGGATTTTAACAGACCTTACTAGACCTCACTGGACCTTAACAGACCTTTCTAGACCTTAACAGACATTACTTGACCTTAACAGACCTTACTGGACTTTTACAGACCTTAACAGACATTACTGGACCTTAACAGACATTACTGGACCTTAACAGACCTTACTGGACCTGAATAGACCTTATTGTACCTTAACAGACTATACTAAACCTTAACAAACCTTACTGTACCTTAACAGACTTTACTAGACCTTTACAGACATTACTAGACCTTAAAAGACCTTACTGGACTTTACCAGACCTGAGTGGACCCTAACAGACCTTACTGGACCTTAACAGACCTTACTGGACCTTAACAGGCCTTACTGGAGACATTAACTGACCTTAATAGACCTTAACAGAATTTACTAGTCATTACTAGACCTTAACTGACCTTAACAAACTTTACTGGACTTTAGCAGACCTTTCTGGACCTTAACAGACCTTAACAGACCTTACTGAACCTTAACAGACCTTACTGAACTTTAACGGACCTTAACAGACGTTACTAGAATTTAACAGACTTTGCTAGACCTGAACAGATCTTACTGGACCTTACTAGACCTTAACAAACCTTACTAGATTTTAAAAGACTTTACTGGACCTTACTAGACCTTAACAAACCTTACCAGACATTACTAGACCTTAACAGATCTTACTGGACCTTACTAGACCTTATCAAACCTAACTAGACCTTAAAAACCTTACTGGACCTTAACAGACAGTATTGGACCTTAACAGACATTACTGGACCTTAACAGACTTTACTGGACCTTACAAGATTTTAACAGACCTTACAAGACCTTAAAAGACCTTACTGGACCTTAACAGACAGTATTGGACCTTAACAGACATTACTGGACCTTAACAGACTTTACTGGACCTTACAAGATTTTAACAGACCTTACAAGACCTTAAAAGACCTTACTGGACCTTACCGGCCTTTACTCGACCCTACCTGACCTTACCAGACGCTCGCCTTGACGCTCGCTCTGGCTGCACGCTTTCTGTCTGCTCTCCGCTTGCTTTTAGTTTTTAGCTATTTTAGTAATTTTATTATCTTTTATTTCTAAAATATAGAGCTCAATCAGCAGACACCGACAATAGATCGGCTGGAAAGGCACAGAATTACAGAACTACATTAAAGTAGACACTTAGTTAACTGTGTTTTCCACTAGCCGTCAGACTGAACTCGGGCACAGTTATCAGGACTACCATGGCTCCTATCACTACAGCGGGTTCTTCGTGCTGCTCCAACTGCTACAGACTCCTACGGGAAATCGCTGTGCTGGAGACAAAAATGCTCACAATCCTACCTAGAACGGACAGGAGAAATGGTTCCAGATCACTCAAGAGTGAGTCAAAATCTAACACAGAAAAACCAGCTAAGCTAAGGCTAGACAGCTTAACAGACTTCCCAAAGCTTGACAGAATTCAATCAAAACAGGGAAACAGAAACGAACCATGTGAGAGAATAAGTCGGTTGCAAAAACTTGGAGCAAAACCAAAAGCACAAAAGCAGCAGGTGGCTGTCTTAATTTCTTCCACGCCAGACTGTTCATCATGGGCTCGGAAAGCTAAAACTATTCCAAAAGCTAGCACAATTGCACCCCGTGGGAAAATAGCAGGGTCGCAACAAAAACCGATCCCTTTGCGGAATCGTTTTGAACCGCTCAGAAATCTGATCGAGGTTACCCCCAGCGGTAATGGTAACAAAACAAAATCAGCGAAGCTGACTATAAAAGGGGACTCAAAGCGGGCTAGCAAAAACACAAGGCTGATTAAACAGAGGCCCTTGCCTGACGCAGAGAACGCTCCGAAAACTCTGATCGTCGGTGACTCTGCCATCAAGAATATAGGCAGCAGATCAATGCTAACATGCTGTCTCCCGAATGTGACTGTCTCGGAATTAAATGAGGAACTTCCCAACATCCTCTCCCAGCATGGAGTGATCGACCGAATTATTCTGCACGTGGGCAGAAATGACATTCGCATAGAGGAGTCAGAAATCTTAAAGAACAACTTCACTGAACTGTTTAATACACTTGAGAAGCTGACTGCTTAGAAGTGGGCCTCTCCCAGCCCGAGGATCTAATATGTTTTCACGGCTACTCAACCTCAACATGTGGCTAAGCAGAACCTGCAGTTTGAAAGGTATGGATTATATTGACAATTTTAATTTATTCTGGGGACGCAGAGAATTTTTTTTTACCCAGATGGCACCCACCTAAGCAAGACTGGAGTGAAGGCACTAAAGGACAACCTCCATTTTGCTCTTCACCACCCATCTGCTTCTTGGACTGACTCGACACAATACGTGCATCCTCAACCTCCCTCACCTGCTTTCAACCATGAAGGACCATCAAACATACAATCCCCATCACTGGAGAACACAGCTCAGGCTGAGTTTCTGACTCTTGACGAAAGCTATTACGACCTTCATCATCAGGCAGTGACACAGCAGTCAACAGCAGAGACATCACAGTCATCCTCCAACTTCTCTCTCTCAACATCACCTCCACATATGGATTTCACAGAGAAAATGGAGAAACTGGTGTGTGTTGGGACTAAATTCTCACACTCCATCTCAGCCAGTCCACAGGTTTCACCCAAAAAGCGCAGGGCACCCCTTACCCCCTGTCCATAGCCCCCTCCCCGTTCTCTGAGGCCACTTCAGCACCGTCAGCAGCAGCCTTGTACTTCATCTACTCTGGCTGTACAGAGTTCAGAATGTTCAGCAAGTACAAGAATACAAAACAATGATAACACGTTGTGATGTGTTCAGGGTCCTAGCTATAGCATATATGTTACTGACAACAGTGTGGAGAGTAAGCTTGGACCCAGTATGCCTGAAATGTTTGCTATTCCTGTGTTGATTAGAAATAGAAAGAAAAGAACGCATTCAGCATATCAAGTCAACCAGTCTAACCTCTTACCTGTACCACGACAACCTCGGGCTGCCCCAGGGGCTCTTGTGGTTCCTTTAAAGCTAGCTCTGCTTAATATTAGATCTCTAGCCAACAAATCATTTTTAGTGAATGACATAATTCTATCCTACGGTTTAGATTTTCTGTTTCTAACTGAAACATGGTTAGCAGAAGGCAGCAGTGCTACTGTTCTTAATGAAACAGCACCAGCAAACTTCAGTTCTATGAATGTGTGTCGAAGTGGTAGGAAAGGTGGAGGAGTAGCTGCCTTATTTAAAGATGTATTCCAGTGCAAAGAGACCGTGCTTGGCAATTTTATGTCTTTTGAATACCTCTGTTTTATTTTGAAGGGTACTACCAAAATTTTATTTTTAACCATTTATAAACCTCCAAGATACTCTGCACATTTTATAGATGAATTTGCTGAACTACTGTCAGTTATCTCCACTGAGTACAGCTTTTTCATCATAACTGGGGATTTTAACATCCACTTAGATAATAACAAGGACAATAACACCAAAGAACTTTTTGGACTTTTTGACACGTTTGGTCTATTGCAACATGTGAAAGGGCCTACACATACTCGAGGGCACACTCTGAATCTAGTTATTTCTAAAGGTCTTAACATTTCTTTTGTTATGGTCAAGGACTTGGCCCTCTCTGATCATTTTTGTGTCTTCTTTGAAATGCTGATCACTCCAGATGCTCAAACTAGCTCTGTTTCTGTTAAGAAAAGGTACATAAATGAAAGTACTAGTTTTCGGTTTATGGAGGCCATAGCTATATCACCAACTTTAATTGCAGAGTCAGTTGATGAACTCCTGGATAACTTTAACGTGAAAATATTGACTGTCATGGATGTGGTTGCCCTGGTAAAAGTCATGAAAACGTTGAGCAAACAGAAAGCACCATGGCGTAACACAATGATGGTAATAGCTCTGAAAAGAGAATGCAGGAGAGCTGAACGTAAGTGGAGGAATAATAAACTTCAAATCCACTATGATCTCTAAAAGCAAAGCCTTTGTAGTTTTAACTCGGAGTTATGCAGGGCTAGACAGCTGCACTTCTCTAAGATCATTAACAGGAACATCAACAACACCCGCACTCTATTCAACGTGGTCGACAAGCTTACAAATCCTCCAAAACAGATCACGCCAGAACTTCTGTCCACAGAGAAATGTAATGAGTTTGCTCATTTCTTCTGTGAAAAAATCAAAACTATTAGACTGACCATCAACGCCACTCAGTCAAATGATGAAACCATGCTGCCCCTACAGACACCTAAAAATAACATGACTATTATGTCACAATTTAATACAATAGACCAAAACACTCTGGAGAAAACAGTTCAGCATCTTAAATCATCGACATGTTGTCTCGACATACTGCCATCTGAATTTTTTTAAACTATTTTTAACTCTGTAAAAACTGATTTGCAACAAATAGTTAATGGCTCACTAGCATCAGGCATTTTCCCAAAGTCACTGAAAACAGCTGCCATTAAACCACTCCTAAAAAAGAGAACTCTGGATGCGTCTGTGTTAATCAACTACAGGCCGGTCTCAAATCTTCCTTTCATAGCTAAGATCATTGAGAAAGTTGTTTACAATCAAGTCAGCAGTTTTTTGAATTCCAGTGGTTATTTTGACAAATTTCAGTCAGGCTTTCGACCTCACCACAGCACTGAAACGGCTCTCGTAAAAGTGTTAAATGATCTACGGCTGAATACTGACTCGGGTAAAATATCGGTTCTGGTTTTACTGGATCTTAGTGCTGCCTTTGACACTGTAGATCATAGAATATTGCTGGATAGGTTGGAAAACTGGGTTGGACTTTCCGAAACAGTCCTTAATTTGTTCAGGTCTTATTTAGAAGACCGGAGTTACTTCGTCACTATTGGCAGCTGTGAATCCGACAGGGTGGCTATGACATGTGGAATCCCCCAGGGATCAGTTCTCTGACCTCTTCTGTTCAATATTTATATGCTGCCATTAGGCCAAATGCTACAGGCTAACAACATTGATTACCATAGTTACGCAGATGACACACAGATATATCTGGCTCTCTCACCAGATGATTACAGCCCAATAGATTCACTGTGTCAGTGTCTGGAGGACATCAATAACTGGATGAGCCAGAATTTTTTACAGTTAAATAAGGACAAAACAGAGATTGTTGTGTTTGGTAGCAAAGAAAAGAGGACCAGTGTCATTGAACACCTCAGTTCCCGGGCTCTAAAAACCAAAGACCAAGTCCGAAATCTTGGCGTTCTAATAGACTCAGATCTCACATTCACCAGCCATATAAAAACCATCACCAAAACAGCCTTCTACCATCTTAGAAATATAGCCAAAATCAAGGTGCCAACAAGACCTAGAGAAGCTGATCCATGCTTTTATCTCCAGTAGGGTGGACTATTGTAATGGTCTCTTAACTGGACTTCCCAAAAAGACCATTAAACAGTTACAGCTCATTCAGAACGCTGCTGCTAGAGTTTTAACTAAGACGAAGAGAACTGAGCACATCACTCCAGTTCTAAAATCTCTACACTGGCTTCCAGTTAGTTACAAAATAGAATTTAAAGTGCTGCTACTGGTCTATAAATCACTGAATGGGTTCGGCCCAGAATACATCTCAGAAATGTTTAGAGAATATAAACCCAGTAGATCTCTTAGATCCATGGACTCAGGTCAGCTAGTTGAGCCCAGAGTCCAAACTAAACATGGTGAAGCAGCATTTAGCTGTTGGGCTGCATATAACTGGAACAGACTGCCAGGAGATATTAGATGTTCCGCAAATGTAGAAATGTTTAAATCCAGGTAAAAAACTTTTCATTTTTTTTGTGCCTATGATTGAGCTCGAAATTTTTTTTATTACCCTATTTCTTTTAGTTTTTCATGCTCTTAATAATTCTTTTTATAAAGTAGTGTGCATTCTAAATTGTAGTGTATATTTAACTATATTTTCTTTTAGTTTTCATGTTTTAATTGCTTATCTCTCTTGTTTTAATTTCTTATTTCCCAAATTGTAAGGTATATTTTACAATATTTTCTTTTAATTTATCACTTTCTTAATTTTTTATCTTTCTTGTTTGAATTTCATGCTCTATTAATTGTAACTAAATGTTTGCAAGAAGTCTTTCTGAGATTCTAGATCTCAGGAATGTTTTAATGCTTTTAATTAATTAATTTATCTTATGTAAAGCACTTTGAATTGCCACTGTGTATAAACAGTGCTATACAAATAAACTTGCCTTGCCTTGCCTTGCCTTGCCTTACTAGACCTTAACAGACTTTACTGTACCATAACAGAACGTTAAAAGACCTTGCTGGAACTTTACAGACTATACTAAAACTTAACAGACCTTACTGGACCTTAACAGAAATTAACAGACATTACTGGACTTTAACAGACATTACTAGACATTAACAGACCTTACTGGACCTTACCAGACCTCACTGGACTTTAACAGACCTTACTAGACCTTAGCAGACCTTACTTGACCTTATAAGATCTTACTAGACCTTACTAGACATTGCTGGACCTTAACAGATCTTAGTACACCTTAACAGGCATTACTGGACCTTAACAGATCTTACTAGACCTTAACAGGCCTTACTGAATCTTAACAGAACTTAATGAACCTTAACAGACCTTAAAAGACCTTAACAGACTTTACTGGACCTTACCGGACATTAACAGACCCTTCTGGACCTGAACAGACCTTATTAGACCTTAACAGACTTTACTGGACCTTACCAGACTTTACTGGACCTTAACAGACCTTAGTGGACCTTAACAGACCTTAGTGGACCTTAACAGATTTTACTAGACCTTAACAGACCCTACTGAACCTTAAAAGACCTTACTGGATCTTAACAGACCTTACTGGATCTTAACAGACCTTACTGGACATTAACAGACCTTACTAGACTTCAACAGACCTTACTGGACCTTTACAGACCTTAGTGGACTGTAAAAGACATTAATGGACCTTAACAAACCTTAGTAGACCTTAACAGGCCTTACTGGAGCTTTACAGACCTTACTAGACCTTAACAGACCTTACTGAACCTTATCAGACCTTAGTGAACCTTAACAGACCTTAACAGACCTTACTGACCCTTAACAGACCTCACTGGACTTTAACAGACCTTACTAGACCTTAGCAGACCTTACTTGACCTTATTAGATCTTACTAGACCTTACTAGACATTGCTGGACCTTAACTGATCTTAGTACACCTTAACAGGCATTACTGGACCTTAACAGATCTTACTAGACCTTAACAGGCCTTACTGAATCTTAACAGAACTTAATGAACCTTAACAGACCTTAAAAGACCTTAACAGACTTTACTGGACCTTACCGGACCTTAACAGACCCTTCAGGACCTGAACAGACCCTTCTGGACCTGAACAGACCTTACTAGACCTTAACATACTTTACTGGACCTTACCAGACTTTACTGGACCTTAACAGACCTTAGTGGACCTTAACAGACCTTAGTGGACCTTAACAGATTTTACTAGACCTTAACAGACCCTACTGAACCTTAAAAGACCTTACTGGATCTTACCAGACCTTACTGGATCTTAACAGACCTTACTGGACATTAACAGACCTTACTAGACTTCAACAGACCTTACTGGACCTTTACAGACCTTAGTGGACTGTAAAAGACATTAATGGACCTTAACAAACCTTAGTAGACCTTAACAGGCCTTACTGGAGCTTTACAGACCTTACTAGACCTTAACAGACCTTACTGAACCTTATCAGACCTTAGTGGACCTTAACAGACCTTAACAGACCTTACTGGACCTTAACAGACCTCACTGGACTTTAACAGACCTTACTAGACCTTAGCAGACCTTACTTGACCTTATTAGATCTTACTAGACCTTACTAGACATTGCTGGACCTTAACAGATCTTAGTACACCTTAACAGGCATTACTGGACCTTAACAGATCTTACTAGACCTTAACAGGCCTTACTGAATCTTAACAGAACTTAAAAGACCTTAACAGACTTTACTGGACCTTACCGGACCTTAACAGACCTTTCTGGACCTGAACAGACCTTACTAGACCTTAACAGATTTTACTGGACCTTACCAGACTTTACTGGACCTTAACAGACCTTAGTGGACCTTAACAGACCTTAGTGGACCTTAACCGATTTTACTAGACCTTAACAGACCCTACTGAACCTTAAAATACCTTACTGGATCTTAACAGACCTTACTGGATCTTAACAGACCTTACTGGACCTTAACAGACCTTACTAGACTTTAACAGACCTTACTGGACCTTTACAGACCTTAGTGGACTGTAAAATACATTAATGGACCTTAACAAACCTTAGTAGACCTTAACAGGCCTTACTGGAGCTTTACAGACCTTACTAGACCTTAACAGACCTTACTGAACCTTATCAGACCTTAGTGGACCCTAACAGACCTTAACAGACCTTACTGGACCTTAACAGACCTTAGTAGACCTTACCAGACCTTAACAGACGTTAGTAGAACTTGAAAGGCCTTAGTAGACCTTACTTTACCTTAACAGACCTTACGAGACCTTAAAAGACTTTACTGGACCTTACAGACATTACTGGACCTTAACAGACCTTTCAGGACATTAAACGACATTAGTAGACCTTACTGGACCTTAGTACACCTTACTAGACCTTAGCAGACCTTACTAAACCTTACTGGACCTTACCGGATCTTACTGGTTTGTACCGGACCTTACTGAACCTTACCAGACATTACCAGACCTTAACAGACCTTACTGGACCCTAACAGACCTTAATGAATCTTAAAATACCCCACTAGACCTTAAAAGACATTACTGAACATTAAAGGCCTTACTAGACTTTAACAGACCTTATTGGACCTTAACAGACCTTAGTGGATTTTAAAAGACCTTAATAGTTCTTAACAAACCTTAACAGACTTTACTGGACCTTAACAGACCCTTCTGGACCTGAACAGACCTTACTAGACCTTAACAGACTTTACTGGACCTTACCAGACTTTACTGGACCTTAACAGACTTTATTGGACCTTAACAGACCTAACTGAACCTTAACAGACATTACTAGACCTTAACAGGCCTTACTTGACCTTAAAAGACATTACTGGATTTTTACAGACCTTACTGAACCTTAACAGACCTTAGTGGACTTTAACAGACCTTACTTGACCTTAACAGACCTTACTGGACCTTAAAAGACCTTACTGGACCTTAAAAGACCTTACTGGACCGTAACAGATATTACGAGACTTTAAAAGACCTTATTGGACCTTAACAGACAGTAATGGACCTTAACAGGCCTTAGTAGACCTTAACAGGTATTACTGAACCTTAACAGACCTTACTAGAGAGTATCAGGCTTTACTGGACCTTAACAGAAACTACTAAACCTTAACAGATCTTACTGAACCATAACAGACATAACAGACCTTACAGAACAATAACAGACCTTACTGAACCTTAAGAGACCTTAATAGTTCTTAACAAACCTTAAAAGATTTTAATAGACATTACTAGACCTTATGGGACCTTAACAGACTTTACTGGACCTTACCAGACCCTACTGGACCTTAAAAGAACTTACTGGACCTTAACAGACATTACTGGACCTTAACAGACAATACTAGATCTTAACAGCCCTTAATAGATATAAACAGACCATAGTGGACCTTAACAGACTTTACTAGACCTTAACGGACTTTAACAGACCTTACTGGACCTTAACAGACTTTTAAAAAACCTTAAAAGACCTTTACAGACCTTAATAGACATTACTGGACCTTAACAGACCTTACTAGACCGTATCAGGCCTTAATGTACCTTAAAAGACCTTACTGAACCTTAACAGACCTTACTGAACCATAACAGACCTTACTGAACCATAACAGACCTTACTGAACCTTAACAGACCTTAAAAGTTCTTAACAAACCTTAACAGACCTTAATAGACATTGCTACACCTTATGGGACCTTATCAGACTTTACTGGACCTTACTGAACCTTAACAGACCTTACTAGACCTTAACAGACTTTACTGGACCCTACCAGACCTTAGTAGACCTTAACAGATTTTACAAGACCTTAACAAACCTTACCAAACCTTAACAAACCTTACTTGACCTTAAACGACCTTACTGGATCTTAACAGACCTTATGGGACCTTAACAGACCTTACTAGATTTTAAAAGACCTTACTGGACCTTAAAAGACCTTAGTGGACCGTAAAAGACATTAATGGACCTTAACAGACCTTAGTACACCTTAACAGGCCTTACTAGACCTTAACAGACCTTAATGAAACCTTAAAAGATTTTAGGGGACCTTAACAGACTTTACCAGACCTTACTGGACCTTAACAGACCTTAGTGGACCTTAAAATACTTTAGTAGACCTTGCTGGACCTTAGTAGACCCTACTGGACCGTAACAGACCTTACTGGACCTTAAAAGACCTTACTAGACCTCATCAGAGCTTACTGGACCTTTAAAGACCCTACTGGATTTAACAAACCTTACTGGACCTTAACAGACCTTACTAGACTTTACTAGACCTTACTGGACTGTAACATACCTTAAAAGACCTTATTAGAACTTAACAGGCTTTAGTAGACCTAACTAGACCTTACTAGACCTTAACAGACCTTAGTAGACCTTAACAGACTTTAGCAGACCCTACTAGACATTAGGAGACATTAGTAGACCGTACTAGACCTTACTGGACCTTACTGGACCTTACTGGACCTTACTGGACCTTACTGGACCTTACTGAACCTTACTGGACCTTACCAGACCTTACTGGACCGTACCGGACCTTACCGGACCTTAACAGACCTTACTGGACCTTAACAGACCACACTAGATTTTAACAGACTGTAGAAGACATGAACAGACCTTACTAGACCTTAAAAGACCTTAGTAGACCTTAACAGACCTTAGTACCCTTAAAAGACTTTAGTAGACCTAATTAGACCTTACTAGACCTAAACAGACTTTAGAAGACCTTACTAGACATGAAGAGACATTAGTAGACCCTACTGGACCTTAGTAGACCTTACTGGACCCTAACAGACCTTACTGAACCTTAACAGACCTTACTGGACCTATCAGACCTTACTAGACTTTAACAGACCTTGATAGACCTTACTGGACTTTACCGGACTTTACTGGACCTTAACAGACCTTACTGAACCTTACCAGACATTACTAGACATTAACAGACCTTACTGGACCCTAACAGACCTTAATATATCTTAAAATACCCTACTAGACCTTAACAGACCTTACTGGACTTTAAAAGACCTTACTAGACTTTAACAGACCTTATTGGACCTTAACAGACCTTAGTGGACCTTAATAGACCTTAGTGGACATTAAAATACATTAATTGACCTTAACAGACCTTACTAGACCTTAACAAGCATTACTGGACCTTAAAAGACCTTACTAGATCGTATCAGGCCTTACTGGACCTTAACAGACCTTAGTGAACCTTAACAGACCTTAGTGAACCTTAACAGACCTTACTAAACCTTAAAAGACCTTAATAGTTCCTAACAAACCTTAACAAGCATTACTGGACCTTAACAGACCTTACTAGACCTTAACAGACTTTAGTGGACCTTAACAGACCTTACTGAACCTTAACAGACATAACTAGACCTTAAAAGGCCTTATTTGACCCAAACAGACCTTACTGGATTTTTACAGACCTTACTGAACCTTAAAAGACCTTACTGAACCTTAACAGACTTTACTGGACCTTACCAGACTTTACAAGACCTTAACAGATATTACGAGACTTTAACAGACGTTATTGGACCTTAACAGACATTATTGGACCTTAAAAGACCTTAGTGGACCTTAAAAGACCTTAGTGGACCTTAACAGACAGTAATGGACCTTAACAGGCCTTATTAGACCTTAACAGGTATTACTGAACCTTAACAGACCCTTCTAGAGAGTATCAGGCTTCACTGGACCTTAACAGACCTTACTGAACCTTAACAGACCTTACTGAACCATAACAGACATAACAGATCTTCCAGAACCATAACAGACCTTAATGAACCTTAAGAGACCTTAATAGTTCTTAACAAATCTTAAAAGACCTTAATAGACATTACTAGACCTTATGGGACCTTAACAGACTTTACTGGACCTCACCAGACCTTACTGGAACTTAAAATGAACTTACTGGACCTTAACAATCCTTAACATACATTACTGGACCCTAACAGACATTAATAGACCTTAAAAGCCCTTACTAGATATTAACAGACCTTAGTGGACCTTAAAAGACTTTAGTAGACCTTAACAGACCTTACTGGACTTTAACAGACCTTACTGGACCTTAACAGACTTTAAAAAAACCTTAAAAGACCTGTACAGACCTTATTAGACATTACTAGACCTTAACAGACCTTACTAGACCTTAACAGACCTTATTGGATCTTAACAGACCTTGGTGGACCTTAACAGACCTTAGTGGACATTAACAGACATTAATAGACCTTAACAGACCTTAGTAGACTATAACAAGAATTACTGGACTTTAACAGACCTTACTAGACCGTATAAGGCCTTAATGGACTTTAAAAGACCTTACTAAACCTTAACAGACCTTTCTGAACCATAACAGACCGTACTGAACCTTAACAGACCTTAATAGTTTCTAACAAACCTTAACAGACCTTAATAGACATTACTACACCTTTTGGGACCTTATCAGACTTTACTAGACCTTACTGGACCTTAACAGACCTGACTGGACCTTAAAAAACCTTACTAGACCCTAACAGACTTTACTGGACCTTACCAGACTTTACTGGACCTTAACAGACCTTAGTAGACCTTAATAGATTTTTCTAGACTTTAACAAACCTTACTGAACCTTAACAAACCTTACTGGACCTTAACAGACCTTACTGGATCATGACAGACCTTACTGGACCTTAAAAATTCTTACTAGACTTTAACAGACCTTACTGGACCTTAACAGACTTTAGTGGACCGTAAAAGACATTAATAAACCTTAACAGACCTCAGTAGACCTTAACAGGCCTAACTGGAGCTTAACAGACCTTAGTAGACCTTAACAGACCTTAATGAAACCTTAACAGACTTTATTGGACCTTAACAGACCTTAACAGACTTTAACAGACCTTACTGGACCTTAACAGATCTTAGTAGACCTTAGCAGACCTTAACAGACGTTAGTAGACCTTAACAGGCCTTAGTAGACCTTAATTTAACTTAAAAGACCTTAAAAGACTTTACTGGACCTTAACAGACCTAGACCTTACTGGACCCTAACAGACCTTACTGGACCCTAACAGACCTTACTGAACCTTAACAGACCTTACTGGACCTATCAGACCTTACTAGACTTTAATAGATCCTTAAAAGACCTTAGTAGACCCTAACAGACCTTAGCGGACCCTACTAGACATTAAGAGACATTAGTAGGCCTTACTAGACCTTACTAGACCTAACTTGACCTTACCGGACCTTACCAGACCTTACTGGACCTTAACGGACCTTAACAGACCTTATTGGACCTTACCAGACCACACTAGATTTTAACAGACTTTAGTAGACATTAAAATACCTTACTAGACCTTAACAGACCTTAGTAGACCTTAACAGACCTTAGTAGATTTTAACAGACTTTAGTAGACCCAACTAGAACTTACTAGACCTTAACAGAACTTAGCAGACCTTACTAGACATGAAGAGACATTAGTAGACCCTACTGGACCTGAGTAGACCTTACTGGACCCTAACAGACCTTACTGGACCCTAACAGACCTTACTGAACCTTAACAGACCTTACTGGACCTATCAGACCTTACTGGACCTTAACAGACCACACTAGATTTTAACAGACTTTAGTAGAAATTAACAGACCTTACTGGACCTTAACAGATTTTAGAATACCTTAAAAGACCTTAGTAGACCTTAACAGACTTTAGTAGACCTAACTAGACCTTACTAGACCTTAACAGACCTTAGCAGACCTTACTAGACATGAAGAGACATTGATAGACCCTACTGGACCTTAGTAGACCTTACTGGACCCTAACAGACAATTCTGAACCTTAACAGACCTTACTGGACCTATCAGACCTTACTAGACCTTAACAGACCTTAATAGACCTTACTGGACTTTACCGGACCTTACTGGACCTTAACAGACCTTACTGGACCTTAAAAGATCTTACTGGACCTTACTGGACTTTTACAGACCTTACAAGACAATGAAAGACCTTACTGGACCTTAACAGACCTTACCTGACTTTAACAGACCTTACTAGACCATAACAGACCTTACTGGACCTTAACAGACCTTACTGGAACTTAACTGACTTTACTAAACCTTAACAGACATTACTAAACCTTAACAGACCTTACTAGACCATAACAGACCTTTCTGGACCTTGACAGACTTTACTGGACCTCAACAGACCTTAACAGACCTTACTGGACCTTAACAGACATTACTGGACTTCATCAGACCTTACTGGACCTTAACAGACATTACTAGACCTTAACATACCTTAATAAACCTTAACAGACCTTACTGGACCTTAGCAAGCCTTACTGGACCTTAAAAGACATTACTGGATTTAAACAGGCCTTACTAGACTCTTACAGACTTTAGTTGACCTTACTAGACCTTAAAAGACCTTACTAGACCTTAGCAGAGCTTAGCAGACCTTACTAGACATTAACAGGCCTTACTGGACCTTAGCAAGCCTTATTGGACCTCAAAAGACCTTACTAGACCTCAATAGACCGTAGTAGATATTAACAGACTGTAAGAGACCTAAACAGACCTTAGTAGACATTAGTGGACCATTACAGACATTAGTAGACCTTAACAGACCTTAGTAGACCTTACTTTACCTTAACAGACCTTACGAGACCTTAACAGATTTTAGTAAACCTTAATGGACTTTAAAAGACCTAAGAAGACCTAAACAGACCTTAGTAGACCTTTCAAGACATTATTAGACCTTAACAGGCCTTAGTAGACCTTACTTTACCTTAGCAGACCTTACAAGACCTTAACAGACTTTAGTAGACCTTAATGGACTTTAACAGACCTAAGTAGACCTAAACAGACCTCACTGGACCTTAAAAGACCTTACTGGACCTTAAAAGACCTCACTAGACTTTAACAGACTTTAGTAGACCTAACAAGACCTAACTAAACCTTACTAGACCCTAAATGACTAATAGACCTTAATAGACCTTAACAGACCTTAATAGACCTTAACAGACCTTAACAGACCTTAGCAGACCTTACTCGACATTAAAAGACATTAGTTGACCTTACTGGATCTTAATAGACCTTACTGGACCTTAACAGACCTTACTGGACCTTAACAGACCTTAACAATATTTTCTAGACCTCAACAGAGCTTTGCAGACCTTACTAGACATTAACAGACCTTACTGGACGTTAAGACACTCTACTGGACCTTAAAAGACATTAGTGGACCTCAACAGACCTCAGTGGACCTTAACAGACTTTACTAGACCTTAAAAGACCTTAATGTACCTCAACAGACCCTACTACACTTTACAAGACTTTACAGGCCCTTAACAGACCCTTCTAGACCTTAACAGACCTTACTAGACCTTACCAGACTTTACTGAACATTAACATACAATAACAGACCTTAGCAGACTTTAAAAGGCATTACTGGATTTTAACAGACCTTACTAGACCTTACTGGACCTTAACAGACCTTAATAAACCTTACTAGAACTTAACATAACTTAACAGATTTTACTGGCCTTAAAAAATCTTACAGGACCTTTACAGACCTTACTGGACCTTACCAGACAATACTAGACCTTAACAGACTCCACTGGAACTTAACAGACCTTAGCAAACCTTAACAGGCATTACAGGACCTTAACAGACCTTACTAGACCTTAACAGACCTTAATAGACCTTAATAGACCTTAACAGACCTTACTGGACCTTAAAAGAACTCACTGGACCTTAAAAGACCTTAATGGACCTTAACAGACCCTTATGGACCTTAACAGACCTTACTAGAACTTACTGGACCTAAACAGGTCTTACTGAACCTTAAAAAACCTTAATAGACATTAGTAGACTTTAACGGAACCTAACACACTTTACTTAACAGACCTTACTTGACTTTAAAAGACCTTACTCGACATTACCAGACATTACTGGCCCTTAACAGACCTTAAAAGACCTTTACAGAACTTACTTGACCTTAAAAGACCTTACTAGACCTTAACAGACCTTACTGGACCTTAGTGGACCTTAACAGACTTTAATAAACCTTTACAGACATTACTGGACCTTAACACACTTTACTAAACCTTAAAAGACCTTACTAGACCTTATTGGACCTTACCAGACTTTACTAGACCGTAGAGGACCTTACTAGACCTTGGTGGACCTTAACAGACCTTTATAGACCATTATAGACCAGAATAGACCATAACAGACCTTAACAGACCTTAACAGACCTTAACAGACCTTAACAGACCTTAACAGACCTTAATAGACTTTAACTGGCTTTACTGGACCTTAACAGACCTTACAAAACTTTAACAGACCCTACTGAACCTTACATTTCTAGACTTTAACGGACCTTACTAGACCTTACCAGACATTACTAGACCTTAACATACCTTACTGGACCTTAACAGACCTTACTGGGCCTTAACAGACCTTACTGGACCTTAACAGACCTTACTGGACCTTAACAGACCTTTAGTGGACCTTAACATACATTACTGGACTTTAACAGACATTGGTAGATGTTAACATACCTTAGCAGACCTTAAAAGACCTTAACAGGCCTTACTACACCTTAACATAGCTTAGCAGACATTAATAGACCTAAATGGACCTTAAAGACCTTACTGAACCTTAACAGACCTTACTGAACTTTAACAGACCTTATTGAACTTTAAAAGACCTAAATAGATCTTAAAAGACATTACTAGACCTTACCAGACATTACTGGCCCTTAACAGACCTCACTGGACCTCAAAAAACCTTACCAGACCTTAACAGACCTTACAAAAACTTAACAGACATTGCTAGACCTTAACAGGCTATAATAGAACTTAGCAGACATTACTAGTACTTAACAAGACGTATTAAACCTTAAAAGACCTTACTGAACCTTAACAGACCTTAATAGACCTTAACAGACCTTACTGGACCTTAAAAGAACTCACTGGACCTTAAAAGACCTTAATGGACCTTAACAGAACCTAATGGACCTTAACAGACCTTACTAGAACTTACTGGACCTTAACAGGTCTTACTGAACCTTACAAAACCTTAATAGACCTTAGTAGACCTTAACAGAACCTAACACACTTTACTTAACAGACCTTACTTGACTTTAAAAGACCTTACTCGACATTACCAGACATAACTGGCCCTTAACAGACCTTAAAAGGATTTTACAGAACTTACTGGACCTTAAAAGACCTTACAAGACCTTAACAGACCTTACTGGACCTTAACAGACCTTACTAGACGTTAGCTGACATTACTGGCCTTTAACAGACCTTATTGGACCTTAACAGACCTTACTGGACCTTAACAGACTTTAATAAACCTTTACAGACATTACTGGACCTTAACACACTTTACTAAACCTTAAAAGACCTTACTAGACCTTATTGGACCTTACCAGACTTTACTAGACCGTAGAGGACCTTACTAGACCTTAGTGGACCTTAACAGATCTTTATAGACCAGAATAGACCTTAATAGACCTTAACAGACCTTAACAGACCTTAACAGACTTTAACTGGCTTTACTGGACCTTAACAGACCTTACAAAACTTTAACAGACCCTAATAAACCTTAACAGAACTTGACAGACCTTAACAGACCTTAATAGACATTATTAGACTTTAACGGACCTTATTAGACCTTACCAGACATTACTGGACCTTAACATACCTTACTGGACCTTAACAGACCTTACTGGCCCTTAACAGACCTTACTGGACCTTAACAGACCTTACTGGACCTTAACAGACCTTTAGTGGACCTTAACATACATTACTGGACTTTAACAGACATTGGTAGACGTTAAAAGACCTTAGTAGACATTATTAAACCTTAAAAGACCTTAACAGGCCTTACTACACCTTAACAAAGCTTAGCAGACATTAATAGACCTAAATGGACCTTAAAAGGCCTTAATGAACCTTAACAGACCTTACTGAACTTTAGCAGACCTTACTGAACCTTAAAAGACCTTAATAGACTCTAATAGACATTACTAGACCTTACCAGACATTACTGGCCCTTAACAGACCTTATTGAACCTCAAAAAACCTTACCAGACCTTAACAGACCTTACTAATACTTAACAGACATTGCTAGACCTTAACAGGCTATAATAGAACTTAGCAGACATTACTAGTACTTAACAAGACATATTAAACCGTAACAGACCTTGCTTGACTTCAACAGACCTTACTGGACCTTAACAGACTTTTAGTGTACCTTAAAAGACCTTTATGGACCTTAACAGGCCTTAATAGACCTTAACAGGCCTTAGTGGATGTTAAAAGACCTTACTGAACCTTAACAGACCTTACTGAACTTTTACAGACCATACTAAACTTAAACAGACCTTAAAAGACCTTAACAGACCTTACAAAACTTTAACAGACCCTACTGAACCTTAACAGACCTTACTGAACTTTTACAGACCATACTAAACTTAAACAGACCTTAAAAGACCTTAACAGACCTTACAAAACTTTAACAGACCCTACTGAACCTTAGCAGAACTTAACAGACCTTAACAGACCTTAATAGACATTACTAGACTTTAACGGACCTTACTAGACCTTACCAGACATTACTAGACCTTAACATACCTTACTGGACCTTAACAGACCTTACTGGGCCTTAACAGACCTTACTGGACCTTAACAGACCTTACTGGACCTTAACAGACCTTTAGTGGACCTTAACATACATTACTGGACTTTAAAAGACATTGGTAGATGTTAACATACCTTAGCAGACCTTAAAAGACCTTAACAGGCCTTACTACACCTTAACATAGCTTAGCAGACATTAATAGACCTAAATGGACCTTAAAGACCTTACTGAACCTTAACAGACCTTACTGAACTTTAACAGACCTTATTGAACTTTAAAAGACCTAAATAGATCTTAAAAGACATTACTAGACCTTACCAGACATTACTGGCCCTTAACAGACCTTACTAGACCTCAAAAAACCTTACCAGACCTTAACAGACCTTACAAAAACTTAACAGACATTGCTAGACCTTAACAGGCTATAATAGAACTTAGCAGACATTACTAGTACTTAACAAGACGTATTAAACCTTAAAAGACCTTACTGAACCTTAACAGACCTTAATAGACCTTACTGGACCTTAAAAGAACTCACTGGACCTTAAAAGACCTTAATGGACCTTAACAGAACCTAATGGACCTTAACAGACCTTACTAGAACTTACTGGACCTTAACAGGTCTTACTGAACCTTACAAAACCTTAATAGACCTTAGAAGACCTTAACAGAACCTAACACACTTTACTTAACAGACCTTACTTGACTTTAAAAGACCTTACTCGACATTACCAGACATAACTGGCCCTTAACAGACCTTAAAAGGATTTTACAGAACTTACTGGACCTTAAAAGACCTTTCTAGACCTTAACAGACCTTACTGGACCTTAACAGACCTTACTAGACGTTAGCTGACATTACTGGCCTTTAACAGACCTTATTGGACCTTAACAGACCTTACTGGACCTTAACAGACTTTAATAAACCTTTACAGACATTACTGGACCTTAACACACTTTACTAAACCTTAAAAGACCTTACTAGACCTTATTGAACCTTACCAGACTTTACTAGACCGTAGAGGACCTTACTAGACCTTAGTGGACCTTAACAGACCTTTATAGACCAGAATAGACCTTAATAGACCTTAACAGACCTTAACAGACCTTAACTGGCTTTACTGGACCTTAACAGACCTTACAAAACTTTAACAGACCCTAATAAACCTTAACAGAACTTGACAGACCTTAACAGACCTTAATAGACATTATTAGACTTTAACGGACCTTATTAGACCTTACCAGACATTACTGGACCTTAACATACCTTACTGGACCTTAACATACCTTACTGGACCTTAACAGACCTTACTGGACCTTAACAGACCTTTAGTGGACCTTAACAGACCTTTAGTGGACCTTAACATACATTAC
Organism: Trichomycterus rosablanca; assembly: GCF_030014385.1. NCBI lineage: Eukaryota > Metazoa > Chordata > Actinopteri > Siluriformes > Trichomycteridae > Trichomycterus > Trichomycterus rosablanca. The sequence goes on along the minus strand of NC_086000.1, from coordinate 15,190,321 downwards.
TGGACTTTAACAGACATTGGTAGACGTTAAAAGACCTTAGTAGACATTATTAAACCTTAAAAGACCTTAACAGGCCTTACTACACCTTAACAAAGCTTAGCAGACATTAATAGACCTAAATGGACCTTAAAAGGCCTTAATGAACCTTAACAGACCTTACTGAACTTTAACAGACCTTACTGAACCTTAAAAGACCTTAATAGACTCTAATAGACATTACTAGACCTTACCAGACATTACTGGCCCTTAACAGACCTTACTGAACCTCAAAAAACCTTACCAGACCTTAACAGACCTTACTAATACTTAACAGACATTGCTAGACCTTAACAGGCTATAATAGAACTTAGCAGACATTACTAGTACTTAACAAGACATATTAAACCGTAACAGACCTTGCTTGACTTCAACAGACCTTACTGGACCTTAACAGACCTTAACAGACTTTTAGTGTACCTTAACAGACCTTAATGGACCTTAACAGGCCTTACTGGACCTTTACAGACCTTATTAGACTTTAACAGACATTATTGGACCTTAACAGACCTTAATGGACCTTAACAGGCCTTAATAGACCTTAACAGGCCTTAGTGGATGTTAAAAGACCTTACTGAACCTTAACAGACCTTACTGAACTTTTACAGACCATACTAAACTTAAACAGACCTTAAAAGACCTTAAAAGACCTTAAAAGACCTTAAAAGATCTTAAAAGACCTTAACAGACCTTAATAGACATTACTAGACTTTAACAGACCTTACTGAACCTTAACATACTTTATTGGACTTTAACAGACCTTACTGGCCTTTAACAGACCTTACTGGCCTTTAACAGACCTTACTGGACCTTAACAGACCTTATTGGACCTTGACAGACCTTATTGGACCTTGACAGACCTTAGTAGACCTTAACAGACCTTTAGTGGACCTTAACAGACATTACTGGACTTTAACAGACATTGGTAGAACTTAAAAGACTTTAAAAGTTCTTATTAGACCTTAAAAGATTTTAACAGGCATTAATGGACCTTAACAGACTTTAGCAGACCTTAACAGACATTACTGGACCTTCAAAGGCAATACTGGACCTTAAAAAGCCTTACTGGACCTTAACAGACCTTACTGGACCTTGAAAGACCTTACTGGACCCTAAAATACCACACTAGATGTTAACATACCTTACTGGACCTTATCAGACCTTAGTGATCTTTAACAGACCTTAGTGGACCTTAACAGGCATTACTGGACGTTAACAGGCATTACTAGGCCTTACTGGACCTTAACAGACCTTACTGAACCTTAACAAACCTTAACAGACTGTAACAGACTCTAACAGACCTTAAGAGACCTTACTAAACAAAACTATTTCTTAAGAGACCTTAACAGACTTTAATGGACCTTGTCAGACCTTTCTGGATCTTAACAGACCTTAAAAGACATTACTGGACCTTAACAGAAATTACTGGACCCTAACAGACATTAATAGACCTTGACAGACCTTATTGGACCTTAAAAAACCTTACTGGACTTTAACAAACTTTGCTAGACCTTAACAGACCTTACTAGACCTTAAAAGATCTTACTGGACCTTAAAAGACTTTACTGGACCTTACCGGACCTTACCAGACCGTAGTGGACCTTAACAGACCTTACTGGATCTTAACAGACCTTAGTATACCTTAACAGGCATTACTGGACCTTAATTAACCTAACTAGACCTTAACAGGCCTTATTGGACCTTAAAAGACCTTACTGAACTTTTACAGACCTTACTGGACTTTAACAGACATTACTGGACCTAAACAGCCTTAATAGACCTTACAAGACATTACTGGCCCTTAAAAGATCTTACTGGACTATAACAGACCTTAATGGACCTTAAAATATTATACTAGACTTTAACAGACCTTACTGGACCTTAAAAGGCCTTACTGGACCTTAACAGACATTACTGGACCTTAACAAACATTACTGGACTGTCACAGAAATTACTGGACCCCAAAAGACTTTACTAGACCTTAAAAGACCTAACTGAACCTTAACAGACCTTAAAAGACATTACTGGACCTTAACAGACATTACTTGACCTTAACAGAACTAACTGAACCTTAACAGACCTTTTAGAGACATTACTAAACCTTAACAGACATTACTACACTTTAACAGACCTGACTGGACTTTAAAATACCTTACTGGACTTTAACAGACCTTACTGGACTTTAACAGACTTTACTTGACCTTGTCAGACATTACTGGCCATTACCAGACCTTACTGGACCTTAAAAGACCTTACTGGACCTTAAAATACCATACTAGACTTTAACAGACCTTACTGGACCTTAACAGACCTTAATGGACCTTAACAGACCTTAGTAGACCTTAACAGGCATTACTGGTTCTGAACAGACCTTACTAGACCTTAACAGACCTTACTGGACCTCAACAGACCTTAATGGACATTAATAGACCTGACTGGACCTTAATATATTTTACTAAACCTTAACAGACCTTACTAGACCTTAACAGACCTTACTGGACTTTACCAGACCTTACAAAATCTTACCAGACCTTAGTGGACCTTAACAGACTTTAGTGGACCTTAACAGGCCTTAGTAGACCTTAAAAAGCATTACTGGACCTTAACAGACCTCAATAGACCTCAACAGGCCTTACTGGATCTTAGCAAACTTTAACAGACCTTACTAGACAATACTAGACCTTAACAGACCTTAAGAGACATTACTGTACCTTAACAGAGCTTACTAGACCTTAAAAGACCTTACTGGACCTTAAAAGACTTTACTGGACCTAACCGGACCTTACCAGACCGTAGTGGACCTTAACAGACCTTACTGGATCTTAACAGACCTTAGTATACCTTAACAGGCATTACTGGACCTTAATTAACCTAACTAGACCTTAACAGGCCTTATTGGACCTTAAAAGACCTTACTGAACTTTTACAGACCTTACTGGACTTTCACAGACATTACTGGACCTAAACAGCCTTAATAGACCTTACAAGACATAACTGGCCCTTAAAATATCTTACTGGACTATAACAGACCTTAATGGACCTTAAAATATTATACTAGACTTTAACAGACCTTACTGGACCTTAAAAGGCCTTACTGGACCTTAACAGACCTTAAAAGACATTACTGGACCTTAACAGACATTACTTGACCTTAACAGAACTAACTGAACCTTAACAGACCTTTTAGAGACATTACTAAACCTTAACAGACATTACTACACTTTAACAGACCTGACTGGACTTTAAAATACCTTACTGGACTTTAACAGACCTTACTGGACTTTAACAGACTTTACTTGACCTTGTCAGACATTACTGGCCATTACCAGACCTTACTGGACCTTAAAAGATCTTACTGGACCTTAAAATACCATACTAGACTTTAACAGACCTTACTGGACCTTAACAGACCTTATTGGACCTTAACAGACCTTAGTAGACCTTAACAGGCATTACTGGTTCTGAACAGACCTTACTAGACCTTATCAGACCTTACTGGACCTCAACAGACCTTAATGGACCTTAATAGACCTGACTGGACCTTAATATATTTTACTAAACCTTAACAGACCTTACTAGACCTTAAAAGACCTTAATGGACCTTAACAGACCTTACAAAATCTTACCAGATCTTAGTGGACCTTAACAGACTTTAGTGGACCTTAACAGACCTTAGTAGACCTTAAAAGGCATTACTGGACCTTAACAGACCTCACTAGACCTCAACAGGCCTTACTGGATCTTAGCAAACTTTAACAGACCTTACTAGACAATACTAGTCCTTAACAGACCTTAACAGACATTACTGTACCTTAACAGAGCTTACTGGACCTTAACAGACCTTAACAGACATTACTGGACCTTAACAGGCATTATTGGACCTTAACAGACATTACTGGACCTTAAAAGACCTTAATGGACCTTAACAGACCTTACAAAATCTTACCAGATCTTAGTGGACCTTAACAGACTTTAGTGGACCTTAACAGACCTTAGTAGACCTTAAAAGGCATTACTGGACCTTAACAGACCTCACTAGACCTCAACAGGCCTTACTGGATCTTAGCAAACTTTAACAGACCTTACTAGACAATACTAGTCCTTAACAGACCTTAACAGACATTACTGTACCTTAACAGAGCTTACTGGACCTTAACAGACCTTAACAGACATTACTGGACCTTAACAGGCATTATTGGACCTTAACAGACATTACTGGACCTTAACAGACCTTACTGGACCTTAACAGACTTTACTAAACCTTAACAGACCTTACTGGACTTTAAAATACCATTCTACACGTTAACAGACCTTAGTAGACCTTAACAGACATTATTGGACCCTAACAGACCTTACTAGACCTTAAAAGGCCTTACTGGACCTTAACAGACCTTACTAGACTTTAACAAACCCTACTGGACCTTAAAAGACCTTACTGGACCTTAACAGACCTTACTAGACTTTAACAAAACCCTACTGGACCTTAAAAGACCTTACTTGACCTTAACAGACCTTACTGGACTTTAACAGACTTTACTGGACCTTAAAATACCTTACTGGACCTTAACAGAGCTCACTAGACTTTAACAGACCTTACTGGATTTTATTAGATCGTACTAGACATTACCAGACATTACTGGTCCTTAACAGACCTTACTGGACTTTAACAGGCATTACTGGACCTTAACAGACCTTATTGAACCTTAACAGACTTTAACAGACTCTAATAGACCTAAACATACCTTACTAGACAATACTAAACCTTAACGGATCTTAACAAACTTTGCTGGACCTTAACAGAACTTACTGGACCATAACAGATTTTACCAGACATTGTAAGATCTTAAAAGACCTTACTGGACCTTAACAGACCTTACTGGACCTTAACAGACATTACTAAACCTTAACAGACCTTACTAGACCTTAACAGACCTCCGTGGACCTTAACAGACTTTAGTGGACCTTAACAGACCTTACTAGACCTTAAAAGGTATTGCTGGACTTTAACAGACCTCACTAGACCTTAACAGACCTCACTAGACAATAACAGACTTCAACAGACTCTAATAGACCTTAAAAAGACCTTACTAAACAATACTAGACATTAAAGGACCTTAACATACTTTACTGGACCTTAACAGACCTTACTGGACCTTAACAGACCTTAACAGACATTACTGGACCTTAACAGACCTTAATGGACTTTAACAGACCTTACTGGACCTTAAAAGACCTACTGGACCTTAACAGACCTTACTGGACCTTAACAGACTTGATTAAACCTTAGCAGACATTACTGGCCCTTAACAGACCTTACTGGGCCTTAACAGACCTTACTGGACTTTAAAACACCATACTACATGTTAACAGACCTTAGTAGACCTTAACAGACATTATTGGACCCTAAAAGACCTTACTAGACCTTAAAAGGCCTTACTGGACCTTAACAGACCTTACTAGACTTTAACAAACCCTACTGGACCTTAAAAGACCTTACTTGAATTTAACAGACCTTACTGGACTTTAAAAGACCTTACTGGACCTTAACAGACCTCACTGGACTTTGACAGACCTTACTAGATCTTAACAGACCTTACTAGACCTTATTAGACCTTACTAGATTTACCAGACATTACTGGCCCTTAACAGACCTTATTGGCCCTTAACAGACCTTATTGGCCCTTAACAGACCTTACTGGACCTTAACAGACCTTTCTGGACCTTAACAGACCTTACTGGACCTTAACAGACCTTACTGGACCTTAACAGACCTTACCGGACCTTACTGGACCTTAACAGACCTTACTGGACCTTAACAGACCTTACTGGACCTTACCAGACCTTACCGGACCTTACTGGACCTTAACAGACTTTACTGGACCTTAACAGACTTTATTAAACCTTAGCAGACATTACTGGCCCTTAACAGACCTTACTGGACCTTAACAGACCTCACTGGACCTTAACCCTTTCATGCCTGAGTGGAACATTCCATTTTCGGACACTATGTAACATAGTCATAGAAAAAACCCTATTGTGTAAATACCGTACATAGCATAGACTATTTATACACACCATTATAACCAGAAGAATCAGTTCTTTAAAATGATATAAAACTCAGTATGGTTATTTAAGTGTAATATAACCAAATCTATACAAAAATCCTCCAAAATCAACCTAAAAAACCTCCCAATTTTTATTTCATACATAAATACTTAAATTTTTAACACATTTCTGTGCAATATAGAGAAAAATATAGAGTATATGAAATGTTTGCAATTTTGTGAGCCATTTGTCAAGAAAATAATTTTGAATCTATCATCTTCTATTCAAAAGTTATGATCAATTTAGCAGAAGGTGTCATTTAGCAATTTAGAATGTTCGTGTAGCTCCTTTTATACCTCACTTTTTACCAATGTCAGCATACACTATAAACCAATGAAAGTGTACTTTTATGAAAAAAAAACTCTGCATATACACACACCATTATAACCAGGAGAATCAGTTCTTTAAAATTATATGAAACTCAATGTTTTTCAAGTGTAATATAATAAATGTTTACAAAAAACCTTCAAAATCAACCTAAAAAAATCTCTTACATTTATAAATACATTTAAAAATTACATTTATAAATACATTTAAAAATACTTCAAACTTCAAAATCAACCTAAAAAATCTCTCGTTTTTTACTCAATTCATAAATACTTACATTTTTAACACATTTCTGTGCAATATAGAGAACAATATAGAATATATAAATTTTTAGCAATTTTGTGAGCCATTTGTCAAGATAATAATTTTGAATCTATCATCTTCTATTCAAAAGTTATAATCAATTTAGCAGAAGGTGTCATTTAGCAATTTAGAATGTTCGTGTCGCTCCTTTTTTACTTCACTTTTTACCAATGTCAGCATACACTATAAACCAATGAATGTGAATGTGTACTTTTTTCTTAATTATTACTAAATTGTTAACATCCATATTTTTGAAATAAGCAGATAAAATGTATTTGACAAAATAAGCACTCTAACAACAGTGTATAGTTCAAAAACATTAAAGATTTTTATTAGAATTATATACACCTCTCATTCTATAAATAATTTCAAAACAACAATACAATATAGTTCAGCACTATTGAAGAACATCACTCCATAAAACAAACTCAATTCAGTAAACAGTTTTGAGGTAACAGGATATCAAATCTCATCTAAGATATTTTGCCAAAAATTCACTACAAAATATTTAACAGACAATGCACAATGGATAATTACCTCAAGTTACCTCCTTCCAATGAACAATGCACACTGAACTTTGACCTGTGAAGAGAAAGAGAAACAAAGAACATATACACAAACACAGGGGTTGAGGAAGGATGAGAGGGGCTGACGGTAGAAGACAGAAGCCCTGTGTGCCTGCGACGTCTGGTGAGAGTAACATCAGGTCACAGGCGTTACAGAGCAACAAAGAGCTCGGCTTTATATACCAGGCCAGCTCGTTAGGTGCAAACGCGCGGCACCTGTGATTCCCCTATTTAAGGGGGCGTCACCAGGTTGCCGGCGTCGCACCTTTTGTCTTTTGTTTCATAAACCATGACTGCCGAAGTCGCTTCTTTTGCAGGGTCAGTACGGTACCCCGGGCACTATTTAGAGTGGTCGGGTGTGTAAATCGAAAGATTGAGGTAACGGTAGGGTTTTATTTCTTCTGTAGGGAAAGCGGTGCGACTTCGTGCAGCCCTCGCGCTGTGTTTGTTTTACTCAGCGCCTTTATCTGCCTGCTACAGGGCGGTTAGCCTCTTGGCGAAAGCTAGCCAAACAACCGCGCCCACTGTAGTTGGTCTGAGCCTCCCGCTACGCGAATCCTTAGCAACCGCTTGGCTGAGTGAGTTAAGTCACGCCCACTCAGCGCTGGTTCAAATCCGCGCTTCACTAACGCTGTATTTTCTCTCTCGCAAAACCGGTTTCTTCCCAGCGGCATAACACCGCTGGTGACAACACCGGTCTCTATTATCCCCTCTGGTGTGGGAAAACCTGGCTCGTATTGCTCCGAGTACTGACTACCCTTCGCGCACGCTTTTAGTGCACTTATTCTCTCAATACAAGCGCTCGCAGTTAGCGCCGCGAGTAGCGCGAACGCCCAGCGTCTGTGCGACCCGGGTTCGCGCCTCGCATTTTGTGTTTTGTTTAACCTTGTTTCTTTCTCCTCTTTTTCAGTTTGCCAGCGGCGCCAGCGGCTTAACTCTGCATTTAGCCTGAGTTGTCTTTTTGTTCTCATTTTTTGCTTTTGTTTTAAAAGAATATATATATATATATATTTATTATTTAATAAACTTTATTTCTATACTCTGCATCCTTGGGTCCGTCTGTCTCCTTATAACAGTAAGGTGCGACCAATAATGGATCCAGCAGAGTCTCCCTCCATGGCCGATGTCATGCGTCACCAGGGGGTAACCCTGGGTAGGCACGAGCTGGCGCTCAATGAGCTCGTCAAGCGAGTGACCGAGATCGCCCAACTGCTGCCTACATTGGGCGCCAACTCGGATCACCAGCCTCCGCCCCCCCTGCTCCCCCCAGCCTTTACCACCGGACCGGAGACCCCTATGCCGCCTCCCGAACGTTTTTCGGGGGAGGCCAGAAAGTGTAGGGGGTTTGCAAATTTTTTCAGGTGATTCATTCGGAACTTTAGTACAGTCGCCGCTCCTTTGACGGTCCTGACGGGTAAGGGACCGTTCAAATGGACGATGCAGGCCCAGCAAGCCTTCACCAGGCTAAAAACTCTCCTAACCACTGCTCCGGTTTTGCAGTTGCCCGACCCAGAGGAACCTTTTGTGGTAGAAGTGGATGTCCCATAACTCACCAGACGCGTCCTCTCACGATGCGTCTGGGGAACCACGAGGAGCGGATCACTTTTTGGTGACCCAAGTCCCTCAGCTCCAAGTGGTCTTGGGACATTCATGGCTCAGAAAGCACAATCCCCAAATTGATTGGGTAACTGGGTCAATCTTTGCCTGGGGAACCAGGTGTCAAGACGCATGCTTGCTGCCAGCCAGTATGTCGTCGGCACCGCCATCGCCTGAGACGATGGCCCCTGATTTGGCCCAAGTACCTCCTGTGTACCATGACCTACGTGAGGTCTTTAGCAAGTCCCGGGCGCGGGACTTGCCCCCCCACAGACCCTTCGATTGTGCCATCAACCTGCTGCCTGGCACGACTCCTCCTAGGGGGCGCCTTTTTTCCCTGTCGGCTCCCGAAAGGCGAGCCATGGAGGAGTATGTCAAGGAAGCACTCGATCAGGGGTTCATTCGTCCGTTGTCCTCCCCAGCTGGGGCAGGCTTCTTCTTCGTTGGGAAGAAGGACGGATCGTTGCGCCCCTGTATCGATTATCGGGGTCTGAACGCTATCACGATCAAGGATCGGTATCCGCTGCCGCTGATGGCCACGGCTTTTGAAGCCCTTCAGCGAGCTTCTATTTTTACTAAGCTCGATTTACGCAGCACGTATAACCTGATCCGGATCAGGCGGGGGGACGAATGGAAGACTGCGTTCATTACGCCCACGGGACACTACGAGTACCGGGTGATGCCCTTTGGGTTAATGAATGCCCCCGCGGTCTTCCAACGCTTCATCAATGAGGCTTTGCGGGAAGCCCTTGATAGATACGTCTATGTATACTTGGACGATATCTTGATCTTTAGCCGGTCCATTGAGGAACACGTCAGGCACGTCCGTCGGGTTCTCCAGCTTCTGCTCGAGCATCGTTTATTCGTCAAGCTGGAGAAGTCCGTTTTTCATGCCCCATCTATTTCGTTTTTGGGGTTCATCATTTCCCAAGGTGCCATACGTATGGATCCGGCCAAAGTGAAATCTGTGGAGGATTGGCCAACTCCTAGTTCCGTACGCCAAGTGCAGAGATTTTTAGGCTTTGCTAATTTTTTCAGGTGATTCATTCGGAACTTTAGTACAGTCGCCGCTTCTTTGACGGTCCTGACGGGTAAGGGACCGTTCAAATGGACGATGCAGGCCCAGCAAGCCTTCACCAGGCTAAAAACTCTCCTAACCACTGCTCCGGTTTTGCAGTTGCCCGACCCAGAGGAACCTTTTGTGGTAGAAGTGGATGCCTCTGACGTCGGAGTTGGGGCAGTGTTTTCCCAGAGAGTGGGTCCCGAAAGGAAGCTCCACCCTTGCGCTTTCTTTTCGCATCGTCTAACTCCTGCCGAACGTAACTACCCGGTAGGAGATAAGGAGCTCTTGGCCATCAAGCTAGCGCTTGATGAGTGGCGACATTGGCTCGAGGGGGCGAAGCATCCCTTCCTGATCTGGACAGACCACAAAAATCTGTCGTTTATCCAGCAGGCCAAGAGGATGAACTCCCGGCAGGCTCGGTGGTCTCTATTTTTTAGTCGCTTCCACTTAACCCTGTCTTACAGACCAGGGTCAAAGAACGGTAAGCCTGATGCTTTATCCAGGCAGTGGGAGACGACCGGACCCAAGACCGAGCCTGAGCTTATCATTCCCCCGAGCCAGATTGCTGCCCCTATTACCTGGGGCATTTCAAAGGTAATCAGGGATGCCCAAGCTGTGGAGCCCGACCCCGGTGGAGGTCCACCTGACCGGCTGTTTGTTCCGACTACAGTCCATCGTCAGGTGTTGGAATGGGTCCACGCGTCCCCATTTGCGGCTCATCCAGGAGTTTCAAAGACCTTGGAGTTACTGCGCCGAAGGTTTTGGTGGCCGGGAATGGAGAGTCAGGTCAAGGATTTTGTCCGAGCCTGTGCTGTCTGTGCTACTAATAAAAGCACTAGAGAGCGTCCTAGGGGACTTATCCACCCATTGCCAGTACCATCGAGACCGTGGTCCCATCTGGCACTGAATTTTGTTACGGGCTTGCCCAAATCCAGGGGATTCACGGTGGTACTGGTGATTGTAGACCGGTTCACTAAATCTTGCCTGTTCGTTCCACTGCCTAAGCTACCGTCAGCCATGGCGACCGCCCAGGCTATACTGCAACATGTGGTGAGAGCACATGGGGTCCCATCCGACATTGTGTCGGATCGGGGCCCGCAGTTTATCAGCCAGACCTGGCGGTCCTTCTGCCAACTCCTTGGGGCAACGGCAAGCTTATCCTCGGGGTATCACCCCGAGTCCAATGGGCAGTCGGAACGAGTAATTCAAGATCAGGGCAAGATGCTTCGGTGCCTCACTGCAGGTAATCCAGCCACCTGGGCGGATAAACTGTTGTGGGCTGAATTCGCTGCCGCTTGGCGAAAAGCAAGGCAGGCTCTTTTAGTCTTGCAACGCTCCATGAAGCGTGTTGCTGATCGCAAGCGACAGCCGGCTCTCACGTTCCGGCCGGGCCAACGAGTTCTCCTGTCGACGAGGGATCTCCCCGTCAAAGGTGCCCCTCACAAGCTGGCGGTGTCGCACCTTTTGTCTTTTGTTTCATAAACCATGACTGCCGAAGTCGCTTCTTTTGCAGGGTCAGTATGGTACCCCGGGCACTATTTAGAGTGGTCGGGTGTGTAAATCGAAAGATTGAGGTAACGGTAGGGTTTTATTTCTTGTGTAGGGAAAGCGGTGCGACTTCGTGCAGCCCTCGCGCTGTGTTTGTTTTACTCAGCGCCTTTATCTGCCTGCTACAGGGCGGTTAGCCTCTTGGCGAAAGCTAGCCAAACAACCGCGCCCACTGTAGTTGGTCTGAGCCTCCCGCTACGCGGATCCTTAGCAACCGCTTGGCTGAGTGGGTTAAGTCACGCCCACTCAGCGCTGGTTCAAATCCGCGCTTCACTAACGCTGTATTTTCTCTCTCGCAAAACCGGTTTCTTCCCAGCGGCATAACACCGCTGGTGACAACACCGGTCTCTATTATCCCCACTGGTGTGGGAAAACCTGGTAGCGAGCTCGTATTGCTCCGAGTACTCACTACCCTTCGCGCACGCTTTTAGTGCGCTTATTCTCTCAATACAAGCGCTCGCAGTTAGCGCCGCGAGTAGCGCGAATGCCCAGCGTCTGTGCGACCTGGGTTCGCGCCTCGCATTTTGTGTTTTGTTTAACCTTGTTTCTTTCTCCTCTTTTTCAGTTTGCCAGCGGCGCCAGCGGCGCCAGCGGCTTAACTCGGCATTTAGCCTGAGTTGTCTTTTTGTTCTCATTTTTTGCTTTTGTTTTAAAAGAATATATATATATATATTTATTTATTATTTAATAAACTTTATTTCTATACTCTGCATCCTTGGGTCCGTCTGTCTCCTTATAACACTGTGTAGGTCTAACTGCAAAACTCATCTCCTTCGCTAGAATGCCAAGACTGAAAACAGTTTCGATTGCCAACTAAACAAAATCTTCTACCTTGGCACTCAGGAGCCATGCATGCAATCTTTGTTTTATTTTCTTTTTTTAATTTTTTGTAGCAAAGCCAGCAATTTCTTGATACTTGCTCCATCTGAGGAATGTGGGTGACGTAAATCGATGAGGAAGTGGTTGGAGCTACTGAAAGCTGAGATGGCAAAATTGAATCGACGGCAATGTCTGCAAGCTGGCGCGACAGATTTTCCCTAAAGTTTATCTGGCTGTAGCCTGCTGAACTAAACCCATAACATGATGCTGGATTGGAATGATGCCAGTCCTGAAACAAAATGAAACTATTAACGACAGCTATGTCCACAAAATGGAAGAAAAGTGTTTTCCACCACTTTTGAGTTTTCTGAAGCAGACTGTATGTGTTTAACATTTGATCAGATCTGTCAACACCTCCCATGTATTTATTGTAGTCCTTTACTACAGCTGGTTGACGGACTTCTTTTCTGTCCCACGTGGCACCAGTCTTTACCATCCTAGAAACCTCTGATGAATCATTAGCATTGTGGAAATTAGAGAGGCATGTAACTGCTCGCGTGTCCTTCCACTGAACAATTAAGACATTTCCGTCAATTCTACACCACCTCATATCACCACGGTTAGCTTGCTGCTCCCATTTCTTGACATCTTTGAAATCCACTGGGAATTTCTTACGATTAATCCTACATGTCCCACAAGCATTGATTTCCCACTCCTTAAGTCGGACCATAACAGTTGGTGATGTATAGAAGTTGTCAAACCAAACTGTGTGACCTTGAATTTTTAATGGCTGCACAAGGTCTTCAATCACTTTTATAGCCAAATCAGTTATGCGCCCATCAAGACTGCCTGTGTATACATCAAAGTCTTAAAAGACCATACTGGACCTTATCAGACATTACTGGCCTTTAACAGACCTTACTGGACCTTAAAATACCATACTAGACTTTAAAAGACCTTAATGGACCTTAACAGACCTTAGTGGACCTTAAAAGACCTTAGTCTACCTTAACAGACCTTAGAGGACCTTAACAGACCTTAATGGACATTAACAGACCTTAGTAGACGTTAACAGGCCTTATTGAACCTTAAAAGACCTTACTAAACCTTAACAGACCCTACTGAACTTTAACAGAGCTTAATAGACCTTAACAGATCTTTATAGACCTTAACAGACATTAATAGACATTACTAAACTTTAACGGACTTTAAAAGACCTTACTGGACGCTAACAGACCTTACTGGACCCTAACAGACCTTATTGGACATCAACAGACCTTACTAGATCTTTAACAGACGTTACAGGACCGTAACAGACCTGACTAGACCTTACCAGACATAACTGGCCCTTAAAAGACCGTAAAGGACCTTAACAGACCTTACTGACCATTAAAAGACCTTACTGGACCTTAAAATACCATACCAGACAATAACAGACCTTAATGAACCTTAAAAGACCTTACTGGACCTTAAAAGACTTTACTAAATCTTAACAGACCCTACTGTACCTTACCAGACCTTACTGGACCTTACCAGACCTTACTGGACCTTACCAGACCTTAGTGGACCTTAACAGGCATTGCTGGACCCTAACATACTTCACCAGACGTTAACAGGCCTTACTGGACCTTAAAAGACCTTACGAGACTTTAACAGACCTTACTGGACCTTAACAGACCTTAGAGACCTTAACAGACCTTACTGGACCTTATCAGACATTACTGGCTTTTAACAGACGTTACTGCACCTTAACAGACCTTACTGGACCTTAAAATACCATACTAGACTTTAAAAGACCTTAATGGACCTTAACATACCTTAGTGGAATTTAAAAGACCTTAATGGACCTTAACAGACCTTAGAAGACCTTAACAGACCCTATTGGACCTTAACAGACCCTAATGGACCTTACCAGACCTTAGTAGACGTTAACAGGCCTTACTGGATCTTAACAGAACTTACTGAACCTTAAAAGACCTTACTGAACCTTAACAGACACTACTGAACTTTAACAGACCTTAATAGACCTTAATAGACCTTAACAGACCTTAATAGACCTTAACAGACATTAATAGACATTACTAGACTTTAACGGACTTTAACAGACCTTACTGGACCCTAACAGATCTTACTGGACATCAAAAGACCTTACTAGATCTTTACCAGACATTAAAGGACCGTAACAGACCTTACTAGACCTTACCAGACATAACTGGCCCTTAAAACACCTTAATGGACCTTAAAATACCATACTAGACGTTAACAGACTTTACTGAACCGTAACAGACCTTAGTGGACCTTAACAGACAATACAAGACCCTGCTAGACCCTATCAGACCTTACTCGACCGTACAAGACCTTAACAGACCCTACTAGACCATATGAGACCTTAACAGACCCTACTAGTCCTTACAAGACGTTAAAAGACTCTTCTAGACCTTAATAGACATTACTAGACCTTAGAAGACATTACTAGACCTTACAAGACCTTAAAAGACCTCTCCAGACCTTACAAGACCTTAAAAGACTTTAGTAGACCTTGCTAGACCTTAAAAGACCCTACAAGACTGTGCTAGACCTTAGCAGACCCTATTAGACCTTACAATACCTTAACAGACCTTACAAGACCCTAACAGACATTGCTTGACCTTACAATACCTTAACAGTCCTTACAAGACCCTAACAGACATTGCTTGACCTTACAAGTCCTTAACAGACCCTACGAGACCTTAATAGACCTAACTCAACCTTAACAGACCATACAAGAACTTGCAAGACCTTAACTGACCCTAGTAGACCATACAAGACCTTAACAAACCCTATTAGACCATACGAGACATTAACAGACGCTACTAGACCTAACTAGACCTTAAAAGAACCTACTAGACCTTTCTACACCTTATCAGACTCTAAAAGACAATGAAAGACCTTATCAGACCCTACAAGACCTTTCGAGACTTTAAAAGACCCTACTAGACCTTGCTAGAACTTAGAAGACCCTATTAGACCTTACAAGACCTCAACAGACCCTACTAGACCTTACAAGGCCTTAAAAGACCCTACTAGACCTTATCAAATCAAATCAAATCAAATCACTTTACTGTCACGTCACATTAACACAGGTGTGAAAGGTGAGTGAAATGCTTAGGTGCATAGTCCCTCACAGTTCCAATACACATTAATTACAAAAAACATACACATTAGCTTACATAAAAACTAGCACTATTTGTTCAGTATATACAGATATAATACAGGAATGTTTATGTGCAGATTTGCAAAATTATGAAAGTGAATGAATGTAAATATATAAAATAGAATTAAAATAGTAAGTCCGAGATGTACAGTTATTGTGCAAGATATGGGTTACACATGGTAAAGTGCAGAGTGCAGAATGGGTTGTATGGGGGAGGGGGGTGTATGGTGGGGGAGATCACCATATAAGACCTTAACAGACCCTACTAGACCTTACAACACCTTAACAGACCCTATTAGACCTTACAAGACCTTATCAGACCCTACTAGACCTTGACAGACCCTAGTGAAACTTACAACACCTGAAAAAACCCTACTAGACCTTATAAGATCTCAACAGACCCTACTAGACCTTACAACACCTTAACAGACCCTATTAGACCTTACAAGACCTTATCAGACCCTACTAGACCTTGACAGACCCTAGTGAAACTTACAACACCTGAAAAAACCCTACTAGACCTTATAAGACCTCAACAGACCCTAGTAGACCTTACAAGACCTAAACAGACCCAACCAGACCTTGCTAGACCAAACTAGACTTTGCTAGACCCTACTAGACCTTATAAGACCTTAAAAGACCCTACTGGACCTTACTAGACCCTAACAGACCCTACTAGACCTTACTAGAGCTAACTCGACCTTACCAGACCCTACTAGACCGTACAAGACCTTAACAGACCCTACTAAACCTTGCAAGACCTTAATAAACCCTTATACACCGTAAGAGACCTTAACAGACCATAGTAGACCATACAAGACCTTTAAAGACCCTACTAGACCTTAACAGACCCTACTAGACCTTTACAGGTTATAGTAGACCTTAACAGACCTTACTAAACCTTAATAGACCTTAACAGACTCTACAATACCTTACTAGACCTCAAAGGACCCTACTACACCTTAATAAACCTTTACAGACCCTAAAAAACCTTACTAGACTTTAACAGACCGTACTAGACCTTAACAGACCATAACAGCCCCTACTAGACCTTAACAGACTTTATCTTAACAGACCGTACTAGACCCTTCTAGACCTTAACAGACCCTTCTAGACCTTACCATACCTCACTAGACCTTAACAGACCCTACTAGAACTCACTAAACCTTAACAGACCCTACTAGACCTTACAAGGCCTTAAAAAGCCCTACTAGACCTTACAAGACCTTAACAGACCCTACTAAACCTTGCTAGACCTTAACAGACCCTACTAGACCTTACAAGACCTTATCAGATGCTACTAGACCTTACAAGCACTTAACAGACCCAACTAGACTCAGCAAGACCCTAAAAGACCTAACAAGACACTAAAAAACCATACTAGACCTTATAAGACCTTAACAGACCCTACTAGACCTTACAAGCCCTTAACAGACTCTAGCGGACCTTGCTAGATGTTAACAGACACTACAAGACCTTACAAGACCTTATCAGATGCTACTAGACCTTACAAGCACCTAACAGACCCAACTAGACTTAGCAAGACCCTAAAAGACCTAACAAGACACTAAAAAACCATACTAGACCTTATAAGACCTTATAAGACCTTAAAAGACCCTACTAGACCTTGCTAGACCCTACTAGACCTTACAAGACGTTAAAAGACCAAACTAGAAATTACAAGACCTTAACAGACCCTACTAGACCTTGCTAGACCTTAGCAGACCCTACTAGACTGTTCTAGACCTTAACAGACCCCACTAGACCTTAACAGACCTTAAAAGACACTGCTACACCTTACAAGGAATAAACAGACACTACTAGACCTTTCTAGACCTTAACAGGCCCTACTAGACCTTAACAGACCCTATTAGAACTTACAAGACCTTAACAGACCATACTAGACCTTGCTAGACCTTAACAGAACCTACTAGACCTTACAAGAACTTATCAGACCCTACAAGACCTCACAAGACCTTAACAGACCCTACTAGACCTTGCTAGACCTTAACAGAACCTACTAGACCTTACAAGACCTTAAAAAACCCTACTAGGAGTCACGTGGGGAAGACCAGGAAAATGGCAGCACCTTAGACAAGCTCCTGACCCCCACCGAAAATTATTACATTTAAGAGCTATTAACTCTCTGCAAATTCGGTTATTATAAGTAACAAGTTATATAAAATAATATAACTTTAATTTCGATTATGGAACAAGCAAAGCGAAGTGTGCAAACTCGTTTGAAAACTACGGTTTCTACAGACACTAACCGCGTCAGTTCGGAAACACGCCATGGGAATAATATCGAGGACCTTTTTGCAGAAATCACCAAGATTGGTTCTACCCTAAATGGAGTGGCAAGTGATGTGTTAATAATTAAATCGGACACAACCGAATTAAAGAACACAGTAAGTGCATTGCAGACACGACTTGATGAAGCCGAAAGCCATATTGCAGATGTAGAAAGCAGTAATGCTAACACGGCTACTGAAAACAAGAGACTAGCACAGCGAGTGGAACAGCTATGGAACCGAGTCGAAGATCAGGAAAATAGAAACAGACGAAATAATATTCGGCTGATTTAACTGAAAGAAGGAAAAGAAGCTGAGGGCACGATGAACGACTACATTAAGAAAATATTATCCGAGGCTTTAGAACTACAAGGAGATGAATATGAGATCGAGAGGAGCCACCGACGCTGGGGACCGCGACCGAGTGACAACGAAACGCCTCACGTGATACTGGTGAAGTTTCTACATTACACCGCTCGACAGAAGGTGCTAGCAACTGCAAAGAGAAAGAGGGGAATACGGTGGGAAGATTGCACTCTTTCTTTTTTCGAAGATATGACTAAAGAACGTGCCAAACAACGGAAACGGTTTTCACTGATAATGGAAACTTTATGGGAAAATCAGGTGAAACACACACTAACACACCCAGCTAATTTAAGATTTACATGGAAGGGGAACAGATGCAGCTTTACTGATCCCAAGAAGGCAGAGGACTTTGTCCGAGACAACATACAAGGTACGGAAAACTAATGAGTGACTGAACGATAAATGTCTAGGAGAGAACGGTTTTGTTTTTGAAGTTACGGTGGGGATCTTGACTCCGAGGTGCTGCCACTACCGGACGGCTGTTGGAAGAATAAAGGCAGCCGTCTATAGGACTCACACGGACCGAAATCAGACCTAACCAGTGAGGTTTGCTACACTGTTATGTTGGTTTTGTTAACAGTGTTTTTTGAGTTGTTGTTATTTCTATTTGCTGTTCTAAAATGTTCAGTTTTAAGACAATGGTTTGTTATTAGTTTTTATGTACATACTGGCAGGAATGTGGCATTGACAGGCAACATTAAGTTAGGCAAAATGCTAGAAACAAAGGCGAGCAACTATACATCACAAAGTAATAATGGGCAATGGATTTATTAACATAATAACGTGGAATATTAATGGGTGTAGTACACCAGACAAACGGAAGAAGGTCCTTACATATCTTAAATCTAAAAAAGCAGATATTGCATTTATTCAGGAGACACATTTTAAAAAGGAAGAGGAAGCTTTAAAAATGAAATGTGATTGGGTTGGGCAGATTTTTCATAGTTCAATATCCAGCAAGAGCTGTGGAGTGATTATCCTTGTTAACAAAAACCTTAATTTTGTAATGACTAATCAATTCAAAGATGCTAGGGGACGTATTATATGTGTAGAGGCACTTGTCAATGGAGCCAAAGTTGTGCTATGTAATGTATATGCCCCAAATAAAGAGGACTCAACCTTTTTTAATGAGGTTAATAAAATTATGGGAAATATGGATGGTCAAATTATTCTAGGGGGTGATTTTAATCAGACAATAGACAATCACATAGATCGTAGCAACGTTAGGGCAGGCTTAAACCCTAAGGACAGACTAGCAATAAAAATACTAATGGAAGAACTGGGCCTAATAAATATTTGGAGACTTAAACATCCAAAGGAAAGGGATTACACATTTTACTCCCACTTTCAGAGAACTTATTCACGGATAGATCTATTTCTGGTCTCGGGATCAGCTGTTGACCGGGTTATGGATTGCAACATTGGAGTAATAGCAATAACAGATAATGCACTGGTGGAATTACATATAGATATACAGGTGGACAAATGCAAGGTTGGAAGATGGAGATTAAATACAAGCATATAACAGGATGAGCAATTCACTGCGAGACTGGGTGAGGATATCAGATCATTTTTAGACCTTAATAAAGGTTCTACAGAAAGAATAGCTACGGTCTGGGATGCACTTAAAGCTTATATTAGAGATAACTGTATAGCTTATAGCTCATGGAAGAAAAAGAAAAACTCAGAAAAAATACAGTTATCGGAAATGAAAATAGCAAAGTTGGAGAAACATTTAGCAGACCGATATGATGAGGTAGAATTTAGGAAAATCTGTCAATTGAAATATATAATAAAAAAGCAGAATATTCACTGCTTAGGCTCAGAACCAACTATTATGAAAATGGTGAAAAGACAGGGAAATTATTAGCAAGACAGCTCAAACAGCAGGAAGCAAATAATATTATCTCATCAATTAGAAAAGATGACAAAATAATTACATCAGTCAAAGAAATTATATGTTTTTAAAAATTACTACCAAGATCTATATTCTTCAATGGGCATGAGTAATCCCGAGGAGTTGAATTCTTTTTTTCCAGAGGGTAAAATTACCAAAGCTTTCTCAAGAGGGAAAATATATTCTAGATGCTCCTATAACAGAAGTAGAGGTAAGATCAGCTATTAGGTGTATGAAAACTGGGAAGTCGCCAGGTTTAGATGGCTTCCCAGCGGAATACTATAAAAAATATGTAGATATACTATGCCCAATACTCACAGAAGTTTTTCAAGAAGCTTTTCAATATGGTTCTCTCCCAGATAGTTTTAATGAAGCTATAATTTTGCTAATACCAAAAAAAATCAAAAGATTTAAATGACCCAGTTAATTACATAAGCTTAATAAATGTAGATTGTAAAATACTATCCAAAATACTGACACTAAGGTTGGACAAGGTATTACCACAGATTATTCATAAGGACCAGGTAGGATTTATAAAGGGTAGATCCTCGACTGATAACATGAGAAGATTATTACACTTAATATGGATGAACAGAACAAACCCACACCCTATATCAGTTGTATCACTTGATGCACAGAAAGCCTTCGATAGAGTGGAGTGGGCTTTTTTGTTTGCTACACTGGCAAGATTTGGATTTGGCGATGCCTTTTGTAGATGGATAAAAACTCTATACTCTTCCCCTAAAGCTGCAGTTCTTACCAAGGGTATGATATCCCAGTTCTTCAATATATCCAGATCAACTCGTCAGGGGTGTAGCCTTAGTCCACTATTGTTCACAATCTTTCTGGAACCATTAGCCATACTGATCAGGGACGAGCCCAGAATTAAAGGAGTTATTGGGGGTGAGAGGGAACATAAATTATTTTTGTTCTTTATGCAGATGACATTTTAGTATTAAATCAGGACCCAGTTAATTCCTTACCAGTGCTGCTGGAAGTTATTGAATCATTCTCCAAAATATCAGGGTACTGTATTAACTGGCACAAGTCAGAAGCAATGCCAGTGTCCCAAGCCTGTTCCTCTAACTCATTATCTGCCTACAAATTTAAATGGTTTTCAAAAGGCATGAAATACTTGGGGATAGAACTGAACCCAGACATAGAAGAAATTATTACTACTAATATGGACAAATTACTAAACAAAATGAAAGTGAACTTAGAGAAATGGAGTAGACTACACCTGACTTTATGGGGGAAGGTGAATATAATTAAGATTGTGATTGCTCCACAGATTAACTATCTAACGGGGATGATACCCATATCTATCCCACAACAATTATTAATAAGATACAACAATATGATTAAACATTTTCTTTGGAATGGGAGAAAACCCAGGATTCAAATAAAAATACTTTATCAATCTAAAAAGGCAGGGGGTCTTTCACTACCAAATATAGAACACTATAGTATTTCTTTAGAAATGGCAAAGCTTGCCAAACACTGGAATGGAAATAACACTGATTTGGATTGGATCTTGATTGAAAAAGAACTCGCATCACC
This sequence comes from Trichomycterus rosablanca, assembly GCF_030014385.1. NCBI lineage: Eukaryota > Metazoa > Chordata > Actinopteri > Siluriformes > Trichomycteridae > Trichomycterus > Trichomycterus rosablanca. The sequence continues at coordinate 15,168,651 of NC_086000.1, read as the reverse complement.
TTTTACACCTATTGAACTTCTTTCACAGACATTAAAGAGGGAGAAAAACAACTACCTGAATAATCCTATATTAATACATTCAAAAGCAGTTTGGCAAAATATACACAAAAAATTTAAAATCACTCAGTATAACCAAAAGTATGCATCTAGGTCCGTGTACCTTTGGTAATTCGTTTTTCTCTTTAAATCTTAAAGTTGAAAAACAAGAAAACGGGTCGTTTTTCGTTTTTCGTTTCAAAAACCAATACTGAAAAACGGGAAAACGGAGCGTTATTCGTTTTTCGTTTTAAGATCAAAAATCAAATAACAAATAAGCAGAAATTGAAAAACGGGTCGTATTTTAATTTTCCAAAATCAACATTTTTTATCAGTTCAACCAGAAATAAAAGTGCGAGCGCGTGCACGCGCTGATGTGCGTATACATGCTTCATATAAAGTGTAAATCAGGTACAAGTGCTGAGAAGACTGAGCAGAAAGTCATAATAACGTTACGCCGCGTCCACTGTTTTATTACCGTATAGAACTCGATTCTGTAATAAGAACTAATCGTACATGTCACGGTGAAACTATTACAAATATATTTGATTGTTGTTGCTCCTTGTTTACTGCAGAGTTAGTTCGTGCAATTTTATTAATTTTTGGATGTTTACTGGCCGAGAACAAGAAATATTGAATCGCCTCGGTTAAGGATTCGAATCTTCGTACTGAATCAGGAATCACGAGTCCGAGATCTCAATTAACCCGGATCCTATGAGTCCTCTGATTGGCCCTGGCTCTGAGTGCATGGAAGACAAGTGATATTTGGATGTATTTTCATGCAGTAAATCAATCGCAATCAAGATGTCAGTACAAGTGACTCAAGTGAACCGAATCACATCACTGAGTGACTCAGACTAACCCGAGTCCATAAAATGAACCGAATTTACCACCACTATGTGACATGTACGATTAGTTATGCCTATATTACAGAACTGGATCCTATACGGTAATAATAATAATAATAACGTAAAAAATAATGCATCATTCTTTTTTCTTAGAATAGCCCCCTATTTTTTTTAGGATAAACAGTTCTTGTGTGAATTACAAGGGCAGGAAAAAGTACGACACTTTTATTTCTGGTTAAACTGATAAAAAATGTGGATTTTGGAAAATTAAAATACGACCCGTTTTTCAATTTCTGCTTATTTGTTATTTGATTTTTTATCTTAAAACGAAAAACGAATAACGCTCCGTTTTCTTGTCTTTCAACTTTGGGAATTAAAGTGGAAAACGAATTACCAAAGGTACACGGACCCATCTATATGGCACAACCCAAAAATAAAAATAGATAAACAGACTATATATTGGTCTCACTGGAAAAAAAAAAGGGATCAACACATTAAGCGATTTATTTGAAGAGGGCAGTTTTCTTCCTTATAATATATTGAAAGGGAAATTTAATTTGGAGGGTCAAGGCCACTTTTGGAAATACTTACAGATTAGACACTGTGTACATGGAAAGGTGCACTCCCTTCAGGATAAACACACAATAGAATATTATATGGATTTACCAATAAAGTATCACAAAGCATCTAAGTGGTACGAGATATGCCCATGGACAAATAATAACAGCTGTGATAATTTGAGGGTAATATGGGAGAGAGATTTGTCTCATGTAGTGGATGAGAAGACCTGGGAGGGGATCCTTTCCAATGCCGAGAAATATATCAGAGAAGTCAAAAACAAATTTATTCAGTATAAAATAATTCATAGATACTATTATACCCCAACAAGACTTTATAGAATGGGCCTAATAAAAGACGATTTATGTTGGAAATGTAGAAAAGAATGTGTTACATATATGCACGCTTTATGGGAATGTCCTAAAGTTTCACCTTTGTGGATGAATGTATTAGACCTTATGAGTAAATGGTTGGGATATGATCTGCCCAGATCACCAGGACTGTGTCTCCTTGGGGACAAATCTCAAATGCCACACCTAAGCAAGCCTATGTTTAGGATATTATAAACTGGACTATTAACTTGTGCTCGAGTAATTTTAAGGTGTTGGAAGGAACCTCAAACCCTTACGCTGAATATGTGGAAGACTGTAATGATGGAGAGTGTGGCATGTGAGAAAATGCTGGGCAGATTGAATTGGACAAACGATAATACCATGGAACAATGGGATAGTTTCAGTAAATACTTTTACTGAAAAAGTAGTTTCAGTTCATATTCATGTCAAAAAATCTAATAAAATTTAAATAAATAAAAAAAACCCTACTAGACCTTGCTTGACCCTACTAGACCTTACAAGACCATACTAGACATTAAAAGACCTTAACAGACCCTACTAGACCTTACAAGACCTTAACAGACCCTACTAGACCTTGCTAGACCCTACTAGACCTTACAAGACCTTAACAGACCCTACTAGAAATAACAAGACCTTAACAGAACCTACTAGACCTTGCTAGACCCTACTAGACCTTACAAGCCCTTAACAGACCCTGGCGGACCTTTATAGACCTTACAAGACCTTAACAGACACTACTAGACCTTACAAGACCTTAAAATATCAAATTGGATCTTAAAAGATTTTCACATACCCTACTAGACCTTAACAGACACTACAAGACCTTTCTAGAACTTAACAGACCATACTAGATCTTACTAGACCTTTAAAGACCCTACAAGACGGTACTAGACCTTAACAGACACTATTTGACCCTGCTAGACCTTAGTAGACTAGACGTTAAAAGACCCTACAAGACCTTAACAGACCCTACTAGACCTTAAAATATAATACTAGATCTTACAAGACCTTAATAGACCATACAAGACTTTACAAAACCTTAACAGACACTATAAGACCCTGCTATACCTTAGTAGACCCTACTAGACCTTTCACGACCTTAACAGACCCTACTAGACCTTATTAGACCTTACAAGACCTTAACAGACACTACTAGACCCTGCTAGACCTTAACAGACCCTACTAGACCTTTAAAACACTAAACAGACCTTACTACTAGACTTGTCTAGACCTTAATAGACCCTACTAGACCTTATTAGACCTTAACATACCCAGCTAGACCTTGCTAGACAATACTAGACCTTAACAGACCCTACTAGACCTTACAAGACCTTAAAATACCCAACTAGACCTTACAAGACCTTAAAAGACGCTACTAGAAATTACAAGACCTTAACAGACCCTACAAGACATTTCAAAATTTTAACAAACAATACTAGACCTTATAAAACCTTAACAGACCCTACTAGAATATAGAAGACCTTAACAAAACCTTCTAGACCTTGCTAGACCCTTCTAGACCTTACCAGCCCTTAACAGACCCTACTAGACCTTATAAGACCTTAAAAGACCATAATAGATCTTAATAGACTTTCACAGACCCTACCAGACCTTAACAGACACTACAAGACCCTACTAGACCTCAACAGAACCTACAAGACCTTACTAGACCTTAACAGACCCTACTAGATATTACAAGACCTTAAAAGACACTATTAGACCCTGCTAGACCTTAACAGACCCTACTGGACCTTGCTAGACCATAGAAAACCCTGCTAGAACTTACAAGACCTTAAAAGACCCTACTAGACCTTTCAAGACCTTAACAGACCCTACTAGACCTTGCTAGACCCTAATAGACTTTACAAGACGTTAAATGACCCTACTAGACATTACAACACTTTAACAGACCTTAATAGACCTTGCTAGACCTTAAGAGACCCTACTAGACCTTACAAGACCTTAACAGAACCTACTAGACCTTGCTAAACCCTACTAGACCTTACAAGCCCTTAACAGACCCTGGCGGACCTTTATAGACCTTAACAGACCCTACTAGACCTTACAAGACCTTAAAAATATCAAATTGGATCTTAAAAGATTTTCACATACCCTACTAGACCTTAACAGACACTACAAGACCTTTCTAGAACTTAACAGACCATACTAGATCTTACTAGACCTTTAAAGACCCTACAAGACGGTACTAGACCTTAACAGACACTATTTGACCCTGCTAGACCTTAGTAGACTAGACGTTAAAAGACCCTACAAGACCTTAACAGACCCTACTAGACCTTAAAATATAATACTAGATCTTACAAGACCTTAATAGACCATACAAGACTTTACAAAACCTTAACAGACACTATAAGACCCTGCTATACCTTAGTAGACCCTACTAGACCTTTCACGACCTTAACAGACCCTACTAGACCTTATTAGACCTTACAAGACCTTAACAGACACTACTAGACCCTGCTAGACCTTAACAGACCCTACTAGACCTTTAAAACACTAAACAGACCTTACTACTAGACTTGTCTAGACCTTAATAGACCCTACTAGACCTTATTAGACCTTAACATACCCAGCTAGACCTTGCTAGACAATACTAGACCTTAACAGACCCTACTAGACCTTACAAGACCTTAAAATACCCAACTAGACCTTACAAGACCTTAAAAGACGCTACTAGAAATTACAAGACCTTAACAGACCCTACAAGACATTTCAAAATTTTAACAAACAATACTAGACCTTATAAAACCTTAACAGACCCTACTAGAATATAGAAGACCTTAACAAAACCTTCTAGACCTTGCTAGACCCTTCTAGACCTTACCAGCCCTTAACAGACCCTACTAGACCTTATAAGACCTTAAAAGACCATAATAGATCTTAATAGACTTTCACAGACCCTACCAGACCTTACCAGACCTTAACAGACACTACAAGACCCTACTAGACCTCAACAGAACCTACAAGACCTTACTAGACCTTAACAGACCCTACTAGATATTACAAGACCTTAAAAGACACTATTAGACCCTGCTAGACCTTAACAGACCCTACTGGACCTTGCTAGACCATAGAAAACCCTGCTAGAACTTACAAGACCTTAAAAGACCCTACTAGACCTTTCAAGACCTTAACAGACCCTACTAGACCTTGCTAGACCCTAATAGACTTTACAAGACGTTAAATGACCCTACTAGACATTACAACACTTTAACAGACCTTAATAGACCTTGCTAGACCTTAAGAGACCCTACTAGACCTTACAAGACCTTAACAGAACCTACTAGACCTTGCTAAACCCTACTAGACCTTACAAGCCCTTAACAGACCCTGGCGGACCTTTATAGACCTTAACAGACCCTACTAGACCTTACAAGACCTTAAAAATATCAAATTGGATCTTAAAAGATTTTCACATACCCTACTAGACCTTAACAGACACTACAAGACCTTTCTAGAACTTAACAGACCATACTAGATCTTACTAGACCTTTAAAGACCCTACAAGACGGTACTAGACCTTAACAGACACTATTTGACCCTGCTAGACCTTAGTAGACTAGACGTTAAAAGACCCTACAAGACCTTAACAGACCCTACTAGACCTTAAAATATAATACTAGATCTTACAAGACCTTAATAGACCATACAAGACTTTACAAAACCTTAACAGACACTATAAGACCCTGCTATACCTTAGTAGACCCTACTAGACCTTTCACGACCTTAACAGACCCTACTAGACCCTGCTAGACCTTAACAGACCCTACTAGACCTTTAAAACACTAAACAGACCTTACTACTAGACTTGTCTAGACCTTAATAGACCCTACTAGACCTTATTAGACCTTAACATACCCAGCTAGACCTTGCTAGACACTACTAGACCTTAACAGACCCTACTAGACCTTACAAGACCTTAAAATACCCAACTAGACCTTACAAGACCTTAAAAGACGCTACTAGAAATTACAAGACCTTAACAGACCCTACAAGACATTTCAAGATTTTAACAAACAATACTAGACCTTATAAAACCTTAACAGACCCTACTAGAATATAGAAGACCTTAACAAAACCTTCTAGACCTTGCTAGACCCTTCTAGACCTTACCAGCCCTTAACAGACCCTACTAGACCTTATAAGACCTTAAAAGACCATAATAGATCTTAATAGACTTTCACAGACCCTACCAGACCTTACCAGACCTTAACAGACACTACAAGACCCTACTAGACCTCAACAGAACCTATAAGACCTTACTAGACCTTAACAGACCCTACTAGATCTTACAAGACCTTAAAAGACACTATTAGACCCTGCTAGACCTTAACAGACCCTACTGGACCTTGCTAGACCATAGAAAACCCTACTAGAACTTACAAGACCTTAAAATACCCTACTAGACCTTTCAAGACCTTAACAGACCCTACTAGACCTTGCTAGACCCTAATAGACTTTACAAGACGTTAAATGACCCTACTAGACATTACAACACTTTAACAGACCTTAATAGACCTTGCTAGACCTTAAGAGACCCTACTAGACCTTACAAGACCTTAACAGAACCTAATAGACCTAACAAGACTTTAACAGACCCTACTAGACCTTGCAGGACCTTACAAGACCTTAACAGACCCTTCTAGACCTTAAAACCCCATGGTGGTCTTTAGCCCGTGAACGGGCTTTGAATTTTTATGTTTGTGTTTCTCTGTATACTGTCACACCGTCAAAATATCATTGTTGGTAAACAAGGAACCTTCTGATAGCTTAAAATCTCTAGTTTTTAGCAACGTAAACATTGAGCTTATTTTGTTTATAAGTTCTTTTAAAAACACAAAAGAATTGTAGGTCTGAAAAATTTCTGCCAGAAATACAGCCTTTATATTTTGTAATATTATACTGCGGTACTTACTTTCATACCGACAACATTTATACCAAACAAGCCAGCACAACTTCACCATCACATTTCTGCTGTTTGTTTTACTTCAAATACATCAGCATCCAAAATATTACAGAAAAGTTTTACATCTGATAAAGCTCTGCCATCAATGCATAGCATGCAATGCATCAAGCACTCGGTAAACAACACCACCGCGACAAATGTATATCAAACAAAAGCATGAGAGCTAAACCAGCACATACCTGGATCTTTTATCTTCAATCTGAGTCCAAATTTATGTTCATTAGTCCTTCCATTCCAGATCAAATCCACTTTTTGTAAATGTTTACAAACACCGGCGGCCATTTTGAATAGTTGCAAGCATGTTGTATAAGTTTATAAGTCAATAACACGCGAATATCAGATCGTATCATAATGAGAAAGCACTCACAGTAATCACAAAACCTCCCTCTAACAGATAGCGTTCAGTGTTTGGCTGTGAGATTGCGCAATACCTTTACAGCCAATGTAGAGACAGTATCCATCTCACCACCTAATACTTGTTTATCATTGGAGAAATGCAAAAATATTAGCATATTTTGCTTTTGATTGGAGGACCAGCTTATATCCCGTCCCGCTTTTTGCATTTAGCCTCTCGGATTAGTCTAAACAGCTGTATTTCACCAGCCGTCACCATGGATACACATTACGCACGCTGAAACGTAAGCTTCTGAATCAGTAAAGTGAGTCAAACTTTTCTCTTAGGGCTGATAATACAGTGTGAATCTATTTAAACGACTCAGTTCGTGAAAAGTTCAACCGGCTGCATATATCTTGTTACAAATGTAGCGGTTTTTATATGTGTGTGCGCGCTGGGGGAAGGGAGCGCTGACTGGCTCCCTGTGAGAGTTCATCACTCCAAAAAACACTCAAATGTTATAAATAATGACTTTATAAAGTATAAATCATGCATTTTACACATTTTATCTGCAGTATAATCTGTTTATTGTCAGTTAGAAAGCTATGGAAAGATTTGGAGAGCAGTAAAGTGTGATGCCACTCCAGGTGCAATAACTCAAAATCAGAATGAGTTAGAGGTCTAAAATCTGGGCCTGTGACAGAAAACCCCTTTGGCTACAACTCTATATATGTTGTGTAGGTGGTCTGCAGACCTGCAGTCCTACTTATACTCACTGAAACTTTGGCTTTAAAAAAAAATGTAAAAAGCGCCTACATTTTGGGGTGTTTTTGTCATCATTTGATCATTGTAACATAACATCATGGCATTTGGCTGTGTTTTTCTGATACTTTAAAGGGTTTTCTATAACACTGAAGTATAATTTTTGTGTTATCTTATAAACTTTCTGAATGAGAAGCCTTAGAAACTAGGTATGTCTTTCAGGCGGAAAATGCACAAAAATAGGCCGGACTAACAAGGGGTTAAAAGACCATAATAGACTTAACAATACCTTAACAGACCATACTAGTCTTTACAAGACCTTAAAAGACCCTACTAGACCTTACCTTACAAGAACTTAACAGACCCTAATAGACCTTAACAGACCCTACAAGACCTTACTAGATCTTAACAAACCCTGCTAGACCTTCCAAATCCTTATCAGACCCTAATAAACCTTACAAGACTTTAACAGAACCAAGTAGACCTTGCCAGACCCTACTAGACCTTACAAGACCTTAACAGACCCTAAAAAACCTCACTAGACCTTAACATACCCTACTAGACATTACAAGACATTAATAGACCCTACTCGACCTTACTAGACCTTAACAGACCCTAATAGACCTTATTAGACCTTACAAGACCTTACAAGACCTTAACAGACACTATTAGGCCCTGCTAGACCTTAAAAGGCCCTACTGGACCTTGTAAGACCATAGAAGACCCTACTAGACCTTATAAAACCTTAAAAGACCCTACTGGACCCTACTAGACCTTTCAAGACCCTACTAGACCTTGCTAGACCTTACAAGACGTTAAATGACCCTACTAGACATTACAAGACTTTAACAGAACCTACTAGACCTTACAAGACCTTAACAGAACCTACTAGACCTTACAAGACCTTAACAGACCCTACTAGACCCTACTAGACCTTAAAAGACCCTACTAGACCTAACAACACCTTAAAAGACCATACTAGTCTTTACAAGACCTTAAAAGACCTTACTAGACCCTACCTTACAAGAACTTAACAGACCCTAATAGACCTTAACAGACCCTACAAGGCCTTAACAGACCCTGCTAGACCTTACAAGACCTTATCAGACCCTATTACACCTTACAAGACCTTAACAGACCCAACTAGAAATTACAAGACCTTAACAGACCCTACTAGACCTTGCTAGACCTTAACAGGCCTTATTAGATCTTACAAGACCCTACTAGACCTTACAATACCTTAACAGTCCCTACTAGACTTTACAAGATCTTAACAGACCCTAATACACCTTACAAGACCTTAACAGTTCCTAATAGACCTTAACAGACCCTACTAGACCTTACACGACCCTACTATACCTTACAAGACCCTACTAGACCTTACAAGACCCTACTAGACCTTGCTAGACCCCTACTAGACCTTACAGGACCTTAACAGACCCTACAAGACCTTAAAAGACCCTACTAGACATTACCAGACCTTAACAGACCCTACTAGACCTTGCTAGACCTTAACAGACCCTACTAGACCCTACAAGACCTTAACAGACCCTACTAGACCCTACTAGACCCTACTAGATCTTACAAGACCTTAACAGACCCTACTAGACTTTACAAGATCTTAACAGACCCTAATAGACCTTACGAGACCCTCCTAGACCCTATTAGACCTTACTAGACCCTACTAGACCTTACAAGACCTTAATAGACTTTACTAGATCTTACTAGACGCTACAAGACCCTACTAGACCGTAGTAGACCCCACTAAACCATACTAGACCTTAATAAACCTTACTTGACCTTAATCGACCTTAATAGACCTCACTAGACCTTACTGGACTTTACTAGACCTTACTAGACCTTAGTAGACCCTACTAGACCTTACTAGGCCTTACTAGACCCTACTAGGCCCTACTTGACCTTAATAGACCATACTAGACCATACTAGACCATACTAGACCATACTAGACCTTACTAGACCTTACTAGACTCAACTAGACCCTATTAGATCCCGCTAGATCCTACTAGACCCTACTAGACCTCACAAGACCCTCCTAGACCCTACTAGACCTCACAAGACCCTCCCAGACCCTACTAGACCTTACTAGACCCTACTAGACCTTTGTAGACCATACTAGACCTTAACAGACCCAAGTAATCTTTACTAGACCTTACGAGACCCTACTAGACCCTACTTAACTTTACTAGACCTTACTACACCCTACTAGACCCTAATAGACCCTTATAGACCCTACTAGACCCTGCTAGATCCTACTAGACCTCACAAGACTCTCCTAGACCCTACTAGACCTTACTAGACCCTACAAGTTCTTTGTAGACCATACTAGACTCTTCTAGACCTTAATAGACCCTACTAAACTTTACTAGACCTTACTAGACCCTACTAAACTTTACTAGACCTTACTAGACCCTTTTAGACTCTTCTTGACCCTAATAGACTTTACTACACCCTACTAGACCTTTCAAGACCTTAGCAGACTTTACTAGACTCTACTAGACCTTACTAGTCTTTACTAGACACTACTAGACCTGACTAGACTTTAATAGACATTATTAGGCATTACTATACTTTACAAGACCTTACTAGACTTTACTAGACCTAACTAGAGCTTACAAGCTCTTACTAGACCTTACTAAACCCTACTAGATCCTACTAGACCCTATTAGACCCTATTAGATCTTACTAGACCTTACTAGACTTTTCAAGGCCTTAGTATACTTTTAAAGACCTTACTAGACCCTACTAAACCATACTCGACTTTACTGGACTTTACTAGACATTACTAGATGTTTTTAGACCTTACAAGACTTTACTAGATCTTTCTAGACCTTACTAGACCCTACTAGACCATACTAGACTTTACTAGACCCTACTAGACCTTACAAGACTTTACTAGACCTAGACCTTACTAGACTTTACTAGACCATACTATACTATACTGGACCTTTAGTACGGTCTAGTCTGGTCCTGTAAAGTCTAGAAGGGTCTAGTAGGGTTTAGTTTTTTTGTTTGTTCATTAGGATTTTAACGTCATGTTTTACACTTTGGTTACATTCATGACAGGAACGATAGTTACTCATTACACAAGATTCATCAGTTCACAAGGTTATACTGAACACAGTCATGGACAATTTAGTGTCTCCCATTTACCTCACTTCCATGTTTTTGGACTGTGGGAGGAAACCGGAGCATCCAGAGTAAACCCACGCAGACACGGGAAGAACATGCAAACTCCACACAGAAAGGACCCAGACCTCCCCACCTGGGGATCAAACCCAGGACCTTCTTGCTTCTTTGTGCTACCCACTGAGCCACCGTGATGCCCCTTCCTAGTTAAATAAATGTATATAGGCTATTAAACCAGGCATGCACTAAAGGGCCCTAAGTAAAAAGCCTGTGTTTGCTAAAAATAAATCTGATCTGTTACTTTTGATCTGAGACTTTTCTTAAACCTTTATGTAATTAACAAATGTACAAAGAAGGTATTTTACTCAGCTTAATTATATTTTGTACTTATAAACAAATGTAGAATTGGATGGCTAAAAACACATTTAAAAAAGATGGGACAGAGGCATGTTTACCTTTGGGTTACATCACCTTCATTACACTTTCTTAGAAAACAATTTTTGCAGTTTTGCAAAAATCACAATCAAAATTAGATGTGACCTACATTTTTAATAGGAGACAGGTCTTGACTGCAGGCAGGCCAGTCAAGCAAACACACTCAGCTGTTGTAGAGCATGCAGAATGAAACCTGGCATTGTCTTGCTGAAATAAGTTCTGATTTCCAAGAAAAGGACCTCACTGTGCGTCTCTCCCAATATACTGTATATCTGCCATATCTGCCAGCAGAGAACATATGTCAGGATGCTCTTCATTGACTACAGCATTGCATTTAACACCATCATCCCAGCAGGCTGGTCACAAAACTTCTTGACCTTGGTCTTGGGAATTCCATGTACATGTGGATCAAAGACTTCCTTTCAAATCACACACGGAAAGTCAAACTCGGCCCCTATTTCTCCTCAAGGAAGTCTCTCAGCACCAGAACACCACAAGGATGTGTACTGAGTCCCCTTCGATATTCTCTTTACACATACAACTGCGTTGCAACATACCATTCAAACACAATTATTACATTTGCAGATGAGACCACAGTCATAGGGTCAATTTTAAATGGTGATGAAACTACCTACAGGGAAGAAATCTGCAAACTAACAGAGTGGTGTTCACTGAACAATCTGTCATTGACTATATATATACTATATATATATATATATATATATATATATATATATATATATATTTTTTTTTTTTTAATATATATATATATATATTGCCCGATCTAATTAATATATATATAAATATATATATATATATATATATATATATATATATATATATATATATATATATATATATACATACAGTATATATATATATATATATATATATATATATATATATATATATATATATATATATACAGTGTATCACAAAATTGAGTACACCCCTCACATTTCTGCAAATATTTCATTATATCTTTTCATGGGACAACACTATAGACATAAAACTTGGATATAACTTAGATAGCAGTGTAGATTTACTGTCTTCTGAAAATAACTCAACACACAGCCATTAATGTCTAAATAGCTTGCAACATAAGTGAGTACACCCCACAGTGAACATGTCCAAATTGTGCCCAAATGTGTCGTTGTCCCTCCCTGGTGTCATGTGTCAAGGTCCCAGGTGTAAATGGGGAGCAGGACTGTTAAATTTGGTGTTTTGGGTACAATTCTCTCATACTGGCCACTGGATATTCAACATGGCACCTCATGGCAAAGAACTCTCTGAGGATGTGAGAAATAGAATTGTTGCTCTCCACAAAGAGGGCCTGGGCTATAAGAAGATTGCTAACACCCTGAAACTGAGCTACAGCATGGTGGCCAAGGTCATACAGCGATTTTCCAGGACAGGTTCCACTCGGAACAGGCTTCGCCAGGGTCGACCAAAGAAGTTGAGTCCACGTGTTCGGCGTCATATCCAGAGGTTGGCTTTAAAAAATAGACACATGAGTGCTGCCAGCATTGCTGCAGAGGTTGAAGATGTGGGAGGTTAGCCTGTCAGTGCTCAGACCATACACCGCACACTGCATCAACTCAGTCTGCATGGTCGTCATCCCAGAAGGAAGCTGACGCACAAGAAAGCCAGCAAACAGTTTGCTGAAAACAAGCAGTCCAAGAACATGGATTACTGGAATGCCCTGTGGTCTGACGAGACCAAGATAAACTTGTTTGGCTCAGATGGTGTCCAGCATGTGTGGCGGCGCCCTGGTGAGAAGTACCAAGACAACTGTATCTTGCCTACAGTCAAGCATGGTGGTGGTAGCATCATGGCCTTGGGCTGCATGAGTGTTGCTGGCACTGGGGAGCTGCAGTTCATTGAGGGAAACATGAATTCCAACATGTACTGTGACATTCTGAAACAGAGCATGATCCCCTCCCTTCGAAAACTGGGCCTCATGGCAGTTTTCCAACAGGATAACGACCCCAAACACAACCTCCAAGATGACAACTGCCTTGCTGAGGAAGCTGAAGGTAAAGGTGATGGACTAAACCCAATTGAGCACCTGTGGCGCATCCTCAAGTGGAAGGTGGAGGAGTTCAAGGTGTCTAACATCCACCAGCTCCGTGATGTCATCATGGAGGAGTGGAAGAGGATTCCAGTAGCGACCTGTGCAGCTCTGGTGAATTCCATGCCCAGGAGGGTTAAGGCAGTGCTGGATATTAATGGTGGTCACACAAAATATTGACACTTTGGGCACAATTTGGACATGTTCACTGTGGGGTGTACTCACTTATGTTGCCAGCCATTTAGACATTAATGGCTGTGTGTTGAGTTATTTTCAGAAGACAGTAAATCTACACTGCTATACAAGCTGTACACTGACTACTCTAAGTTATATCCAAGTTTTATTTCTATAGTATTGTCCCATGAAAAGATATAATAAAATATTTGCAGATATGTGAGGGGTGTACTCACTTTTGTTATACACTGTATATATACAGTATATACTGTATATAAAAAACAGCTCAACAGCGGCTTAATTGTTGTGTATTTTTTCACTGTTTTAGTGTGTGTATGAGACAGTGTATGTTTCTTGTTTCTTGGAGTTGCACAAAAAATGTTGTATTATTTAATACAATGACAATAAAGGCATTCATTCATTCATATATAAAAGTCACTTGTACTAAGCTCAGTGTTTCTTTTTTTGTGCTTTTATTTCCACCTAGTGGTAACTGCAAATAGCTGCAGTGGAAAAGTGATAATGGACTCAGGGTAAGCATCTTTAAAGTAAGGAATCGTTTTAGTTCTTTGACCTAAAAGTCTACAAAAAAAAGGCTTCATCCATAATACTTCCTCTGTTAACATGTTTATGTTACTATTTCTTAAGTTGTATACTGTTTTTCTGCTTATGTTAATTTGCTGTCAGCTACACATGTAGACGGGCTCACAGAGTGCATCACTGACTACATTAACTTCTGTGTAGACTCCACTGTACCAACCAGGACTGTTAAATGTTACCCAAATAACAAGCCGTGGGTAACAAAGGACATTAAAGCTCTCCTTAACAATAAGAAGAGGGCCTTTAGAGCTGGAGACAGGGAGGAGGTGAGAACGATCCAGAAGGAACTGAAGACAACTATCAGGGAGGCTAAGAACACATATAGGAGGAAGCTGGAGGGGAAACTCCAGCAGAACAACATGAGGGAGGTCTGGAGTGGAATGAGGACCATCACCGGCTTCAGGTCCATCAATAACAGAGGAGCAGAGGGCAGCGTGGACAGGGCCCATGAGCTAAATCTGTTCTTTAACAGATTTGACACTACAAACTCTGTTCTCCCCAGTCCTGATTCTTCTGCTGCTGGTTTTCAGCAGCCCACTATTCTCACCCTCCCTCCTCCTCCTATTAGTCTGCCCCCTTCCTGTGATCGTCCACCTCACCCCTCCACCCCTCCCCCACCTGTCACCTCTACAGTAAGCCTCACTGCTGACCAGGTGAGAAAACAACTAAAGAGACTCCACACAAACAAGGCTGCAGGACCTGATGGCGTCCCCCCCAGGGTGCTTAAAGCCTGTGCCACCCAGCTTTGTGGAGTACCACAATATGTTTTTAATATGAGCCTGAGTCTCCAGAGGGTCCCTGTGTTGTGGAAGACGTCCTGCATTGTTCCTGTTCCGAAGATGCCGCGACCTAGTGACATCAAGGATCACAGGCCAGTAGCACTGACGTCCCACATCATGAAGACCATGGAGAGGCTCATCCTGGATTAGCTCCGGCCCATAGTCCAGTCACTTTTGGACCCCCTCCAGTTCGCCTATCAGCCCCGTCTGGGAGTAGAGGATGCCATCATCTACCTGCTCAACCGAGTCTACGCTCACCTGGACAAGCCAGCCAGCACTGTGAGGGTCATGTTTTTTGACTTCTCCAGTGCATTCAACACCATTCGGCATGCTCTTCTGGGTGACAAACTGACAGTGATGCAAGTAGACGCCCCCCTCGTGTCCTGGATTGTTGACTACCTAACTGGCAGACCACAGTATGTACGCCTGCAGCACTGTGTGTCGGATAGAGTGATCAGCAACATTGGAGCTCCGCAGGGAACGGTCCTCTCTCCCTTCCTCTTTACCCTCTACACCACGGACTTCAGCTACTGCACAGAGAACTGTCATCTACAGAAGTTTTCTGATGACTCTGCAATAGTTGGATGTATCAGAAGGGATGATGAGGATGAGTACAGGGCAACGGTGAAAGACTTTGTCACATGGTGTGAGCTGAACCACATGCAGCTCAATGTGACAAAGTCAAAAGAACTGGTGGTGGACCTGAGGAGGGACAAGGCACCGGTGACCCCTGTGTCCATAAGGGGGTTAGTGTGGACATTGTGGAGGATTACAAATATCTGGGAGTGCACATTGACAATAAACTGGACTGGACTAAGAACACTGATGCCCTCTACAGGAAGGGCCAAAGTCGTCTCTATTTTTTGAGGCGCCTGAGGTCCTTCAACATCTGCCGGACTATGCTCAAGATCTTCTATGAGTCTGTGGTAGCGAGTGCTATCCTCTATGCTGTTGCATGCTGGGGAAGCAGGCTGAGTGTGGCAGATGCCAACAGACTCAACAAATTGATCCGCAAGGCCGGTGATGTTGTTGGTGTGGAGCTAGACTCTCTGACGGCAGTGTCGGAGAGGAGGATGCTGTCTAAGCTGCAGGTCATTATGAACAATGGCTCCCACCCACTTTATAACACAGTGATGAGACACAGGAGCACATTCAGTGCAAGACTCATCCTACCAAAATGCACCACAGAGCGCCACAGGAAGTCTTTTCTACCTGTGGCCATCAAACTCTATAATTCCACCCTTAATGTGTGACACTATGGTTTATCTGTGCAATATTCAGCATTCATATGTGCAATAATAATAACATAAGCATTTTAATTATTTAATTGTGTGTAAATAACTTTTTAACTTTAACTTTTTCTTCTTTTTTCTTTGTTTTAAGCTAGTAGAGTGTTTATTCTTTTTACATAAATGGGTGCTACTGTAAAAAAACTGCAATTTCCCTCTGGGATCAATAAAGTACTCTGATTCTGATTCTGTAGCTTTTTCATACCTCATTACTTACACTGGTTTATGATTGTAATCTTTTCTGTACAAATGTGTTAGAGATATTTTTTAGTACTCACTGTTTGTATTTTGTGCTCTTTTTCACAGCTTTACAATAAAAAAATACATATTTTCCTCTGTTAAATCCTGCTAAACACAACAACTTGGCTGTTTCTTGGAAGATGCAAGGCAGCAAAATTCAAAATTAAATGTTATGCTAGCTGTATAGCTGAAAATATTCAGCCTGATACCAATTCACCTGCTTATGTTTTAAAATAGTGTCATTTAAACTTTCTGTAAACTGGCCAGCAATGGTGGGCTGGGGTGTTGACAATGGGTTGTTTGCTGGTACCAAAAATGCAGTTCTCTTTACACTACACTACACTACACAAAGCAATCTCTATGGCTAATCGAATGCTACACCTGTAGACAATGCTTAAAAAAGCATACATACACCGACGAGGCATAACATTATGACCACCTTCCTAATATTGTGTTGGTCCCCCTTTTGCTGCCAAAACAGCCCTGACCCATCAATGCATGGACTCCACTAGACCCCTGAAGGTGTGCTGTGGTATCTGGCACCAAGATTGTTAGCAGCAGATCCTTTAACTCCTGTAAGTTGCGAGGTGGGGTCTCCATGGATCAGACTTGTTTGTCCAGCACATCCCACAAATGCTCGACTGGACTGAGATCTGGGGAATTTGGAGGCCAAGTCAACACCTCAAACTCGTTGTTGTGCTCCTCAAACCATTCCATGAAAGGGTGTACATGGTCTGCAACAATGCTTAGGTAGGTGGTGCGTGTCAAAATAACATCCACATGAATGGTAGGACCCAAGGTTTCCCAGCAGAACATTGCCCAAAGCATCACACTGCCCCCGCCGGCTTGCCTTCTTCTCATAGTGCATCCTGGTGCCATGTGTTCCCCAGGTAAGCGACGCACACGCACTCGCCCATCCACGTGATGTAAAAGAAAACGTTGTTCATCAGACCAGACCACCTTCTTCCATTGCTCTGTGGTCCAGTTCCGATGCTCACGTGCCCACTGTTGGCGCTTTCGGCAGTGGACAGGGGTCAGCATGGGCACCCTGAATGCCCTGTACACAACAAACTGTGATGCACTGTGTATTGACACCTTTCTATCAGAACCAGCATTAACTTCTTCAGCAATTTGAGCTACAGCAAATTGCCCATGACCCTGTCGCCAGTTTGTCCATTTGTTGTTAGTCCTTCGTGTGTTAAACTTGCCTGGCTTCTTTTTGTTTGTATTTCTGACTTGCCTGGCTTCTACTGCTGATCAGTGAACAGCGGCACCATTCCTGTGTTGTTTGCCACAGGCATCCTTCCTGTACTTTGTTTATGCCCATAGGCGGCATGGGAGTTTTCCTGTATTATTGCTGCCAATGGTATGCTGGGTTTCCCTGTCTGTTTCTCTGGTAAGCATCTGGGTTGTTACTTGCTGGTGACTTTTCGTGGTTTTTTTATTCATTTAGCTAATATTTTCATGTTTTCTTGATTTTGTGGCTTTTTAGCCACAGTTTTACTCTGCCTTGGTCTAGAAGTATACAAATGGGTACATCCCCTAATACCACATGTGTGAGGTTACATCTGGCATCTCTGTCATGAGTCTCTCACCACTTGCTGCTACACTTTTTGGTCTTATTTTGCCCCATGTCCCAACTTTAAATGTGTTCATTCATTCATTGTCTGTATTACCGCCGCTTTATCCTGGTCATTTTGGGTCCAATTTATTGGGTAAAAGACAGGAAACACATGGAGAGGTCACCAGTCCATCACAGGACACACATACTTACACATAGTAATTTTTAGTAGCTCCAGTTAGACTGACTGCATGTCTTTGGACTTTGGAAACTGGAGCACCCAGAGGAATCCCACATGGACACAGGGAGAACATGCAAGCTCCACACAGAAAGAACCTAGTCCACCTGGCCACAGAATCAAACCCAGGCCCTTCTTGCTGTGAGGTGACAGTGACACAATATTTTGATACACGTTTTGTACTTAGAACTCACAAATCACAGATTATTGTTTTAATGTATTTAATAAAATGACTCAACTGGTAACAGCCATATCATCTATTATATGATCCCAGATTTTTACAGCTTTCCAGAGATCCAAGGTTAATCTCAATCTTTGTTTACTGTCTATGGAGAGTCTGGGGAAGTCCTTTTTAAAATTATTAGCTAGTTTATCCTGATAAGGGTCATAGTGACTACAAAGCCTATTCTAAAAATGCTGGGTAAAAGTGGGAAAAACAACTTCCCACTTGGACACCAGTTCATAATAGGTTAGGGCCCACACTAACACTGATCAGCCATAACATTAAAACCACTTCCTTGTTTCTACACTCACTGTCCATTTTATCAGCTCCACTTACCATATAGAGGCACTTTAAAGTTCTACAATTACTGACTGTAGTCCATCTATTTCTCTACATGCTTTTTTAGCCCCCTTTCATGCTGTTCTTTAATGGTCAGGACCCCCACAGAACCACCACAGAGCAGGTATTATTTGGGTGGTGGATGATTCTCAGCACTGCAGTGACAATGACATGGTGGTGGTGTGTTAGTGTGTGTAGTGCTGATATGAGTGAATCAGACACAGCAGCACTGCTGTCCACTCTATTAGTCACTCCTACCTAGTTGGTACACCTTGTAGATGTAAAGTCAGAGACGATCGCTCATCTATTGCTGCTGTTTGAGTTGGTGGACTATTCTCAGTTCAGCAGGGACAGTGAGGTGTTTAAAAACCCCAGCAGCGCTGTTGTGTCTGATCCACTCATACCAGCACAACACACACTAACACACCACCACAATGTCAGTGTCACTGCAGTTCTGAGAATGATCCACCACCCAAATAATAACTACTCTGTAGTGGTCCTTGAAGAGTCCCGACCACTGAAGAACAGCGTGAAAGGGGGTCAACAAAGCATGCTGAGAAACAGATGGGCTACAGTCAGTAATTGTAAAACTACAAAGTGCTCCTATATTGTAGGTTGAGCTGATAAAATGGACAGTGTAGAGTGTAGAAAGGAGGAGGTGGTTTTAATGTTATGGCTGATCGGTGTACATACTGTCATTCATTTACTCATTTACATTTACATACCCAGGGGCAATTTCTAGCAGCCAATCCACCTATCATTGTGTGGTACATACCACCAAGTGATGCAAAACTGGAGTATCTGGATAAAATCCATAAGAACTAAAAAAAAAAAAAAAAAAAAAACACTTCAGTCACCAAAAGGAAAAACCAACCATGGTTCCATAAAGCTATGTAGCTACCTGCTCCACCATTATGCCACCCTATTTACTCGTTACACACTTATTTTTTAAAAGTTCACCCAGTTCTTCTGTACGTGTGTAAGACACCGCCATCCTCCCACCACTAGAGGGAGACCGCGAGCCACACCCAGGGATAATTAAGCTGATTGACATCAGCTGTGCAGCACCTTTATAAAGGCTGCGCACGGCTCACTCGGCGCAGAGTCTTGTGTTAATGTAGTAATACCAGACCTCGCCGGTAATTTGGTATTCTCTTCTTAAGAAAGACATCTTTCGTCCTCTTTTTCTCTGTTTCGGGAACATTGGTTTTCCCCTAAAAGAAAGACCTTTTTGTTTATCTCCCTGTTTAAATAACTGAAACAGTTTTAGAAAAGTAAAGTAATTTATCATTTCTTTAGTAACCTCACACCTTTGTTGAGGTCTCTTTGAGTTCTGAAACGACTACCCAACAGCCAGCGGGTAGCTCATCAGATTAGTTTTTCTTTGTGTATTTTTTTGGGTTTGTTTGGCATCCTTTGTTTCGTTTCCCGCCTGTTTGAGGCGCATATGTTAATAAGTGATTCAGATCGCTGTTTCTTTAGTTTACCCTATAGAGTAGTGGTTAGTGCCTCAGTCTCTCGAGCTCAGTACGCTGACGTGCGGGGTTCGAAACCACACCTTTTATTTTTTATTATCAAGTTGCGGTCTCCGCTATTTCAGTCAGTCTTTCCTCTCTGTTTTCCCTTTTTTTCAACAAACACACAGTTCCTTTATATATATATAAATACACATATATCTTCTGCTATTTGTTTACATTTAAGGGTTATCATTTAAAACCGTTAAGTAGTTTAAAGTCACAAGCACTTTAACCAAGCCCATAGCGAATCGGGTAGAGCAAAGCTCTTTAACACCTGCGATCCCGGTTCGAATCTCATTCACTGCGATTTTTCAAATCTGCTTTTGGGTCCCACCAGACCGTTATTTAAGATCTGGGAAAACACAACACGAGGCGTTTGAGCCCCGTAACAGAAAGACTCTGCCAGCATGGACCCAGCAGACAGGAATAGGTTGCAGCAAGCCATAACAGCCCAGGGAACCCGGTTAGGGGAGCATGAGGAGGCGCTGAGCCAATTGGCCCAACGCATGCATGAACTAACATTGGCAGTCCAACGGTTAAACTCCCCTCCCAAGGAGGAGACACCTTCTGTTTCACCTGATCAGCCACTCCCCTCTATCCACCAGGACGTCATGCTACCAGCACCCATTAGATTCAGTGGTGAACCAGGGGCATGCAGGGGATTTCTGCTTCAGTGTTCCCTGACATTCCAACTAGCACCCACCCGGTTCCCCACTGAAGGAGCCAAGGTCGCATATATGATTTCTCTCCTCACGGACAGAGCTTTAACGTGGGCTACAGCCTTGTGGGAGAGCAAGTCTTCTGACTGTAGCACCGTTGCGGATTTTACCGCAGCTATGAAGCGGACCTTCGATAGTCCTGTACGAGGTGCCGAAGCTGCTTCAGCCCTTCTGAATTTACGGCAGGGCTCACTCTCAGTCGCCGATTATACCATCTCCTTCCGCACTTGGGCAGCGGAGAGTGGTTGGAACTCGGAGGCTCTGATGGCCGTCTACCAACAGGGGCTTAATGAGGACCTTAAAGACCTCTTGGCCACCAGAGACCCTCCTGCCAGTTTGGAGGACCTGTACGAGGTCACTACCAAACTTGACAACCGCCTACGTGAGCGTCGGCGGACCAATAAGAAGGCACAACGAGCCCTGACCCCAGAGGAAGCGCCTGTCCGCCCCCGACTTGCGGCCTCTTCCGAAGGAGGTGAGCCCATGCAGATTGGGCGGGCTCACCTGACTCCCCAAGAGGTTGAGCAACGTCGCCAGGGGGGGCGGTGCATGTACTGTGGGGAGGGAAGCCACAAGCTGGCTCAGTGTCCAGTCAGGCCAGTAAAAGGCCAGGCCTACCCCCGGTAGGGGGCCCCAGGGTAGGCCCAGTTCTAGGCCCCAGGTCCAGTGGGTTGTTCCTTCCTGTCACGTTGAGCTGGAACAACTCGCGCGCCGAAAAAAGATTGCAGGCCTTCATAGATTCCGGCGCCGCAGGTAATTTTATGGACCTCACAATGGCCCTAGAACTAGGGCTACCCATGGAACCTTTGGTGACACCGCTACCGGTGGCTGCCATTGACGGGTTCCCACTCCGGTCTGGGGCCATCAAAAGACAGACCAGACCCATTACTGTGAGTGTAGGTCAACACTCGGAGTCACTTTCATTTTTTTTAACGCAAGCGCCGGATTTGCCGGTCATCCTAGGATTCCCCTGGTTGGTCAGACATAACCCCCGAATCGACTGGCTTTCCAAATCCATCCGACACTGGGGCCCATATTGTCAGGGCTCCTGTTTGGCTCCTAGGTGTCACCCAGGCAGCCTCTCTCAAGAACCAGTCGATTTGAGCAAGGTTCCGGTGACCTACCATGACCTACGAGAAGTCTTTAGTAAACGGAAGACGGAGGTGCTACCCCCCCACCGCTCGTTCGATTGTGCCATTGATCTGCTACCGGGCACATCTCCCCCTAGGGGGCGCCTTTTCTCTCTCTCTGGACCCGAGAGAACAGCAATGGAGAAGTACGTCCAAGAAGCCTTAGCCCAAGGCTTTATCAGACCCTCATCCTCTCCCGCTGGAGCGGGCTTTTTCTTCGTAGGCAAGAAGGACGGAGGCCTACGGCCCTGTATCGATTACAGAGGCCTTAACAAAATCACAGTCAAAGACCGATATCCCTTGCCCCTTATGACATCTGCTTTCGAGACACTGCAACAAGCGTCTGTTTTCTCTAAACTAGACCTTCGCAGTGCCTATAACCTCGTGCGAGTTAGATCTGGGGATGAATGGAAAACAGCGTTCATCACCCCGACCGGTCACTATGAATACTTGGTCATGCCGTTCGGGTTGATGAACGCACCAGCTGTCTTTCAGCGCCTGATCCACGAGGTCCTCCGAGAAACACTTGGTCTCTACGCCTTTGTATACCTTGATGATATTCTCATCTTTAGTAAAACTGTGAAGGAACACGTCGGCCATGTACGACGAGTGCTTCAACTACTCCTTGAGAACCACCTTTTCGTGAAACTGGAGAAATCCCAGTTCCACATACCCGAGGTCCACTTTCTAGGGTTTGTGGTTTCCCAGGGCAAACTGGCCATGGACCCTGCTAAACTCAAGGCTGTGGCTGAATGGCCACGTCCAACCTCTCTCCGGCTGGTCCAACGCTTTTTGGGTTTTACCAACTTTTACCGACGGTTTGTTAGAGGTTTTGGGTCAGTCGCAGCGCCCCTGACGGCTCTTACCCGAAAAGTGCCAGGACCTTTTCGGTGGACAGACGAAGCACAGAAGGCGTTCGACGAACTTAAGCGTAGACTGATCTCGGCGCCCATTCTTCATCTTCCTGATCCCCAACTTCCTTTTCTAGTGGAGGTAGATGCCTCCGAGGTAGGGGTAGGGGCAATCCTTTCTCAGCGCTCGGGCGTGGACAGGAAACTTCATCCTTGCGCCTACTTCTCCCATCGCCTAACGCCTACTGAACGCAATTATGGTGTAGGAGATAGAGAACTCCTTGCAGTCAAGATGGCTCTCGAAGAGTGGCGGCACTGGCTAGAGGGGGCCAAACATCCGTTCTTGGTCTGGACGGACCATAAGAACCTTGCATACATTCAGGAAGCCAAACGACTAAACCCCCGGCAAGCCCGTTGGACGCTATTTTTTAGTCGCTTTGACTTCACCCTCTCATACCGGCCAGGCACCAAGAACGCCAAACCTGACGCCCTCTCCAGACAGTGGGAGGAGCCACAAGCCCGACCAACATTACCCATCCTTCCTCCAGAACGCATAGTGGCACCGCTGCGTTGGGGAGTTGAGGAAGTAGTCAAGAGAGCCCTTCTAGCCGAACCCGACCCAGGGGGAACCCCTACCCATTGCCTGTATGTCCCCGCATCAGCCCGGACTCAGGTCTTGCAATGGGGGCACGAGAGCTTCTTCGCAGGACACCCTGGAGCTACTCGCACCCTGAAGTTAATTCAGAGGCGGTTCTGGTGGGCTAATATGGCTCGGGATATCCGGCAATTCGTCTCTGTGTGTGAAACGTGTGCACGCAACAAGGACTCCAGAGCCAAGCCACCAGGGTTGTTACACCCTTTGCCCATTCCCCATCGTCCATGGTCACATCTGTCTCTGGACTTTATCACTGGCCTGCCCAATTCTAAAGGCCTGTCAGTAATTCTGGTGGTGGTAGACAGGTTTTCTAAGGCCGCCAGATTCATTGGCTTGCCCAAACTTCCCTCAGCCAGAGAGACGGCCCACCTCATCCTTCAACAGGTTGTGCGGTATCATGGCCTGCCCACAGACCTGGTTTCAGATAGGGGTCCTCAGTTTGCTAGCCAATTTTGGAAAGCTTTTTGTGCTTCCCTAGGGGCCTCTGTCAGCCTCTCTTCAGGTTTTCACCCCCAGTCCAATGGGCAGACTGAAAGGGTGAACCAAGATCTAGAGCAGTCGCTAAGGTGTCTGGCTTCAACCAGCCCCTCCACCTGGGCGGATCACCTATTGTGGGCGGAATTCGCCCACAATACTCTCTGGCACTCCTCTTTGGGCATGTCCCCCTTTGAGTGCCAGTTTGGCTATCCACCTCCCCTGTTCCCTGAACAGGAAACTCAGCTGGCCACATCGTCAGCCAGCCATATGGTACGCCGTTGCAGGTCCACCTGGCGACGAGCTCGGGCGGTCCTGGTAGCCCAAACAACCTCACGGAAGAGCACAGCAGACCGTAAGAGAAGGTTGGGAAATACTTTCCGCCCGGGCCAACGAGTATGGCTAAGCGCAAAAGACTTACCTCTGAAGGTCAGCAACAGAAAACTGGCGCCTCGATACGTTGGACCATTCAAAATAGTCAGACGCATCAACCCAGTTTCCTACAGGTTGCAACTCCCGCCCTCGTTCAGGGTTAATCCAACCTTTCACGTTTCCCGCCTCAAACCATACCTGTGTTCCCCTGGGACCCGATCACCAAAACCTCCCCCTGTTCGCATGGTTGACGGTTCTCCAGCCTACACAGTAAATAGGATACTCGATTCCCGACAAGTCCAAAATCGAGTCCAATATTTGGTGGACTGGGAGGGATATGGCCCGGAAGAGCGTTCCTGGGTACCGGCAGCGCAGATTCTCGATCCCGATCTCATCCGGACCTTTAACCGGGATCGAGTGACCGGCCTGGGGATGTCAGGAGACACCCCTCGGGGAGGGGGTCCTGTAAGACACCGCCATCCTCCCACCACTAGAGGGAGACCGCGAGCCACAACCAGGGATAATTAAGCTGATTGACATCAGCTGTGCAGCACCTTTATAAAGGCTGCGCACGGCTCACTCGGCGCAGAGTCTTGTGTTAATGTAGTAATACCAGACCTCGCCGGTAATTTGGTATTCTCTTCTTAAGAAAGACATCTTTCGTCCTCTTTTTCTCTGTTTCGGGAACATTGGTTTTCCCCTAAAAGAAAGACCTTTTTGTTTATCTCCCTGTTTAAATAACTGAAACAGTTTTAGAAAAGTAAAGTAATTTATCATTTCTTTAGTAACCTCACACCTTTGTTGAGGTCTCTTTGAGTTCTGAAACGACTACCCAACAGCCAGCGGGTAGCTCATCAGATTAGTTTTTCTTTGTGTATTTTTTTGGGTTTGTTTGGCATCCTTTGTTTCGTTTCCCGCCTGTTTGAGGCGCATATGTTAATAAGTGATTCAGATCGCTGTTTCTTTAGTTTACCCTATAGAGTAGTGGTTAGTGCCTCAGTCTCTCGAGCTCAGTACGCTGACGTGCGGGGTTCGAAACCACACCTTTTATTTTTTATTATCAAGTTGCGGTCTCCGCTATTTCAGTCAGTCTTTCCTCTCTGTTTTCCCTTTTTTTCAACAAACACACAGTTCCTTTATATATATATAAATACACATATATCTTCTGCTATTTGTTTACATTTAAGGGTTATCATTTAAAACCGTTAAGTAGTTTAAAGTCACAAGCACTTTAACCAAGCCCATAGCGAATCGGGTAGAGCAAAGCTCTTTAACACCCGCGATCCCGGTTCGAATCTCATTCACTGCGATTTTTCAAATCTGCTTTTGGGTCCCACCAGACCGTTATTTAAGATCTGGGAAAACACAACACGAGGCGTTTGAGCCCCGTAACAACGTGAGTGTCTTTTTGTCAATAGGCCTCCAGCGAAAGGCTTCCTGTTTCTTCCCTCGCTCAATACGCTGGCAAACAATGCTCGGAAAAGCAGGCCAGCTCTCTGTCTAGACGTCTGTCCAGCATTGCTCGCTTTGCCATGTTTAATGTAACTCCAGAGAGCGATAAATATTGGCTCACACTACTCAAGCTGACAGAATGAGCTGGTGCGAGCTGGGGGTCACCATCCAATCGCTTCCACAAACAGGAAATAAAGGAGCTGCGCCAAAATCAGGCCCTGTCGACAAAGTGCTTTGACCTTTATTATCATTACTCATTTCTTTATAACAAACGATGTAGTTTCATGTCTACAGATTCATTAGGAGCACTCTGACAAGGTTGCATGTGTGGATACTGGACATTTATGTTAATAATTCAAAGAATAAAATCATGGCAACAGGTTTCCTGAGAAAACTGGGGAATTGATGCAATACTATAACTTGACCAGGAAGGGGCAGACTGAGGTAGGTTTCTGCATGCAGTCCTCTTTGTGTATACTATAACTAATACTCTACAGTTTTTATTTAAATACACAGCGTACATAAAATATATAAAATGTTAGTTTTGATTTAAACTGGTCATCAAAGCAGCTGTGTATGAGCTTGTTACTAAGCCATTTTATTGTCATAAGACTCAATAACACCCAGAATCCAATCCACTTTTTGCCTTCAACTATCATTCTATACAGTTAAAGTCTCAAAGTTTAAAAGACCTGCAACAAATATTATTGTCATGGCAGTCTTGAAATTAAAAGGAATTTCTGCAAATGTTTTATTTTGTCCCATTCTACCTGCAAACACGTCTTAAGATGTGCAACAGTACGGGGTCGTCATTGTCACATTTTTTGTTCCAAAATTCTCCACATTCTCTATTGAGGACAGGTCAGGACTGCAGGCAGGCCAGTCCAGTACCTGTACCCTCTTCTTTGTGTGCAGCATGTGGTTTTGCATTGTCTTGAAGATCATCTTGAAGATCTCAATGTACTTTTCTGCATTAATGCTGCATCACAGAAGTGTAAATGACCTTTGCCAAAGGCACTGACACAGCCCCATACCATGACAGACCCTGGATTTTGGACTTATTGCTGATAACAGTCTGGATGGTCTTTTTTGTCGTTGGTCCGGAGCACATGGTGACCATTTTTTTCCAAAAAAGACCTGGAATGCTGATTCATCTGACCACAATACACGTTTCCACTATGTGATGGTCCATCCTAGATGACTCCGAGCCTAGAGAAGTTGACTCCGATACTGGACGTGGTTAACATAAGGCTTCTTTTTTGCACTGTAAAGTGGTATTTGTGCATGTAACTCTGTATTGTAGTGCCTGACAAAGGTTTGCCAAAGTAATCCCTCACCCATGTGTTTATATCAGCTATTGTTGAGTGGCGGTTTTGATGCAGTGCCTTCTGAGAGATCAAAGATCACAGGCGTTCAGCTTAAGCTTGCGCCCTTGGCCTTTACGCACTGAAATTCCTCCTGATTCCTTGAATCGTTTAGTGATATTATGCACTGTAGAAGGAGAAATATGCAAATCCCTTCCAATCTTGCTTTAGGTACATTGTTTTTAAACATTTCAATCATTTTCTCATGCATTTGTTGACAAATTGGAGATCATCTGATCATTTTTGCTAATCGATTTAAACTGGTCATCTAGTTAGGTTGTTTGGTGCTAACTGTCTATGAGAATTGCTTGTTACTAAGCCACTTTATTTTAAGACTCAGCAACACATAAGAACCAATTCACTCTTTGGTATGTTTTTGGGAGGTGGAAGGAGACCTGTACCCAGTTGACACAAGTTCAACATGCCTGCAATTTACAGTATAAGTATCAACCTGGCAGTGGTGAGGCTTGAACCGGCAACCTTCTGATTACTGGTCCAGTACCTTAACCACTAGGCTACAGCTGTTTCTATGACTTAATAACTGGTAGACATATATTTTTGTCCAAATATACTTTTTCTAATTTATTAATGTATTTTTTTTTTTTTGTGGGTGACACAATCCACTAGTGAAAAACATACATACAGCAACGTAAATTAGTCTGATGGTGTAAACATTTGTGGCACAGGAAATTAGTACAAATGGTCAGATGAAACTAAAGTGCATTGTATGCACATGCATTGTGCATGTGTATATACTGTATATGTGCATGTATTTGCATGTGTGTGTGTATATAGCTCCTCCTGTGTAATTCTGGGCTGACCTCACCTTTCTCAGAATCATTCTTACCCCACCAGGTGAGATCTTGCATGGAGCTCCAGAGCGAGGGCGATTGACTGTGATCTTGTATTTCTTCCATTTTCGAATTATCGCACCAACAGTGGTCTCTTTCTCACCAAGCTTCTTGCTGATGGTCTTATAGCCCATTCCAGCCTTGTGCAGGTCTACAATCTTGTCCCTGACATCCTTTGATAGCTCTTTTGTCTTGCCCATGGTGGTCGAGAGATTTGAATGGAAGAAACTGATTCTGTTACATGTGTCTTTTATACAGGGACAGGACTAATTTGTGTGCCTTTTGTGCACATAACCGGTCTGTGGGGGTCAGAATTCTTGCTGGTTGGTAGGGGATCAAATACGTATTTCCCTTAATTAAATACAAATTAATTTATAACTTTTATTTAATGTTTTTTTTCTGGATTTTTTGTTGATATTCTGTCTCTCTCTGTTAAAATAAACCTTCCATAAAAATTATAGACTGTTCAAGTTTTTGTAAGGGGGTAAACTTACAAAATCAACAGGGGATCAAATACTTATTTTCCTCACTGTATGAGTTTTTGTAAGGGGGTAAACTTACAAAATCAACAGGGGATCAAATACTTATTTTCCTCACTGTACAATATAGCCAATATGGCTATATTGGCCTCATTGTGCAATATTGTCACATGTCACTTTACTATTTAATAATTTAATTACTATTCAATCTTTATACTGAAACTATACCTCATGCATAGTCATTACAGTTATCAGCTATCCATTATTATGTAACTACTCAGTTCTAGTTTTTCTGTTTGCTTTGTTTTATACTGTACTGTTAATTATTTGTTGTATTATGCTACTAGGGCTTTAATTTAATTAATCTATCCATCCATCCAGCCATCCATCCATCTATCTATCTAAAGAGCCTCTGAAAAAAACAGGATGCATAATGTAGAAAGTATTTATAATACAGGACATACACACACCCTGCTATAACATTATTTAGAATGTAGAGGAATGTGCAAAGCTTGAGGTGTTAGTAGAGTTTGGCTCTTATTTATGAAAGAATATTTATTATTTTTTATGGATTTTCTCCCTTTTTCTCCCAATTTTTAGTGTGTCCAATTTCTATCCAATTGCATTATGCTTTCTCTCTACTGGTGCTGACCCCTGCCCCTGATTGAGGAGAGTGAACTGACACACGCTCCTTCTCCGACACGTGTGCAGTACCCGACTGCATTTTTTCACTTGCATGAGACGAGTTCACGGAGAGCCACACCTTGATCGCAATATTCCTCTACTCTGTGCAGATGCCATCAATCAGCTAGCAGAGGTTGTAATTGCATCAGGTATGAGGTCCCTATCCAGCTCCCTTCCCTAGATGAACAACAGCCAAACGTTGTTCAAATAGCCGCCCAGCCCAGCCGAATGGCAGAGCTGAGATTCGATATGATGTATTCGAAATCCCAACTTTGGTGTGCTAGTGTATTTTACTGCTGCGCCACCTGAGCGGCAAGAATATTCACTATTGATTAAATATTTTTATTAGGAGAGCAAACTTATACTAAAACTGAAAAAAAATCCTTTAAAATGCTGTTTGTCATGGTAGCACAATGTATTGGACAGTTATTTTTTTTATAGTAATTATAAACTGCACTTGAAATAACTACTTTCATTCACACCACATGGTGCAATTTGTCTATCAGCATAAACCTGTCTTAAACATAATAAAAACATTGAAAAACGTGCCCTCTGACAATCTTATATAGTGTTGACACTTTGGCTTCTATGCCGTTTACTGTAGGTACATGTAATTATTTGCTGACATGAGCAGTATGCGCTGGGCGAGTGGGTATCAAGACAAATGTAACTTCAGACTGTTCAGGTTCCCTTTCGGCTAATAATAAATGTTTATGGTCTCCAGATGGTTCATGAAGCAAAGATGTGTGCCCGGAGAACACTTTTGAACCCAGTGACTGAGTTCATTCTCTACAACATTTCTTTGAGTAAGGCATATCTGACTCAGCCTTGCTCGGGAAATTTACTGGTTCGGTCAGCTTGGGTTCCAGGAGCTTCATTATTCATGAATAATCCCTTCAACAGTCAGTTTTAAGCCGAATGCATGCACATGCCACTACATTTCAGATTATGTTAGTAATATGATTATCTGTAATGAATCTGTTAATAATTCAGTCAGACTTGCCAACTGTCTACAAGTCAACATGCTACTCTATTTTACCACGTTTTTAAATCCCCTTTCTATTAGAAGTAAATAGGTAGCATATACACACATGTAGCCCATGAGCTTATTGGCGATCCAATTCCAAAGCCAGGGGCTTTAATATGGAGCTTGAACCCCTATAGCTACAACAGCCTCCACTCTTTTCACTAGATGTGTCTTACCACAAAAGTATAAGCACTGATGTTGTATGAACAGGCCAGGCTTGCAATCAACATTCCAATTAATGCTAAATTGTATTTAATGTGACTGAGGTCAGGGCTCTGTGTAGGCAAACTGCTCATATATATAAATACATACAGTATATAAATAAATATATATATGTTTATCTCAGCACCTGTTAGTGGGTTGGATATATTAGGCAACAAGTGAACATTTTATCCTCAAAGTTGATGTTAGAAGCAGGAGAAATGGGCAAGCGTAAGGATCTGAGTGAGTTTGACAAGGGCCAAATTGTGATGGCTAGACGACTGAGTCAGAGCATCTCCAAAACTGCAGCTCTTGTGGGGTGTTCCCGATCTGCAGTGGTCAGTATCTATCAAAAGTGGTCCAAGGAAGGAACAGTGGTAAACCTGCAACAGGGTCATGGGCGGCCAAGACTCATTGATGCACGTGGGGAGCAAAGGCTGGCCTGTGTGGTCCGATTCAACAGACGAGCTACTGTAGCTGAAGAAGTTAATGCTGGTTCTGATAGAAAGGTGTCAGAATACACAGTGCATCGCAGTTTGTTGCGTATGGGGCTGCGTAGCTGCAGACCAGTCAGGGTGCCCATGCTGACCCCTGTTCATCGCCAAAAGAGCCAACAATGGGCCTGTGAGCATCGGAACTGGACCACGGAGCAATAGAAGAAGGTGGCCTGGTCTGATTGGTATATATATATATATATATAGACGACTGAGTCAGAGCATCTCCAAAACTGCAGCTCTTGTGGGGTGTTCCCGATCTGCAGATATATATATCCTTGTATCCCAGTTTGTTAGGAAGCTGGGGTTAGAGCGCAGGGTCAGCCATTGTACAGTGCCCTTGGAGCCACGAGGGTTAAAGGCCTTGCTCAAGGGCCCAACAGTGGCTAAGCTGGGATTTAAACTCTCAACTTTTGATTGATAACCCAAAGTTCTACCCACTAGGCTACCTCTATTGTAAGTGTTGTACTACATGTATTCTCCTTCATTACCTGCAATCAGTTGCACTAGATCACACACTGAACTATTTAATTACTTACACTTATGGACAATTTAAAGATATCCAGAAGTTTTAAATCATGGGAAAAGCTATGCAGACATTGTGTGTGTACCATACATGCCAAAATCCTTATAGACACAAGTAGCAAACCCAGATCCTGTGTACCCAGAGGGTGTTTGGGACACAGACAACTTGCCCCCCTATTTATATTAGTTTAAGATCTAGTGACTGATTATATAGGGTGTCCCAAAATTCACGCAAGAAGTAATTTTGATAGAGAACACAGGTTTTTAATTAAAAATTGTAAATGTTTTATTGATTCATAAAGTATACAGTATAGGGTTATGTATGGAATAGCATATCGGGTAAATGGCCTCCACGGCTTTGCTGGCACATACGCACTCTTTTGTCGAAATGAAGTTAAGTCACTATTCTGACCATATTTTGTATGAAAATTGCGAACTGTAGCTGTCAAACCTTCATTATTTTTAAAATATTGCTCAATGAAAACGCGTTGTTCTTTCGTGTAGCGCTCCATTTTTAATAACCCTGAACTGTGAGCTGTCACGCTGTCTTTTTTTTTTTCGTTGGCAACACTTTACCAAATGGCGCCAAATTCAAATCTTGCATGAATTTTGGGACACCCTTTTACTTACACTATATGGTCAAAGGTTTTTGGACATCCTACTAAACTAAAATGATCTCTGTGTAATGTTTTTAGCTATAATAACAGCCACTCCCTGAGAAGACTTATTACAAGACTTAGGTATGTCTGTGGGAATTTGTGCACATTTAGTGAAAAGAACATTTGTATGGCTTAACACTGATGTTGGTCAAAAAAGCTGTTGAGTAGGGTTGAGGTCATTTTTCAACATCTTTATTGTTTAATTTTAAACCTTCCTATAGGCAATGTCTTCTGTTCTCACTCCTTGGATAAAAACCTTGAGCCACTTGGTTATTTATTTCACTTTCTCCCACTCACATTATCAAAACTATGCCTCCCCCTCAGCAATAAGAGCCTCACATAACTTTGCGGATGACAATTTCATTTAAGTTCCAGTATAAATCATGTTAACTGAGTCTGGGGTCACCCTGACATGTTTAAGCAGCTAGTCCCAAAATCTCATAACACAGATGACTAAATATTTTATGTATTAAAAAGTCGGGTTGGTTTTGCTATGTTGAATTTGGAATTATTTGACTTACTGTTATGCATTATTGTTCATATTTAACACTTGCAAAGCAGAACTTGTTTAGTGTTTGTTTATTAAATGCATTAATCAAGCTTGTACCAGTGAGAGTCCAATACTGTTAGGTTTCATAGCAGAAACAGAGATCATCTAACACAGTTCTGTTTACTATTTTTTTTGTTCTTGCTATGCAGTTCTTTTCTGCAAGTGCCCATTCAGGTCATCAAGTTCAGGAATTATTATCTCCAGTCCTGGAACCGATTACGAGGCAGCAATTATTGTTTTCCCTCTTTAAACCTATTTTAACCTACAAACAATGCCACAAGGGATTATCCTTTAAATCATGTACTATCAGAATAAGGTTACAGTCCAAAATGTCTCATGCTAGTATCCCAAAGCTTGTCAAATACTGAATATGTCTGTCAACCTGACTGGAGTTTAGCAAACCATGTATATAGTTAGA
The DNA here is from genome assembly GCF_030014385.1 of Trichomycterus rosablanca. NCBI lineage: Eukaryota > Metazoa > Chordata > Actinopteri > Siluriformes > Trichomycteridae > Trichomycterus > Trichomycterus rosablanca. The sequence continues at coordinate 15,135,254 of NC_086000.1, read as the reverse complement.
CTGCCTATCAACAGCTTCTTTGTTGTTCCTATCAGACCACTGAATCTGTCCTACCTGTTGACTCCACCCCTCTTGGTGGACTATTCCTTAACTCATCCACAGAATGACTGATTATCCAGCTTCTGATAAAAGATACAACTATAGATTAAGTGTCAAATTATATTGGATAAACCAAGGAACCAGTGCACCTACTTGATTTATGTTGGCTTTGGCTTGTCTTGTACAACTAGAGTCAACCATACATCCAATAAAATACTAAATTCCTGACATCATCACTGCAGACAAGGATTAAGTGATTTAATATGTTTTGAGGATTGTTGTTAATCCTGATTTGGAATGCAGCTGGGGCATTAGGTAATACAACACACATTGCAAAACAGTATATTCATAACCAGTATTCCACTACTTTCTTTCTCAGATGTATAGTAAATGCTCTATATTGGAGAGGACTAGCTTGGTGATTTAAATTTAAACAACATTGTTATTAATAGCGGTGGTTACGAGTTCAAAACAGTAATTTTGTTAAGTTTCTATTAGTCAAGGACAAAGATTCTTCACATGATTTCTGTATACAGAGCCTACATCTGACTAATAAGGTAGACAATTGGTGACCACAGAAGAGAGTGCATCCTTAAAATATTATTCATCTAAACTATTGCAATGGGCACAGCTATTTCTCTACCATGTAAGTCCTAATATGATTTGACTTTAACATTTACAGTAGATACCCTGGTGATATTATATTGCAGTTTCTGACTGGTCAGAACCCCTGCATTTCATCTGTAATGTGCTGATAGCTGAATAACTGAAGCAGTTACACTGACAATGCATAACATTATGACCAACAGTGGGCACTTGAGCATCAGAATTGGACCACGGAGCAATGGAAGGTGGCCTGGTGTGATAAATCACTTTTTCTTTTACATCACGTGGATGGCCGGGTGCGTGTGCGTCGCTTACCTGGGGAACACATGGCACCAGGATGCACTATGGGAAGAAGGTAAGCCGGCGGAGGCAGTGTGATGCATTGGGCAATGTTCTGCTGGCAATCATCAAAGCAAGGTCTATAAAGACATGAAGAAAAGCTCGGTTTAAAAAAACTCCAGTGGCATGCATGCACAGAATAGAATAAACTAGAACATCAATTGAGGCTTTCTTGACCAACATCAGTGCCGGAGCTATACAAATGCTCTGTTGACTAAACGGGCACAATATCCCACCGACATACTGTACTTGTCTTGTGAAAAGCCTTCTTAGAGGAGTGGCTGTTGTTATAGCTGAACAGATCACACAGAGGTCACTCTATTTTAATACCATTTGTCCGATAAGCTCATGGTCAGGTGTCCACATACTTTTGGCCATATGGTGTACTCAGAATCTGTATGTTTTTCTCTCCATTTGTATCTTCCAGCATTTGAAGGATACAATTTTCTTCCACAATAACTTAAATCTGTCATTGTGAGTTTAGGCCTTCACTTCCCCGTGCTCATGCTGTATTACTAGATGCATATATTGTGGCACACACCCATATTCGTGCACAACCCTGCTATTTTCTTTTCAGAGCACCGTCACACAATAAGCAGAATTATCCCAGCGAGCGGCTCCATTTTCACTCCACCTCAGGCTTTCTGGTGCTTCCATGTACTTGGTGAGAGGAAAGCAGGAGGAGGGAGGGCATGGAAGAGAGACTGCACACAATAACAATCTATTTCCTGACGTGTTGAGACCCGTCTGCTAATCTGCTGCACCTGCTTCTAAATGCTGAGATTGACACGACTTAATTCCAAGAACTGGTGGCATCTGTGGGCAGGTCAAATATAGCCAGTGCTCGGCCAGCTTTTTACCATACTGACCTTTATGACCCAGTCTGGATCTATTTCTCTTACACACACACATACATACATACACACCTGCACATTTGAAACATGAGCCAGTGCCTAGCATGTGCATACACATACAGTGTATCACAAAAGTGAGTACACCCCTCACATTTCTGCAGATATTTAAGTATATCTTTTCATGGGACAACACTGACAAAATGACACTTTGACACAATGAAAAGTAGTCTGTGTGCAGCTTATATAACAGTGTAAATTTATTCTTCCCTCAAAATAACTCAATATACAGCCATTAATGTCTAAACCACCGGCAACAAAAGTGAGTACACCCCTAAGAGACTACACCCCTAAATGTCCAAATTGAGCACTGCTTGTCATTTTCCCTCCAAAATGTCATGTGATTTGTTAGTGTTACTAGGTCTCAGGTGTGCATAGGGAGCAGGTGTGTTCAATTTAGTAGTACAGCTCTCACACTCTCTCATACTGGTCACTGAAAGTTCCAACATGGCACCTCATGGCAAAGAACTCTCTGAGGATCTTAAAAGACGAATTGTTGCGCTACATGAAGATGGCCAAGGCTACAAGAAGATTGCCAACACCCTGAAACTGAGCTGCAGCACAGTGGCCAAGATCATCCAGCGTTTTAAAAGAGCAGGGTCCACTCAGAACAGACCTCGCGTTGGTCGTCCAAAGGAGCTGAGTGCACGTGCTCAGCGTCACATCCAACTGCTGTCTTTGAAAGATAGGCGCAGGAGTGCTGTCAGCATTGCTGCAGAGATTGAAAAGGTGGGGGGTCAGCCTGTCAGTGCTCAGACCATACGCCGCACACTACATCAAATTGGTCTGCATGGCTGTCACCGTAGAAGGAAGCCTCTTCAGAAGTCTCTACACAAGAAAGCCCGCAAACAGTTTGCTGAAGACATGTCAACAAAGGACATGGATTACTGGAACCATGTCCTATGGTCTGATGAGACCAAGATTAATTTGTTTGGTTCAGATGGTCTCAAGCATGTGTGGCGGCAATCAGGTGAGGAGTACAAAGATAAGTGTGTCATGCCTACAGTCAAGCATGGTGGTGGGAATGCCATGGTCTGGGGCTGCATGAGTGCAGCAGGTGTTGGGGAGTTACATTTCATTGAGGGACACATGAACTCCAATATGTACTGTGAAATACTGAAGCAGAGCATGATCCCCTCCCTCCGGAAACTGGGTCGCAGGGCAGTGTTCCAGCATGATAATGACCCCAAACACACCTCTAAGACGACCACTGCTTTATTGAAGAGGCTGAGGGTAAAGGTGATGGACTGGCCAAGCATGTCTCCAGACCTAAACCCAATAGAACATCTTTGGGGCATCCTCAAGCGGAAGGTGGAGGAGCGCAAAGTCTCAAATATCCGCCAGCTCCGTGATGTCGTCATGGAGGAGTGGAAAAGCATTCCAGTGGCAACCTGTGAAGCTCTGGTAAACTCCATGCGCAGGAGAGTTAAGGCAGTTCTGGGAAATAATGGTGGCCACACAAAATATTGACACTTCAGGAACTTTCACTAAGGGGTGTACTCACTTTTGTTGCCGGTGGTTTAGACATTAATGGCTGTATATTGAGCTATTTTGAGGGAAGAATAAATTTACACTGTTATATAAGCTGCACACAGACTACTTTTCATTGTGTCAAAGTGTCATTTTGTCAGTGTTGTCCCATGAAAAGATATACTTAAATATCTGCAGAAATGTGAGGGGTGTACTCACTTTTGTGATACACTGTAGACACACTTACAATACATCCATACGCTTAGTTTCATTATGAATTCAATACAGTTCTGATTTAGGAAATGTGCAGAACGAATCTGAGCATAAATCTTTAGCTACTCAGATTATTTACAAAGACCTTTAGCTACTCACATGATTAATAGTTTTTTTTACAGTCACATGATTAATAGTTTTTTTTACAGGTCACTACCAGTTAGAAGTTAAACAAATCATGGCACAGAGGGTTTTCAGTATTTCCTCTTTTTTGGAAAAATAGGGGCAACATCAAAATTGGGATGCTTGGATGGCACACTGGTGTATTACACTAGCCCTGTCCGGGGTACTCCTGCCTTGCGCCCAGTATGAATCAGTTGGATAGCTGGACTTCAGCTGGACAAATCAAAACTAACTACACTGATCAGCCATAACATTAAAACATCCTCTGCGTTTCTACACTCACTGTCCATTTTATCAGCTCCACTTACCATATAGAAGCACTAAGTAGTTCTACAATTACTGACTGTAGTCCATCTGTTTCTCTGCATACTTTTTTAGCCTGCTTTCACCCTGTTCTTCAATGGTCAGGACCCCAACAGGTCCACCACAGAGCACTGCTCATTCTCAGCACTGCAGTGACAATGACATAGTGGTGGTATGTTAGTGTGTGTAGTGCTGGTATGAGTGGATCAGACACAGCAGTGCTGCTGGAGTTTTTACATACCGTGTCCACTCACTGTCCACTCTATTAGACACACCTACCTAGTTGGTCCACCTTGTAGATGTAAAGTCAGTGGCGATCGCTCATCTATTGCTGCAGTTTGAGTTGGTCATCTTCTAAACCTTCATTAGTCGTCACAGGACGCTGCACACGGGGCACTGGTTGGTGGACTATTCTGAGGTGTTTAACTCCAGCAGTGCTGCTGTGACTTATCCACTCATATCAGCACAACACACACTAACACACCACCACCATGTCAGTGTCACCGAAGTGCTGAGAATGATCCACCACCCAAATAATACCTGCGCTGTAGTGGTCCTGACCATTGAAGAACAGCATGAAGGAGGGCTAACAAAATATGCAGAGAAACAGTCAGTAACTGTCAGTAATTGTAGAACTACAAAGTGCTTCTATATGGTAAGTGGAGCTGATAAAATGGATAATGAGTGTAGAAACAAGGAGGTGGTTTTAATGTCATGGCTGATCAGTGTATTTAAATGCAAAAAAAATTAAATTTAAACATCTCAACTTGCTACATTCACATTGACTTACAGGTTCTCTTTGAACTACACTTTCTTTTCCAGTCTGTCCCTTTGTCTATTGTGTTTCCTGGTGATTGTTTTGAGTGGAGGGCATTGTTTCTGTTCCTGAATTGCGGTTGCCAGTTTTTTTTCTATTCTCTATGCAGCTTAGTTTTTTCCATGAATTTTATTAGTTTGTTTTTTAGTTATTTTTTTCCCTTTCTTTTGTAAAGTATAGGGGTTCACGATGGTGCAGTGGGTAGTCTGTCGCCACACAGCAAGAAGGGGTTTAACCTTTGTGGGTTTCCTCCAGGTACTCCGGTTTCCTCCCACAAGCCCAAAGACATGCAGCAAAGCATGAGTTTTGCATTATTGATATTAGTATGTTTTTAGTTATTATTTTCCTGTCACACCGTTTTCTGATTTGGGGTTGTACATTGTCTCAAAGCAACTATCCTGGTGTGTGTATATCCTGGTGTGGAATGGCACTCTTATTTGGGTATATTTGATTTAGAGCTGACATAAGCCTAAGCAGAATGAAGAGGTTACTGAGGATAAATTAATAAATGACTGTTTTAAACTGCAGATCATTAATAATTTATGTATCATATTAAAAAATAGGCAGTTTTAGTAGTGCAAATTTACTGAACCTTTCTTGTTGCTTGGCTACTTATCTGCTGCTTCAGTTCCTCCGAGTGTGTATATGTAGGTCAAAGTCAGCTAGCGTAGCGGCTTGCTTATTACCCTCATTATAGAGGAAATGAAGTAACTGCTGTTGAGAGCTGAACTAGACCTTGTGGCTTCCCACGCCAACAGACTATTAGTTCCATGTAATTTAGTCTTTTTGTGTGTGTTTTGACTTCTTGTATTACTCTTATTTTAAAGAGACATTTTTAACACAGACAGCATGTATCATGATAAAACTGTATAAAGCATGCATTTAAGTATTGTTACAATGGTCAGTGAATTGTTTGGTTGGTATAGACTGGGTCTTTTGAGCGAGCTTCCTTGAACTGCACCCAGCTGGATGACAAACCATAACACACAGTGGTCTGCTTGCTGCTTGCCTTTCCAAATGCTGAAATAAGTTGGTGCCAAAAGTCACTAAAAATGACTACTGTATCTGACACACAAAGGGGTCATTGGTTTGTTTGTTTGTTTATTGGGATTTTAACGTCATGTTTTACACTTTGGTTACATTCATGACAGGAACGGTAGTTACTCATTACACAAGCTTCATCACTTCTCAAGGTTATATCGAACACAATCATGGACAATTTAGTATCTACAATTTACCTCACTTGCATGTCTTTGGACTGTGGGAGGAAACCGGAGCACCCGGAGGAAACCCACACAGACACGGGGAAAACATGCAAACTCCACACAGAAAGGACCCGGACCACCCCACCTGGGGATCGAACCCAGGACCTTCTTGCTGTGAGGCGACAGTGCTACCCACTTAGCCACCGTGCCGCCAGGGGTCATTGGGCAGCGTATTACCAACGCATGTGTACAGGTTAAGTTTAGGCTTTTTCAGTCACTGGGAGCAATGACAATCAACCCTAAGTGGGCAACAATCCACTGCAGGGCCTTGGCCATCCCCCACTCAAACATAGTCAATCATGTCTGTATGTAGATACCCGATCTATGATGTATGAACAGACTGGCTGACATCACCACTAGGGATTCAAACCCTGATTCCAAGCGATTGCGGGCAAGCGTAATTTACCACTATGCATACCGAGTGCCCTTTATGTTTATGTGTGTGTGTGTGTGTGTGTACACCGACCAGGCATAACATTATGACCACTGACAGGTGAAGTAAATAACACTGATTATCTCTTCATCACGGCACCTGTTAGTGGGTGGGATATATTAGGCAGCAAGTGAACATTTTATCCTCAAAGTTGATGTGTTAGAAGCAGGAAAAATGGGTAAGCATAAGGATTTGAGCGAGTCTGACAGGGGCCAAATTGTGATAGCTAGACGACTGGGTCAGAGCATCTCCAAAACTGCAGCTCTTGTGGGGAGTTCCCGGTCTGCAGTGGTCAGTATCTATTAAAAGTGGTCCAAAAAAGGAGCAGTGGTAAACCGGCAACATGGTCATGGGCGGCAAAGGCTCATTGATGCACGTGGGAAGAGAAGGCAGGTCCGTGTGGTCTGATTCCACAGACGAGCTACTGTAGCTCAAATTGCTGAAGAAGTTAATGCTGGTTCTGATAGAAAGGTGTATGAATACACAATGCATCACAGTTTGTTGCTTATGGGGCTGCACAGCCTCAGACCAGTCAGGGTGCCATGGAAGAAGGTGGCCTGGTCTAATGAATCACGTTTTCTTTTACATCACATTGCATCGCTTACCTGGGGAACACATGGCATCAGGATGCACTATGGGAAAAAGGCAAGCCGGCGGAGGCAGTGTGATGCTTTGGACAATGTTCTGCTTGGAAACCTTGGGTCCTGCCATCCATGTGGATGTTACTTTGACACGTACCACCTACCTAAGCATTGATGCAGACCATGTACACCCTTTCATGGAAACAATATTCTCTGATGGCTGTGGCCTCTTTCAGCAGGATAATGCGCCCTGCCACAAAGCAAAAATGGTTCAGGAATGATTTGAGGAGCACAACACCACATTCCCCAGATCTCAATCTAATCGAGCATCTGTGAGATGTGCTGGACAAACAAGTCCAATCCATGGAGGCCCCACCTCGCAACTTATAGGAGTTAAAGGATCTGCTGCTAACATCTTGGTGCTAGATACCACAGCACACCTTCAGGGGTCTAGTGGAGTCCATGCCTTGATGGGTCAGGGGTGTTTTGGCAGCAAAAGGGGGACCAACACATGTATGTGTGTGTATTTACACAGTATCTCCCAATGGCTAGGTTAATCATGTAATCATCATGCTAATCATCATAGCCAATCATGTAAGTGTAGATGCCTGACCGGCCAGTAGTAATGGACCGATTCGAACCGCAGATCTCAGTAGCATTTTTACTTTTTAATAAAGTACATGCCTTGAACTTTCTGGCAACAGTTTGGGAAAGGGCCTTTCCTGCTCCAGCGTGACTGTGCCCATGTGTACAAAGTCTGTACAACATGGTTTAATGAGCGTAATGTGGCCTGCACAGAAACCTGACCTCAAACCTAATTGTCTTTTTTTACCAACTTCAGTACCTGACCTCACAAATTCTTTTTGGACCAAACGACTCACTCCAAAATATTGTAGGAATCTACTTTCAAGAAAATAGAGGCTGGTACAGTAACAACTATGAGCTGCTGAATAATCCATTCAAAAACTATGGGCATTTGTTTAATCCAGGCACTGATTTTAAACAAGACATCCTGGCTCACTAACAATTTTCCAATTTGACTTAAAGGTGTTCAGTGAGGCTGAGGTCAGGGCTCTGTTCTGGACACTGGAGTTCCTCCAAAACTCACTCATCAAACCATGTCTTTATGAACCTCGCTTTGTACACAGGGGTATACTTATGTTGGAACATTAAACGGCCTTTGCACAGACTGTTGCCAAAAAGTTAAAAGCATATCATTTATTTCATCTAATTGATTATGTACACGTTAGCAACGGCTGACAGAAATAGGATGGAGGCTCCAAAAACCCATGAAGCTGAGCTTTAACGGGAGTTAAGGGAGGAGAAGGAAGTGAGAACGCTCATTCTTTCTGTGATGCTTGGCTCATGGTTTCATTGGAGTACACTGTTTATCTGGAGAGACTTGTTTTATTGCAAGATCTCTATTCCAGTTGGCAGTTACCTTACTCATTCATTGGCAGTGTGGTTTTTATCACATGATCAGGTCTAAACACCTCCTCACAATTTTACCGTTGTAATTAAAGTGCCAGACAAAGCATAAGGAGCTTTTTTCAAATTCATTCATTTCATTACTGAATGTTTCATTTACACAGCATACAGAATAGAAAGGGCAATCTTGGTACTATAAATAAGGAACATGGATAGGTCAGTTTGAACATTGCAGAGCACACCAAACAAATACAGCAAGTGTAATTACAATGCATTAATTAAAAAAGTCATTGCTTGCTTGGTGACTTGGTAAGACTTGGCACAGTATATGCATGAAATAAGCAAGTGACTGACCAAAATTGAGGTTTTTAGACATGCACACCCTTTGATATGACACCCAAAAGTGAGCTGAGGTGCATTTTGTTTTCACTGATACTGCTTGAGATGTTTCTACAATGTAATTGGAGTCCACATGTGGTAAATTCAATTGATTGGACATGATTGGGGATTGCCAACACCTGCCTATATAAGGTCCCAAAATTGACAGTGAATATCAGAGCAAACTCCAAGCCATGGGGTCAAAGGAATTATCTGCAGAACTCAGAAACAGGATTGTGTCAAGGCATAGATCTGGAGAAGGGTACAAAAAATTGCTGCAGCTTTACAGGTCCCAAAAAGCACAGTGGCCACCATTATTAGTAAATGGAAGAAGTTTGGAACCACCAAAAATATTCCTAGACCTCGCCACCCGGCCAAACTGAGCGATCGGGGAGGATGGGCCTTGGCCAGGGAGGTGAGCAGGAACCCAAGGGTCACATTAACAGAGCTTCAGCGTATCCTTGTGGAGATGGGAGAACCTATCAGAAGATCAACCATCCAGGCAGCACTCCACAAATCACGTCCTGATAGAGGGAAAGATGAGTGCAGCTAAGTACACCAAGATCCTTGAAGAAAACCTGCTCCAGAGCGCGCTGGACCTCAGACAGGGGGGTAAAGGTTTACCTTCCAACATGACAACGACATAAAGCACACAACCAAGAGAACAAAGGAGTGGCTTCGAAGAAAGTCTGTGAATGTCCTTGAGTGGCCCAGCCAGAGCCCAGACCTGAATCCAATTAAACAAAATGACTGTGTACCGATGCTCCTCATCCAACCTGATGGAGCTTGCAAGGATATGCCAAGAGGAATGGGCAAAAATGTCCAGAAACAAGTGTGCCAAGCTCGTAGCTTCTTTCCGAAGATGCCTTGAAGCTGTAATTCCAGCCAAAGGTGCATCAACCAAGTATTAGGCTAAGGGTGTGGTACAGATATGTAACCCCTAAATAAATTATTTTTGTCAGTATATTTTCTAAACCTTGTTTTTACTTCATAATTACTGGTGATTGTGTGTAGCTGTTTGAGGCAAAAAAAAGAACTAAATCTATTATAGAATGAGTCTGTAATGTAATAAAATGTGGAGAAGGTGAAAAGGGTGTGCAGACTTTCTGGCTTGACTGTATGGGTGTAATAAATAAGATATACAAATGTATCTTCTTATTACCTCACTGTTGTTTAGGAGCAGGAAAAGTCAACATTCTTACTCTAGTCCTCTTAAATCAGTCCTGGATTTAAATGCAATACTGGTATACAATACCAGTAATTGTCCTTCCCAAACTTTATCCACATACATTGCATCAGTGTGCTTAAACACTAATCACAGCACCACCTGACGACATGGATTGGGCAAGTAAGCAATCTTCACTGTCTAATCCAACACCACTGGGAACACAGCCAGGTAAACCTTTCTAAGTCCACCGATTTACTCATGGTCAGCCATAGTTAATGAAGGAGATCAAGTGCAAAGCAACAGCATTTGACAGCATATGATGAAGTATAAGCATTTTCCTTGGATACCTTAAAAGACGAGGCTAATTATACACTGATAAGCCATAACATTAAAACCACCTCCTTGTTTCCTCACTCACTGTCCACTATATCAGCTTTGTTAGTCCCTTTTCATGCTGTGAATAAATGGATAAGACATAGCAGCGCTGCTGGAGTTTTTAAACACATCACTGTCACTGCTGGACTGAGAATAGTGCACCACCCAAAAATATCCAGCCAACAGCGCCCTGTGGGCAGCATCCTATGACCACTGATGAAGGTCTAGAAGATGACCAACTCAAACAGCAGCAGTAGATGAGCCATCGTCTCTGACTTTACATCTACAAGGTGGACCAACTAGGTAGGAGTGTCTAATAGAGTGGACAGTAAGTGGACACGGTATTTAAAAACTCCAGCAGTGCTGCTGTGTCTGATCCACTCATACCAGCACAACACACACTAACACACCACCACCATGCCAGTGTCACTGCAGTGCTGAGAATGATCCACCACCTAAATAATACCTGCTCTGTGGTGGTCCTGTGGGGGTCCTGACCATTGAAGAACAGCATGAAAGGGGGCTAACAAAGCATGCAGAGAAACATATAGACTACAGTCAGTCATTTTAAAACTACAAAGTGCTTCTATATGGTAAGTGGAGCTGATAAAATGGACAGTGAGTGTAGAAAAAAAGGGGTACTTTTGTTTAAATTGGGGATTCTACTATTTCACAACTATTATTTCACAGCCATTGCTAATGGGTTTGTTTAATCCAGCAAAAAGCCATTTTACTGGTTATACTGAAGAACTTAGAGATTATAAACATAAATGAGAATTCTAAAGTACAAACATCTGGCCATATTTAATCACAAAACATTACTGCTACATTGTAGAAGCATGTTTAGCATACCAATCACTGGTTCTTGGTTTTACCACTTAGTAAAGAGTTACAAACTGCCTGTGAAATACTACAAAAACAGCTACACACAAGCCTAAAATCACCTTATATAAATCCCAGTGATTAACTGGAGTGGCACAGAGCACACTGCTACTGGACTCTAGAACATATACAGCCCCAAATCTGCATATACTATCCCAAGTTGGGACAGGATGGAAAATGCAAATAAAATAAAAATGCAGTGTTCCTTACATTTACTTTGACTTTTATTTGATTGCAGACAGTTTGAACCCAAGATTTTTCATGTTTTATCTGCTCCACTTCATTTCATTTATTAATATACCTCCATTCCGGCATTTCAGGCCTGCAACACATTCCAAAAAAAGTTGGGACGGGGGCTAGTAATGAGGTGAAAAAACTAAATAATGATGTGATTCCAAACAGGTGATTGTAATCATGGTTTGGTACAAACGCAGCATCCAGGAAAGGCTGAGTCTTTGATGAGCAAAGATGATCAGAGGATCTCCAGTTTGTCAACAAATGCGTGAGAAAATGATTGAAATGTTTAAAAACAATGTACCTCAGAGAAAGATTGGAAGGGATTTGCATATTTCTCCCTCTACAGTGCATGATATCATTAAACCATTCAAGGAGTCGGGAGGAATGTCAGTGCGTAAAGGCCAAGAGTGCAAGCTTAAGCTGAACGCCTGTGATCTTTGATTGCTCAGACAGCACTGCATCAAGAACCGCCACTCAACAATAGCTGATATAACCACATGGGCGAGGGATTGCTTTGGCAAACCTTTGTCAAGCACTACAATACAGAATTACATGCACAAATGCCACTTAAAACTTTACTGTGCAAAAAAGAAGCCTTATGTTAACCATGTCCAGAAGCAGTGTCAACTTCTCTGGGCTCTGATGCATCTAGGATGGACCATCACACAGTGGAAACGTGTATTGTGGTCACTTTACACTTCTGTGATGGCAGCATTAATGCAGAAAAATACATTGAGATCTTAGAGCAACAAATGCTGCCTTCAAGACGTCATCTTTTCCAGGGACGTCCATGCATTTTTCAACAAGACAATGCAAAACCACATGCTGTACACATTACAAAGGCATGGCTGCGGAAGAAGAGGGTACGGGTACTGGACTGGCCTGCCTGCAGTCTTGACCTGTCCCCAATAGAGAATGTGTGGAGAATTTTGAAACGAAAAATGCAACAACGACGACCCCGTACTGTTGTACATCTTAAGACGTGTTTGCAGGAAGAATGGTACAAAATAAAACCTGAAACACTAAATCACTTGTTATCCTCGGTGCCAAAACGTCTTTTAAGTGTGGTGAAAAGGAATAGCAACATTAAGTGGTAAATGCTTTACTGTCCCAACTTTTTTTGGAATGTGTTGCATCCTGTCTGCAATCAAATAAAAGTCAAAGTAAATGTAAGAAACATGTGTGTTTTTATTTTATTTGCATTTTCCATGCTGTCCCAACTTTTTCTGATTTGGGGTTGTACAAAATACAGTCATGTTGGTGGGTGCTTAAGTGGCGCACTGGTTTATTATGCTAACCCATCACTGCTAAAATCTGGCTTAAATCTGTGCTTTTGGCCATCTACACAGACATGATTGTTTGGGGAATGGGGGGTTGCTGGCTAAAGTTGAAGCTGTGCAATGGGTTGACTTACCAGTACAGATACAGTAATGTCACTGGTACATATTCTTTTTGGCTTTTTTCTCCTAAATGATTACTGACATGTGACCTTCAAGACGTTTTCTTTGATAGAGTCCAATTAAATGATTGTGTTTCTTTAGTATTAAATTATTATGATTATACTGTATATTTAGCAACTATTGTAATATAGCAGCCCAGTAATAAAATAAGCAGTGATGTTCTGAAAAATAAAATACACACATGGGCACATAAACAAGTGCCATCCCTAGAGAATATCTGGCTCTCACGCAAGCAGTTCAACTGAGTGTTGGCACATGCAGCAGGCACGATGCCAGGGACCACAAGAGTCTCTCTTAGAGAAAAAGAAAGAGAGAGAGTGAGACAGAGCGATAGGGAGTAATAGACAAGAGTGTGAAAGGGAGGGGGGCTGCAGGTGTTCTTGGCTGAGGGTTCGACGATGGGGGATGGGGGGATTGAAAGTGAACACTTGGTATGGGCAGCCACAAAACCCCAAAGGAGAGGGAGGGAGTGTTCACCAAAACACTGAGACGCTTACTCTGCTTCCACCAGCATGCAATTACACTGAGTCCAAAACAGAGCACACATACTAACACTCACTCACGCACACACACTCTGAGCACTCCACACCCCCCGTGCCAACGGGAATAGCCGAAGATTAGTGTGTCAACATGAGTCAGTGAAGTGTTGAAAAGATTTTTAAATAATATATATTACGTTTAATGACTCATGATTGAGCTCTTAAACTTACGTTATCCTTAATTTCTAGTTTGCACATTTTAGATCTAGTAAACTATATTTAGGTTCACTATAAAACCTAATCACATTTGCCGAAAATTAGTACCTGTGTAGGATATCTGACGATGTTTTCAGTTGCTTTACAAGGATCATCAGTTTTTATTAGCTCTATTTGGGTGACTGTGCACATCAAAAATAAAATAATCGACTCGTGACTCGCAAAAAATGACTCGTGCACAACAAGAATCCCTACCGTCAGCATGTGTTAACATTAGTTACGTGTGACAATTAATTATATATTATATTCTGATCGTGTCATTTTCTGCTCTCTAATAAAGCTCCAATCATTTTACCCTGCCATGCACACAATGGGTAAATGTTCCAGCCATCTTCCGGCGTAGCAATGAAGCGTCACTCCCTACCTTTGGAATCTCACTTAAAATGGTGAAATACCCTTCGTAGTGGTCTTCACTAGAACAGCTGGTGTGAATGAAACGCTCCTACAGAATTGGCGCTAATGGTTAAAAGAGCGCTTTCTGAACCAATCGGATGTTTTGATTTTATTTTCTGATAAGAAATGCTGTTATTTGCATTTATTCAGTTTGCGTCACACAGATGATGTGTCAATAAAACGCTTGATTGGCTTTGTAACTAGTTAGTGTTTTACTTCACAACCGGGAAGAGGTTTTTAATTATATGCACATTTACAAACTAACAGATTATACTCCTAATGGGATAACACACGGTTATAAATTTAATAGCATCTGGAAGTACAGAAGCTAAGGTAAGCAGTGGTTATGTTTTTTTTTTTTTGCTGTGTTTTGGATTTTGGCCGCTGTGCTGTGATTTATTGCGCACTTTTGTTTTGTAATGAAAACATACGTAAGGAGGCATTTTAGGGTTAGGGTTAGGAGCTGACAATCTGGTTAGGCTTGATAAAAAAAAGGTTACAGTATGCAAAGACTCAAAAAAATCTTATAATTATGGATCCTAAAACTGCTGTACAACACTTACATTTTGTCTGCACACCCTTTTCACCTTCTCCACATTATGAAGTCAAAACAGGGTTTAGAAAATATGCAATTTAATTTTACTGATCAAAATTGTTTACTTAGTGGTTACATATCTGTACACACCCTTAGCCTAATACTTGGTTGATGCACCTTTGGCAGCAATTACAGCTTCGAGGCATCTTGGGAAAGAAGCTACGAGCTTGGCACACTTGTTTCTGGACATTTTTGCCCATTCCTCTTGGCATATCCTTGTAAGCTCGGTCAGGTTGGATGGGGAGCGTCTGTACACAGCCATTTTCAGCTCCTTCCACAGATGTTCGATTGGATTCACAATTTTGGTTTCATCAGACCAGAGAATCTTGTTTCTCGTGTTTTGAGAGTCCTCTAGGTACCTTTTGGCAAACTTCAAGCGGGCTGTCATGTGCCTTTTACTAAGGAGTGGCTTCCGTCTGGCCACCCTACCATAAAGGCAGGATTTGTGTAGGCTGCCTGGATGGTTGATCTTCTGATAGGTTCTCCCATCTCCACAAGGATACGCTGAAGCTCTGTCAGAGTGACCCTCGGGTTCCTGCTCACCTCCCTGACTAAGGCTCGTCTTCTCCGATTGCTCAGTTTGACTGGGCAACCAGGTCTAGGAAGATTTTTGGTGGTTCCAAACTTCTTCCATTTATGAATGATGGTGGCCACTGTGCTCTTTGAGACCTGTAAAGCCTAACCCTTCTGTACCCTTCTCCAGATTTATGCCTTGACACAATCCTGTTTCTGAGGTCTGCAGATAATTCCTTTGACCCCATGACTTGGCGTTTGCTCTGATATGTACCGTCAACTGTGGGACCTTATATAGGCAGGTGTTGGCAATCCCCAATCATGTCCAATCAATTGACTTTACCATATGTGGACTCCAATTCAATTGTGGACATCTCAAGCAGTATCAGTGAAAACAAAATGCACCTCGGCTCACTTTTGGGTGTTATATCAAAGGGTGTGCACACTTGTATACATATGATATTTTATATTTTGATTTTTAATAAATTAGCACAAATGTGTAAAAACCTGCTTTCACTTTGTCATTGTGGGCTATTGTGTGTAGAATCTTGTGACAGAAAAATAATTCAATCTATTATAGAATGAGTCTGTTATGTAATAAAACGTGGAGAAGGTGATGGAGGGTGTGCAGACTTTCCGGCTTGGCTGTATAAAAGTACTTATTTGTATTATTTCAGTATGTCTAACTGTGGTGAATAGTTCTTTAATAACCATAGTAGACTTGTCTGTACTGAATAAAGTCATAAGCAAACAAAGCTGTCAAGTAGCACTTAAATAAAATCTTGGAACCAAAAGGTGTTCCTTTAGGCAACTGGACTTGTTTGACCAGTTGTTTGAGGTTGTACCACTCCCCATATGCATCACATGTACAATCTTGGACCCACACACACACACACACACAGGGGATGAAGTAACTTTTCAGATGTCAAACAAGGCCTCCATTGTCCCATTTCAACTAGAAGATCGATGTGTCTACAGGGGAATGGCCCTGCAAAAAAGCATGTCCCACTCATCTACAATTCTGCTGAGCAAATACAATCCCGCAGTGACCTGCCTCTCCCTTCCCTGAAACGAGCTAATTTACTGATGTGTGTGTAAAGGTGTAGGGTTTCTCTTGACAGACAAGAGAGCATGCTGAACAATAGGAGCAGCAGGCAAAATATTGAAATAATAAAAAACACAGGAAAGGGACGGGGGAAGGAGAGAGGGAAAAGAAAGAAGACAAAAACAGAGTGAGATCTGAAACTATTTATTTATACTTAATTATAGTCATCCTTATAGTTATCGACAAACACTAGACAGGACCCACAGGGACTTGCATTTTTAGTATTCATTCATCTTTACTAATTAATTCCACTTGGCCCGGGGTGGGAGTGTGTTTATTTCCATCCAAAAACAGTGAGTGCCAAAAGAAGTACTCCCTGGAAAGCATGTACAATCCCAAATCAGTATGGGACAGCATGGAAAATGCAAATATTAAAAAACACAGAGTTTCTTACATTTACTTTGACTTTTATTTAATGTCAGACAGGATGAACCTAAGATATTTCATGTTTTATCTGCTCAACTTCATTTCATTTATTAATAAACATCCATTCCTGCATTTCAGACCTGCAACACATTCCATACTGTTGAAACAGTAAAGCATTTACCACTTTGTAATGTTGCCATTCTTTTTCACCACACTTAAAAGACGTTTTGGCACCAAGGATACCAAGTGATTTAGTGTTTCAGCTTTTATTTTGTCTCATTCTTCTTGCAAACACACCTTAAGATGTGCAACAGTACGGGGTCGTCGTCACATTTTTCGTTTCAAAATTCTCCACACATTCTCTATTGGGGACAGGTCAGTACTGCAGGCAGGCCAGTCCAGTACCTGTACCTTCTTCCTCCACAGCCATGCCTTTGTAATGTGTGCAGCATGTGGTTTTGCATTGTCTTGTTGAAAAATGCATGGACGTCCCTGGAAAAGATGACGTCTTAAAGGCAGCACATGTTGCTCTAAGATCTCAGTGTACTTTTCTGCATTAATGCTGCCATCACTGAAGTGTAAATGACCTTTGCTAAGGGCACTGACACAGCCCCATACCTGACAGACCCTGGCTTTTGGTTATATCAGCTATTGTTGAGTGGTGGTTCTTGACGCAGTACCATCTGAGGGATCGAAGATCACGGCCGTTCAGCTTAAGCTTGCACCCTTGGCCTTTGCGCACTGATATTCCTCCTGATTCCTTCAATCATTTAATGATATTATGCACTGTATAGGGAGAAATATGCAAATCCCTTAAAAATTTTTTGAGGTACATTGTTTTTAATCATTTCAATAATTTTCTCACACATTTGTTGACAAACTGGAGATCCTCTGATCATCGTTGCTCATCAAAGACTCAGCCTTTGGATGCTGCTTTTGTACCAGACCATGATTACAATCATCTGTTGACATCACCTGTTTGGAATCACATCCTTATTTAGTTTTGTCACCTCATTACTTGCCCTAAATTGCCCTCGTTCCAACTTTTTTTGGAATGTGTTGCAGGCCTGAAATGCAGGAATAGAGGTATATTAACAAATGACATTAAACTGAGCAGACAAACATGAAATATCTTGGGTTCAAACTGTCTGCAATCGAATAAAAGTCAAAGTAAATGTAAGGAACACTTCCATACTTTTAATTAACTTTTTCTGATTTGGGGTTGTAAATAATGATAAATACCATACACAACATTGTGAAAATAAAATAGGAAATACTGAAAAATCTCAGTCTGTGTAGGGCAAAGCCAAAAATAACTATTAAAAGTGCATGACCTTTAAGCCATCAAACAGCACTGCATTAGAAACCATCATGCCATATGACAATATAGCCAAATGGGTTGGGGAAAACTGTTGTCTCTTAATACAGTCCACTGCTGCTTCAAGAAACGCAAAGTGAAACTCTAATAGAAAGACAAAAGAAATGTGTGCACACATTAAAGTATATCTGTTTGTATTATATTAGTGTAGACAGACTGTGTGTATGTTATTATGACTTAGACACATAATTAACCACATTTGTAAGTAAAGCACAAATCCTGGTAATACTCAAATCCTTGGTTCCCCTAGCAAACACCTCATAACTTCTTTTCCTTTTCTTTATACATCACTTCATCCTAACTCCTGCATAATTATTCCACACCTGCTGGAGCTTGCCTCACAAACAGCTGGAGATGTTCTAATGTGATTTCCAGTGTTGGAGCATGAACCTATACCAGGGTCATTTGGGGCTTTTTATGAGTCATTTCTCTCTCTTTTTTCTCACTGATTGAAAGCACATCTCTCTGGGTTGTGTCATGCCAGCAGTCTGCTTGGCCTAAGCTTAGCCACCTTTTTCCTGGTGTTCACCCAGAACCTGTGGCATGGCCAAAAACACATTGATTAAAAGCCAAGTCACGTTTGTTTTTATACATTATTCTCACGAGAACTACTTCATTTCTTTTCTACACATAAGATAGCTGGATTCATACTGATGCATTTCATTTGTGACTACAACTATTTAACATTTAGGGAGAGATCACATAACCTTTCATCCAGTCAACTGTACCCACCGTGACCCTAAATAGAATAAAGCAATGGTAAAACAGACAATGAATGAATGAATAAATGAATGAATGAATGAATCACATATCTGAATTAGTTTTTACAGTTTAGGTCAGGCATTTCCAAAGTCTGGCCTGTCGGATTTTTTACGGCCCATGTCTTCTGTCTTAAATAGCATTACTTGAGGCCCGCCAGCTCAGCCAAACAGAAAAATAATAAATTATCGTCGCTGTTTGATTAAAAACTTTTCACTTTTTTTTACATGTGTTGATTGTGGGTATAAATCTCAAAATAACCAATCAAAAGATGAATGAAATCACGCAATCTCTGTAACGAGTATCTCCATTGGCTGCTAGACCTGTCCATCAAAACCGCATATCTCCTCCTCCTTGCCCTCCAGTACTGTTTGAGGAAGAAGCTAAACTTGTTTGCTACATGATGTTTCATCAGTTCATTCAGGTTATTCAAATCACATGGATGATTTATATTTGTGATGTTTGTAGTGTTTTAAAAACACATTTGTATCTGATATTTATATGGACTAAGCGTTTACATGGACTGTATTAAATAACACAATTGAACTTTTTCATAGCTACAGTCAATAACTTGATTACAAAGTAAAGATATTGTCTGGTAACTTGACTGTTTCAGGTATTTATATGTTTGTAAATGGTAATTTAGAACAGTATTCCCCAGCCATGTTTCTGCACATTTATTTTTCCAATGTTTCAGTTGATGAAAGTTAAATAAAATTAAATGAACCAGCCAGGTGGGATGTGTCAACAAAGTGCATGGACATTTTGGAACAAGCTACAGACCATAAGACCTCCTGGTCCGAGCTCTGGCAGTCAGAATCTATCAAGATAAAGTTCCTCATCCAGTCAGTGTATGATGTGTTGCCCAGTCCAGGTTGGAACCTCTTTTGTTGGGGCAAGATTGTACTCTAAAGCACTAGGGGAAAGTCACCATCACTGGCACTATGACGGGTGCTGAAGGTGACAGCAGAAACCTTGAGCTAGGCACTCAAATGGTAATTACAATCACCCACAAAGGGCATTTTGTTTGTCCTAGGTAGAGATAACACCAAAGTAACTAGCAGGATACTTACTAGGTCAAAAAAGTGGGAGCTGAGGGTGGATCTTGGGAGACAGGTCCGTTTTCAGGAGAACATTGGCGCAATCACCCTTTGCCCTAATATCGTCCTCTTCTCAGCAACAACAAAGCAAGTGCTACTACTCAAGCTCACTGTATGATGGGAGGAAAAAATGGAGAATGTTGGTTACAGAGGTTTTGTTCGCTACTTACTTGACAAAGCATATAGCCTCCTAGGCATTACAAAGCAGCACAAGAAAAGAGTCATCAAGGAAACCACAGTGGCAGCTGAGAATGCTCTGGATTAAGAGGGGCAATCTGTGGCATGCCTTTTGGCACTGACTAGGATATAATCAACTCTTAATCAGGTCGCCTGGGAGAGGGTAAAAGACCCAAAACACCCAGTAACCCATCACTGATGACGTGCCCATGAGCATCACATGGTGTGTGTTCACCTAACAATAACATTAAAGGACCCTCAACTCTGTAAGTAAATACAGAAAAAAACCATGTAAACACGTCTTAAGATGTGCAACAGTATGGGGTTGTCATTGTCGCATTTTATGTTTCAAAATTCTCCACACATTCTCTATTGGGGACAGATCAGGACTGCAGGCAGGCCAGTCCAGTACCCATACCCTCTTCTTCTGCAGCCATGCCTTTATAATGTGTGCAGCATGTGGTTTTGCATTGTCTTGTTGAAAAATGCATGAACGTCCCTGGAAAAGATGATTGCTCTAAGATCTCAGTGTACTTTTTTGCATTAATGCTGCCATCACAGAAGTGTAAATGACCTTTGCCAAGGGCACTGACAGCCCCATACCATGGCGTCTTTGGTCCAGAGCACACTGCGTCTATTTTTTCCAACAAAGACCTGGAATGCTGATTCATCTGACCACAATACACGTTTCCACTGTGTGATGGTCCATCCTAAATGCATCCAAGCTCAGAAAAGTCTACGCCGCTTCTGGACATGGTTAACATAAGGCTTCTTTTATGCACAGTAAAGTTTTAAGTGGCATTTGTGCATGTAACACTGTATTTGAACTGTTTGAACTACAAAATTAAAAAGCTGTACAGTCAAGTACTACAAAAAAGAAACATGAGAATAATTAGACTTCTGAGTATAGGATGTTATTGTTTGTAGTATGGACTGTTTGTTCCTATACATCGCTTACAATCATGATCGAACATATAGCAAGCAATTGAGGGTTAAGGGCTCTGCACAGGGGCACAACAGTGGCAACCAGGCAGTGATGGGATTTAAACCAGCAACCTTCTCATCAATAATCCAGTACCTTAACTTCTGAACTAACACTGCTTTTAACACTGTAATGATTAAAATGTGTTAAAGATAAGCATCAGCCAGATTACTGGCAGCCCTGTGCCCTTTATATCTCACGCTCTTGATTGTCATCTTGAATTGTTGAGATAATGCCAAGACTGGAAGTGGGGGCAGCGCATCTCTAAAATTAAAACCACTCCTCACACTGACTCCTGTTTTCACCTGTAAGTCCTTAGGCAATAAGGTAACAAGTGCATGTCATAGATGTGGCTGAACCTTAGTCGAGTCTTAACAAATGCAGCTTTAGGTTTGTTAGGCCTTGTGTAGACCGAAGCATAGAAACAGCACCTTACTTCTGATCAGTCTTATTTTTACGCACCTTGAGCCTATTTAATTAATCATTTTTAACTGAGTCTTTTATTTACTTTTTTCTTTTTTCTATGGTACCTTGAACTGTTGTAATACTTGACTTTTCCTCTGGGATTAATAAAGTGACTATCTATCTATCTATCTATCTATCTATCTATCTATCTATCTATCTATCTATCTATCTATCTATCTATCTATCTATCTATCTATCTATCTATCTATCTATCTATCTATCTATCTATCTATCTATCTATCTCATCTAATCATCTTTAGTAGTTTTGAAAGATGGAGAATGATTGGGCCAAAACCGGGCCAAATCAGCAGTGCTCCAGATAGTCTCAGCCAAAGACTATCAGTGATGACACTGAAACTAAATTCAGGGCATAGTCAAACAGATCAACAACAGCATCTACCATGTGTGGTTATATTTTAGATGAAAATCTTTTGTCCTTTCTTTTTAAACAATTTAAATAAACAAATAAATTAATGTGCATTTTGCACTGCAACATAACAATCTATGTAACTGTTTAACTTTGTCAATCACTAACTTCTGCACACATTTGTTGACTTCTCCAACCCATCTTTGGTTACACCCAGAGCTATGTTCTGGATCTTGTTATACTCAAGAGCTGACTTGTGGTTTTGTAGAGTGTGCGCTTGGCATGCCACCGATTGACATATTTTGATGATAAAGTCCCAATGGACTCACAGTCATGCCCTGGAGCACCAGCACTTTTTCCATTGCGCATCTTCGCCCTCTTAGAGAGCAAAGGAGGTACAAAAAGGAGCTATATGGTTTAAATTAGTCTACTACCAAAGTTTTACCACTCTGCACTCGCTTATTCAGACAAAAACACATGCACACACGCGCACACACACACACACACACACTGGCTGACCAATAACATTAGTTATATACTGTAAAGGTTTAATAGTTTAAATAATAAAATGGCGGCACACAAGCTTGCCAGATTTCTCTTTACCCAAAACATCTGGCAACTCTTTTTTTTTTCACTTTAAACAAAACTTTGTAAAAATGCTGAAAAAAGTATTACATATTGTCCTTCCACCCAGACATACTGATATTACTGATATTATTGTTGGCTTTTGCACCTTTCACTGATAACAGTCTGGATGGTCCTTTTTGGCTTTGGCACAGAGAAATCTATGTTTGTTGTTTCCAAGAAGAAATAGAATTGTGGACTCATCTGACCAGAGCACATATTTTACTGTCTTTTGGTCCATCTGAGATTAGCTTGGGCCCTGAGAACTTGGTGACATTTCTGCATAGAATTGATGTATACTATTTGAGTAATAGAGGATCAAATTGCATTTTTTGATGCAGCGGTAGACACTGATTTAGTAACAATGGTTTTTCCAAGTATTTTTAAAACCCTGTATCTACACTGATCAGCCATAACATTAAAACCACCTCCTTGTTTCTACACTCACTGTCCATTTTATCAGCTCCACTTACCATATAGAAGCACTTTGTAGTTCTAACACACCACCACCATGTCAGTGTCACTGCAGTGCTGAGAATGATGCACCACCCAAATAATACCTACTCTGTAGTGGTCCCGAGAGAGTCCTGACCATTGAAGAACAGCATGAAAGGGGACTAACAAAACATGCAGAGAAAAAAAATGGACTACAGTCAGTAATTGTAGAACTACAAAGAGCTACTATATGGTAAGTGGAGCTGATAAAATGGACAGTGAGTGTAGAACAAGGAGGTGGTTTTAATGTTATAGCTGATCAGTGTATATATATATACAGTGTATCACAAAAGTGAGTACACCCCTCACATTTCTGCAAATATTTCATTATATCTTTTCATGGGACAACATTATAGACATGAAACTTGGATATAACTTAGAGTAGTCAGTGTACAACTTGTATAGCAGTGTAGATTTACTGTCTTCTGAAAATAACTCAACACACAGCCATTAATGTCTAAATGGCTGGCAACATAAGTGAGTACACCCCACAGTGAACATGTCCAAATTGTGCCCAAAGTGTCAATATTTTGTGTGACCACCATTATTATCCAGCACTGCCTTAACCCTCCTGGGCATGGAATTCACCAGAGCTGCACAGGTTGCTACTGGAATCCTCTTCCACTCCTCCATGATGACATCACGGAGCTGGTGGATGTTAGACACCTTGAACTCCTCCACCTTCCACTTGAGGATGCGCCACAGGTGCTCAATTGGGTTTAGTCCATCACCTTTACCTTCAGCTTCCTCAGCAAGGCAGTTGTCATCTTGGAGGTTGTGTTTGGGGTCGTTATCCTGTTGGAAAACTGCCATGAGGCCCAGTTTTCGAAGGGAGGGGATCATGCTCTGTTTCAGAATGTCACAGTACATGTTGGAATTCATGTTTCCCTCAATGAACTGCAGCTCCCCAGTGCCAGCAGCACTCATGCAGCCCAAGACCATGATGCTACCACCACCATGCTTGACTGTAGGCAAGATACAGTTGTCTTGGTACTTCTCACCAGGGCGCCGCCACACATGCTGGACACCATCTGAGCCAAACAAGTTTATCTTGGTCTCATCAGACCACAGGGCATTCCAGTAATCCATGTTCTTGGACTGCTTGTTTTCAGCAAACTGTTTGCGGGCTTTCTTGTGCGTCAGCTTCCTTCTGGGATGACGACCATGCAGACCGAGTTGATGCAGTGTGCGGCGTATGGTCTGAGCACTGACAGGCTGACCTCCCACGTCTTCAACCTCTGCAGCAATGCTGGCAGCACTCATGTGTCTATTTTTTAAAGCCAACCTCTGGATATGACGCCGAACACGTGGACTCAACTTATTTGGTCGACCCTGGCGAAGCCTGTTCCGAGTGGAACCTGTCCTGGAAAACCGCTGTATGACCTTGGCCACCATGCTGTAGCTCAGTTTCAGGGTGTTAGCAATCTTCTTATAGCCCAGGCCATCTTTGTAGAGAGCAACAATTCTATTTCTCACATCCTCAGAGAGTTCTTTGCCATGAGGTGCCATGTAGAATATCCAGTGGCCAGTATGAGAGAATTGTACCCAAAACACCAAATTTAACAGCCCTGCTCCCCATTTACACCTGGGACCTTGACACATGACACCAGGGAGGGACAACGACACATTTGGGCACAATTTGGACACAATTTAGACATGTTCACTGTGGGGTGTACTCACTTATGTTGCCAGTTTTTAGACATTAATGGCTGTGTGTTGAGTTATTTTCAGAAGACAGTAAATCTACACTGCTATACAAGCTGTACACTGACTACTCTAAATTATATCCAAGTTTCATGTCTATAGTGTTGTCCCATGAAAAGATATAATGAAATATTTGCAGAAATGTGAGGGGTGTACTCACTTTTGTGATACACTGTATATATACTGTATATATATACGTATATATATATATTATAGTAGCATGACAGTTTCTCATGCAATGCTGTCATTCAACATTCAGCAGTGCTTTTTAGCCTTCCATTCACAGAGAGATTTTTTCTGGATTCCTTTTTTCAGTAATTTCTCCTTTTCTCCCAACTAGTTGTATCCAGTTACCCAATTGTATCTTTCCTTCACCGCAGCAGACCCCTACCCTGGCAGGTCAAAAGAAGGAGCTAGCAAATGCACACATGCTGGAGGGGATGTGTAATCGGTCAGGGTTGTTTGCAAAGACTGATCCTGATACCCTAACATATTATCAGTTTACCTGTGTAACATGGAATATTACAAAACAGTGTAATGTGAACTGTCTATAAACTTTAACTCTTATTTTATTCCTGCCTGAAATATTTTAAGTATGGTGTGGCAACCTTGCAGCTGACAAAGAAAGTGCCTTCAATAAAGCATACTGGGAGTTTCTCCAAAGGTTGGTGCGACCTCTCCTGCCCGGCCACACTACGAGACTCTCCAGTGAGCCAAGGAGATTGAAACGGTTCTAGGTGACAGTTACAATCCTGAAGGGAGAATCTAATCCCCAGAGTGATGCACTTAACAGCATCACTCAACACTCAGCAGCAGGCAGCCCTCATTCACAAATACAGCCATAGCAACCTGTGCACCTACAGGATCCACACTGGTAATGCCGCCCTGATACGCCAGCGAGTCTGCCATCTATCACGCATGCTTTGGCGGAAAGCAGAACAAGTGGTGAAAGCAAGGTTTATTTGGCCCTTTAGAAAGCTTGTGGGCCTTGCCGATAGTGTTGACCAAGAAAAAAGATTTGTCTTAGAGATTTGTGTGGGTCATTACATTAAAACACACAATGCGCAATGACTTTTATCCAATTTTGTGTATAGATGAGGCACTGCACAGGCTGTCAGGATCCACCTGGTTCAGTTCACTGAACCTGCAAAGTGCTGGTAGGTCCCGCTGTCTACCACTACAGTGCTGAAATCGACATTCTAAACTTTAGGAATTAACCGTGTTACCATTCGGACTATGTAATAATCCAGCAACCTTTGAGTATTGATGGAAAAAATTCCGAGCTGTCTTTAAACCCAAAAAGGTATGTTTTCATGCAGCTGGAGGTACAGCTTTTGAGTCATCAGGTAAGATATCCACTGACGAAGAGAGAACTGAAACAGTCTAGACTACTCCCACCACCACCCGCCAGGCGAAGAGCTTTCTGGGGCTCGCCTCCTACTACTGGCAGTTTGCTGGAGTGCTGCACATGCTTAAAGAGAAAGCATTTGACAGACTAAAAGGACAGCTATGTAAAGTGCAAATGCTGGCTCTACCAGACCTTAACAAAACTTACTTCTGGATACAAATATTAGCAAACAGAGCATCAGAACATTGCTTAGCCAAACGGGCAAAGGAGGCTAAAAGTTAGTGGTTTGAAAAACTATTGTGTCACATGCCTGGACCTACTAGCTATGCCACCAAACACTTTACGGACAAAAATCCACCCCCCACTCTTTTTTAAATGACAAAGGGACATGGCTGGAAGTGCTGCTGTCCTTTTAGTTCAATATGTTTCAACTGGCAGGCTTGCAGCATGCCAACGCAGATAGCCTGTCTTGGCGGCTGTGTCAGCTGGAGGGCTGTAGCAAGTGTGCAGGCAGTGAGCAACAGGCAGAGCAGAACAACATGTTGGCAGAGGTGGCAACAGCAGTCAACATCACGCAGCAATCGACAGTAGGGACACCACAACGCTAGCGACAGGGCAATGGGCAGACCCGGTGATTGGCCCAGTGAACTGCTGGCTGGAGCAGGGGAAAAAAGGCAGACAGATCCACACTTGCTCCCCACAGCAAATACACAAAATGGCTGGAAAAGACTGCTGGTGGTTGACACTCTTTCTGCATGTTGGGCATATGTCCAGGCGATGAAGCACAGTGATTGGCACTTGACACTGCTGGCAACTGGGAGTTCCTGCAGTCATGTAAAGGGCAGTAATCATCGCGGTGTATGGGTCAGCAGGCGCCAGGCACTTTGGTGAGAGTAATACATGGCAGTGACTGGTGATTTGAATTTTCTGGGTTAGCAGTCAAGCAGATGTTGAGTGGTTTGGCCTCTGCAGTGATGTCTGCATGGCCAAAAAGGGGGCCAATGGGAAAGTCACATCCACCCCTCCAGTGGATTTAAGTTGGGGTGCCAGTGGAATGGATTGTGGGGGACATCTTGGGCGCTTTTAACGTCTTAGTGGCCATGGATTAGATGGCATGTTCGCCAGGTTCAGCATCCCAACAGAGCTGCACAGCGACTAGGGGTGGAACTTTAAGGCCAAGTTGGTAAGTGAGCTCTGCACAAGATTTGGCACTCACCAAATATGTACTACACCACTGTGGCTGCAGAGTGATGGGTTGGTGGAGTGCTTCAATCACATGGTCACCACCTAGCTGACCTTCTTAGTCAACTGCTGCCAAAACGACTGGAAGCGCCACCTTTCCATGTTGCTTTTTGCCTGCTGGATTACAGTCCATGAAACCATCGGCTGCATGTGAGCTCCAGACTTCTCTCTAGCCGCATTCTTGGTCAACCACCGGATGACCAGCTGCCCACTTATGTGGTGGAGAGAATTGACTGAGGTTCACAGGTTGGTGGGTGGCTCATGTCGGAAGATAACACTCCCCCAAGACTGTCTTGCTCTGTACCTGGAAGACTGATCAATTTACCTGTTTCACTTGTTTGCCAGACTGCCAGCTAGCTCACGCAAGTAGCAATGTGGTAGTAATGATTCCTCACTGCCTCTATTGCAATTAGTAAGTCCATTCTGTCAAGGTACCACAACTGCCAAGTTTGTCTAGTGATGGAGTTGTGGCATGCAACATGTATTTTCCCTTTGTACTTGATTTTACCTGTATTGTTTGTTCATTTGTTAATTGGTAGTGGCAGTGGAAGCTCAGTGGTTAAGGTACTGAACAAGAAATCAGAAGCTTGCTGGTTCAGGCCCAACCGCCACCAAGTTGTCACTGTTGAGACCCTCATAATTGTAAGTCACTGGATAAAACTGTCTGCTAAATAAAGCAAATGTACATGTCATTGGTTTATAAAGTAAATAAGCGGACACTTTTCACACAAGAAAATCTGAACCATTAATTGTTACCCATATGCAAAAAATAGAAAATTAAACAAAGGGGGCAAATAAATTTTCATGGTAGTGTATACCGCTCTATTGTTCAACTTCTCTTTGCAATTTCTATCACCCCATTCCTCTTTCATTCACAGAGCCTGGGGTTATTTTTAACCTTAAACGTGCAGTTGATGCCAGGATTAATACTCCTTAAACCACATACTTGGGCTCCAGGCCTAAAAAGTGGTACTATGTCACTGGCACACTGCCGCCACTCACTCTAATACCTCTAACACTGTAACCACTGCCTGGAGTGGCAACAATACACTTCCTCTTTTCACATCCCTCTTTGCATGATCATGTTACCTCTAAAACAGTACATCACATGTATTTCTCTGAGGTATCTAGACTGACAAAATGCATAAAAGGACAATTTGAGATATACATTATAAAAAATGCAAATAAAATAAGAAACACATTTACTTTGACTTTTATTTCATTGCAGACAGGATGATTCTGTGATATTTCATGTTTTTTTGGTCAACTTCATTTCATTTATTAATAAACATCCATTCCTGCATTTCAGGCCTGCAACACATTCCAAAAAAGGTTGGGACAGTAAAGCATTTACCACTTTGTAATGTTACAATTTCTTCTCATAACACTTAAGAGACGTTTTGGCACCAAAGATACCAAGTGATTTAATGTTTCAGCTTTTATTTTGTCCCATTCTTCCTGCAAACACACTTTAACATGTGTAACAGTACGGGGGTCATCGTTGTCACATTCTTTTGTTTAAAAATTCTCCACACATTCTCTATTGGGGACAGGTCAGGACTGCAGGCAGGCCCGTCCAGTACCTGTACCCTCTTCCTCCACAGGCATGATTTTGTAATGTGTGCAGCATGTGGTTTTGCATTGTCTTGATGAAAAATGCATGGACGTCCCCAGCATATGTTGCTCTAAGATCTCAATGTACTTTCCTGCATTAATGCTGCCATCACAGAAGTGTAAATGACCTTTGCCAAAGACACTGGCATAATGTCATACCATGACAGACCCTGGCTTTTGGACTTGTTTTTTGATAACAGTCCGTATCTCTTGGTCCAGAGCACACTGTGTCCATTCCTTTCAAAAAAGATCTAAAATACTCATTCGTCCACATGACCACAGTACATGTTCCCACTGTGTGATGGTCCATCCCAGATGCCTCCTAGTCCAGAGATCTCAACACCACTTTTGGACATCGTAAACATAATGCTTGAAGAGTACAGTTTTAAGTGGCATTTATGAATGTAACTCCATATTGTAGTGCTTGACAACTGTTTGCAAAGTAATACCTTGCCCCTGTGGTTATATCAGTTCAGTATTTCATAATGTTTGCAATGCTGACAACACCTGGTGTTTTCCTGCAGATGCAGTTTGTTGGATCCACCAGTGGGCAATGCCCGTTAATTCACTTATTATTTCCAGCAGTGTGATTTTGCACAGTGGCCTGGTTCATAGAATGGTAAGGCCTGCGACCTCATAGCCTAAGAGCTCAATAACATTATGACCACCTTTCTAATATTGTGTGTCCCCATTTGCTGCCAAAACAGCCCTGAGGGGTCAGCATGGGCATCCTGACTGGTCTGCGGTTATGCAGCCTTATACGCAACAAACTGTGATGCACTGTGTATTCTGACACCTTTCTATCAGAACCAGCATTAAGTTCTTTGAGCAATTTGAGCTACAGTAGCTCATCTGTGGGATCGGACCACACAGGCCAGCCTTCACTCTCCACGCACATCAATGAGCCTTGGCCGCCCATGACCCTGTTGCTGGTTTACCACAGTTCCTTTTTTGGACCACTTTTGATAGATATTGAGCACTGCAGACCGGGAACACCCCACAAGAGCTGCAGTTTTGGAGATGCTCTGACCCAGTCGTCTAGCCATCACAATTTGGCCCTTATCAAACTGGCTTAAATCCTTACGCTTGCCCATTTTTCCTGCTTCTAACACATCAAGTTTGAGGATAAAATGTTCACATGCTGCCTAAATTTATAAGGTAAAGGGAGTAGTGCAGTCTATAAGTCTGCAGCCTTATAATAACCTGTCAGACCGATCACTCTAAGACAACAAATAAATGCCATCAAAATAGTCATGGTCAACATTGTTTCTTTATCACCACAATGAATGCAAATAAGTTGAAGGGCTGTACTCACATGCAACTTGCCAAAGAAAAGGCATTGTTTAGAACAGATACAGTCGATTTAAAAGGACACACTTCAAATGACTCTTGATTACTCAGATTACTCTTGAGATGTTTCTAGTACTCAACTGGAGTCCACTTGTTGCAATTTAAATTGATTCAACATAGATTGGAAAAGCACACATCACACACATAATAAAAACTGTAAGCCATGGTCAGTGTAAGTCTGGAAGGGAGCTCAGTCTTAAGGTAAAACAATGAGCCACTTGATCATCCAATCATATGTAGTGCCACAGTCAATCTCTCAGCATGCCCAGCCAGTCACATGAGAGACAGACAGTCCAAATGACAGGGCGTCAAGTGGTGGACATTGTGACTCTATTCGCCTGTTGTTCTCTTATTCAACATTCAATATGGAGCAAGCACAATAAGGGGCTTTAGTGAACACTTAAGAGAATGTGCAGGCACCCTCTACAAGTCTGCAAGTGCACGTCACATTGTTTTATAATAAACCACAGGTCACAAGCTTCATTGTGGAAAAAAAATGTAGTTGGGAGGGCCAGGATGTAGCATGAAACAGTATCTATTTGTGTGTGTAGAAGTGTTTTTGTCAAATCCACATGACCATCGTTAAAAGGTTACATTTACATGTATTCATTTGGTAGATGCTTTTATACAAAGCGATTTATGTGTGAGACTGAACACAGTTCAAGCATTGTTCAACTGTAGACCTGCAGATGACAATAATACAAGTACTCAAAATAGGACAGTATGGAAAATGCAAATAAAATAAAAACACAGTTTTCCTTACATTTACTTTGACTATTATGTGATTGCAGACAGTTTGCACCCAGTATGTTTTATGTTTTATCTGCTCAACTTCATTTCATTTGTTAATTTACCTCTATTCCTGCATTTCAGGCCTGCAACACATTCCAAAAAAAGTTGGGACAGGGGCTAGTATTTAGGGCTAGTAATGAGGTGAAAAAACTAAATAATGATGTGATTCCAAACAGGTGATGTCAACAGTTGATTGTAATCATGGTTTGCTACAAAAGCAGCATCCAGGAAAGGCTGAGTCTTTAATGAGCAAGGATGGCCAGAGGATCTCCAATTTTTCAACAAATGTGTGAGAAAATGATTGAAATGTTTAAAAGCAATGTACCTCAAAGACAGATTGGAAAGGATTTGCATATTTCTCCCTCTACAGTGCATAATATCATTAAATGAGTCAAGGAATCGGGAGGAATTTCAGTGCGTAAAGGCCAAGAGTGCAAGCTTATGCCGAACGCTTGTGATCTTCGATCCCTCAGACGACACTGCATCAAGAACCGCCACTCAACAATAGCTGATATAACCACATGGGTGAGGGATTACTTTGGCAAACCTTTGTTAAGCACTACAATACAGAGTTACATGCACAAATGCCACTTGTTAACCATGTTCAGAAGCGGCATCGACTTCTCTGGGCTTGGAGGCATCTAGGATGGACCATCACACAGTGAAAACATGTATTGTGGTCAGATGAATCAGCGTTCCAGGTCTTTTTTGGAAAAAATGGACTCCGTGTGCTCCGGACCAAACACGAAAAGGACCATTCAAACTGTTATCAGCAACAAGTCCAAAAGCCAAGGTCTGTCATGGTTTGGGGCTGTGTCAGTGCCCTTGGCAAAGGTCATTTACACTTCTGTGATGCAGCAGAAAAGTACATTGAGATCTTAGAGCAACATATGCTGCCTTCAAGATGTCATCTTTTCCAGGGATGTGCATGCATTTTTCAACAAGACAATGCAAAACCACATGCTGCACACATTACAAAGGCATGGCTGCGGAAGAAGAGGGTACGGGTACTGGACTGGCCTGCCTGCAGTCCTGACCTGTTCCCAATAAAGAATGTGTGGAGAATTTTAAAACGAAAAATGCAACAACAACGACCCCGTTCTGTTGTACATCTTAAGACGTGTACAACAGTACGCAGGAAAAATGAGACAAAATAAAATGAGACAAAATAAAAGCTGAAACACTAAATCACTTGGTATCATCAGTGCCAAAACGTCGTTTAAGTGTGGACTGGCAACATTACAAAGTGATAAATTCTTTACTGTCCCAACTTTTTCTGGAATGTGTTGCAGGACTAAAATGCAGGAATTGATGTTTATTAATAAATGAAATGATAATGCATTTTGCTGACTGCTGTTCACTGTTGTAACAAGCAGTCACCAGACTTATAATACTTATGATTAGTGGTTTCTCTCTAGTGGATTCAAGAAAATTGGGCTTAGTCCAAACAATCAGATAAGATTAAATGATGGTTCCAGCACATGACTGGTAGAAAAAACAGACCAAAAGCCTTTAGGCCCCGGTCAAACCCCTGACCCAGTGCACTGGGCAGCCTCAGAGTTCAAAGGTTAAGCAGCCTGTTGTGTTTGCACATGGTAATGAAAAAGTGACTGGCAAATGTTGTTTAATTTGTGGTCATTGTGTTATTGTGACTTTTTAAGGCCAATTAATTCCCTTTTCATTTTTTATGATACAACAATTACAAATATAAACAATAACATGCAGACATTTAGATAACGTTAACAGTTAATATTTAAGGAATTCATTAAGCTGGTACAAACCAGATGTAAAAGAAACTTTTCTTTACCAGCACATGCTTGCAGCTGTCTTATGTCTCTTTCCTTTCCTAGCAGAGACGCAGCTGTGTGTATTTGCTTCGCTAAAACCACACCACAGTTCGAACCCTGAGAGGATGCGCACCTGTGAATGCATCCTCTGCTTCGACCTAAACCACAAACCACAAGGACACCAAGATCTCCTTTAACAACCTACTGTAGTACATTACTGCTCATCCATTTCATTTTTCTTCTGTTCTAAAGTTTATTATCAGATTCTATCAGTTTTTACACATTACAATGGAAACATTATAAAGAAGCCATGGAGATAAACAGTTTTGCCATAACAGTTCGTCATTTTATATATTACATTGTGCCATTTTATTATTGTGACATTACAATGTGATAATTACTACATTTTTCAGATGTACCACATGGATTTTTGGTAAATGAACCTTTATAGAGTTATAACAATCACTCAAATGACCGCTTTTTCTTTGGTTTTGAGACTACTTAATGTGATTTTTTTATGTACAGCTGACATTAAATAAGTTTCCATCTGACTGATAGCTTAAACTGAGATTAAAGTTAGTCTTTAAGCAAGCCAACCCTAACCCTAACCCTAGAGATGTTGAACGTTCTTGTAACAAACCACATTTTCCAGCAACCAACTTCCCTATTTCCACCCCCTGCTGAGCAATCTCAGTATTTCTACTCATCTGAGCACTATCTGCTCATCATCATAAAAGGACCCCCACCCGCAGTTCTACGTATACCAGTCTTGTACTTTCCATGTACTTTCACTCTCTCGGTTCCACGAATGTCATGCTTAGCTTTTGCACATTAGTGGTTAGCATTACCATGTAGCAATTAGCATTAGCACAAAAAAGTTAGCATCACATATAATTTTCATTTTTACATTTTCAGCATTTAGCAGACGCTTTTATCCAAAAAAGTTATGACTGAACACAATCTTTTTGAGCAATTGAGGGTTAAGGGCCTTGCTCAGGGGCCCAACAGTGGCAACTTGGCAGTGGTGGGGCTTGAACCGGCAACTTTTAGATTTCTAGTCCAGTACCTTAACCACTGAGCTGTCACTGCCCTATTATTACATATTAGTTATACATATTGAGCACTCGATTGCACGTTTGGGTGTTACTGTATGTTTACAACCCCAAATCAGAAAAAGTTGGGACAGCATGGAAAATGCAAATAATAAAAAACACAGAGTTTCTTACATTTACTTTTATTTGATTGCAGACAGGATAACCCTGAGATATTTCATGTTTTATCTGCTCAACTTAAATTCAGTAAAGCATTTACCACTCTGTAATGTTGCCATTACTTTTCACCACACTTAAAAGACGTTTTGGCACTGATGATACCAAGTGATTTAGTGTTTCAGCTTTTATTTTGTCTCATTCTTCCTGCAAACACGTCTTAAGATGTGCAACAGTACGGGGTCGTCATTGTCACATTTTTCGTTTCAAAATTCTTTATTACCGATTATCAGAGGTGATTGAAGTGTAAATGACGGTGGAGTGTGTTGATTTTGTACCTTTAGACAAACTTCCAACAATCTCTTTTTCCATATGGTTGGATGACCTTCTTAGAATGCCTTCTTCCAAATGCCTCATTCCTGTCTCCATGCCCCATGTTCCCAGTCAAATCCTTAAGTAGATAGAATACATGGAGATCCCAGTGCATCAGTTTCAGTACATCAGGCTATACACAGTGATAATTTAATAAGATCATGGAAACCTGAAGCCCCAAAAAAACATGAAGACTTCAAAACCTGTTTCACTTCGGCCCACATACGAAAACATCCTGAACTCAAACTGTCTTTTGTTGTGAAGGTAGATGTCTCAGAGACAGGAATTGAAGCAGTACTTGTGGAAAGCTTTGTAAACTCTTGTTTGGTGTGTGCACAGACGCTTACCCTCAGACTTATACCAGCTAGACTCCTACACCCCCCACCTATACCCAAGAAACCATGGTATTACGTAGGAATAGATTTTATCACTGATGTGATAAATAAATAAATAAATAAATAAATGTAGTTTTATTATATTATTGTTTATGAACAAAAACCTTTCACTGAAAAATGAATTAACGTTATTTAATATTTTTGTGTACTTTATTTTACAAAAAGCCAGAGAGTGCAATGAGAGTAGTAATTATGTTTTATTATTATATAATTGTTTCTGAACAAAACCCCCGACTTCATTAAAGTACATTAATAAAATGACTTTTTATTCACCTAAAAACTACAGTGGGTTTTCCCATGCACATGATTAACTAATTAACACAAAATCATTCAGTCGTCAAAGCATATTGATGATAAATTCACCTCATAAATTATGACACTGCTCTTCCCTACATGAAAGTAAATAAACTGATATATAAAAAAGATATAAAAAAAGTATCGGTATCAGTATCGGCGATATTGGCCCTGTATTTACTTGGTATTGGATCGATACCAAATTTTGCAGTATCGCACACCACTACTACGTGCTCAACTAAAAACATTTTTTTTTGCTGATGGCATTAAAAAGTTGGTACAATGCTGAGAAAAAAAGCATCGGAAAGTGATTATGTAAACAAGTGATGTCATTTGTTTTTAAAATTCCTAATAAATAGAGCTAAATACAATCTTTGTCCTTTTGTCACTTGAATAAATGTTCAAGATCATTAGCAAATCAAACATTTTATTTTTATTTAAATGTACAAAATGTACTTATTTTTTTGCCAATGGCTTTTGGAATTCAACTGATATATTACTACTGCACTACTGCACAATTGCTACATTGAACAGTGAGCATATACAGTGAGGCCAAAAAATATTTAGTCAGCCACTAATTGTGCAAGTTCTCCTACTTAGAAAGATGAGAGAGGTCTGTAATTTTCATCATAGGTACACTTCAACTATGAGAGACAAAATGAGAAAAAAAATCCAGGAAATCACATTGTAGGATTTTTAAAGAATTTATTTGTAAATTATGGTGGAAAATAAGTATTTGGTCAATAACAAACAAGCAAGATTTCTGGCTCTCACAGACCTGTAACTTCTTCATTAAGAAGCTCTTCTGTCCTCCACTCGTTACCTGTATTAATGGCACCTGTTTGACCTCGTTATCTGTATAAAAGACACCTGTCCACAGCCTCAAACAGTCAGACTCCAAACTCAACCATGGCCAAGACCAAAAAGCAGTCAAAGGACACCAGGAAGGAAATTGTAGAACTGCAACAGGCTGGGAAGAGTGAATCTACAATAGGCAAGCAGGTTGGTGTGAATAAATCAACTGTGGGAGCAATTGTAAGAAAATGGAAGACATACAAGACCATTGATAATCTCCCTCGATCTGGGGCCCCACGCAAGATCTCATCCCGTGGGGTCAAAATGATCATGAGAACGGTGAGCAAAAATCCCAGAACTACACGAAGGGACCTGATGAGTGAACTGCAGAGGGACCAAAGTAACAAAGGCTACAATCAGTAACACACTACGCCGTGAGGGACTCAAATCCTGCAGTGCCAGGCGTGTCCCCCTGCTTAAGCCAGTACATGTCCAGGCCCGTCTGAAGTTTGCCAGAGAGCATATGGATGATCCAGAAGAGGATTGGGAGAATATCATGTGGTCAGATGAAACCAAAATGGAACTTTTTGGTAAAAACTCAACTCGTCGTGTTTGGAGGAAGAATAATGCTGAGTTGCATCCCAAGAACACCATACCTACTGTGAAGCATGGGGGTGGAAACATCATGCTTTGGGGCTGTTTTTCTGCAAAGGGGACAGGACGACTGATCCGTGTTAAGGGAAGAATGAACGGGGCCATGTATCGTGAGATTTTAAGCCAAAACCTCCTTCCATCAGTGAGAGCATTGAAGATGGAACGTGGCTGGGTCTTCCAGCATGACAATGATCCCAAACACACCGCTCGGGCAACGAAGGAGTGGCTCCGTAAAAAGCATTTCAAGGTCCTGGAGTGGCCTAGCCAGTCTCCAGACCTCAACCCCATAGAAAATTTGTGGAGGGAGTTGAAAGTCCGTGTTGCCCAGCGACAGCCCCTAAACATCACTGCTCTAGAGGAGATATGCATGGAGGAATGGGCCAAAATACCAGCTACAGTGTGTGCAAACCTGGTGAAGACTTACAGGAAACGTTTGACCTCTGTCATTGCCAACAAAGGTTATGTTACAAAGTATTGAGTTGAACTTTTGTTATTGACCAAATACTTATTTTCCACAATAATTTACAAATAAATCCTTTAAAAATCCTACAATGTGATTTCCTGGATTTTTTTTTCTCATTTTGTCTCTCATAGTTGAAGTGTACCTATGATGAAAATTACAGACCTCTCTCATCTTTCTAAGTAGGAGAACTTGCACAATCAGTGGCTGACTAAATACTTTTTGGCCCCACTGTAGAGATCAGCAACCATGAAAAAAATATCAAGGTTTTCCTGTGCTTGTGAGCTTGTGAGCACTGTGGGTGCTTCCTCAGGCTATACTGAGCCTATCTGCATATTTTTGGTGAGTTAAGGCATTAAATGTAACAAGACAGAAATAATACCCTAAAGACAAGTGGACAGATGAAACACAGTAATCAAATTAGGTTAAGAACATGTGTTATGTGCATTTACTATGATAAAAGTAGTTTTTAATCATGGTGAGCTGTGAGAAACACCTTAGCAGCTGTTGTTTACTGAACAGTGTGACCCCGAGCTGTTTTTTTTTTCTCTGAGGCTGTGTCTGACTCACACTGAATAGTTTATGGAATATTGACTGTCTGAAAGTGTTTGCCCACTTAAGAAATTGTTGTATTTAAATAAAAACCTGTAAACCATTAATCCCACTTTTGCCTTTTGGCAAACACTAGGGTTAACATTATTGCCCCTGGCTTTTCTTTGGCTGTAGTGGTGCATTGAAGCATGAAGGCTGAAATGTTCAAAAGCTTGGCCTAAAAGCTCAGGCCAAGTGCAGGTGAACAAAGAACATCTGTTTTGCTCATCTTTGCCAATGGGCATGGGGTGAGTCTGCACAATTTAAATACAATGTTCTTTAAAACCCATGTTGTTGTAGGAGAAACAGCAAAGTTAAGAATGTGATACAATATTACAACTCAACTTACTTACATTACAGACTCATTCTATAATAGATTGAGTTCATTTTGTCTACACAAAATAGCCCACAATGACAAAGTGAAAGCAGGTTTTTACACATTTGTGCTAATTTATTAAAAGTCAAAATGTAAAATATCATATGTACACAAGTGTGCACACCTTTTGATATGACACCCAAAAGTGAGCTGAGGTGCATTTTGTTTTCACTGATACTGCTTGAGATGTTTCTACAATGTAATTGGAATCCACCTGTGGTAAATTCAATTGATTGGACATGATTGGGGATTGCCAACACCTGCCTATATAAGGTCCAACAGTTGACAGTGCATATCAGAGCAAACGCCAAGCCACGGGGTAAAATGAATTATCTGCAGATTTTAGACACAGGATTGTATCGAGTCATAGATCTGGAGAAGGGTACAGAAAAATTGCTGCAGCTTTACAGGTCCCAAAGAGCACAGTGGCCTCCATCATTCATGAATAGAAGAAGTTTGGAACCACCAAAAATCTTCCTAGACCTGGCCGCCCGGCCAAACTGAGCGATCGGGGAAGACAGGCCTTAGTCAGGGAGGTGAGCAGGAACCCGAGGGTCACTCTGACAGCGGCTCCAGCGTATCCTTGTGGAGATGGAAGAACCTAGCAGAAGATCAACCATCCAGGCAGCACTCCACAAGTCACGCCTTTATGGAAAGTAAGTGTAGAAACAAGGAGGTGGTTTTAATGTTATGGTTGATCGGTGTATATAATTATTAGACAGCAACTGTTTACACATTTTTGAGACCACCCATGTTCTTCTTTAGTCTTCACATAAACTTCATAGTTTCCAGTCTATTTGTGCTGCTTATTCTTCAAAGCTGCATTAATGTTTTTTTTTACTTTTAGCTGCTTACCAAAAGATGAATCATAGCCTGAAAGAAAAGCAGATGAAAGAGTAAATTATAGCCAGAACCCCTCTACATGACATCAAAAAGAGGCCTTTGAGCTCAGCAGTCAAAGAAGGACAGAGGGAGCTTGCAGTTTTCTGGCAGTGAAAAGACAACGGAAATCTTTTTGGACATAAAAAATCAAAGATTCCCAAAGGCCTACACGAGAGAAAATCACTGTTACCATGAAAAGTTCATTAGGTGTTCATTTGGTGTAACACACATTTTCAGTGGTGTATAGTAACGAAGTAATAATACTGCATTACAGTACTTGTGTCCAGATGAACTGATTCAACTTTGTGGATTTAAGTACCTGGATTATTGAGCATGCATCAAGAGGAGTAGTTTGGAGTATACAGTGTATCACAAAAGTGAGTACACCCCTCACATTTCTGCAAATATTTCATTATATCTTTTCATGGGACAACACTATAGACATGAAACTTGGATATAACTTAGAGTAGTCAGTGTACAGCTTGTATAGCAGTGTAGATTTACTGTCTTCTGAAAATAACTCAACACACAGCCATTAATGTCTAAATGGCTGGCAACATAAGTGAGTACACCCCACAGTGAACATGTCCAAATTGTGCCCAAAGTGTCAATATTTTGTGTGACCACCATTATTATCCAGCACTGCCTTAACCCTCTTGAGCATGGAATTCACCAGAGCTGCACAGGTTGCTACTGGAATCCTCTTCCACTCCTCCATGATGACATCACGGAGCTGGTGGATGTTAGACACCTTGAACTCCTCCACCTTCCACTTGAGGATGCGCCACAGGTGCTCAATTGGGTTTAGTCCATCACCTTTACCTTCAGCTTCCTCAGCAAGGCAGTTGTCATCTTGGAGGTTGTGTTTGGGGTCGTTATCCTGTTGGAAAACTGCCATGAGGCCCAGTTTTCGAAGGGAGGGGATCATGCTCTGTTTCAGAATGTCACAGTACATGTTGGAATTCATGTTTCCCTCAATGAACTGCAGCTCCCCAGTGCCAGCAACACTCATGCAGCCCAAGACCATGATGCTACCACCACCATGCTTGACTGTACTTGTCTTGGTACTTCTCACCAGGGCGCCGCCACACATGCTAGACACCATCTGAGCCAAACAAGTTTATCTTGGTCTCGTCAGACCACAGGGCATTCCAGTAATCCATGTTCTTGGACTGCTTGTCATCAGCAAACTGTTTGCGGGCTTTCTTGTGCGTCAGCTTCCTTCTGGGATGACGACCATGCAGACCGAGTTGATGCAGTGTGCGGCGTATGGTCTGAGCACTGACAGGCTGACCTCCCACGTCTTCAACCTCTGCAGCAATGCTGGCAGCACTCATGTGTCTATTTAAAGCCAACCTCTGGATATGACGCCGAACACGTGGACTCAACTTCTTTGGTCGACCCTGGCGAAGCCTGTTCCGAGTGGAAACTGTCCTGGAAAACCGCTGTATGACCTTGGCCACCATGCTGTAGCTCAGTTTCAGGGTGTTAGCAATCTTCTTATAGCCCAGGCCATCTTTGTGGAGAGCAACAATTCTATTTCTCACATCCTCAGAGAGTTCTTTGCCATGAGGTGCCATGTTGAATATCCAGTGGCCAGTATGAGAGAATTGTACCCAAAACACCAAATTTAACAGCCCTGCTCCCCATTTACACCTGGGACCTTGACACATGACACCAGGGAGGGACAACGACACATTTGGGCACAATTTGGACATGTTCACTGTGGGGTGTACTCACTTATGTTGCCAGCTATTTAGACATTAATGGCTGTGTGTTGAGTTATTTTCAGAAGACTTGAAGCGCATTGTGAGGTCAGACACTGATGTTGGACGAGAAGGCCTGGCTCGCAGTCTCCACTCTAATTCATCCCAAAGGTGTTCTATCGGGTTGAGGTCAGGACTCTGTGCAGGCCAGTCAAGTTCTTCCACACCAAACTTACTCATCCATGTCTTTATGGACCTTGCTTTGTGCAGTGGTGCGCAGTCATGTTGGAACAGGAAGGGGCCCTCCCGAAACTGTTCCCACAAAGTTGGGAGCATGAATTTGTCCAAAATCTCTTGGTATGCTGAAGCATTAACAGTTCCTTTCACTGGAACTAAGAGGCCGAGGCCAGCTCCTGAAAAACAACCCCACACCCTAATCCCCCCTCCACCAAACTTTACACTTGGCACAATGCAGTCAGACAAGTACGTGGCTGAGTTGCTGTCATTCCCAATCGCTTCCACTTTGTTATAATAGCACTGACAGTTGACTGTGGAATATTTAGTAGCAAGGAAAAAAGACTGGACTTGTTACACAGGTGGCATCCTATCACGGTACCACGCTGGAATTCACTGAGCTCCTGAGAGCGACCCGTTCTTTCACTAATGTTTGTAGAAGCAGTCTGCATGCCTAGGTGTTTGGTTTTATACACCTGTGACCATGAAAGTGATTGGAACACCTCAATTCAATGATTTGGATGGGCGAATGAATACTTCTGGCAATATAGTGTATCTAGCTTTCATTTTCAAAAGAGCTTGTTGCTGCTGTTTAGAGCATGTTAATTCCTGGCAACAAATACTTGCCTCCTTCTTTTTCGTCTCCACAGTACTCAGGCCTTTTATTAAACACTTTGTAGTAGCTCCTTTGGTAGATATTACAGCTTCAAGTTCCCAAGCAAATCCAAAACTAAATTGTACTAAATGTCAAGGGATACAAATACTTTCTGAATCCAGTGTAACTGACTGTACAAAACATTCATTACAGGCTAATTTCACTCAGATCAAGTGGACATTTGCCAGCACAAGCAGAACCAAGAGAGTTTCTTACATTTACTTTGACTTTTATTTCATTGCAGACAGGATGAACCTGAGATATTTTATGTTTTATCTGCTCAACTTCATTTCATTTATTAATAAACATCCATTCCTGCATTTCAGGCCTGCAACACATTCCAAAAAAAGTTGGGACAGTTAAAGCATTTACCATTTTGTAATGTTGCCATTCCTTTTCACCACACTTAAAAGACGTTTTGGCACACAAGTGATTTAGTGTTTCAGCTTTTATTTTGTCCCATTCTTCCTGCAAACACATCTTAAGATGTGCAACAGTACGGGCTCGTCGTCACATTTTTCATTTTAAAATTCTCCACACATTCTCTATTGGGGACAGGTCAGGACTGCAGGCAGGCCCGTCTAGTACATGTATCCTCTTCTTCTTCCACAGTCATGCCTTTGTAATGTGTGCAGCATGTGGTTTTGCATTATCTTGTTGAAAAATGCATGGACGTCCGTGGAAAAGATGACATCTTGAAGGCAGCATATGTTGCTCTACGATCTCAATGTACTTTTCTGCATTAATGCTGCCATCACAGAAGTGTAAATTACCTTTGAAAAGGGCACTGACACAGCCCCATACCATGACTTTTGGACTTGTTGCTGATAACAGTCTGGATGGTCCTTTTTCTTCTTTGGTCTGGAGCACACAGCATCCATTTTTTCCAAAAAAGAGCTGGAATGCTGATTCATCTGACCACAATACATGTTTACACTGTGTGATGGTCCATCCTAGATGCCTCAGAGCCCAGAGAAGTCGACGCCGCTTTTGGACGTGGTTAACATAAGGCTTCTTTTTTGCACAGTAAAGTTTTAAGTGGCATTTGTGCATGTAACTCTGTATTGTAGTGCCTGACAAAGGTTTGCCAAAGTAATCCCTCACCCATGTGGTTATATCAGCTATTGTAGAGTGGCAATTCTTGATGCAGTGCCTTCTGAGGGATAGAAGATCACGGGTGCTCAGCTTAAGCTTGCGCCCTTGGCCTTTACACACTGAAATTCCTCCCAATTTCTTGAATGGTTTAATGATATTATGCACTGTAGAGGGAGAAATATGCAAATTTTTCTTTTAGGTTCATTGTTTTTAAACATTTCAATCATTTTCTCACACATTTGTTGACAAACTGAAGATCTTCTGATCATCTTTGCTCATCAAAGACTCAGCCTTTCCTGGATGCTGCTTTTGTACCAAACCATGATTACAATCACCTGTTGACAGCAGCTGTTATTTAGTTTATTTTTTTGCCCCCGTCCCAACTTTTTTTGGAATGTGCTGCAGGCCTTAAATGCAGGAATAGATGTATATTAACAAATGAAATTGAGCAGACAAACATGAAATATCTTGGGTTCAAACTGTCTGCAATCAAATAAAAGTAAAAGTTAATGCAAGAAACTCTGTGTTCTTTATTATTATTTGCATTTTCCATGCTTTTTAGTTTTAGTTTGTTAATTAGACGCTGTCAGGTTTAAGTACTGAAGGCACAGAAAGGTTTTAGAGTTAAACACATAAAACTTTGAGTGGTACAAGTTTAATTATAGCCTAAACCCTTATTCCTCTGGGGAGAGCCAAGGCCACTCTGCTAATCAAGAACACCCTTTGTGCGATAAGCAGTGTCAGCACTCTGTGGTTGTGTGTGTGTGTGCTTGTGTGTGTGTGTGTGTGTGTGTGCTTGTGTGAGAAAGCCTGAGAGCAAGAAAATGAGGCAACAACAATTACACTTAAACAAATAATAAAATTATCACTCAGATTCGGGTGAATTTATTTCCCTGCACTATGTTTAAAAGGATCTAAAATGTAATGATCATTCTGTGGACGGATTAGA
The DNA here is from genome assembly GCF_030014385.1 of Trichomycterus rosablanca. Taxonomy (NCBI): domain Eukaryota; kingdom Metazoa; phylum Chordata; class Actinopteri; order Siluriformes; family Trichomycteridae; genus Trichomycterus; species Trichomycterus rosablanca. Next base: position 15,091,589 of record NC_086000.1, on the reverse strand, counting down.
CAAACCACACAAAAAAGCTGTTAATAATGGTCGAGGAATCATCATGATTTAAAGTCACTCAGCTGCCACAGCAGGGGGTAAGCCAGGGTTGAGATCACATGGGCACTGCCCCCAGTAAAAATCTGACTGGCTTTTTTTTTAGAAGCTTCTCAGTATTTTCACTCATGTTATGTGAAATGACAGTTAATGACAGTTAGACAACTTATGACCGTTTCAGTTTTCTTTTTCATTATATTCACATGATTCAAAACAGAAAACGCACATATTAACTCTGTTTACATGATTTCTTTTGGGAAAAATAGGTTTAACTAACGAACATTTTGACTTAAGAACAGCCCTTCAGAACCAATTAAATTTGTAAGTCAAGGGTCTACTGTATACTGCTTGCTACTGATTCAAGACCCATTAGAGTTAATCAGCAAGCCTTGACCTGAACTTTCTAACTCATCCAAATAAATAAGCAAATTGAAAAAATGCAATGACCGACTTGCTTTCATGCATTAAAATATGTTAAACCACCACCATGGGCGCTTAAATGGCACAGCAATAAAACACGCTAGCACACCAGAGCTGACATTTCAAACACGTCGGTTCGAAACTCAGCTCTGCCATCCGGCTGGGCTGGGCTGGGCGCCTACATGAACAACGATTGGCTTGTTGTTCATACAGGGTGCGGCGCCGGATAGGGACCTCATAACTGATGCAATTACGATCTCTGCGGGCTGATTGATGGCGTCTGCACAGAGTCAAGAAATAATGCATTGATCAGGGTGTGGCTTTTCGTACACAAAGCTGATTCGCATATGAACTCACCTCGTGCAGGTGAAAAGATGTCGGAGGGGGCGTGTGTCAGTCTCACTCCCCTCAATCAGGACGGAGATTGTCATCAGTGGAAGCATACTGCAATTGGGTAATTGGATACACTAAAAGAAAAAGGGGAGAAAATGCATAAACAAACATATCTCCACCATACATAAACATACAGAATTCAATGTAAAACATTCAAATCCAATGACTGTTAGGTACATTATTCCCCACTTACCTGTTGGTAGCAGACTGTGTGTGTTGTTGTGAGGTGTGGCACTTATTGAATTCCTTTAAATACAAAACTGTCCTAGTGAAAGAAATATAGAAGTTAACTTATTTGTTCATAATACACCTTTTCCATTGCTGCTCACATCATGTTGTGTTTTCATGCATTGACTTTCAAATGAAAATGCTTTTACGTGTCAGCCCTGCCATACATTTTAGCGTTGTAAAGCTTACTGTGTACATATTTTTGTGATTCTTTTTGTTGCTGTACTTTTGGGCCATTTCACAACTATTCTGTAAAATGTACATCATTTCCCACCAGTGTGCTTTTTGCTGATGTGGTTAGTATGTTTAACATACACATGCAATAATGATTAAGATCATTCTGACTAAAACATTTTTCTTTCCTCCCTGGAAATCTGTTGTCTCATGTTCCTTTAAAAATAACTTTTGTCAGAGCTTTCGAAACTGATGATATATACAATGATAATAATCTCATAGAACACATTTGTTCAGATGCAGTATAAACTATTAACACTATAAAGCCAAAAGTACATAAAAACCTTTTAAATAATTAAAAAACAATTATTGCATTTTAGCCATTGCTAACAGATGTATAATATCTACAAGAAACAGTTGGAACAGTATGGAAAATGCAAATGAAATAAAAATACAGTGTTCCTTACATTTACTTTGACTTTTATTTGCAGACAGTTTGAACCCAAGATATTTCATTTGTTAATATACCTCCATTTCTGTATTTCAGGCCTGCAACACATGAGGATCTCCAGTTTGTCAACAAATGCATAATGTCATTAGATGATTCAAGGAATTAGGAGGAAATTCAGTGCATAAAGGCCAAGGGTGCAAGCTTAAGCTGAACGCCTGTGACATTTGATTCCTCAGACGGCACCGCATCAAGAACCGCCACTCAACAATAGCTGATATAACCACATGGGTGAGGGATTACTTTGGCAAACCTTTGTCAAGCACTACAATACGGAGTTACATACACAAATACAACTTAAAACTTTACTGTGCAAAAAAGAAGCCTTATGTTAACAATGTCCAGAAGCTGTGTCGACTTCTCTGGGCTCTGAGGCATCTAGGATGGACCATCACACAGTAGAAACATGTATTGTGGTCAGATGAATCAGCATTCCAGCTCTTTTTTGGAAAAAAAGACAAAAAGGACCATCCAGACTGTTATCAGCAACAAGTCCAAAAGTCATGGTATGGGGCTGTGTCAGTGCCCTTTTCAAAGGTCATTTACACTTCTGTGATGGCAGCATTAATGCAGAAAAGTACATTGAGATCTTAGAGCAACATATGCTGCCAACAAGACACCATCTTTTCCAGGGACGTCCATGCATTTTTCAACAAGACAATGCAAAACCACATGCTGCACACATTACAAAGGCATGGCTGCAGTCCTGATCTGTCCCCAATAGAGAATGTGTACAGAATTTTAAAACAAAAAATGCGACAACGACGACCCCGTACTGTTGCACATCTTAAGACGTGTTTGCAGGAAGAATGAGACAAAATAAAAGTTGAAACACTAAATCACTTGGTATCCTCGGTGCCAAAACGTCTTTTAGGTGTGGTGAAAAGGAATAGCAACATTACAAAGTGGTAAATGCTTGACTGTCCCAACTTTTTTTGGAATGTGTTGCAGGCCTGAAATGCAGGAATGGATGTTTATTAATAAATGAAATGAAGTTGAGCAGATAAAACATGAAATATCTCAGGTTCATCCTGTCTGCAATCAAATAAAAGTCAAAGTAAATGTTAGAAACTCTGTGTTTTTTATTATTATTTGCAATTTCCATGCTGTCCCAACTTTTCCTGATTTGGGGTTGTATTATTATTATTATTAATAATAATAGTAGTAATAATAATATTATCATAAAGGTGAACCATACAACTTTGTTATTCAGGAAGTTTGTATCAAACAAGTAGCCCTTCGTGTTACTCAGTACCCTTGAAGTAGCTCTCGGTTTCAAAAAGGTTGGTGACCCCTGATCTAGACAAACATTCAGATGCTGCCATGATCTTGGTTTGGGACTTCAACAAAGCAACAAATTTAGACAGATCATGCTGAACTTTAATCAACATATCTTTTGTCCAGCTTGAGGGGTAAACACAGTGGACTACTGTTATTCTCAGCTTAGGAACAGCTACAAGGCTAACTTATTACTGGCATTTCCCTCAATGCGGGAACATAAACAAAGGCTCTTACAGGAAGCTGGAGGTGGTGGGTGGTAAAGTGGTGGTTTGCTGCATCAGAAACTACAGAACAAGACACACTTGATGACATCGACTGGAACATGTTCTGGACCCACTCCAGTATTCCCACTGTCCAAACAGGTCAACTGAGGATGCTCTCATGTTTTACACACAGACAGAACAAAATGAACTCTTTGAGACTGCTGTTTTGTAGACTATAGCTCAGCTAGACTGACCTCCGGGTTCATGGACTCTATCAAAAACATCTTAACAGGCCAAGTTACATGTTAACATAGGACCCCTTCTTTGATATCACCTTCACAATTCTTGCATCCATTGAACTTGTGAGTTTTTGGAGAGTTTCTCTTTGAATTTCTTTGCAGGATGTCAGAATAGCCTCCCAGAGCTGCTGTTTTGATGTGAACTGCCTCCTACCCTCATAGATCTTTTGCTTGAGGAAACTCCAAAGGTTCTCAATAGGGTTGAGGTCAGGGGAGGATGGTGGCCACACCATGAGTTTCTCTCCTTTTATTTCATTGTCATGCATGAAGATGATTTTGCTACAGAAGGGACGGTTCTTCTTTTTGTACTATGGAAGAAAGTGGTCAGTCAGAAACTCTATATACTTTGCCGAGGTCATTTTCACACCTTCAGGGACCCTAAAGGGGCCTACCAGCTCTCTCCCCATGATTCCGGCCCAAAACATGACTCCGCCACCTCCTTGCTGACGTCGCAGCCTTGTTGGGACATGGTGGCCATCCACCAACCATCCACTACTCCATCCATCTGGACCATCCAGGGTTGCACGGCACTCAAACATTTGTCTTCATGTATGTCTGGGCCCATTGCAACTGTTTCTGCTTGTGAGCACTGGTTAGGGGTGGCCGAATAGTAGGTTTATGCACAACTGCAAGCCTCTGGAGGATCCTACACCTTGAGGTTTGCGGGACTCCAGAGGCACCAGCAGCTTCAAATACATGTTTGCTGGTTTGTAATGGCATTTTAGCAGCTGCTCTCTTAATCCGATGAATTTGTCTGGCAGAAACCTTCCTCATTATGCCTTTATCTGCACAAACCTGTCTGTGCTCTGAATCAGCCACAAATCTCTTCACATTAAGATGATCACGCGTGTTTTCGTGAAATATCTAATGTTTTCATGCCTTATCCAAGGCATTGCAGTATTTGATGTTTTTCGACAGCAGAGAGATCCTTTTTCTTTCCAATATTACTTGAAACCTGTGGCCTGCTTAATAATGTGGAACATGACACTTAAATCCAATTTGCATAATAATTTGGAACGCGGTATATATATAATATATACGTGTATATATATAATATATATATATATATACAGTATATATATATATATATATATATATATATATTAGGGCTGTCGAAGTTAACGCGATAATAACGCATTAACGCAATCTCAATTTAACGCGATTAAGATAAATAGTGCCATTAACGCAAATTCTAGTTCATGTTGAGACTTGACTGGTAAAACAAACGTTTTAATGTCGGACATGTCACCGTTTTTCATTTGCGGTTTGTTAACATAATGTAAAAGAGCGTCGTAGCATCTGCACTTGCATAATAAAGAAATAAATACACGCTATATTCACAAGTTGTCGGGAGCAGAACACTTTAATAAACTTATTCTGTTACGGTAAAGAATACCGGAAAGCTGAGTCAAGCACGTTGTCCATGAACTATGGAAGCCCCAAAGGGTCAAAACACACTCACTTCGTGTAGAAACGTCCATCAAACCATTGGATAGTATTACTGCCTAGTATGTGAGTGAATAAAACTCCCTTACAGTTTTCTCTTGTCCCAGCAGTTTTTAACATTAGTACATTTAGCATAAAATGTGTTCACAATTTTAATTGTAACATTTCACTTAAAAATCCTTGTTTTCTATAACATTTACACAGATTTTTTTTAATGCGATTAATCGCGATTAACTATATGAAATTCTGAGATTAATCGCGATTAAAAATTTTAATCGTTTGACAGCCCTAATATATATATATATATATATATATACTGTATATATTTATATATATATATATATATATATATATATATATACTGTATATATATATATATATATATATATATATATACTGTATATATATTGGGTTGTATAAGGTTTACAAAAATGTGGTTTGATGAGTTGTGCTGTGCAGCTCCCTGACCTCAGCCCCAGTGAACAGATTTGTGGTGAACTGTAATATCTATTGCAAGGCAGACCATCTCATCCAACATCAGTGCCTGACTCCACAATTGCCATTATGACTAAACTGGTACATGTTTCTTCAGATACACTCTAAACTCACGTGGAAAGCATTTCTTAAACAATGAGTGCAGTTATACATGTTGGGGGAATGGCTGGGGTTAAATCCTTTTGGTCATATAGTGTACATGCCTTTCTTTTCACTCACTAGGCACATACAATGTTCAAAACATTTTTATTGGCCTGCGGTCAAAGAGCTCTGCTTAAGTGATCAAAACCTTTTATGCAAGGGTTTGTTTTACAGCTGTGTTTCTGCACTGGTCAGTACTAAAATAAATGAAAGTTCTTTGTAAGTTGTCTGATCATGAGATGTCGCTTGTCACCTGTGAAGCATAAATACTGTTAAAATAACAATAATAGTAAAGGACTTTTCAGCTCTAGCAAAACTGACTAGATACGTATGAGGGACCACAGCTGCATCCAAAACACCATTTCTGCTAATTGTCTCCAGATGTTTCTAGAAGTAGAACAAGGAGGAGGGGTGCGTGGAGGGCACTGAGGACGAAATGAAAAATAGTTACAGAAGACGGAGTGTTGCACAGCAATTCAGGCAGGGTGAGAAGGTACAAGGTTTAGGTGTTATCAGTCTGGGGGGATAAGTAATCCCTTGCTCTTTTGACCATTAGGCTTCTGGTTTACATACAGTGAGCAACAGCCACTTGTTGCCACAGGCTGTTTAAAGCCAGTTTAGTGGCAAGAGCAGGCATGCCAACAGGACACTTTGAAGTGCCAAGATTTTTACCAAACATGACAAGCTGAAGTCATCTTGTCTTTGATGCTTTTATTATTGCTCATGTTTCAGGTCACTTTAAATAAATTATGGACTGATAGTAGGGGCTTAGCAGGTAGTGTGGGTACCACTCAATACCAGGATATTGGAGACATAACCTCGCTACAGGTCACAGTTTGATGCACTCTCTCTGTGTGGGTTTTTTCAAGGTTCTCCAGTTTCCTATCACCTTGCTAAAACATGCAGTAGGTGGATTCACCCACCAAGGATTTTGTGTTTAATGCAGATTGATTATAATACTTTGGTCTTACAGGTGGGACCAGCCTTCTTTTGATTACATTTTTGCCATATAATTTCTACAGTCAAGCAAGCGTTACACCATTGCAGGTTCGAAGTTGGCTGCGAAACCTCAAAGCTGCCATGACATACATACACCGATCAGACATAACATTATGACCACCTTCTTAATATTGTGTTGGTCCCCCTTTTGCTGCCAAAACAGTCCTGACCCATCAATGCATGGACTCCACTAGACCCCTGTAGGTGTGCTGTTGTACCTGGCACCAAGATGTCAGCAGCAGATCCTTTAACTCCTGTAAGTTGTGAGGTGGTGCCTCCATGGATCGGACTTGTTTGTCCAGCACATCCCACAAATGCTCGACTGGACTGAGATCTGGGGAATTTGGAGGCCAAGTCAACACCTCAAACTCGTTGTTTTGCTCCTCAAACCATTCCTGAACCATTTTTGCTTTGTGGCAAGGTGCATTATCCTGCTGAAAGAGGCCACAGCCATCAGGGAATACCGTCTCCATGAAAGGGTGTACATGGTCTGCAACAGTGCTTAGGAAGGTGGTGCGTTTCAAAATAACATCCACATGAATGGTAGGACCCAAGGTTTCCCAGCAGAACATTGCCCAAAGCATCACACTGCCCCCGCCGGCTTGCCTTCTTCTCATAGTGCATCCTGGTGCCATGTGTTCCCCAGGTAAGCGACGCACACGCACTCGCCCATCCACGTGATGTAAAAGAAAACGTTGTTCATCAGACCAGACCACCTTCTTCCATTGCTCCGTGGTCCAATTCCGATGCTCACATGCCCACTGTTGGCGCTTTCAGTGGACAGGGGTCAGCAGGGGCACCCTGATTGCCCTGTACACAACAAACTGTGATGCACTGTGTATTCTGACACCTTTCTATCAGAACCAGCATTAACTTCTTCAGCAATTTGATTTACAGTAGCTCGTCTGTTGGATCGGACCACACGGGCCAGCCTTCGCTCCCCACATGCATCAATGAGCCTTGGCCGCCCATGACCCTGTTGCCGGTTTACCACTCTTCCTTTCTTGGACCACTTTTGATAGATACTGACCACTGCAGACCGAGAACACCCCACAAGAGCTGCAGTTTTGGAGATGCTCTGACCCAGTCATCTAGCCATCACAATTTAGCCTTTGTCAAACTTGCTCAAATCCCTTAATCCTTTTTAATTCATTTTTCCTGCTTCTAACACATCAACTTTGAGGATTAAATGTTAACTTGCTGCTTAACATATCCCACCCATTAACAGGTGCCATGATGAAGAAATAATCAGTGTTATTCACTTTACCTGTCAGTGGTCATAATGTTATGCCTGGTCAGTGTACAACATACAATTATGTTAGGGATGTTTTTTTACACATGGCACACGTGACCTGCTCTGTTTGCTTTACCCAGTAGAAGGACAAGTAAACCCCTCTAATGCCAGTGCAGTCAATTTTAGTGAAGTTAGATTAATCTGGGCTGATGCTTTACAACACACCCTAGTGCTGAATCTATGGGATACACTGGTGGCTTAAGTAGCTGGCCTGTCTCACCCCTTTCCTTTGTTAATTGTTCTTTTATTTTTGGAGCTTTAGGGATTCTCTACTCTTGATTAGTTGTTTGATTGGGTTCTGTCAATTCCAAAGTTGATTGCTGCTTTTTTAATTTGCTTTACATATTGTCTAACACTCCACCCCATAGTGCAATCACTATAGCACTATAGACTTTATGATCTAAGAGATCATTCAGGGTCTCTGAGGTCACCATAAATGTCAGGGACATTTTCCTGGCCAAGCCCCTTGTGATAATCCTTGTTCCTCTCAGGCACCTGTTGCCCATTTCAGCTATTAAAGGCTGACGTTGAGTGTAGGCACCTTTGTCTCAAGGTCTCCCCTACAATCACCTGTTGACATCACCTGTTTGGAATCACATTATTTTTTAGTTTTTTCACCTCATTACTAGCCCTAAATTGCCCCCATCCCAACTTTTTTTGGAATGTGTTGCAGGCCTGAAATGCAGGAATGGAGGTATATTAACAAATGAAGTTAAGCAGATAAACCATGAAATAACTTGGGTTCAAACAGTCTGCAATAAAATTAAAGTCAAAGTAAATGTAAGGAACACTGCATTTTTATTTTATTTGCATTTTCCATAATGTCCCAACTTTTTATGATTTGGGGTTGTATTTTTATGCCCAAAAATATCATATGCTTATTTGATAAAAGCAACTAAGCAACTTAGCTTATCATAGTGCTTTTCACAAGCCATTACAATTGACAGTACATACAGTGTAAACACATTGTCCTTCACACTTATGCTGTGTAGATTAAGCACAACAGAATAGTGAAGGATAATGAGCTAAAGCTATGAATAGAAAGAAATCATTCCTGTTTGTTAAGGCTTGCAAACTGATCTGACTCAACATAGTCATTTAACAAAGGTGATTCAGTCACTCTGAATCACTTCAGTCACATTCAGTCACTCTGAATCACTGCTATACAGGTAGTACAGGTAAAGCAGCATGGTTCAATGCAGATCACAATGTGCCATATTGCTTATTGCCACAGTGTCTAATTTAAAACTGATGTACAGCGGTACATTGTAACTCGACGTCCCCTAAACTCGAAATATTTGAAACTCGACACACTTTGGGGAGAAATTTGTACCCTTAAACTCGACGCTTTCCTTCAATTTGACGTGTTCAGCCATCTATAAAATTATTTATTTCATTTCAAATGAACAATAAACCGCCGCTTTGTTCAGTGCTCGGCTTGAGCGGTGTGGTAAAACGTCATCAAAGTGTGGATATGAGATGAATAACATCAAATTCACTCTGTGTTTAACTGTACTTTCCTTATCGTTTCACTTTTAAACTTGTGTTATAGCAGAGGGGTTCTGAGAAATTGTGAGAATTAGAGCGTTAGATGAGTGTTTTTATATCATTTGTGTTATTCTCAGTGTAAAAGTGTCAAACACAACCCCATTATTTTACATAAGCCTAAGATATATGCAGTTCCATGGGATCATGGGACCAGAGATGGGGATTTGAGCGACTTCAGACTTGACTCGGACTCGTTTCAAATGACTCTGACTTGACTCATGACTCGCAAAAAAATTACTTGTAAACAACAAAAGTCCCTAGCGTCAGCATGTGTTAACATTAGTCACATGTGACAGTTGGCGTAGTGATGAAGCATCGCTCCCTACTCCCTACACAGTTTGAAGTTCACTTTAGTTAAACATTTTCGTTACCTCTGGATTGGAATCTCACTTAAAGTGGTGGAATACCCTACGTAGTGCACTTCACAGGAGCAACTGGGGTGAATGAAATACTTCTAAAACAAGCACCTGTATGTACAACAAGCCAATCGTTGTTCATGTAGCCGCCCAGCCTGCCGGATGGCAGAGCTGAGTTTTGAACCGACAAGTTTGAAATGTCAGCTGTGGTGTGCTAGCGTGTTTTACCTCTGCGCCGGGGCGGCAAGGTGGCTAAGTTGGTAGCACTGTCGCCTCACAGCAAGAAGGTCCTGAGTCCGGGTGCTTTCTGTGTGGAGTTTGCATGTTCTCCTCATGTCTGCGTAGGTTTCCTCTGGGTGCTCCGGTTTCTTCCCACTGTCCAAAGACATACAAGTGAGATGAATTGGAGACACTAAAATTGTCCATGACTGTGTTTGATATAAGCTTGTGAATTGATGAATTTTGTGTGTTGAGTAACTACCGTTTCCTGTCATGAATGTAACCAAAGTGTAAAAACATCCTAATAAAACAAACAAACAAACCTCTGCACCACCTGAGCAGCCAAAATAAAAAAAAAATTGACAATGCAGGTGCTTGGGTGGCACAGCGGTCTAATGCACTAGCCCACCATTGAGAATTTGAATCCCAGCTTTGCTGTTGACCTGGCTGGGCATCCATCAAACACAATAGGCTGCATCTAAAAAATGAAGGTTAACTTTGTTTTATTGCTATTGTGTAAGAAGGGTTGCCAGATTGCAACAGTGGTTTCCAGTCAAAAACCTTTTCAAAATCTTTTCAAAACCGCCCAAAACAACACAGGATAAGCAGGTGATGTTTAGCATTTTAAAAATAATAAATTAGTTAAACCATCATGACCTACAAATTAATATCTTAAAATGTACAGATCAGTAATTACAGTGTATCACAAAAGTGAGTACACCCCTCACATTTCTGCAGATATTTAAGTATATCTTTTCATGGGACAACACTGACAAAATGACACTTTGACACAATGAAAAGTAGTCTGTGTGCAGCTTATATAACAGTGTAAATTTATTCTTCCCTCAAAATAACTCAATATACAGCCATTAATGTCTAAACCACCGGCAACAAAAGTGAGTACACCCCTAAGAGACTACACCCCTAAATGTCCAAATTGAGCACTGCTTGTAATTTTCCCTCCAAAATGTCATGTGACTCGCTAGTGTTACTAGGTCTCGGGTGTGCATAGGGGGCAGGTGTGTTCAATTTAGTAGTACAGCTCTCACACTCTCTCATACTGGTCACTGAAAGTTCCAACATGGCACCTCATGGCAAAGAACTCTCTGAGGATCTTAAAAGACGAATTGTTGCGCTACATGAAGATGGCCAAGGCTACAAGAAGATTGCCAACACCCTGAAACTGAGCTGCAGCACAGTGGCCAAGATCATCCAGCGTTTTAAAAGAGCAGGGTCCACTCAGAACAGACCTCGCGTTGGTCGTCCAAAGAAGCTGAGTGCACGTGCTCAGCGTCACATCCAACTGCTGTCTTTGAAAGATAGGCGCAGGAGTGCTGTCAGCATTGCTGCAGAGATTGAAAAGGTGGGGGGTCAGCCTATCAGTGCTCAGACCATACGCCGCACACTACATCAAATTGGTCTGCATGGCTGTCACCCCAGAAGGAAGCCTCTTCTGAAGTCTCTACAAAAGAAAGCCCGCAAACAGTTTGCTGAAGACATGTCAACAAAGGACATGGATTACTGGAACCATGTCCTATGGTCTGATGAGACCAATATTAATTTGTTTGGTTCAGATGTTCTCAAGCATGTGTGGCGGCAATCAGGTGAGGAGTACAAAGATAAGTGTGTCATGCCTACAGTCAAGCATGGTGGTGGGAATGCCATGGTCTGGGGCTGCATGAGTGCAGCAGGTGTTGGGGAGCTACATTTCATTGAGGGACACATGAACTCCAATATGTACTGTGAAATACTGAAGCAGAGCATGATCCCCTCCCTCCGGAAACTGGGTCGGAGGGCAGTGTTCCAGCATGATAATGACCCCAAACACACCTCTAAGACGACCACTGCTTTATTGAAGAGGCTGAGGGTAAAGGTGATGGACTGGCCAAGCATGTCTCCAGATCTAAACCCAATAGAACATCTTTGGGGCATCCTCAAGCGGAAGGTGGAGGAGCGCAAAGTCTCGAATATCCGCCAGCTCCGTGATGTCGTCATGGAGGAGTGGAAAAGCATTCCAGTGGCAACCTGTGAAGCTCTGGTAAACTCCATGCGCAGGAGAGTTAAGGCAGTTCTGGGAAATAATGGTGGCCACACAAAATATTGACACTTCAGGAACTTTCACTAAGGGGTGTACTCACTTTTGTTGCCGGTGGTTTAGACATTAATAGCTGTATATTGAGTTATTTTGAGGGAAGAATAAATTTACACTGTTATATAAGCTGCACACAGACTACTTTTCATTGTGTCAAAGTGTCATTTTGTCAGTGTTGTCCCATGAAAAGATATACTTAAATATCTGCAGAAATGTGAGGGGTGTACTCACTTTTGTGATACACTGTATAAATGATAAAGGACAAATTATTTTTGCTTGCATGTCTTTGAAGTAGCCTACCAAGTTTGTAAAATGCATTATTGATGATAGGACACACAACCCTTTGCAAGTAAATAAGAATAAACTTGCAAGCAATGAAAGAAGTTTAACCTCTCATACATATCTTCTTCTTGTTTCTCAGCCTTTGTCCCATTTTTCGGTTACGGGGTCGGCATTTCCGGCTTCTTCTCGTTAGGGGTTGCTGGCGGGATTTGGCACAGTTTTTTACGCCGGATGCCCTTCCTGACACAACCCTCCCTGACACAACCCTCCCTATTCATCCAGGCTTGGGACCGGCACTACAATGCACTGGTCTGTGCATCCCAGCGGCTAGGTATCTATAGGACAATTCAGTGTCTCCAATTAGCCTAGCGGCATGTCTTTGGACTGTGGGAGGAAACCGGAGCACCCGGAGGAAACCCACTCAGACATGGGGAGAACATGCAAACTCCGCACAGAAAGGACCCGGACCGCCCCACCCCGGGATCAAATCCAGGACCTTCTCGCTGTGTGGCAAAAGCATCACTTCTCATTCTAGTTTCCAACAGAAGAACTATGTACAGTTATTATGAAGAACTACATAAAAACCGTTAGCCTAGAAACAAGCCTAGCCTATGCCGTTGCCGTATAACATATGCATCACTGTATTGATGGGTGTGGCAACGGTGTCTTTTGGACTGGAAAGAATAACCTGTAAATCAAACTTTTGACAACGGGTTGGATGTGGTGGGAGAAGGTAGGCCTATTTATATTCCAGCGTCTTTATATTTTAAGCCGCCATATTCATTACAAACCAGCCCAGATTTTGTCCACCCGTCAAAGCGTGTTTTTCCCTGCCAATATCCAATAAAATCCGCCCAATCTGGCAACACTGTGTAAGTGTGATCAGTGATGACCGGTTTATGCTATAGCGTAGTGTTCTCTCCGTGTGCAATACAGCTCTTTGTAAGAGGCGGTCAGTGACTGTACACATATTGGAGGAAATGTGTGATAGTCTGCTGACCCCCTTTAAAGGTCAGCACAGTGGTAAAACAAGTGAGAAAGAAAAGTTGCAAGTCCCACATAAACGATGACAAATGCAAGCTATTATAGGTCAGCAGGTAGAGGGCAGATAGTGTCTTATCATAGTAGGTTGGGGGTGTTTTTTATTTCTATGTACAGTGCCTTGCAAAAGTATTCAGCCCCCTTGAACTTTTCAACCTTTTGCCACATTTCAGGCTTCAAACATAACGATATGAAATTGTAATTTTTTGTGAAGAATCAACAACAAGTGGGACACAATCGTGAAGTAGAACGAAATTTATTGGATATTTTAAACTTTTTTTAGAAATAAAAAACTAAAAAGTGGGGCGTGCAATATTATTCAGCCCCTTTACTTTCAGTGCAGCAAACTCACTCCAGAAGTTCAGTGAGGATCTCTGAATGATCCAATGTTGACCTAAATGACTGATGGTGATAAATAGAATCCACCTGTGTGTAATCAAGTCTCCGTATAAATGCACCTGCTCTGTGATAGTCTCAGAGTTCTGTTTAAAGCACAGAGAGCATTATGAAGACCAAGGAACACACCAGGCAGGTCCGAGATACTGTTGTGGAGAAGTTTAAAGCCGGATTTGGATACAGAAAGATTTCCCAAGCTTTAAACATCTCAAGGAGCACTGTGCAAGCAATCATATTGAAATGGAAGGAGTATCAGAACACTGCAAATCTACCAAGACCCGGCCGTCCCTCTAAACTTTCAGCTCAAACAAGGAGAAGACTGATCAGAGATGCAGCCAAGAGGCCCATGATCACTCTGAATGAACTGCAGAGATCTACAGCTGAGGTGGTAGACTCTGTCCATAGGACACAATCAGTCGTACACTGCACAAATCTGGCCTTTATGGAAGAGTGGCAAGAAGAAAGCCATTTCTCAAAGATATCTATAAAAAGTCACCTGGGAGACACACCAAACATGTGGAAGAAGGTGCTCTGGTCAGATGAAACCAAAATCGAACTTTTTGGCCACAATGCAAAACGTTATGTTTGGCGTAAAAGCAACACAGCTCATCACCCTGAACACACCATCCCCACTGTCAAACATGGTGGTGGCAGCATCATGGTTTGGGCCTGCTTTTCTTCAGCAGGGACAGGGAAGATGGTTAAAATTGATGGGAAGATGGATGGAGCCAAATACAGGACCATTCTGGAAGAAAACCTGTTGCAGTCTGCAAAAGACCTGAGACTGGGACGGAGATTTATCTTCCAACAAGACAATGATCCAAAACATAAAGCAAAATCTACAATGGAATGGTTCACAAATAAACGTATCCAGGTGTTAGAATGGCCAAGTCAAAGTCCAGACCTGAATCCCATCGAGAATCTGTGGAAAGAGCTGAAAACTGCTGTTCACAAACGCTCTCCATCCAACCTCACTGAGCTCGAGCTGTTTTGCAAGGAAGAATGGGCAAAAATTTCTGTCTCTCGATGTGCAAAACTGATAGAGACATACCCCAAGCGACTTGCAGCTGTAATCGCAGCAAAAGGTGGCGCTACAAAGTATTAACGCAAGGGGGCCGAATAATATTGCATGCCCCACTTTTCAGTTTTTTATTTCTAAAAAAAGTTTAAAATATCCAATAAATTTCGTTCCACTTCACGATTGTGTCCCACTTGTTGTTGATTCTTCACAAAAAATTACAATTTGATATCGTTATGTTTGAAGCCTGAAATGTGGCAAAAGGTTGAAAAGTTCAAGGGGGCTGAATATTTTTGCAAGGCACTGTATATGGCTATCCATAAGTCCTGATAATTTAAGTGGTAAAATGTAGATGTTTGAACATTTCTCTTGCAAAATGGTTACAGCATAAATGTAAATGTTCTAAAATATACAGAACTATAGAGTATGCACCGATCAGCCATAACATTAAAACCACCTCCTTGTTTCTACACTCACTGTCCATTTTATCAGCTCCACTTACCATATAGAAGCACTTTGTAGTTCTACAACTACTGACTGTAGTCCATCTGTTTCTCTGCATACTTTGTTAGCCCTCTTTGTGCTGTTCTTCAATGGTCAGGACTACCACAGAGCGGGTATTATTTGAATGGTGGATCATTCTCAGCACTGCAGTGACATGGTGGTGGTGTGTTGTGCTGGTATGAGTGGGTAAAACACAGCAATGCTGATGGAGTTTTTAAACACCTCACTGTCACTGCTGGACTGAGAATAGTTCACCAACCAAAAACATCCAGCCAACAGCACCCTGTGGGCAGCATCCTGTGACCACTGATGAAGGTCTCGAAGATGATCAACTCAAACAGCAGCAATAGATAAGTGATCATCTCTGACTTTACATCTACAAGGTGGACCAACTAGGTAGGAGTGTCTAATAGAGTGGACAGTGAATGGACACAGTATTTAAAAACTCCAGCAGTGCTGCTGTGTCTGATCCACTCATACCAGCACAGCACACACTAACACACCACCACCATGTCATTGTCACTGCAGTGCTGAGAATGATACACCACCTAAATAATACCTGCTCTGTAGTGGTCCCTGTGTGGGTCCTGACCATTGCAGAACAGCACAAAGCAGGCTAACAAAGCATGCAGAGAAACAGATGGACTACAGTCAGTAATTGTAGAACTACAATTGGAGCTGATTAAATGGACAGTGAGTGTAGAAACAAGGAGGTGGTTTTAATGTTATGGCTGATCAGTGTAGATAAGAATGCACATTTGCACTCATATGTTTATGGAAAATGAAGATGGAAAACATAGAGGGCTGTAAAATGTCATATGCTTTCCCCATTAAGAACCTGTAAAATTATTATGGATAGGGAACACACAGTCCCATCTGAATTGTTGCACGGCTTATTCGTGTGTGTGTGTTACTTTGGACTAAGATAAACTGCAGCAAAGCTTTATTTGCCTTGGTGCGATAAAATGCGAGCTGAAAAAGAAGAAAAAGAGAGAGAGAGAGAGAGAGAGAGAGTGGACCTAGGCCAGACACATTGTCCGTGTATCCTTACATGACCCTGTTGAGTTTTTGTTATTGTTTAAACGCATCCCAGCCCTTGGATCAGATTTCTGCAGCCTGTGCCGAGACGAATAATCCAACCTACCCCTCTCCTGTCTCCATTTTTTACTTTCCATCTCTCTTACTCTCTCTTCGCATGATTTCAATAAGCTTGTTTATGCAGAGCAATTTAGCAATTATAGAATCGTATAATGCTGTGATAATACACTGAACACTGAGATCTGTAAACACTTGAGCGAGAAATCGAGGCAAATTGACATCCTCTCATTTTGTTTGCCCTTTACTTTACAAGTCACCCAAAACGGAAACCTTACAAATGAATTGCCACACTCTCTACCACCCTCCTCCCATCTCCTGTCCCCTTGTTTATTCAGGTTGAAAGTGCAGCTCAATTTTCACTTGGCTCAGATTGGACAATTTCCTACACTGATCTATGCTTTACAGGGATTTTTTTGTAGACTACATTCAAATCTGACTGACCCTGAGAGACTAATACAGTGAATCCCAAGGTGGTCAAGGTGGGGGCAAACTAGACAAACAATCACTCTAGTACACATAACAAAATGAGATATTTCCAGGTAAGGTGATAATATACTACATTTAATGCTGATTACTCAGCTAAATACAAGTTTGCACATTTAATGTATATTGTTACCTTATAAACCTAAAAACACTGTTGACTAACAGGTATAAGTGTATGTAATTATATGTTTCTTACATTTACTTTGACTTTTATTTGATTGCAGAATGGATGAACCTGAGATATTGTCTGCTCAACTTCATTTCATTTATTAATAAACATCCATTCCTGCATTTCAGGCCTGCAACACATTCCAAAAAAAGTTGGGACAGTAAAGCATTTACCACCTTGTAATGTTGCTATTCTTTTTCACTTCTTCCTGCAAAGACGTCTTAAGATGTGCAACAGTACGGGGTCGTCGTTGTCGCATTTTTCGTTTCAAAATTCTCCACACATTCTCTATTGGGGACAGGTCAGGACTGCAGGCAGGCCAGTCCAGTACCCGTACCCACTTCTTCCACAGCCATGCCTTTATAATGTGTGCAGCATGTGGTTTTGCATTGTCTTGTTGAAAAATGCATGGACGTCCCTGGAAAAGATGACATCTTGAAGGCAGCATATGTTGCTCTAAGACCTCAAGGTACTTTTCTGCAATAATGCTGCCATCACAGAAGTGTAAATGACCTTTGCCAAGGGCACTGACACAGACCCATACCATGACAGACCCTGGCTTTTGGACTTGTTGCTGATAACAGTTTGGATGGTCCTTTTCGCCTTTGGTCCAGACCACATGGTGTCCATTTTTTCCAAAAAAGACCTGGAATCAGCCCCGGTTCTGGACTGCTTTGCTTGGGGGGGCAGTAAAACCTAATGAGGGGGCATGTTGATAGTCATGTTTTTGAAGCCAGAAATATATTCAAGGCTTGATTTGTGCATGAATGATGACAGCCAAGCTATTGATACTGGCTTAAAGTGATGTATGAGGTAAAGAAATAAAAATGCATGTTTTCGAACTTAAACTTAAAACCCAATGATTAAAAAATACATGTTGATTATGTAAATGGAGAAAAAAGATTATCTAATTGTATTTCATTTTAATACGCCCCCTTAATTAAATTGCCATTACTAATAGAACAACTCTATTTCTTGAAAGGCTTTAATACAAATTTAAGTCAAAGCTGATAAATGTACCTACACACAGACTGAGAATATTCAAACGTGGAAATAGGAATGAGTGAGAATATTTATATTATTGGGAAATTAAAATATAAAGAAAACAAAAGAATACTAATTCTGTAAAAAAAAAGTGTTTACCAGTATACCTGCCTCTCGCTCACACTAACAGAACATATACTGCCGAACTGAACTGTTTGGGGCAGTCTGCCGATTTTTATATGACTCAAAGAGCCAATCAGGAATAAGCAAGGAAATATCTTCACACTGTAAAACAAAATGCATTTTTGTGATTGGTTCAGAGATAATTTTAAAAATAGCCGTTGCTTGCATTGTGCTTGGGGGGGCAAAGACACAATTTGGGGGGGCAATGCCCCCCTCAGCCCCCCCCTAGCGCCGGCCCTGCCTGGAATGCTGATTCATCTGACCATAATACACATTTCCACTGTGTGATGGTCCATCCTAGATGCCTCCGAGATCAGAGAAGTCGATGCCGCTACTGGACATGGTTAGCTTCTTTTTTTGCACAG
The DNA here is from genome assembly GCF_030014385.1 of Trichomycterus rosablanca. Classification (NCBI taxonomy): domain Eukaryota; kingdom Metazoa; phylum Chordata; class Actinopteri; order Siluriformes; family Trichomycteridae; genus Trichomycterus; species Trichomycterus rosablanca. The sequence continues at coordinate 15,072,934 of NC_086000.1, read as the reverse complement.
TAAAATTTTAAGTGGCATTTGTGCATGTAACTCTGTATTGTAGTGCTTGACAAAGGTTTGCCAAAGTAATCCCTCATCCATGTGGTTATATCAGCTATTGTTGAGTGGCGGTTCTTGATGCCGTCTGAGGAATTGAAGACCATGGGCGTTCAGCTTAATCTTGCACCCTTGGCCTTCACGCACTGAAATTTCTCCTGATTCCTTGAATCGTTTAATGATATTATGCACTGTAGAGGGAGAAATATGCAAATCCCTTCCAATCTTTCTTTGAGGTTCATTTTCAACAATTTCAATAATTTTCTCATGCATTTGTTGACAAACTGGAGATCCTCTGATCATCTTTGCTCATCAAAGACTCAGCCTTTTCTGGATGCTGCTTTTGTACCAAACCATGATTACAATCAGCCCTAAATTGCCCCCGTCCCAACTTTTTTTGGAATGTGTTGCAGGCCTGAAATGCAGGAATGGAGGTATATTAACCAATGCAATGAAGTTGGGCAGACAAAACATGAAATAACTTGGGTTCAAACTGTCTGCAATCAAATTAAAGTCAAAGTAAATGTAAGGAACACTGCATTTTTTTTTTATTTGCATTTTCCATAATGTCCCAACTTTTTCTGATTTGGGTTGTAAATACATTAAGGATTAGGTGGCGCAGTGGTCGTGTAACTAGTTGATACCTTTGTTCGGTCGTTCTCAGAGCAAAAATCTTAAATTGGCCCACCTTAGTGCCAAACAGACTACTAATACAAAGAACTGTTTAGGGAAAGTCTGGAGATCAGTGTGGTACTGAGTCATTATCCATGCTCAGTCAGGAAGGAAGTCGGCGGTGTGTATTCTCCCTTGCTATTGATTTAAAAAGATATATCTATTTTAAGCTGTCCAAAGCATTAGTGTCATTGTTCACAGCTTCTGCTTTCTTGTAAGCCATTTTCTCAGTGCAAGTGAATCTGTGGAATCAGTTCATATACCCTTTTTCCACCGACACGGAACAGTTCCGGGTTCAAGAACTTGATTTTGAACTGGTTCTGCATGTTTCCACCGAAAAAAAGAGGTTCCAAACAGCAAACTAGCATTCTAATCTGCCACCACTGAATACTAGGGTTTTCAGTGCAAACCGCCATGTCATCTGTGGGTGTGTCAAAGCGTAGAGGTTTGGGTGCTTTCCCATGAGAAGTTACAAAACCACTGTGCTGTTGTTTCCTATGGAGCTTGACGCTGCAGTTCCATCTTTTAGTTCACCTGATTGAATTTTGACCCAGTTTGCCACTGATATTTTTAAAGCACCACAAAAGAGATGAACTGTGTGATATGACGTGGTAAAAGTGACGCTTAATGTGAAAAATAATGCGTAACGTGGCTTGTTGTACTAAAACAACTAGCAATGTATTTCGGCAGTGCAGAGCGCTTATAACCAGTAATAACAAAGAGAAGTTAAGTCTTCCTATGTTGTACTTTTAGTACATTAAGACACGTTAAGCTTTTTCAACTCTCCCGAGAAGTGGATTCTCAGAACTCCAAGCTGCATAACCACCACACTTGATGACGCATGCCCAGCTCCCAAAATCTGGTGGAAACATAAGCTGGTTCTCTAAAGAACATCAAGGTTTGAAGAAACCCAAAAAGAACCGATTCAAGAACCAGAGTTCTTTTGGTGGAAAATGCTAATAGTGTATTATCTCTCACTCTCTGTTTTCCTTTAGTTTACCATTTTGGGAGAGAAGAATTGGAACCTCAACCATCGTGTCAGTTGGCTGGAGTCATGGTTACACCTAGCACTCTCTCTCTCAGCGACTGTAATGAGGTCAGCAAGTCTACTCTCTCACTTCTTCCTCTTGCTAAAGCAAAGAGTAAGCCAGGCAACCGTTTAACCTAGAATATAGACCTCTCTGTAAAGTCTCATTGCATCTTATTTTATTGTCAATTCTACCTTTGATTAGATTATATAGCCTCCCTACTTTCTCTGATTTGGTCCAGCACCTGCATCCAGGTGGTCAATTGCTGATTAGTCCCATTCTGTTGTTCTCACTAACTTGTTAGAGAATAACTTAGCCAGCAATAGAACCAGAGGAGCTGGATGGTCAAGGGAGCTATTGAGCGGCAGAAGGACAGACTTGGACAGCATGAGCAGCTGCTTCAACAAATATTGACACAGCTGCTGACCCTGGCGAAGGCCCAAGTAGCAGCACTTGTTCTGAACCTCTCTGTCACTGTCACTTCTACTACAAACGAACCCAACTCCACCTCCGCCTCATTTTTAAACAACCCACCATCCCAAACCCCACCTACAAGGTGTTTCCTCATGCAATGCTTACTGGGTTCTACCTTAAGACCTTGAGGTTACCAAATGAGTGGTCAGATGTAGTCACATTATTGTCCTGCTCTTAGGGCAAGCCTTCAAGTAAGCCACCACCATATGGGAAAACTAGCCTGATCTGTGTTCCTCTGTGGGCTAGTTTACCAAAGAACTATGGCAGACATTTGATTACTCTTCGGATTACGAGGAGTCTGCTTTGCAGCTCCTCAGGATCTGGCAGGGCTATCTCTCTATGGCCATATATATTCACCCTAGCTGCAAGGAGTGGATGGAGGATGCATTGATGGCCACATTCCAGGAAGGTCTTTTGGAGGAGCTTAAAGAGAAGTTGGTCACCAGAGACATGTTAGTCTGTCTGGACAATTGCCTCAGAGAACATGAACAGAGCCACTGGGTGAGGGACCCCTTTAAGATCAAGCATAAAATAGTTCCCCCAGGCTCGTTCTTCTTGCCACTTCCTTTCCATCAAGCCCAGCCAATACAGAGGAAGAGCATGCAGCTAGGGAACACCCATCTTCCAGGTTTGCAGCCCAGTGAATGGTGCGAACAAAGCCAACCTGGTGGTGGGAGAGATCCTAGCGTCTAAATATGGCATCCAATTTAAAAAGGCAAGATCCATTCCAGGCAGGAGGTACTGTGACCAGAAATCTGCTCCCAGACCTCAGGTGTATTTTTAAAGGCCACCTTCTTGTGGTGGCAACATCAACTAAAAAGCCTTAAAGTTTTTGTTTTTTTCAGAGGAAGCTGGCAGCTTTATTAATGCCATACACGTCAATGTGCTGGGCATACCCATGGTACCCGTAGAGGTCCCTTTGCCACTGACGGTCAGTCATTGGTGTCTGGAGCAGTTACCTGGAAAACTCAGCTTGTAACCCTACAGCATGGTAACCACATTGAGAAGATTTCTCTTCTCCTTACTTAGGCTCAAGAACTTCCTAGGGACTTCCTAGACCTTGAATCTAGGGTTTCCATGGCTTCAACAACATAACCCCAGGATTGACTAGTGCACCTGCTCAATATCCCTTTGAGCACCTTCCTGTCAAAAGATTTGCCTCAAAGGGAACCTGGCCACCTCCCTCATGGCTGAAGTCACCTGATTGACTTGTCAGTGGTCCCCCCCAGAGTACCATGACCTCCGAGCAGACTTTAGCAAATGCAGGGCACTAATCTTTCTACCTCACTATCCTTTCACTATCACCATGTGAAAGGATACCTTGGCCCTGGAAAACTTTCATCCTTCTTTATCATTGACCAGGGCAGGCTTCTTCTTTGTAGAGAAGAAATGCGGTTCCCTGCATCTTAATACCATCATCAACAAGGACCATCACACCATGCCTTTTATGAACTTGACCATTGAATTTTTGCAGCAGACTTCTATTTTCACTAAATTGGATCTGTGTAGGGCAGACATCCTGATCGAAGTTTATCTTTGATCATCAAGTTTGTCATTTGTCTTGGACAACCATCTCAAGATCCACTGTGACCAGTCCAATCTTCAGATTAAATCAAACAAAGCTGAACTGCTTGAATTTTAGCATCAGGAGTGGCATAAACACATACCTATAAATAGAACAACTTGGGAAACTGAGTAGTCTGAGTAGATTTATAGTTCTAGATATAGAACTAAATAGATATATATCGATATATAGTTTAGCAATTATGACCAAAAAGACATGGCTTGGAGTTGATGTTCCAGTTTACAACACGGTTTAATATAGAGCTCTTTGTAGGCCACTGGAATTCCTTCACACCAAACTCATTAAACCATATTATATGGTTTTCCACAATTTCTTTTAAGAGCATTAAGGTCTGGGAATAGCTTGCAATAATGTAGGAAACAATGAAGGTCATTTACACTTCTGTGATGGCAGCATTAATTAAAGTACACTGAGATCTTAGAGCAACATATGCTGTCTTCAAGACGTCATCTTTTCCAGGGACGTCCATGCATTTTTCAACAAGACAATGCAAAACCACATGCTGCACACATTACAAAGACATGGCTGCAGAAGAAGAGGGTACGGATACTGGACTGGCCCCAATAGAGAATGTGTGGAGAATTTTGTAACGAAAAATTAGACAACGACCCCGTACTGTTGCACATCTTAAGACGTGTTTGCGGGAAGAATGAAACAAAATAAAAGCTGAAACACTAAATCACTTGGTATCGTCGGATGTCTTTTAAATGTGGTGAAAAGGAATGACAACGTTACAAAGTGGTAAATGCTTTACTGTCCCAACTTTTTTTGGAATGTGTTGCAGGCCTGAAATGCAGGAATGGATGTTTATTAATAAATGAAATTAAGCTGACCAGACAAAACATGAAATATCTCAGGTTCATCCAGTCTGCAAGTAAATGTAAGAAACTCTGTGTTTTTTTATTATTTGCATTTTTCATGCTGTCCCAACTTTTTCTGATTTGGGGTTGTAAAATCACATTAATTAAATAATATTATTATGATTATCATGTGTGTTTAATAAAAAAGAAACATGAATAGTACAACTGTGTGTTATTGGTTCTTGAGGTAGAATGTGTTTGTCTAGATAAAGAGCCAGGTTTAAAAATCTTTATCTTCCTTTTTCCTGCAATTATATAATAACATGAGAAGTGCAATATAGAATAACACTTCTAAAAAAATTGAAACTATGTAGCCAGTAAAATAAATATTAAATATTAAATAACTTCACTAAATGGACTGAATACACAGAAAAGCATGAGCAGAAAGTCACACAGGTCAAGTATTTGCAGCTGAGCAGACTGACTCTGCAAATGACGACGTATAAACTGGACAGACAGAAGTAAACATAACATAATAGAACAGTGCCAATAGTAAATAAGGATGACTGACAAAAATGTGTATGCCATCACTAAAGCCTTAGGCCTTGTCCACACTAAGATGGATATATTTAAAACACAATTTTTGTGTTATGTTACCAGCATTTGTCTAAGTAAAGACATACACTGATCTGATCAGCCATAACATTAAAACTACCTCCTTGTTTCTACACTCACTGTCCATTTTATCAGCTCCACTTACCATATAGAAGCACTTTGTAGTTCTACAATTACTAACTGTAGTCCATCTGTTTCTCTACATACTTTGTTAGCCCCCTTCCATGCTGTTCTTCAATGGTCAGGACCCCCACAGGATCACCACAGAGCAGGTATTATTTGGGTGGTGGATGATTCTCAGCACTGCAGTGACAATGACATGGTGGTGGTGTGTTAGTGTTGTGCTGGTATGAGTGGATAGGACACAGCAATGCTGACGGAGTTTTTAAACACCTTACTGTCCCTGCTGGACTGAGAATAGTCCATCAACCAAAATTATCCAGCCAACAGCGCCCTGTGGGCAGCGTCCTGTGACCACTGATGAAGGTCTGGAAGATGACCAACTCAAACAGCAGCAATAGATGAGCGATCGTCTCTGAATTTACATCTACAAGGTGGGCCAACTGGTAAGAGTGGACAGTGAGTGGACATGGTATTTAAAAACTCCAGCAGCGCTGCTGTGTCTGATCCACTCATACCAGCACAACACACACTAACACACCACCTCCATGTCAGTGTCACTGCAGTGCTGAGAATGATCCACCACCTAAATAATACCTGCTCTGTGCTGGTCCTGACCATTGAAGAACAGGGTGAATGCTTCTATATGGTAAGTGGAGCTGATAAAATGGACAGTGAGTGCAGAAACAATGAGGTGAATTCAATGTTATGGCTGATCAGTGTACACAATAATGTAAATTTCTGTTTACTACACAGGGAACAACCTGCTGGCTCTGACTAGACTTTAGATTTGCCATACTGTTTTTACAGGTCGTTTTCATTATGGTTCATAAAATGTTACTTGGTTGGGGTCTAAACTTTCAAGGTTTGCTGAAGACAGTGTTTTCTTTAAACCAAACTATAAAAATAGACTCTCCAGATTTATTTACGTTGGACACTGGGTTTAAAAAGAGTTAAATGTTTATGCATGGACAAATAGCATAAGATGATGTTTGAAATTGCCCCTGTTAAGTGTGCAACTATGGTGTTTGTAATGCTCTCTGGCTTAAAGATAGGGTTCTCTATTAACTGAATTACATTAGAGATAAAATCTTTTGAGAGTTTTTAATGTGGGCTTTTGGAGGACATTAGAAAATAGTGGGGTTCAGGACCATAATGGTGACGTCTTCAGCACAGCTGTTCACACAAATCCATTTACACTGCCCATCCACCAGCTTGTAAAGTTTCATCAGGTGCAGACAAGTGTTCTTGTGACTACATGTGTGTGTATGGATTTAGGTTATTCATTACCACCAGAGCTGCTTTAAGGCTTTTGGTGTCTCCAAGTTAAATATGGGGGAGGGGGGCTTACCCCACACTATTAATTTTATGTACTACTGACTGTTAGGTTAAAGTCAGTATTTTACTTACATTTGTAAGAAGCAAGTTTGCAATCACAATGTTGGTATGTCAATTATTTTAGTGGACAAAACTGCACAAATCTAAGTTATTTTATGTGTAAATTGTGGTTTCTTTTTAATATGCTGGAACAATAATACACTGATCAGCCATAACATTAAAACCACCTTCTTGTTTTTACACTCGCTGTCCATTTTATCAGCTCCACTTACCATATAGAAGCACTTTGTAGTTCTACAATTACTGACTGTAGTCCATCTGTTTCTCTGCATGCTTTGTTAGCCCCCTTTCATGCTGTTCTTCAATGGTCAGGACCCCCACATGACCACTACACAGCAGGTATTATTTGGGTGGTGGATCATTCTCAGCACTGCAGCAACACTGACATGATGGTGGTGTGTTAGTGTGGTATGAATGTATAAGACACAGCAATGCTGATGGAGTTTTTAAACACCTCACTGTCACTGCTGGACTGAGAATAGTCCACCAACCAAAAATATATCCAGCCAACAACGCCCAGTGGGCAGCATCCTGTGACCAGGGATGAAGGTAAAGAAGATGACCAACTCAAACAGCAGCAATAGATGTGCGATCGTCACTGACTTTACATCTACAAGGTGGACCAACTAGGTAGGAGTGTCTAATAGAGTGGACAGTGAGTGGGCACAGTATTTAAAAACTCTAGCAGCGCTGCTGTGTCTGATCCACTCATTACAACACACACTAACACACCACCACCATGTCAGTGTCACTGCAGTGCTGAGAATGATCCACCACCTAAATAATACCTGCTTTGTGGTGGTTCTGTGGGGTCCTGACCATTGGAGAACAGGGTGAAAGCAGGTTAAAAAAAGTATGTAGAGAAACAGATGGACTACAGTCAGTAATTGTGGAACTACAAAGTGCATATATATGGTAAGTGTAGCTGATAAAATGGACAGTGAGTGTAGAAACAAGGAGGTGGTTTTAATGTTATGGCTGATAAGTGTATACACACAGCAGCTAAGATTATTATTTTAGTTGTTTTATTGAAGTAAAGTCCTATTATGTCATGAAACTTTGTGCCATCGCTTCCCAGTTCTTTGTAAGTCTTGTGGCCACTACACTTATTACTAAGTACATGGAACAGCACTGTCTTGCCAAAATCTAGAAAAAAAACTTAATCTATCACCTTATACTGAAAGGAAACTTGATGGATTGTCAGATGTAATCCAACAATTATCAAAAAAGGCCTCTTAAAATTGCTGAAACATTGGTGACACTGTCCACATCCAAGTGGGCTTTACATGACCATGGGCTTAGAGGTTGGCATAACAAAAAAAAGGTCAAAATAAGCACCAATGGCAAAAAAAGAGGAAGAAAAGCAATAACAGGAGTTTCTTTCAACTGTCTTTCTTTTTTGATTGTGGACACCATGTATCAGCAGCTTCTACCTCATGGCAGATCTTCAAAGAACAACCTACTCCACTCTGTTTGGATTGCACTAACTTATCCTGCTTCCATGCATCAAGTGAGCAGTACCCACTTTATAGTACTATCTTCCTGGGTGCTCTTTTAGTATCTGCTCAGACCATGCACCCCTGTAATGACTTCATTGTCCAAAGGATGCCAATATGCTTTAGTGTTTGGCTTTATAGCCCTTTAAATTGGTGGTAGCAGATTTCCTGTCCCGGTTCTAGATAATAACATCATTATGAAAATTATACAGACTTCTCAGTTGTCCATCAGAGTGACAACCAATCATACTTTAAAGCCAGGTTAACACAGTAAACTTAAACAAGCAATTGCTTTTATTTCCATTATTTACAGAATAATAGTATGACATTAACCAGACAGTGGATGTGGCACCCCTGGTTTCTGCAGGGCATCAATCACCAAAACACAAACAAGATAAAAACTAAATACATAATAAATGTCTAATATACCAGTATAAATGTCTATATGTACCAGCAGGAACAGCTTGAAATGGGATCTGAATGGATGTGACGCAAAAACTAAATGGAAACAATAGTCATTGTTTTAGTCTATACAGTAAATGGTAGAGCTGCTCTGAATTGTCTTGTTTTCAGTAAATGTGGATGTGGTTTTAAAAGGTTTGCTGGTGTGCTTTAAATTTACGAACCAAGTTTAAAAAAACTTACAACAATAGGAAAAATTGGTCACTTGGGTGGCACAGCACTCTATTATGCTAGCTCACTACTGTCGACACTACACAAACATAACTGCCAATGTCTGGGGGGTAATTGGGAGGATGGCCAAAGCCCCGCAAGGAATTTGCATCCACTGTCTGGCGCCCAGTGTTTCACAAAGGGACCAGACCTGCCGCAACCCTGACAAAGATAAAGCGGTTAAAGAAAAATGAAATGAAAGTAGGAAATATGTAATGTAACATCCTCCACTGTCTACTCCCTTTCACTGTCATATTAATGTCAGCAGTCCACTTGCATTATTTTTGTTTCGTTTCTGTATTTCCCGGCAATGTCTATGCCTCGAGTATTTGACTTGTTTGTGATTAATGTTTAAACCTGTTTACTATTGTCTTGATGATTACTTTGTGTATATGAATCCCTGTTTGTTTCTTTGTTCTTGGCTGAGTATTGCTGTTTCTAGATGCATACAAAGCATATTCTTATCGAGTTATTTACTTTGTTTCTTGTTTTGCCTAGTCCAGTTATCTTGTCTTATTTTAGTTCAATATTGTGTATCCTATCTTGTTATTGTTAAATTAGTTCCTTGCTTCTTGTTTGCCTGTGTGTATGGATCTCCTGGTTCTTACCTTAGCCTGATCTCATGGACATGTGAACAAGTGTTTTTTATATAGTGAGAAATCAATTATGACTACCACGTCATGGTCAGGGATATAATAAATAGTGTACTGATGGTAGTTACCTGAGGTACACATGATAAATGCAGGACATATTTGCAGGCATAAAGACCTGGGTGATTGACAGACCAAATTGTAATGGACAGATGACTAGGTCATAACATTACTCAAGTCTATGTATGGCAGTAATAACAGCTCTGAAAAGGTGTGTGTTAAGTAATAAATGAAAAAAGGAAATCTCTTCCAATCCATGTATGACAATAAGTGCAGGTTTGGGTGTGGTTAACACTAAATAGAAAGCATGAGAATGCCTTTGAGTCCATATATAGTAACAGGAGCAGCACTGAATAGGTGTGATTTGATAGTAAATAGAAAAAGTGAGAATGTATTTAAGTCCATATATAGTAATAGGAACAGCTCTGAATAGGTGCCTTTTGATAGTAAATAGAAAAAGTGAGAATGTATTTGAGACCATATATAGTGATAGGAACAGCTCTGAATAGGTGTGTTTGTGAGATTAAACAGAAAAAACTGAATGTATTTGAGTCTGTATATAGCAGTAGGAGCAGCACTGAATAGGTGTGATTTGATAGTAAATACAAAAAGTGAGAATGTATTTGAGTCCATATATAGTAATAGGAACAGCTCTGAATAGGTGCCATTTGATAGTAAATAGAAATAGTAAGAATGTATTTAAGACCATATATAGTGATAGGAACAGCTCTGAATAGGTGTGTTTTTGAGACTAAACAGAAAAACAGAATGTATTTGAGTCTGTATATAGTAATAGGAGCAGCACTGAATAGGTACAATTTGATAGTAAATACAAAATTGAGAATGTATTTGAGTCCATATATAGTAATAGGAACAGCTCGAAGTACGACTGTTATATACAAAACTGCTTCTTAAAGGGAAAGAAAACAGGAACTAGCTATTTCAATACATTTACATTAACATCTTTGTGCCTGTCTGTGCATACCTGTGCACACACACATGTCAAGGATAATTTTTCAGCTGCAGGCTGTAATTTCACATATAGGTTTCTTAAAACAATCTACTCAATATTGTTTTAGTTTAACACATGTCAAACAAGTACTGTAGATATGGCCCAAACAAGATTATTTAAATACAGCTTATTTTCACCCAAGTATTTAGACTCAAAGTAAGATCAGCCAAATGGTTGAGCAGACCATTAGGGGATTAAACAACTGTAAAGCTTTCTATGTTGTCTCTTCTGATTTGTTTGTGGTCAATAACACTTTTGACCACTTCAACACTTTTTCATATGCCTAAAAGTAAACACATTTCCACATAAACTTTTATGTTGATCTTTTTTATGCTTTGTTTAGTTCTTTTACCTTTGGTTGAGTCATGTAATAATTAAGCAATGTGGAGCAATGCATGCAGGCCAAGAAACACGTCACCAATTATTAGAAACTATGTTTGGCCTTTAACCCCAACCCACCCCTTCACACACCCTTTATTTAAAACACAGCTTTTTCCTCCACTATTCATTTTGTAATTTTACATACAGTATACTTTTTTCTCACTTATTTTACAACCGTTTATCCATTAACCATTTATTTCATTTATTCACTCATTCCTTTATGAATCCATTGTACAGATGATGGTTCACAAATGGGAAAACAACATCCTTTCCCATAAATTTAATATATATATATATATACAGTGTATCACAAAAGTGAGTACACCCCTCACATTTCTGCAAATAGTTCACTTATGTTGCCAGCTATTTAGACATTAATGGCTGTGTGTTGAGTTATTTTTAGAAGACAGTAAATCTACACTGCTATACAAGCTGTACACTGACTACTCTAAGTTATATTCAAGTTTTATTTCTATAGTGTTGTCCCATGAAAAGATAAAAAAATAAAATATTTGCAGAAATGTGAGGGGTGTACTCACTTTTGTGATACACTATATATATATATATATATACAGTGTATCACAAAAGTGAGTACACCCCTCACATTTCTGCAAATATTTCATTATATCTTTTCATGGGACAACACTATAGACATGAAACTTGGATATAACTTAGAGTAGTCAGTGTACAGCTTGTATAGCAGTGTAGATTTACTGTCTTCTGAAAATAACTCAACACACAGCCATTAATGTCTAAATAGCTGGCAACATAAGTGAGTACACCACACAGTGAACATGTCCAAATTGTGCCCAAATGTGTCGTTGTCCCTCCCTGGTGTCATGTGTCAAGGTCCCAGGTGTAAATGGGGAGCAGGGCTGTTAAATTTGGTGTTTTGGGTACAATTCTCTCATACTGGCCACTGGATATTCAACATGGCACCTCATGGCAAAGAACTCTCTGAGGATGTGAGAAATAGAATTGTTGCTCTCCACAAAGATGGCCTGGGCTATAAGAAGATTGCTAACACCCTGAAACTGAGCTACAGCATGGTGGCCAAGGTCATACAGCGGTTTTCCAGGACAGGTTCCACTCGGAACAGGCTTCGCCAGGGTCGACCAAAGAAGTTGAGTCCACGTGTTCGGCGTCATATCCCGAGGTTGGCTTTAAAAAATAGACACATGAGTGCTGCCAGCATTGCTGCAGAGGTTGAAGACATGGGAGGTCAGCCTGTCAGTGCTCAGACCATACGCCGCACACTGCATCAACTCGGTCTGCATGGTCGTCATCCCAGAAGGAAGCTGACGCACAAGAAAGCCCGCAAACAGTTTGCTGAAGACAAGCAGTCCAAGAACATGGATTACTGGAATGCCCTGTGGTCTGACGAGACCAAGATAAACTTGTTTGGCTCAGATGGTGTCCAGCATGTGTGGCGGCGCCCTGGTGAGAAGTACCAAGACAACTGTATCTTGCCTACAGTCAAGCATGATGGGGGTAGCATCATGGTCTTAGGCTGCATGAGTGTTGCTGGCACTGGGGAGCTGCAGTTCATTGAGGGAAACATGAATTCCAACATGTACTGTGACATTCTGAAACAGAGCATGATCCCCTCCCTTCGAAAACTGGGCCTCATGGCAGTTTTCCAACAGGATAACGACCCCAAACACAACCTCCAAGATAACAACTGCCTTGCTGAGGAAGCTGAAGGTAAAGGTGATGGACTAAACCCAATTGAGCACCTGTGGCGCATCCTCAAGTGGAAGGTGGAGGAGTTCAAGGTGTCTAACATCCACCAGCTCCGTGATGTCATCATGGAGGAGTGGAAGAGGATTCCAGTAGCAACCTGTGCAGCTCTGGTGAATTCCATGCCCAGGAGGGTTAAGGCAGTGCTGGATAATAATGGTGGTCACACAAAATATTGACACTTTGGGCACAATTTGGACATGTTCACTGTGGGGTGTACTCACTTATGTTGCCAGCCATTTAGACATTAATGGCTGTGTGTTGAGTTATTTTCAGAAGACAGTAAATCTACACTGCTATACAAGTTGTACACTGACTACTCTAAGTTATATCCAAGTTTTAGTTCTATAGTGTCGTCCCATGAAAAGATATAATAAAATATTTGCAGAAATGTGAGGGGTGTACTCACTTTTGTGATACACTGTATATATATATATATATACGTATATATATATATATATATATATATATATATATATATATATATATATATATATACTGTATATTATTCGACAAATGCAACTATATTTACATAAATACATTCGTACAACAAGATTAATGCAAACTTTCTGCTTTCATGGCATTGTGACTACCGTCCTTTAACTGCGTCCTACGTCAGCGATCACGTAGCCACTAAGAACTATGCTTCTAACCACAGGTCTACAGGTGTAGTTGGAACGTTCGGTGGAACTATGGTTTTGAGAAACACCTGTGTCGCATAACGATGTTTTGAACTATGCAACTTAACAACATAGTTACCACAGTAGTTCGAACTATGGTTTCGGGAAACACTTGCATCGCAACTGCATCATTCCTACTATGTAAGCTGCTAACGTAGTTGATTAGGTGTGTTTTGAGACTAAAAGGAGAAATTAAGAATGTATTTAAGTCTATATATAGTAATGGGAACAGCTCTGAATGAACTTTTTTGAATACTAGATGGTTAAACTAAAAATGTTTTTTAGTCCATGCATAGCAGTAAGAACATATACAGTGTATCACAAAAGTGAGTACACCCCTCACATCTCTGCAAATATTTTATTATATCTTTTCATGGGACAACACTATAGAAATAAAACTTGGATATAACTTAGAGTAGTCAGTGTACAACTTGTATAGCAGTGTAGATTTACTGTCTTCTGAAAATAACTCAACACACAGCCATTAATGTCTAAATGGCTGGCAACATAAGTGAGTACACCCCACAGTGAACATGTGCAAATTGTGCCCAAAGTGTCAATATTTTGTGTGACCACCATTATTATCCAGCACTGCCTTAACCCTCCTGGGCATGGAATTCACCAGAGCTGCACAGGTTGCTACTGGAATCCTCTTCCACTCCTCCATGATGACATCACGGAGCTGGTGGATGTTAGACACCTTGAACTCCTCCACCTTCCACTTGAGGATGCCCCACAGTGCTCAATTGGGTTTAGTCCATCACCTTTACCTTCAGCTTCCTCAGCAAGGCAGTTGTCATCTTGGAGGTTGTGCTTGGGGTAGTTATCCTGTTGGAAAACTGCCATGAGGCCCAGTTTTCGAAGGGAGGGGATCATGCTCTGTTTCAGAATGTCACAGTACATGTTGGAATTCATGTTTCCCTCAATGAACTGCAGCTCCCCAGTGCCAGCAACACTCATGCAGCCCAAGACCATTATGCTACCACCACCATGCTTGACTGTAGGCAAGATACAGTTGTCTTGGTACTTCTCACCAGGGCGCCGCCACACATGCTGGACACCATCTGAGCCAAACAAGTTTATCTTGGTCTCGTCAGACCACAGGGCATTCCAGTAATCCATGTTCTTGGACTGCTTGTCTTCAGCAAACTGTTTGCGGGCTTTCTTGTGCGTCAGCTTCCTTCTGGCATGACTACCATGCAGACCGAGTTGATGCAGTGTGCGTCGTATGGTCTGAGCACTGACAGGCTGACCTCCCACGTCTTCAACCTCTGCAGCAATGCTGGCAGCACTCATGTGTCTATTTTTTAAAGCCAACCTCTGGATATGACGCCGAACACGTGGACTCAACTTCTTTGGTCGAACCTGGCGAAGCCTGTTCCGAGTGGAACCTGTCCTGGAAAACCGCTGTATGACCTTGGCCACCATGCTGTAGCTCAGTTTCAGGGTGTTAGCAATCGTCTTATAGCCCAGGCCATCTTTGTGGAGAGCAACAATTCTATTTCTCACATCCTCAGAGAGTTCTTTGCCATGAGGTGCCATGTTGAATATCCAGTGGCCAGTATGAGAGAATTGTACCCAAAACACCAAATTTAACAGCCCTGCTCCCCATTTACACCTGGGACCTTGACACATGACACCAGGGAGGGACAACGACACATTTTGGCACAATTTGGACATGTTCACTGTGGGGTGTACTCACTTATGTTGCCAGCTATTTAGACATTAATGGCTGTGTGTTGAGTTATTTTCAGAAGACAGTAAATCTACACTGCTATACAAGCTGTACACTGACTACTCTAAGTTATATCCAAGTTTCATGTCTATAGTGTTGTCCCATGAAAAGATATAATGAAAAATTTGCAGAAATGTGAGGGGTGTACTCACTTTTGTGATACATTGTATTTGCAGGTGTAAAGACCTGGGTGATTGATAGGCCAAATTGTTAGGGACAGATGACTAGGTCATAAAATTACACAAGTCTATGTATGGCAATAATAACAGCTCTGAATAGGTGTGTTTTTAATACAGGGAGAAAATTAGATTGTATTTGAATCCATATATAATAATAGGAACAGCTCTGAATAGGTGCGATTTGATACTAAAACAAAAAATTAAGAATGTATTTGAGTCCATATGTAGTAATAGGAACAGCACTGAATAGACGTGTTTGGATACTAAATAGAAAGCATGAGAATGTATTTAAGTCCATATAAAGTAACAGGAACAGCTCTGAATAGTAAATAAAAGTAAATAAAAAACTGAGAATGGATTTGAGTCTATATAAAGTAATAAGAACAGCACTGAATGGACATGATTTTTAATACTAGATGGTAAAACTAGTCCATGCATAGCAGTAAGAACCGATATTTGCAGGTGTAAAGACCTGGGTGATTGACAGGCCAGTTTGTTATGGACAAATGACTAGGTCATAAAATTACACAAGTCTATGTATGGAAACAAAAACAGCTCTGAAAAGGTGTGTGTTAAGGAATAAATGAAAAAAGTCCATGTATGACAATAAGTGCAGGTTTGGGTGTGGTTAATACTAAATAGAAAGCATGAAAATGCCTTTGAGTCCATATATAGTCATAGGAACAGCTCTGAATAGGTGTGATTTGATAGTAAATAGAAAAACTAAGAATGTATTTGAGTCCATATATAGTGACAAGAACAACTCAGAATAGGTGTGTTTTGAGACTAAATAGAAACATTGAAAATTTATTCGAGTACATATATGGTAATAAGAACAGCTCTGAACAGGTGTACAATTGAGAATGTATTTGAGTCCATATATAGTAACAAGAACAGCTCTGAATGGACATGATTTTTAGTACTAGATGGTAAAACGAAAAATGTTTCAGTCTATGCATAGCAGTAAAAACAGCTTGAACGGGTGTGTCTCTAAAACAAGCTGCGGAAATGGGAATGTCTAAGATTTTGTATGGAAATTAGAAATGAATGGACATGTCTCAAAGACTAAATTACTAAATACACAGGCATAACATTATGACCACCTTTCTAATATTGTGTTGGTCTCCCTTTTGCTGCCAAAACAGCCCAAACAGTGTGTACATGGTCTGCAACAATGCTTAGGTAGGTGGTACGTGTCAAAATATTTTTCAGGGAGTTGTCATGGTGATGGCTGCCGCTACCGTTATCATATTTAATTATATTTATATAATATTTTCTTTTATTTTTCATCTTTTTATACACTCCTGTTATCACTATCGCTCCTGTTGCTTTATTTCTTTTTCATCAGATAATCTTAGCGACTGTTGATACTAAATGACTATGGAGTGTGTTGGACAATTTTAAAAGATGCGGACGCTGGTATGTTTGGCTGCCGTTGCTCTCCCTTCATAATTTTTTTTTTTTTTTTTTTTACTTTTGTGTCTGTGATCTGTGGTCGGTTTTTCATCTGGTTTCTTTTCTTCACATCCTGAAACGGTGATGACTGGACTACAATATTCAGCTATGGTACTGCTTACACTCCTATTTTCCTCTCCCAAGCCGCCATCGGCTTTGTACTTTCATCAAGATATCTAAAACTCAGACCTGAAACCGAGAAAGAGGAGAGGACGCTGGGGTGGTATGTTTCACCGCTTCTCCAAGTTTATCCAAGTTCTGCCTGTTTTTATCAGTGTTTTCATTAATGTTTTAATTTCCTACCGACTCTTGGATTTCTACGTATCTGCTGTCAGCGTTATACAACAGGAACTTTTTACCTGGGCGTAAATTGCGCACGATGTTGAGTTATTCCGTCAACCAACTAATGAAACTCAACAACTACACTACTCCATCGTGTTTATTAGTAATAAAACAACTTGGACTTCTTCGCCGACCCCGCTACATTCACAGGAGTTCACGGAGAAAGTTTGTTTACTCCCAGTCTGATAACGCAATTTCATCTTTCTGGTCAGCTGTGCGCACTGCTGCACCGCAAACACGTCATCAGAATGCTGCCGTTCTCCGAACTAGTAGCGGTGATGTTTCCATGGCAACACTACATGCGGAGCAAGATATAAAACGTGGAGTGGATTTCAATACTCTTCGGCCGATACAGAGAGAAACTGCTTCATCTAAGATCAAAATTGAGCTGTTTAACGCACAAGCACTTACAAACAAATCCTGCCTCATACACGAACACATCTTGGACAAGTGCTTGGATTTGATGTGCATTACAGAAACCTGGCATCAGCCGGATGTTTTTTCTGCTCTAAATGAGGCCTGTCCCTCCGGCTATAGCTATCTTCAGAAAGCCCGCAACACCGGTCGTGGTGGTGGTCTGTGTGTCATCTACCGCAGTGATCTGGATTTGTCCCTTTTGCCCCTGCCTGAGCTGTCTTCTTTTGAATGCTTGGCTTTTAAATGTAATGCCCCTTTTCCTGTGACAGTACTTCTCATCTACCGGCCCCCCAAACCTAACTCATTCTTTATCTCTGAGATGGACAATCTTCTCTCAACTTTTTGTACAACCTGTGCTAACATTATGATACTTGGGGACATGAATATCCATGTAAATTCTCCCTCCTGCCGCCGTGCAGCTGAATTTCTCCAGCTATTCGACTGTTTTAATCTTAGACAACTTGTTGATGTCCCCACACATACCAAAGGGCACACTCTTGATTTGGTCATCACTGATTCTGCACCCATCAGCAATCTATCTGTATATGATGTGGGTGTCTCCGATCATAAGGCTTTCTCAATGGAGTTGCCTTTAACGTCCACCCGCATCAAGCCCAAACGTCAAATTAGCTTCAGAAATTTGAAGAACTTTAATCCAGAAACCATGACAGTTGATCTGCAGCATATTCATCATACAAAATTTTCCTCAGTTGAGGGTGCAGTTGATTTTTATAATACAGCTGAGTAGCATTTTGGATATCCATGCTCCAGTTAAAACCAGAACTGTGACTTTCTCTCGCTCAGCACCCTGGTACACTGATGAGCTACGGGATATGAAGACAGCTGGGCGTGCCCTTGAACGGCGTTTCAAAGCTTCTGGCCTTACAGTGCACAAGGTAGCCTGTCGGAAACACCAAAAGGCCTATTCAAAATCCCTTAAAGAGGCAAAATCACAGTTCTTCTCAAACATCATCAAAAACAGTCCAGGAAATTCCAAACAGCTGTTTTCCACCATCAATCATCTCCTCAATCCACAAGCTCCCTCACTTGCGGAAATGACAGAAGAGCACTGTAATAAATTTATGACCTTTTTCAGAACGAAAAGAGAGTCAATTCGTTCTGTCCTTCCTGGCTCCTCCCCTCTGTCCATGCAGACTAACCATTTACAGTTTGAGGTCTCTCAGCCCCTTAACTGTTTTCCAGAAGCCTCACAGCAAGAAGTCGAAGACATCATTAGGAGGATGAAACCGTCTACCTGTGCCTCAGATCCCTTTCCTACACAATTAGTCAAAGCAAATATTTCTGCCATAAGTCCTCTGATCACCACCGTAATAAACCACTCTCTCCAGGCTGGACATGTTCCTTTTGCTCTAAAGACTGCCATTATCAGACCACTTCTCAAAAAATCCACTCTGGATCCTGAGGTTTTTGCAAACTATAGGCCCATCTCTAACCTTCCCTTTCTTTCCAAAGTAATGGAAAAAGTGGTTGCTGCCCACCTTCAGGTCCACCTTAGAGACAATAACCTTTTCGAAAAGTTCCAGTCTGGTTTTTGTTCTGCTCACAGCACCGAAACAGCATTGATCAGAGTCACTAATGACCTACTAATGGCAGCTGATGCTGGCTCACCTTCCTTGCTCATCCTTCTTGATTTATCAGCTGCATTTGACACAGTGGACCATGGAATACTCCTAAATCGGCTACATCACACCATTGGCCTCACGGACACTGCCTTTTCCTGGTTTCAATCCTACCTCAGTGACAGAACAGAGTATGTTTCCCTCGGTAATGCAAGGTCCCAGACACATACTGTGACCTGCGGAGTCCCACAGGGGTCAGTTCTTGGCCCCATCCTTTTCAATCTGTATATGCTCCCGCTTGGTCATGTCATTACTCACCATGGAATTTCATTTCATTGCTACGCTGATGACATACAACTGTATTTGAAAATCAACACACCCTCCTCTTCATCATCATTATTTTCATCATCTTCTCTGACATTGCTTACTGCCTGTCTGGAGGAGATACAGTCATGGATGAAACACAATTTTCTCCAGTTGAACAGTGCCAAAACTGAAGCAATCTTGGTTGGCACTCCGCATCAGATTCAGTCATCTTCCATAAACAACTTTACTTTCTTTGGTCACAATATTCCCATTTCCTCATCAGTCACCAATCTTGGTGTAAGATTTGACTCACATCTCACTTTCGATACCCATATTAAACACCTCTGCAAGATCTCTTTTTATCATCTGAGAAATATTGCTCAACTTCGTCCCACTCTCACTCTGTCAGATGCTGAAAAACTGATGCACGCTTTTGTCTCCTCCAGACTGGATTACTGCAATGCACTTCTCGTTGGGATTTCTAGCAAAAGTCTTCATAGATTACAGAGCATTCAGAACAGCGCCACTAGGATCCTGATGAGAGTGCGAAAATATGAGCATATCACACCGATTCTACGTTCTCTTCACTGGCTTCCCATCTCTGTTAGGATTGAATACAAGGTCTCCCTCCTCACTCACCAGTGTATTTATGGATATGCTCCCACCTATTTGAAAGAACTGCTCACCACTCAAACCTCATTCCGATCCTTCCGCTCTACCAACTCAAATCGCCTTCTCCCCCCAAGAACCAAGCTCAGTACCATGGGTGATCGGGCCTTCTGTTCTGCTGCCCCTCACCTTTGGAATGCCCTCCCTGAACATTTGAGGGCACCACAGACGATTGGGACTTTTAAGAAGAGACTCAAAACCTTTCTTTTTAGCAGAACCTATGAATAATTTTTAATTTATGTAGTGATTGCAGCTATTTTATTTATTTATTTATTAATTATTTGTAGTGATGTCTTTTATCTTGTGGCACTTTGAGATTTGTACACAAATGTAAAGTGCATTACAAATAAAAAAAAAAATAATAAAAAAAAAAAAAAAAAAAAATAACATCCACATGGATGGCAGGACCCAAGGTTTCCCAGCAGAACATTGCCCAAAGCATCACACTGCCCCCGCCGGCTTGCCTTCTTCCCAGAGTGCATCCTGGTGCCATGTGTTCCCCAAGTAAGTGACGCACACGCACTCGCCCATCCACGTGATGTAAAAGAAAACATGATTCATTAGACCAGACCACCTTCTTCCATTGCTATGTGATACTCAGGTGCCCATTGTTGGTGCTTTTGGCGGTGGACAGGGGTCAGCATGGGCACCCTGACTGGTCTGTGGCTATGCAGCCCTATACACAACAGACTGAGATGCACTGTGTATTCTGATACCTTTCTATCAGAACCAGCATTAACCTCATCAGCAATTTGAGCTACAGTAGGTCGTCTGTTGGATCGGACCACACTGGCCAGCTTTCGCTCCCCACGTGCATCAATGAGCCTTGGCCGCCCATGGCCCTGTCGCCGGTTTATTACTGTTCCTTCCTTGGACCACTTTTGATAGATACTGACCACTGCAGACCGGGAACACCCCACAAGAACTGCAGTTTTGGAGATGCTCTGACTATGAGTCATCTAACCATCACAATTTGGCCCTTGTAAAACTCACTCAAATCCTTACGCTTGCCCATTTTTCCTGCTTCTAACACATCTACTTGCTGCCTAATATATCCCACCCACTAACAGGTGTCGTGATGAAGAGATAATCAGTGTTATTCACTTCACCTGTCAGTGGTCATAATGTTATGCCTAGTCAGTGTATATGTAAGTTGCTTTAAAGAGGCCTGCAAAAGCCATATTACCAGCTATATTGGCACTTTGTCAGAAGTATGTTTGAGTATCCTGTTCTAGAGTAACAGTATTAATTGTGGAAACATGTGAGACATGAGATTTACTTTCATTTTAATCTGTGTGTGTACTCGAGTGTAAGAAAACAAACACAAATAATGAATTATAATTTTCCCTATTTAGTAGATTCAGAAACATCTCAATTTCACACAGCTACAATTTTATGATTTTTTAAAATATATATGAGTGCTGTATACACGCATATTCGTCATATCCTACCCACCCTGTCTGATATTAACTTTACTTGTTAACCACAGTCTTGTACCACAACATGTCATGTGAAGCTTTTTTTCAGATTCTTACATACACCCACCCCAACCCTCTCTGTATATTCCATTAGTAAGTTTCCGCCGCACTTATGGTTTAAAGGTGTTAGACATGGGAGTATATTACACACATAAATACTGTCAAAGTTCTAACCACAACAGTCAAATACATCAACTCAGGCATGCTCACAGCTCTCAACTATCTTATTTTCTCACGAAAGCATGTACTGGCATTGTTATTTTCTGATTGAAACAAGAAGCTGACTCATTACTAGACAGGAACACGA
Organism: Trichomycterus rosablanca; assembly: GCF_030014385.1. Classification (NCBI taxonomy): domain Eukaryota; kingdom Metazoa; phylum Chordata; class Actinopteri; order Siluriformes; family Trichomycteridae; genus Trichomycterus; species Trichomycterus rosablanca. Next base: position 15,051,107 of record NC_086000.1, on the reverse strand, counting down.
TATGTGACACCCCTTCTGTCTGTGAGGCACGACACATTGCGCAATGTTTACCGAGACCACTGTCGCGTGCAAGAGAAATTATAAAAAAATTATGCGTCTGGTACTGTGATACCGGTAAAACACACAGTCAGGTGGCAGAAGGTTAGCACATTTACTGTATTTCTCTGGTCATGCTCAGAGAAGATTGGAAATAAAATGGGTGTCTACTGTTCTTAACAAGGCCAAAAACAATAATAAATGCATTTGACTTGATTTCTCAAAACAGGTTTGGTAATAATTATAGAGTTGCAATTAGTATTGCAAGTATTTAACCCCCATTGCAAATTGGGTTTATTACCAGATTTTACAAACCTTCAGCTGTTTGCAATAAACCAGTCAAACAAGCTCAACACAAGAACTGCTACTTTTAATAACTACTGCAGTCTCAGAATTATTCAACCCCCTGAATAGAATCCCTCATAAGCACACCTGATGCATTATTACATCACATTCAGAATGAATATACAATCCTTAATCAGTAAAAGTTGGGATGGGGGCCACTTAGGGCTAGCAATGAGGTGAAAAAACTAAATAATGATGTGATTCCAAACAGGTGATGTCAACAGGTGATTGTAATCATGGTTTGGTACAAAAGCAGCATCCAGGAAAGGCTGAGTCTTTGATGAGCAAAGATGATCAGAGGATCTCCAGTTTGTTAACAAATGTGTGAGAAAATGATTGAAATGTTTAAAAACAATGTACCTCAAAGAAATATTGGAAGGGATTTGGATATTTCTCCCTCTACATTGCACAATATCATTAAACCATTCAAGCAATTGGGAGAGATTTCAGTGCGTAAATGCCAAGGGCGCAAGCTTAAACTGAACACCTTTGATCATCGATCCCGAATAGGACCATCCAGACTGTTATCAGCAACAAGTCCAAAAGCCAGGATCTGTCATGGTATGGGGCTGTATCAGTGCCCTTGGTAAAGGTTGTTTACACTTCTGTGATGGCAGCATTAATGCAGAAAAGTACATTGAGATCTTGGAGCAACATATGCTGCCTTCAAGGCATCATCTTTTCCAGGGACGCCCATGCATTTTTCAACAAGACAATGCAAAACCACATGCTGCACACATTACAAAGGCATGACTGCGGACTGGCCTGTCTGCAAGCCTGACCTGTCCCCAACAGAGAATGTGTGGAAGATTTTGAAATGATAAATGCGACAACGACGACTCTGTTGTACATCTTAAGACGTGTTTGCAGGAAGAATGGGACAAAATAAAAGATGCTTCACTAAATTGCTTGGTATCGCTTGGTATCCTCAATTTTGGAATGTGTTGCAGGCCTGAAATGTTTATTAATAAATGAAATGAAGTTGAGACAAAACATAAAAGTGAATGTAAGAAACTTTTTATTATTTGCATTTTCCATACTGTCCCAACTTTTTCTGATTTGGGGTTGTACAGAATACCAACACAAAACAAGAACAAAACACTGTATTAAGGACAAAGACAGGGGGAAACCAAGGCTAGCGTAATGCTATGCTAATTACTATTGCTAATGGCTAAATGCTAACCTAACTCTAAACATACAATATATCCCTAGACTAAACTACTTTAACTACTAACTCAGACAAACATAACTGCTAACAGGAACACCAACATAAATGGTAATAACTACAAGCTAATACAGAACATAAACAAAGGCAGTGACAAAGACAAATAGACCAGAGCAAGACAGGATCACAGATTCAGATTCATAAACATTTTATGACCAACCAGGACAGTTACAAACACAATTATATTTATAATTGTGTTATAAATATAAAAACAACTCATTTCAGGGAGGTACCCCCGGACCTCGACCCCCCAAGCACAAAAAAAAAAAAAAAAGCTAAAAAACCTCTCGCACACACCAAGTTCTGTGATAACAGAACTTTTAGGAGCTGCTAACTGTTCGCGTCACAAACACATTAATGTGTACTACATAGTGCACTAAATAGTATGAAAGATAATAGATTTATGTTCCCTACATAGTGCACTAGATTGTATATTAGAAAATAATTTATGTTCCTTACTTAGTGCACTAGATAGTGTACTAGATAATAGACTTATTTTTCTTACATAATGCTTTAGGTATTAGTTAACGGATTTACAGTAGGTTCCCTACATAGTGCACTAGATAGTGTATTACATTATTAATTATGTTCCCTGCATAGTGCACTAAATTGTATATCAGATAACGGATTTGTTCCCTACATAGTGCAGTAGACAGTATATTAGACAATTGATTTATGTTCCCTATACAGTGCGCTAGACCGTATATCAGATAACGGATTTATTACGCGATCGGGGAAAAAAGTCTGTGTCGCCTGCGTGCAAGTGTGTGTGTGCGCGTTTGTGTTTGTGTGTGTGTTTGTGCGCGCTCTTGGCCGCTCGTTCTAGATTTTATCTGACTTGCGGGCATCAGGGAGCCACTATATACAGTGGGGGAAATAAGTATTTGATCCCCTGCTGATTTTGTAAGTTTACCCCCTTACAAAGACTTAAACAGTCTATAATTTTTATGGAAGGTTTATTTTAACAGAGAGAGACAGAATATCAACAAAAAATCCAGAAAAAAAACATTAAATAAAAGTTATAAATTAATTTGTATTTAATTAAGGAAAATAAGTATTTGATCCCCTACCAACCAGCAAGAATTCTGACCCCCACAGACCGGTTATGTGCCCATGAGGCACACAAATTAGTCCTGTCCCTGTATAAAAGACTCCTGTCACAGAATCAGTTTCTTCCGTTCAAATCTCTCGACCACCATGGGCAAGACCAAAGAGCTATCAAAGGACGTCAGGGACAAGATTGTAGACCTGCACAAGGCTGGAATGGGCTACAAGACCATCAGCAAGAAGCTTGGTGAGAAAGAGACCACTGTTGGTGCGATAATTCGAAAATGGAAGAAATACAAGATCACAGTCAATCACCCTCACTCTGGAGCTCCATGCAAGATCTCACCTGGTGGGGTAAGAATGATTCTGAGAAAGGTGAGGTCAGCCCAGAATTACACGGGAGGAGCTTGTCAATGATCTCAAGGGAGCTGGGAGCAGAGAAATGCTGGATATGACCCCAAGAACACCATCCCCACCGGGCATTTCTTTGCCTCCAAACACGGCGAGTGGAGTTGATGCCAAAGAGCTCAATTTTGGTCTCATCTGACCATATCACATTCTCCCAAGCTTTCTCTGAATCATTCAGGTGTTCATTGGCAAACTTCAGACGGGCCTGTACATGAGCCTTCTTGAGCAAAGGGACTTTGCGGGCACTGCAGGATCTCAATCCATTACGGCGAAGTGTGTTACTAATGGTTTTCTTGGTGACTGTGCTCCCAGCTCCCTTGAGATCATTGACAAGCTGCTCCCGTGTAATTCTGGACTGACCTCACCTTTCTCAGAATCATTCTTACCCCACCAGGTGAGATCTTGCATGGAGCTCCAGAGCGAGGGTGATTGACTGTGATCTTGTATTTCTTCCATTTTCGAATTATCGCACCAACAGTGGTCTCTTTCTCACCAAGCTTCTTGCTGATGGTCTTGTAGCCCATTTCAGCCTTGTGCAGGTCTACAATCTTGTCCCTGACGTCCTTTGATAGCTCTTTGGTCTTGCCCATGGTGGTCGAGAGATTTGAACGGAAGAAACTGATTCTGTGACAGGAGTCTTTTATACAGGGACAGGACTAATTTGTGTGCCTCATGGGCACATAACCGGTCTGTGTGGGTCCGAATTCTTGCTGGTTGGTAGGGGATCAAATACTTATTTCCCCTAACTAAATACAAATTAATTTATAACTTTTATTTAATGTTTTTTTTCTGGATTTCTTGTTGATATTCTGTCTCTCTCTGTTAAAATAAACCTTCCATAAAAATTATAGACTGTTCAAGTCTTTGTAAGGGGGTAAACTTACAAAATCAGCAGGGGATCAAATACTTATTTCCTCCACTGTATATGCCGGAGACTCCCGGAACCTCCGGGAGACTTGGGATGTCTGGGTTGGAAACAGTGAGGACGGGAGTAGTAGTAATTGTTTGTGTGTGAGAGACTGAAAGAGAGCTTAAAGTCCGGATAAAGCACCATCTGATTTCCACCTTTTTGGATGCTCAGCGAAGTTTTAAGAGGAAGAAGATTTGATGTGATGTGATGATGATGTGAAAGTAGCAGTGCATTAGTGGCTACACGCTCAACCAAAAACATTTTTTGCTTATCGCATTAAAAGTTGGTACAACGCTGGGAAAAATGCATCGGAAGGTGACTGTGTAGAAAAGTGCCCTCATGTTTATGTACATGGCAATCAGGACATACATGGGGGAACAGCTGGGAGTGATAGACACAGGGACTAATCAGGTAGAGGAGGCAGAGACTAGGGGGTGTGTACACAAAACAAACATGGCTGTGATCATGACGATGTACTTGTTTAGTTTTATGGTTGTATTTTTTGGCTGCAATTTTGGCATTTAACAATCATCCTGTACATTCCCACTTCCTGTCAGAGTGCTGTTTGTCTTTTCCATAAGTGACATACAGTGACCTCTGTGACCGCTGTGTTTTTATTAAATAATTTAATAATAATCCTTTTTTTTTTTTACTAATGTACATACAATTTAGGACTCTGTTTGAATGGTTAAGAATAATTTTAAAGCAAGCCTAGATACATTTAAAAGTCTGGAAAAAAACTGGGGTGTTTTACCATTTGGATCCAGTCAGGGTCACAGTTGGTCCGGCTTCCCCATAATCACTGAGCACAATGCAGTAATACACCCTTGTCAAGATGCCAATTCCTTAAGGGTTCTTGGCCACCCTCCTCAGACAGAGGCAATTATGTCTGTATGTAGACGCCCAACCGGCCAATGGCACCACTGAGGATTTAAACCCTGTATCCCAGCAGTAGTGGGCTAGCATAATTTACAGGTACACCACCCAAGCGCCTTTACTCACTGCTGGAGCCTATCCCAGCTTTTCAATGGGCACAAGGCACACAATAACACACTGGACGGGGCGCCAGTCCATCGCAGGGCAGACACACATACACACACACATACATTCACCTATGGGGCAAATCAGTGTCTCCAGTTAACCTGGCTGCATGTTTTTGGACTGTGGGAGGAAACCGGAGCTCCCGGAGGAAACCCACACAGACACGGGGAGAACATGCACACAGAAAGGACCCGGACTGTCCCGCCTGGGAATCGAACCCAGGACCTTCTTGCTGTGAGGCGACAGTGCTACCCATGAGCCACCGTGCCTCCACCAAGCGCCTTCATTTATATTTTATTTTTCATATATTTTTTTTAATCCTAATCAAACACATTTGCACAATGCTCTTAAACTTAAATGAAACAGAACTACACTGAATTTGGAATTCTGAGTTCAACTAAAATAAACTCCTTTGATAGTAAGCTGGGTGTCTAAAACCTCAGAGAGTTCCAGTTTGAGAGTGAGAGAGAGAAAGAGAGCGTGCAAGCTAAATCTGCAAGTAAAATGCTGACATCAACATTACTACAGCACACTAACACAGAACTGGGGGTCATGCTGGGTCACGCCTGCCACTCAGCAACCATAAAAAAGCAAAACAGAGAGATTGAGAGAGTTAGAGAGAAACAAAGAGAAAGCCAGAAGGTGAGTGTGAGAAATACAGAACAGAAATTTAAGAAAAGATGGTTTGGCACATCACTTTAAATACTTGAAACAGTATTAAAAGTGCTTCTATTTTGTTGAATTAAACACAATATTTTATTATAAATCTTTACAACATGTTCAAGTCTAAAGAAAATCAAGGAGTGCTGCCAGTCATAACATCACAAGATGCTCTTTGGAATATGGAAAATTGTAGAGTGCTTGCCAACCCAAGTGCATGCTGTCATTAAAGCAAAAGGGGGCATATCAAATACAGTGGTACCTTGAAACTCAACATCAATTCTGTTTATTTATGCATTTTCTCTCTTTTTCACCCGATTTAGCGTAGTCACTGCGCAAAGTCTTCTCCAGCACATCCCAAAGATTCTCAATGGGGTTCATGTCTGGACTCTGTGGTGGCCAATCCATGTGTGAAAATGATGCCTCATGCTCCCTGAACCACTCTTTCACAATTTGAGCCCAATGAATCCTCGCATTGTCATCTTGGAATATGCCTGTGCCATCAAGGAAGAAAAAATCCATGGATGGAATAACCTGGTCGTTCAGTATATTCAGGTAGTCAGCTGACCTCATTCTTTGGGCACATAACGTTGCTGAACCTAGACCTGACCAACAGCAGCAACCCCAGATCATAGCACTGCCCCCACAGGCTTGTACGGTAGGCACTAGGCATGATGGGTGCATCACTTCAGCCGCCTCTCTTCTTACTCTGATGCGCCCATCACTCTGGAACAGGGTAAATCTGGACTCATCAGACCACTTGACCTTCTTCTATTGCTCCAGAGTCCAATCTTTATGCTCCCTAGCAAATTGAAGCCGTTGTTGCTGGTTAGCCTCACTGACAAGTGGTTTTCTTAAACCACAGCTGTTTAGTCCCAATTCCTTGAGTTCCCTTCACATTGTGCTCTTACTTTCACTATTAAACATTTCCCTGAGTTCTACTGTAGTTTTTCTACCATTTGACTTCACCAAACGTTTAAGTGATCGCCGATCACGATCATTCAAGATTTTTTTCCGACCACATTCCTTCCTCGAAGATTATGTTTCCCCACTGTCCTTCCACTTTTTAATGATGCGTTGAACAGTTCTTAACCCGATTTTAGTAGTTTCAGCAATCTCCTTAGATGTTTTCTCTGCTTGATGCATGCCAATCATTTGACCCCTCTGAAACTGATTAACATCTTTTCCACGACCACAGGATGTGTCTTTCGACATGGTTGTTTAACAAATGAGAAGCTACTCACTGCATCAGTTAGGGTTAAATAACTTGTTGCCAGCTGAAACAATCACCCATGCAGTAATTATCCAATGGGAGGCTCTTACCTGTAAAATAATGGGGTTGTTTTTGACACTTATACACTGAAAATAACACAAATATAATATAAAAAACACCCTAAAATACAATTAAAAAACCAGCTAAAAATCAATTCAAAAATACAATAAAAACTCACAAAAAAAGCTAAACGCAGCAAAAGTGAGCGATGCCACTTAGGGAAACGCAGTGGCAACTGACAGTAGAAGTAAAGAAGGAGGTAATGTAATATGAGAGCAGTGTTATTGTCGCTAAGGAATACACTATTCCAAGATCATAGATTTCCACGATTAAGAAGCATAAGGAAACAATAAAGAAGTAAAGTGCAGGTTTTATTGTATTTTCAGTGGTTATACAACATTTGTGTAATTTTCATTGTGAAAAACAACCCCATTATTTTACATTAGCCTAAAATATATGCAGTTTCACGGGACCTTTAAACACATTAAAAGGTGTCCCATACATCCCTGTTGGAAAAAAATACCTTGAAACTTAACGCATTTTAAACGCCACTCCCAGAACCAACTGACGTTTTAAGGTACCACTGTATTTGTTTATATTACCACTGTTTCACTGTACTTTTTATACTTGTTAGAGGTACAAAGTCAAGTGTCAGAAGTATATTAAATAATAAAATTGAAATGGTTGAATACTTGATCTCCAGGAGCTCCGGTTTCCTCCCACAGTCCAAAAACATGCAGTCAGGTTAATTGGAGACACTGAATTGCCCTTTAGGTGAGTGTGTGTGTGTGTGTGTGTGTGTGTGTGTGTATATATATACTGTACATATATACACAGTGAGGAAAATAATTATTTGATCCCCTGCTGATTTTGTAAGTTTACCCCCTTACAAAGACTTGAACAGTCTATAATTTTTATGGAAGGTTTATTTTAACAGAGGCAGAATATCAACAAAAAATCCAGAAAAAAACATTAAACAAAAGTTATATATTAATTTGTATTTAATTCATGGAAATAAGTATTTGATCCCCTACCAACCAGCAAGAATTCTGACCCCCACAGACCGGTTATGTGCACAAAAGGCACACAAATTAGTCCTGTCCCTGTATAAAAGACTCCTGTCACAGAATCAGTTTCTTCCGTTTAAATCTCTCGACCACCATGGGCAAGACCAAAGAGCTATCAAAGGACGTCAGGGACAAGATTGTAGACCTGCACAAGGCTGGAATGGGCTACAAGACCATCAGCAAGAAGCTTGGTGAGAAAGAGACCACTGCCCATTTCAGCCTTGTGCAGGTCTACAATCTTGTCCCTGACGTCCTTTGATAGCTCTTTGGTCTTGCCCATGGTGGTCGAGAGATTTGAACGAAAGAAACTGATTCTGTTACAGGTGTCTTTTATACAGGGACAGGACTAATTTGTGTGCCTTTTGTGCACATAACCGGTCTGTGGGGGTCAGAATTCTTGCTGGTTGGTAGGGGATCAAATACTTATTTCTCTTACTTAAATACAAATTAATTTATAACTTTTATTTAATGTTTTTTTTCTGGATTTTTTGTTGATATTCTGTCTCTCTCTGTTAAAATAAACCTTCCATAAAAATTATAGACTGTTCAAGTCTTTGTAAGGGGGTAAACTTACAAAATCAGCAGGGGATCAAATACTTATTTCCCCCACTGTATATATATATACAGGGGTTGGACAAAATAACTGAAACACCTGTCATTTTAGTGTGGTAGGTTTCATGGCTAAATTGGACCAGTCTGGTGGCCAATCTTCATTAATTGCACATTGCACCAGTAAGAGCAGAGTGTGAAGGTTCAATTAGCAGGGTAAGAGCACAGTTTTGCTCAAAATATTGCAATGCACACAACATTATGGGTGACATACCAGAGTTCAAAAGAGGACAAATTGTTGGTGCACGTCTTGCTGGCGCATCTGTGACCAAGACAGCAAGTCTTTGTGATGTATCAAGAGCCACGGTATCCAGGGTAATGTCAGCATACCACCAAGAAGGACAAACCACATCCAACAGGATTAACTGTGGACGCAAGAGGAAGCTGTCTGAAAGGGATGTTCGGGTGCTAACCCGGATCGTATCCAAAAAACATAAAACCACGGCTGCCCAAATCACGGCAGAATTAAATGTGCACCTCAACTCTCCTGTTTCCACCAGAACTGTCCGTCGGGAGCTCCACAGGGTCAATATACACGGCCGGGCTGCTATAGCCAAACCTTCGGTCACTCGTGCCGATGCCAAACGTCGGTTTCAATGGTGCAAGGAGCGCAAATCTTGGGCTGTGGACAATGTGAAACAAGTATTGTTCTCTGATGAGTCCACCTTTACTGTTTTCCCCACATCCGGGAGAGTTACGGTGTGGAGAAGCCCCAAAGAAGCGTACCACCCAGACTGTTGCATGCCCAGAGTGAAGCATGGGGGTGGATCAGTGATGGTTTGGGCTGCCATATCATCGCATTCCCTTGGCCCAATACTTGTGCTAGATGGGCGCGTCACTGCCAAGGACTACCGAACCATTCTGGAGGACCATGTGCATCCAATGGCGGTGCCGTGTATCAGGATGACAATGCACCAATACACACAGCAAGACTGGTGAAAGATTGGTTTGATGAACATAAAAGTGAAGTTGAACATCTCCCATGGCCTGCACAGTCACCAGATCTAAATATTATTGAGCCACTTTGGGGTGTTTTGGAGAAGCGAGTCAGGAAACGTTTTCCTCCACCAGCATCACGTAGTGACCTGGCCACTATCCTGCAAGAAGAATGGCTTAAAATCCCTCTGACCACTGTGCAGGACTTGTATATGTAATTTCCAAGACGATTTGACGCTGTATTGGCCGCAAAAGGAGGCCCTACACCATACTAATAAATTATTGTGGTCTAAAACCAGGTGTTTCAGTTATTTTGTCCAACCCCTGTATATATACAGTGTATCACAAAAGTGAGTACACCCCTCACATTTCTGCAGATATTTAAGTATATCTTTTCATGGGACAACACTGACAAAATGACACTTTGACACAATGAAAAGTAGTCTGTGTGCAGTTTATATAACAGTGTAAATTTATTCTTCCCTCAAAATAACTCAATATACAGCCATTAATGTCTAAACCACCGGCAACAAAAGTGAGTACACCCCTTAGTGAAAGTTCCTGAAGTGTCAATATTTTGTGTGGCCACCATTATTTCCCAGAACTGCCTTAACTCTCCTGGGCATGGAGTTTACCAGAGCTTCACAGGTTGCCACTGGAATGCTTTTCCACTATTCCATGACGACATCACGGAGCTGGCGGATATTCAAGACTTTGCGCTCCTCCACCTTCCGCTTGAGGATGCCCCAAAGATCTTCTATTGGGTTTAGGTCTGGAGACATGCTTGGCCAGTCCATCACCTTTACCCTCAGCCTCTTCAATAAAGCAGTGGTCATCTTAGAGGTGTGTTTGGGGTCATTATCATGCTGGAACACTGCCCTGCAACCCAGTTTCCGGAGGGAGGGGATCATGCTCTGCTTCAGTATTTCACAGTACATATTGGAGTTCATGTGTCCCTCAATGAAATGTAACTCCCCAACACCTGCTGCACTCATGCAGCCCCAGACCATGGCATTCCCACCACCGTGCTTGACTGTAGGCATGACACACTTATCTTTGTACTCCTTACCTGATTGCCGCCTCACATGCTTGAGACCATCTGAACCAAACAAATTAATCTTGGTCTCATCAGACCATAGGACATGGTTCCAGTAATCCATGTCCTTTGTTGACATGTCTTCAGCAAACTGTTTGCGGGCTTTCTTGTGTAGAGACCTCAGAAGAGGCTTCCTTCTGGGGTGACAGCCATGCAGACCAATTTGATGTAGTGTGCGGCGTATGGTCTGAGCACTGACAGGCTGACCCCCCACCTTTTCAATCTCTGCAGCAATGCTGACAGCACTCCTGTGCCTATCTTTCAAAGACAGCAGTTGGATGTGATGCTGAGCACGTGCACTCAGCTTCTTTGGACGACCAACGCAAGGTCTGTTCTGAGTGGACCCTGCTCTTTTAAAACGCTGGATGATCTTGGCCACTGTGCTGCAGCTCAGTTTCAGGGTGTTGGCAATCTTCTTGTAGCCTTGGCTATCTTCATGTAGCGCAACAATTCGTCTTTTAAGATCCTCAGAGAGTTCTTTGCCATGAGGTGCCATGTTGGAACTTTCAGTGACCAGTATGAGAGAGTGTGAGAGCTGTACTACTAAATTGAACACACCTGCTCCCTATGCACACCTGAGACCTAGTAACACTAACAAATCACATGACATTTTGGAGGGAAAATGACAAGCAGTGCTCAATTTGGACATTTAGGGGTGTAGTCTCTTAGGGGTGTACTCACTTTTGTTGCCGGTGGTTTAGACATTAATGGCTGTATATTGAGTTATTTTGAGGGAAGAATAAATTTACACTGTTATATAAGCTGCACACAGACTACTTTTCATTGTGTCAAAGTGTCATTTTGTCAGTGTTGTCCAATGAAAAGATATACTTAAATATCTGCAGAAATGTGAGGGGTGTACTCACTTTTGTGATACACTGTATATATACACATATACAGTATGTGTGTGTGTGTCTTGAGATGGACTGGTGCCCCATCCAGGGTACTGTGCGCCCATTGAAACCCCCACACCCCTGATTAAATAAGCGGTTAAGAGAGTGAGTGAGTGAGTGAGTGAGTGAATACTTGATTCCCTGTGTGTTTCCCTCCTTCTCTCTCTACCTCTCTATTAAAAATAAAATAAAGGTACTTCTGTAAAAAGTGAGGATTTTATAGATATATGGATATTTATGGGATACTGCTTTCTACCTAGAAACATACATATCCCCAGTCCCTTCATTAAGATAAAGTACTGTACTTGCTCAGATATGCTGCGTTTATCAACAAAGATGAACACCATCACAGACACAGTTTCGTTATGTTCCTTTTGCTCCTGATTATAAAACGCTGAATCTGCACCCACTGTCAGCAGGGTTTTAATCAGACTACTGTAGAATAAACATTTACAAACCTACTGATAAGCCACTATGTTCTAAGGTTGTATGAATTGCTTATCTACTGTTTATTCTATGCAAGAGGTCTGGCAGCACCAAGCTACCATCATGCATGGGAGTCAACTGTGGTAAGTTTCGGTTGTAGATGACAGTAACTGATAGCATTAGTAAACACATTTGCACAAAATTATAAAAGTTTTATTAATAGTGCTGCATTAGCCACTTTTAGGATAATTGAATGAAAACAGAGGGTTTAGATGATGTGTCTTAGATTTCAAATGGCTAAATATTTATTAAAAAAGCTAAATACATTTGATAAAAATGCAATAATGGTTACCTTAATGTGTCAAAATTAATTATGTTTCTTATTCTAGCTTTGAAAATGCAACTTAAATGCAAAATAAATCACTACTAATGAGAAATGTTTAAAACAATTTTGTTACCTAAGGTTATTTAACAGATATGAAGGTTTAGGAGCAGGGGTCTGACTAGATATTTAGCAACATCATGTATTTGATATGAACACTACCACCTTATTGTTTAAATCCCATATGCCCCACATCAAAACACTGTATATGTAATTTTTCTCCAGCCAGTGCTATACCTTATTTATGCTCATCTGTTAAGGATGTTGCAGGATGCAGGTTTTTATTTAATTCAATCAGGATCTTTCTAACGAATTAGCTGGTGGATATACACCGATCAGCCATAACATTAAAACCACCTCCTTGTTTCTACACTCACTGTCCATTTTATCAGCTCCCCTTACCATATAGAAGCACTTTGTAGTTCTACAATTACTGACTGTAGTCCATCTGTTTCTCTGCATGCTTTGTTAGCCCCCTTTCATGCTGTTCTTTAATGGTCAGGACCCCCACAGGACCACCACAGAGCAGGTATTATTTAGGTGGTGGATCATTCTCAGCACTGCAGTGACACTGACATGGTGGTGGTGTGTTAGTGTGTGTTGTGCTGGTATGAGTGAATCAGATACAGCAGCGCTGCTGGAGTTTTTTCACTCCTACCTAGTTGGTCCACCTTGTAGATGTAGAGTCAGAGACGATCGCTCATCTATTGCTGCTGTTTGAGTTGGTCATCTTCTAGACCTTCATCAGTGGTCACAGGACACTGCCATGTGGCACTGTTGGCTGGATATATTTTTGGTTGGTGGACTATTCTCAGTCCAGCAGTGACAGTGAGGTGTTTAAAAATTCCAGCAGCGATGGTGTGTCTGATCCACTCATACCAGCACAACACACACTAACACACCACCACCATGTCAGTGTCACTGCAGTGCTGAGAATGACCCACCATTCAAATAATACCTACTGTGTAGTGGTCCTGTGGGGGTCCTGATCATTGAAGAACAGCATGAAAGAGGGCTAACAAAGCATGCAGAGAAACAGATGGACTACAGTCAGTAATTGGAGAACAAAGTGCTTCTATATGGTAAGTGGAGCTGATAAAATGGACAGTGAGTGTAGAAACAAAGATGTGGTTTTAATGTTATGTTGATCAGTGTAGTAAATGTAATGCTGATGAGAAAAAAAGGTCTTGGTATTTTACAGGGGGCTGATCCTCTGTTAAGGGGTGACTAATGGGATCACTGAGATGTTTCTTTTTACTGTTCTGTTGAGTGGATCAGTCATCGAGTCTGCATGAACAATAGTTCTTACTCACTGTGTGTGGATTTCCTGTCATTAGATATGTGTGGAGCAATGGGGAAGCATCTGACCTCTTATTGTATGTTTAGGTGCAACTATTTGTTGTCTCATATTTCAAAAAAGAGCTGCAATTGCATGGGGATCATGATATGTTGTACAGTACTGGTACAAGTATAAGAAATTTAATGTTTATTTAGTTTAATGCCTCCATTTGCATATTTTATGTAGAGTGCTGGAGTCCCACCAATTTCCACCCAGATCTATATAGAGTCATATTAACATATTTAAACATATGAACATTTGAGCTTCATTTGAACAGTACTGAGAGATGGAGCTTATATCATTAAACATATAAAACTGAAAAAAAAATACTTTTAAACACAAGTTGTAAAATGTAATAAACAAAAATGGAAATTTCATGTAAGGAAAAAGTTAGGACACCCCCACATTTATTACTACTTAAAATGTCTAAAATTAGAATCAGGTGCACCACATCAGCTGCAATGATTAGACCATCGTTAGAGGACATTGGAGTTTTATTTAAACCTCAGACATTAGTTTGGTTTGCTCTTGATTGTTGAAGTGAGTGGTATCACCATGGTGAGATCTAAAGAGCTCTGTGAGGCCTTCAGAAAGAAGGTTGCAGATGCATTTAAACAGATCTCAAAACAATTAGAAATCAGCCATTCCACTGTCCGGAAAATCATTTACAAGTGGAGAACATTTAAAACAACTGCCAACATGGCCAGGTCAGGTCGTCCTAGCAAGTTCAGCCCAAGAGCAGACTGCAAGATGCGTAAAGAAGTCTCCAATAATGCTACAATGTCATCACGGGACCTACAGGTAGCTCTTGCCACAGTTGATGTCAAGGTACATGCATCTACCATCAGAAAGAGACTGCACAAGTTTGATTTCCATAGGAGGTGTGCAAGGAGGAAACCCTTGCTGTCAAAAAAAAAAACATCAGGGCAAGACTAAAGTTTACACCTAGACAAAGACCACAAATTCTAACATGACATACAGATGAATCCAAAGTTGATTTATTTGGGCACAGTAACAGAAGACATGTTTGGCACAAACCAAACACAACATTTGAGCACCAGTCCCTCACACCAGCTGTAAAGCATGGAGGTGGAAATGTCATGGTTTGGGGCTGCTTTGCAGCAGCAGGGCCTGGCAAGCTCTCCATTATAAAATCCACAATGAATTCTTCACTGTATCAGAGGGTGCTTGAGAAAAATGTAAGATAATTTGTCCAAAAACTGAAGCTGAAGCGGAAGTAGACCATGCAGCATGACAACGACCCAAAACATTCCAGTAAATCCACCAAGCAATGGTTTAAAATAAAGAAATGGAGAGTTCTGGAATGGCCAAGTAAAAGCCCGGATCTTAATCCTATTGAGATGCTGTGGGGTGATTTAAACGGGCTGTGCATGCAAGAAACCCCTCAAACCTCACACAGCTGAAGAAATGCTGCCTGGAGGAGTGGGAAAACTGATGGTTATAGGAAATGTCTAATTGAGGTTAGCTCAGCCAAAGAGGAAAATACCAGCTATTAGGACATAGAGTGTCCTAACTTTTTCCTTACAGTAAATTTCCATTTTTGTTTATTACATTTTACAACTTGAGTTTAAAAGTAATTTTTTCAGTTGTATTTGTTTAGTTATATAAGCTCCATTGTTAAGCTACACTGTTCAAATGAAGCTTAAATGTCCATATGTTTAAATATGTTCAAAAAGACAAAGATTCTCATGGGGTGTCCTAACTTCTTCACATGACTGTAAGTGTGGATTGTGTGCCAAATGAAAACGGCTTTTGCTAGACTGGTTAATCACATATAACACATTATCTTGCCAAATACTAAAAGTAAATTTGTGTAATTTTCAGCTACTGAACAACCTTAAACAGCCCATTTCTTTGTACGATTTTCTAGTAGTAGAAAAACTGTACAGAGAACAAATGACATTATAGTTACAAAAAAAGCATTTAAAATAAATATACGTAAGACCTTATAATACACAAAGATGGATCTGAACAATATAAAATCACATCAAAATTGCTGAATACGGGCCGCTTAGGTGGCACCAGAGCTGGGATTTCGAACACATCGTTTCGAATCTCAGCTCTGCTATCCGGCAGGCTGGGCGCCTACATGAACATTGATTGACTGTTGTTCATACAGGGTGGGAGCCGGCCAGATGGGGATTCCTCATAACTGATGCAATTTCGACTTCTGCTGGCTGATTGATGTTTCCTGCACAGATGAGGGATAATGCATTGATCAGGGTGTGGCTCTCCGTACACAAAGCTGATCCACATATGAACTCGCATCGTGCAGGTGAAAAGATGCAGATGGCAGTCGGCTAGTGCACACATGTCGGATGGGGCGTGTCAAATCAAGTCAGATTTATTTGTATATTTGTTCAAAAACCAGTGTGTCAGTCTCGGCTCTCAACCAGGGTCGAGATCAACATCAGTAGAGAGGATGCATAATGAAATTGGGTAATTGGATATGCTAAAGTCAGGAGAAAATAGGGGGAGAAAATGCATAAAACTAAAATAATAAAAAAAAAAAAATGCAGACATAAAAAGAACAATTATTGACAACTGCACTGCCCAAGTCAGGCTATCCTCTTAAACCTTATTCTATACACAATGTATATACACCCATAAGGCATAACATTATGACCACCTTCCTAACTGACTGGTCTGCAGCTATGCAGCCCCGTACACAACAGACTGTGATGCACTGTGTATTCTGACACCTTTCTATCAGAACCAGCATTAACTTACAGTTAACTACAGTAGCTCGTCTGTTGGATCGGACCACACGGGCCAGCCTTCGCTCTTATGTGCATCAATGAACCTTGGCCGCCCATGACCCTGTTGCCAGTTTACCACTGTTCCTTCCTTGGACCACTTTTGATAGATATTGACCACTGCAGACTGGGAACACCCCACAAGAGCTGCAGTTTTGGAGATGCTTTGACCCAGTCGTCTAGCCATCACAATTTGGCTCGTCAAACTCACTCAAATCCGTACACTTGCCCATTTTAACTGCTTCTAACACATCAACTATGAGGATAAAATGTTCACTTGCTGCCCAATATATCCCACCCACTAACAGGTGCTGTGATGAAGAGAAATCAGTGTTATTTACTTCACCTGCCAGTGGTCATAATGTTATGCCTCGTCGGCATATAATCATAATTTGTGTCCAAGGGTTGTATTTGTCTTGTCCCTGTATTGTACCAACCCAGATTGTCTGAAATTATACAGTTCTTACAATTGTGTATTCATTTTTATGACAGATAGTAGTGCATTACAAACATAAACATGACAAAGAGTTTTTGATAGTATCTCTTATCAAGAACAACACTTACCATGTAGTTTGTATAAGTTTTTCTTATTATTATTCAGACATTCAGGCTTAAATTATGGCCAGTTTCCAGGTCAAACAGTTGTAGACACATCAAATGTTCTGAATAGGTTTTGAATTTTTTAATCTAATGGCATTCTGCTTTACTAGCAGTAACACATCTTTGGTTCTCATGTTGAGAATAGCAGGTTTGCAGCTGCAACTGGGACTGCATAGCTTATGTTACATGTGACTGATCTAATAACAGCAGCAAGCAGCTGGCCAAGATACAACCAATCACCACCTTTGGCCCACTGAAATCGGTCATATTATTCTAAACGGGGGTGTAAATCCTAATATGTACATACACTGGTGGTGTAAAAGAGGAGGAAGATCTCAGGGCACCAGCAAAGGGTTTCTTTTTATTAACTTAACAACCTAGTTTTTTTTTTTTTTTTTTTTTTTTTTACCCCTTTTTCTCCCATTTTAGTGCATTCAATTTCTACCTGTCAATCATCCTCTTACTAATGCTGGTCCCCGCTCCTGATTGGGGAGGAAACGTGCACAGCAATCGAACATCTTATCACCCACACTTGACGAGCGCAGTGCGGTACAGCGCTGTGCACGGAGGGCCACACTCCCTACCGCACTCCTTCCCCATCTCTGTGCAGGCGCCACCAACCAGCCAGCAAAGGTCGTAATCGCACTAGTCTGAGAGAGAGTCCCCATCCGGCTTTTTAGTCCCGCCCATCATCTGAACAACAGGCCAATCGTTGTTCATGTAGCCACTCAGCCTCAGCCGGCAAGGCAGAGCCGAGATTCGATACGAAACAACCTAGTATTAAAACACATGATATTTTAGACTTACAGGTCTCAGTAAAACTGCATATCCCGTTCTTTGTCTTTGCAGGAATGGAGAGAGAGGGTGTTTGTAATATACTAAAGCCTTTGATTTGTCCATTTTGTGTCTGGTGCATATTATGAATACTATTTATTCATTCATTTACTGTCTGTTTTACCATTGCTTTATCCTATTCAGGATAATAGAGTCTAATTCACTGGGCAAAAAGCAGGAAACACCCCAGACAGGTCACCAGTCTATAAGTCTATTAGCAATTTAGTATCCTCAATTAACCTTACTGTATGTTTTTTAGACTGTTGGAGAAAACTGGAGCACCCAGAGGAAACCCACACAGACACAGGGATAACATGCAAACACCACACAGAAGGGACCCAGACTGCTCCACCTGGGAATTAAACCCAGAGCCTTTTCAAGATTCAAGATTTACTTTATTGTCATTTTACTGTACACCAAAGTGTACAGAAAAAACGAGATTATGTGCATTGGTTCACGTTAAAAACACCACAGGTTTAAAAAATAAGAAATATATATATATAGAATAGTAATAGAATAGTAAAGTTAAATAATACTACTAATAATAATACTGACATTACGAAAATTGCACATTGTAGTTAAAGTATTGCACATGCAGAAAAATTCACAGTGGTTATACATAATGATAATTATTGCACATTTTGTTATTGCACATTTTGTTACTGCTTGTTAAGATTTAAGGATATTGCACATGTTATATCCATAGATGAAAATATTTATCAGATTTGGGTTAATTTGTTCTGTTCAGAAGTCTGATGGCAGTTGGGTAGAAACTACTTCTGAACCGGTCCGTGTTGCAGCGTAGACTACTGTACCTTTTACCCGAGGGCAGAAGGGTGAACAGTCTGTGACAGGGGTGAGTGGAGTCACTAATGATGCTCCTGGCTTTTGACAAGAGGTGCTTTTGAGCCAGATCCTCAATAGGTGGAAGTCTGGCCCCTATGGTCTTTTCTGCTGTCCTAACCACTCTCCTGAGGGCCTTTTTTTCTGATGTTACAACTCTCATACCAGAGAGAGATGCTGCTGGTTAAAACACTCTCTATTGTGCCTCTGTAGAAAGTAGTGAGGATGGGTGGACTGAGATGGGCCCTCCTCAATCGGCATAAGGAATGCAATCGCTGGTGAGCCTTTTTGACCAGAGAGGAGGTGTGCAAGGACCAGGTCAGGTTGTCCATAACGTGAACCCCTAAGAACTTCGTGTTCTGGACAATTTCAACCGGCGGGCCATTGATGTAGGTTGGGGTGTGAATGGGCTGTTTTTTCCTGAAGTCAATCACCATCTCTTTGATTTGATCAACATTCAGGACCAGGTTGTTATTGCTGCACCATTCCACAAAGAGTCTCACCTCCTCTCTGTATGCAGTCTCGTTGTTATCCAGAATGAGTCCCACAACTGTTGTGTCATCTGCATACTTTATTATGTGATTTTTGTTGGACTTAGCACGACAGTCATGGGTCATCAGAGTAAACAGTAGAGGGCTTAGCACACATCCTTGTGGAGATCCTGTAGACAGTGAGACCGTGGTTGATGTGTTGTTGCCTACATGCACAAACTGAGGCCTGTCTGTGAGAAAATCCAGAATCCAATTGCACAGTGTGGTGTTTAGTCCCAGTGTGACCAGTTTGCTGGCCAGATGCTGGGGGATTATTGTGTTAAAAGCCAAACTGAAGTCGACAAACAGCATCCGTACATGTGAGTTCCTTTTCTCCAGGTGCTCCAGGCTTAGATGAAGAGCAGTTGAAATTGCGTCATCAGTAGACCGGCAAGGGCGGTACGCAAACTGAAAAGGATCAAGTGATGGAGGTAGGACAGATGTTATATGGTTCTTGACTAGTCTTTCAAAGCACTTCATTATTATGGGGGTGAGTGCTACTGGTCGAAAGTCATTTAGACTAGTTACTGTGGATTTTTTTGGAACTGGGATAATAGCTGAGGTTTTGAAACATGATGGAACAACAGCTTGACTCAGGGAGATGTTAAATATGTCTGTTAGGACAAGTCAGTTGATCCGCACATCTCTTGAGCATACCACCAGGTATCTTGTCAGGACCTGCAGCTTTTCGAGGATTTATATTCCTTAGGGTTCGACGGACGTCCGATGGGTCCAGAATTAACACTGGGTCATCAGGATGCGGTGTGACTTTTACTGCAGGTGTATTGTTAAGAGCTTCGAACCTACTGAAAAAGTTATTGAGGTTGTTTAGAAAGTCAGTGCTGTAATCCCAGGTTTGAGGAGTAGACTTGTAGTCTGTGACAGACTGGATTCCCCGCCACAAGCTCTTTGTGTCTCTGTGGTCCTGAAAGTGTCCTTGAATTCTTTGCCCATGGGCTCTTTTTGCCATTCTGATAGCCTTGTTCAGATTCGCCCTGGTAGACCTGAGGGCAGTAGTGTTGCCAGATTTAAAAGCTGAGTTTCTTTCTTTCAGCAAAGCCCGAACCTCAGTAGTCATCCATGGTTTTTCGTTTGCCCGGACAGTGATGTTTTTTGTGACACTGACGTCGTCCATGCATTTTTGTATGTAATCTGAGACTACTTCAGCATACTGACATCTGTGATTTGGTCCTTGGTGGCAGCATCTTTAAAAACAGACCAGTCAGTGCAGTCAAAGCAGTCCTGCAAAGCTGTTGTGGCTCCCTCAAGCCAGATCCTCACCTGTCTTGTGGAAGGTTTAGTTCTGGTGAGCACGGGTCTGTATGCGGGTGTTAACATCACAGTTATGTGATCAGAAGAGCCAAGGTGGGGGCGGGGGGATGCTTTGAATGCTCCCTTGATGTTAGTGTACACATGGTCCAATAGATTGTCACCTCTTGTCCCAAAGTCCACATGTTGGTAAAAGTGAGGAAGAACTTTCCGCATGTTTGCTTGGTTAAAATCTCCAGCAACAATAAATACTGCCTCAGGATAGGTGGTTTGCCAGTCATTCATTGAAACATAGAGGGTGTTTAGGGCTGCCTTTACGTCTGCGTCGGGGGGTATGTAAACAGCGCTGATTACTATGGTGGAAAATTCCCTTGGGAGATAAAAGGGACGGCATTTAACTGACAAAAGTTCAATGTCCGGAGAGCAATAAGAATTCTTGCTGTTGCTGTGAGGCAACAGTGCTACCCACTTATGAATACTAGTTAATACATATCCGAGCTTTTCAATGGGCGCAAGGCACGAAGTAACACCCTGGACGGGACACCAGTCCATCGCAGGGCAGACACACATACACACACACACACACACACACACACACACACACACACATTCACCTTTAGGGCAATTCAGTGTCTCCAATTAACCTGCCTGCATGTTTTTGGACTGTGGAAGGAAACCAGAGCACCCAGAGAAAACCAACGCAGACACGGATAGAACATGCAAACCCAGCACAGAAAGGACCTGGACCAGGAATCCAGGACCTTCTTGCTGTGAGGTGACAGTGCTACCCACCAAGCCTCCGTGCCTCCCCTTTGTTTTTTATTTCGAACCCTTTTACCCGTTCATTGGAATTACTTTGGTTCTAGACGAAAGCACAACTTTCAGGCGGCAAAGGAATTTTTTGTACTGTACACCTTTTATTTTACAATCAATCCTAGATTGCCAGTCTTTACTTAAAAAAAAAAAAAAGCATCTTCCAAAAATTCCACCACCATATTTTACAGTGACATAAACAAGAAACACATCATAAGTTCGCTTTATATAGAGTCAATCATCCTATCGAAAAAGCAAAGCATAGATGTTTCTTTTTAAGTGTACAAGTACGCTTAACTTAATAAAAGAAAGAAACAATGGTTTCCAGTTAGATAAAGTGACAGCTCAAAACCACTGCCTCACCACTCAGCACTGTTACACCTTTGCACTGTGTGTGTGTATGTGGTGTGATGGCAAGAAACCATCACTCTAACCACCTGGTACTAAAGACGTCTAGCTACGTGCAGCTCTGCACTTTGTGGTGAGGGTGTATATAAGTCTTCATGGATCACTGAGTCTACAATTGGGGCCAGAAGTTTTTACATGTAAAACCTTTAGGAATTAAAGGTCTTTTATAATTTTTGTATAAAATATACATAAAGCTTCTTGTAATGTATTTGACAGTGTAGAAAAGTTTTATTAATGTATTTAACTGAATAGCATGACCCACTACTTCACTGCTGTGATTGTCCTCAGCTGGTGACTTTTTGCCAAGGTCAGACCTGTCACCTAATTCATTGCAAAGCTGTTTTTGATTGTTCTTCAGCCATAACATTAAAACCACCTCCTTGTTTCTACACTCACTGTCCAGGTTATCAGCTCCAATTACCATATAGAAGCACTTTGTAGTTCTACAATTACTGACTGTAGTGCATCTGTTTCTCTGCATGCTTTGTTAGCCCCCTTTCATGCTGTTCTTCAATGGTCAGGACCTCCACAGGACCACCACAGAGCAGGTATTATTTGGGTGGTTGATTATTCTCAGCACTGCAGTGACACTGACATGGTGGTGGTGTGTTAGTGTGTGTTGTGCTGGTATGAGTGGATAAGACACAGCAGCGCTGATGGAGTTTTTAAACACCTTACTGTCACTGCTGGACTGAGAATAGTCCATCAACCAAAAATATATCCAGCCAACAGTGCCCCATGGGCAGCATCCTGTGACCACTGATGAAGGTCTAGAAGATGACCAACTCAAACAGCAGCGATATATGAGCGATCGTCTCTGACTTTACATCTACAAGGTGAACCATCTAGGAGTGTCTAATAGGGTGGACAGTGAGTGGACACAGCAGTGCTGCTATGTCTGATCCACTAATACCAGCACAACACACACTAACACACCACCACCATGTCAGTGTCACTGCAGTGCTGGGAATGATCCACCACCCAAATAAGAGACAGTATCATTAATCTTTAATCTTTAATACTTTCACTATGGAAAATACTATGAAAGAATTGTGATGTGTATCTGAGGGAATTTCTGCCCATTGAGTATTTGTGAGGTCATGCACTTACAATGGATGAGAAGGCCTGGCTCACAATCAGCATTCAACTTCAAACCAAATGTTTTAATGAGGTTAAAATCAGGGCTAAATGTAGGCCACTGGAGTTCCTTTCCCTTTATTGATGTCTTAATCAGTCTCACTTAGTGTGCAGGGCCATAGTCATGCTGGAACTAAAAGGGACATCCCCAAACATCTGTTAGCAGTGAGTGTGGATGAAACACCTGGAGTTTATAATTAGGAGGGGTATGCTCATACTTTGTTATATAGCATGTTATTAAAATTCTCGAGGGCTATTAAACTTCTTATATTGTTACACTCTTACATAAGCTATAAAACCACTTTTTTTTTTTTTTTTTTTTAATTTATTGAACCATTTCATATTTTATAAATAGATACAATACCTCCTATAAAAAACTGAAACAGTCAGGGATAACACAAAAAGTCCATAGACTTATTTCCATTGTGGTCCCTATACATAATCAGGTCCAACAATCAGCAGCATAGCAAGCATGCCATCGTAATATAATCATTATAACATAACACAATATATTCAATTTAATTCATAAACATTATTAAAACTTTTAATTAGCAAACGTTCCCTTTTCATACAACCATTCCTTAACAGCCTGTCTAAACCCTTGCAAACTGTCGCATATTTTAAAAGGCCCTGGCAAACGATTCCACAACGATACTGCTATAAACCTGAAAGAATCCCTACCCACTTTACTTTTACAGCATGGCAGTACTAAATCTGTGGATGATCTTCTTGTAAAATAACCATGAACATCCCTCACCTGAATAAAATAATTTTTAAAATACTGTGGAACAGTTCCATGTATAATCTTGTACGCGTTACCCAATTCTATCAGAGCAACCCTATCCTGAACTTTTAACCACCCAATCATTTGAAAATGATTCATTTCCAAATGGGTTCTCATGGGGAGGTTTAAAATAACCCTAACTAATTTATTTTGAGATGTTTGAAGCCTAGTTTTAATCTGTTTTGCAATGCCATTATACCATGAACAACAGGCATAATCAAAAAAAGGCTGAACCAAAGCCCCTGACAAGGTAATCATAGTTTTTCTATCTAAAAACTTTGAAATTCTTGCAAGAAACCTAATTCTTTGATTAATCTTAGTTAAAATCTTATCTGCCTGACCCCTACCTGATATATATCTATCTAAAATACATCCTAAATATGTAACTGAGTCCCTGGTTTTTAACACAATGTCCCCCACAACCACATTAAAAACTGAGATCTTGTTTAATTTTACTCTCGTTCCAAATAAAATTGATTCTGATTTTTCCAAATGAAGAGACAACCTATTCTCGGACAACCACCTACTAACCTTTAATAATTCATCACTTAATGTACGTTCTATAATACTTTTATCTTTGTCAGAAAATAAAAGTGCTGAATCATCTGCGTACAAAAGAAGTTTACATGAACATATCGACTCTAAATCGTTGATATACAAAAGGAAAAAGAGTGGACCCAATACACTTCCTTGGGGAACCCCACAATCAATAAATCTGGGTAAGGATAAAACACCTCCTATTTCCACCTGCTGTTTACGTCCTTTTAAATATGAAGCAACCCATTTTACAGCAATATCCTTAAAACCAATAGCTTTTATCTTTGTCAATAAAATCTCATGGTCAACAGTATCAAAAGCCTTCTGTAGGTCCAACATTACCATGCCGCATAAATTCCCTTTATCTATCTCGCTTCTAATAAAATCAGTTAAATAAAGTAAACACGTATCAGTGGAATGAGACTTCCTAAAACCAGATTGAAATTCATAAATAAGATTTTGGCCAGTCAAATAATCATTTATTTGTTCAAAGATAATCTTTTCGATTATCTTTGATAAAGTACTTAGAATAGATATTGGCCTATAATTTTCTTCATTTAATTTACTACCTTTCTTGTGAAAAGGAATCACCCTTGCATCTTTAAACTGTACTGGAAAGTACCCATATTGAATTGATAAATTAATGATATGTGTGATGCATGGGGAAATAACCTCTGCAGCATCTCTTAAAAATCTAGCTGGGATATTATCAAGACCCGTTGCTTTAGAACAGTTTAAATTCATAAGTTTTTTACATACTGCTTCCTCTGACACATAATTAAAAGAAAAACTATCCATCACAACCCCTTGTCGTTTATAATAGTTGTGAACATAACTCTCCCCATACTGACCATTCTGACTGGGCAACTTATCCACTAGTCTACTAGAAACTGAGGTAAAAAAACTATTTAGCCTTTCTGCCACCTCTCTCTTATCTGACATAACCCTGTTTTCAGATTCCAAACTAAAACTACTACTTTTAGTTGTCAATCGATTACTATAACCAAGCTGCTTAAGCGACTTCCATAACTTACTAGAATCCTTCCTATATTCAAATATCTTTTCTTTGAAATAAGTCTTTTTATTTTTTTCTATTAATCTGTTTACCGTATTCCTTTGTTTTTTAAATTCTGTCCAGCTCTCATCATCCTTATTTCTTATGAAAATTGAATACAATCTATTTCTCTTCCTAATTTCTTCCAAAATTTCACTATTCATCCAAGGTGCGCTTCTTTGCTTTACTCTAATGTGTCTTACTGGAGCTAATTTATCTACTACCTTTAAAAACATACTTTTAAAAACTAACACTGCTTGATCCACATTATTACATTTTAAAACCTCTGACCAATTCATTTGACTTAAACCTTCTAAAAACACATCCTTACTGTACCGTTTTAAAGACCTAATATTTATAGTATTATGACAATTAAGCACATTTTTCTTAATCTTTCTTGTACAAAAAACACCACAATGATCACTCATCCCATAATGTATAACACCACTTTTGACTATCTTAGACTTATCGGACACTAGAACAAGATCAATTACAGTCTGTGTAGACAAACAGACTCGTGTTGGTTCATTAATTAATTGATAAAAACCGAACATACGACAAAAATTCATCAAGGCCTTAAATGAAGTAATATCAGCATTCCAAACATCAGTATTAAAATCACCAACCATAATCACTTCTGTTTTAACCATGTATTCACATCTACCACATACCTCTTCTAATAAATCATAAAAATTACTCTGATCTGGAGGTCTGTAGCATGTTCCAATCAAGATAGGCTTACACATTGGTAACAAGATATCTAACCATACAGCTTCGATTTCATCATGATTTAGGTCTTCCCTTTGTTTAAAATTTAAATCTGCCCTTATATAGACACATACTCCTCCACCTTTACGATTCCGATCTCTACGCACAATAACATAATTCTCAATCTCTATTTCTGCGTCTCTAATAGAACTGTCCAGCCAAGATTCTGAAATACACAGCAGAGCAACTCTATTGCTTCTACACAGAAGTCGAATCTCATCAATCTTAGGTCGAAGGCTTCTGATGTTAAGATGAAGTATATGCAGACCCCTTGATGAAAAAAACGAGTCCACGCTGTGGTTTTCTTGCCGCACAATACGCTCGAAACCTGGCTGAGTGTTCCGGCTTCCCATTCGAGCAGTCGGTGTTTCCATATGTACCGGCATATGTGCAATACCACTTCCATCGCGACGCGCACATACTTTCGCATTCTCCTTCGCCTTCAGTCCTCGCCAAGATAACCCTCCTGGTCCTGGACATTGATGTATATCCCCTGATATTAACAAACATATTGAAATAATCAGGTAATTCATTCTATTACTTTGATGATTGCGAGTACACTTGAGCTGACGCTTGGCCGGAAACAAAGACGGGTAAACAAACGTATCCAGGAATACGCTCTTTCCATGACCAAAATGCTTATCTCTACACATTTCCTGATGGTCCAAATTAATTTCTAAAAGTTCCATTCGTCGTCCGTGCAACTTTCCACAAAAAAACTCTAAAAACAACACATAAATTAAAAGAGTTAACAACATTCCAAACATGCCACACTTGCCAGCCGCCATCTTGGATCCTGATCCACTTACTTACATTATCAAACATCTTACATGCAATATAATACTCTCACACATTCAGTATAGTTTACTCTCTTATGTAAGATTGTATATGTCTCACATATACTATCATACTCTATCACATGGTCTCACATACACTATCATATACTTATATAAACTATGAGACTCTCTCACATATAGCACTCCAAATCGTTGGAACAGTTTGAACCCAAGATATTGAATGTTTTGTCTGGTCAACTGTATTTTATTTGTTAATATACATCCATTCCTGCATTTTAGGCTTGGAACACATTCCAAAAAAGTTGGGACAGTAAAGCATTTACCACTTTGTTATGTTGCCATTCCTTTTCACCACACTTAAAAGACGTTTTGGCACCGAGAGTGATTTAGTGTTTCATCTTTTATTTTGTCTCATTCTTCCTGCAAACACGTCTTAAGATGTGCAACAGTACGGGGTCGTCGTTGTCGCATTTTTCCTTTCAAAATTCTCCACACATTCTCTGTTGGGGACAGGTCAGGACTGCAGGCAGGCCAGTCCAGTACCCGTGCCCTTTTCTTCCGCAGCCATGCCTTTGTAATGTGTGCAGCATGTGGTTTTACATTGTCTTGTTGAAAAATGCATGGACGTCCCTGGGAAAGATGACGTCTTGAAGGCAGCATATGTTGTTCTAAGTTCTCAATGTACTTTTCTGCGTTAATGCTGCCATCACAGAAGTGTAAATGACCTTTGCCAAGAGCACTGACACAGCCCTATACCATGACAAACCCTGGCTTTTGGACTTGTTGCTGATAACAGTCTGGATGGTTCTTTTCGTCTTTAATTTGGAGCACACGGCGTCCATTTTTTCCAAAAAAAGATTTGGAATGCTTATTCATCTGACCACAATACACGTTTCTAGATGCCTCCGAGCCCAGAGAAGTCGGCGCTGCTTCTGGACATGGTTAACATAAGGCTTCTTTTTTGCACAGTAAAGTTTTATGTGGTATTTGTGCATGTAACTCTGTATTGTAGTGCTTGACAAAGGTTTGCCAAAGTAATGCCTAACCCATGTGGTTATATCAGCTATTGTTGAGTGGCGGTTCTTGATGCAGTGCCATCTGAAGGATCGATCATGGGCGTTCAGCTTAAGCTTGCGCCCTTGGCCTTTATGTTCCTTTATGCACAGTAGAGGGACAAACTTTCAAACTGTCTGCAATGAAATAAAAGTCAAAGTAAATGTAAGGAACACTGCATTTTTATTTTATTAGCATTTTCCACACTGTCCCAACTTTTTCTGATTTGTGGTTGTACATTGAGATTTTAGAGCAACATATGCTGCCTTCAAGATGTTCATGCATTTTTCAACAAGACAATGCAAAACCACAGGCTGCACTCATTATAAAGACAAGGATGCAGAAGAAGGGGTACAGGTACTGCCTCTAGTCTTGACCTGAGAATGTGTTGAGAATGTGTTACTCAGACTGTTACACACCATGAAACGCATTTGAATGGGACAAAATAACACCAAGAAAACACTTCATCACTTCCGTTATGATGTCATTGTGTTGTGGGAAGAAATTTACCAAAGTGGTAAATGTCTAACTGTCTTATTTTTGTAATAGTTTGCAAGCCTGAAATGCAGAAATGGATGTACATTAATAAATGAAATAAAGTTAAATAGACAAAGCATTAAATATCTTTGGTTCATACTGTCTGCAATCAAATGAAAGTCAAAGTAAATGTAAAAACAGTGAGGTTTTTTTATTTGTATTTTCCATACTGTCCCAACTTTTTTTGATTTGGTGTTGTAGGATCTATCAGATACTATCTGATTACCTTGAACAGGGTTCCAGTCTATCACAGGGTTTCAGTCTCTAACAGTAAACATTTTTGTCAGTGTGCACCAGTTGAACAAAAGGTTAGAACGTTGAACTTGTGGTTGCTCAGAAAAGACAGATGACCTCTGCAAGGTTTTAGCTGCACACTCTTACTGTTTTTCAAATCATCACCACACATATACACACACACACACACACACACACACACACACACACACACGTTCTCTCTCCCCTTTCTTTATCTTCTCTCTTGCTGGATGAGTGAGTTGTTACTCTTGGAGGGCTGCCCGCTTCACCCTCTCTGTGTTTGGCCCATGATTGTTTTTTTCTGTCTTTCTTTTGATCGCTTCACCTCTCGGTTCTCTTGCTCTCTCTTTCTCTCTTTATATCTCACGTTACAGGCACTGCACCAGAATAAATCCCTCTAGGGAGAGAGAGATAAAATGAGAGAGAGAAAGTTTCAGCTGCTGGACAATTCATAGTCATTATTCCTTGCTAGCATTATCATTTATTCCTCACCACAAGCCCAGTGACTATTGTTCAGATTAATTAGATCCAGGTGCAGGAGAAGGTGCTGCTGGACGATCTGCTGTCATTGTTCTCTGCTTCCATTAGTATTTATTGTGTCTTTTTTTAACATAAAGGTCAGTAAGTGCCGTCATTATCATCAGCTCTTTCTACTTTTTAAAAACCCATACTTATGTCAAAAGTGAACAAAGCTTGAGCATCTAAGCAAATTTTGCATTCAGGCTAGCAGTGCTTTAGTCTTACTTATCCATTGGACTACGGTGCTTAGTAAATGTACATACAGAATTAGGCAGACACTCTTATCCAGAGCAACCTACCAAAGAGCTTCCTCAGTACAGTTCCTCCTTTCTTTAATACAAATAGACAAACAGTCTAAAAACACCTGTTGAAACCCTGTTAAAACAAATGTGTAGATTAAAGAAAGAACTTAAATATGTATGAAGTGAGTATTTCCTTAATCAACCGGAAAAATACCTATTTGACTTTCCATGCTAAATAATAATTTTACATGTAATTAAATGCTATTCTAAAGAGTTGCTTAATGACCTTGGTTTTGTAATATCAGTAATTACTTTTATTCCTGATCTCACAGCGAGTTGTCCACCATCCCAAATAAAAATTATTACATTCCCTGCACCATCACAATAAATGGTCATACAATGTGTGGTCAAAGGTTTGTGGACACCCCCCATCAGGAAAAGTTGGGACAGTATGGAAAATGCAAATAAAATAAAAATGCAGTGTTCCTTACATTTACTTTGACTTTTATTTGATTGCAGACAGTTTGAACCCAAGATGCTCCACTTCATTTCATTTATTAATAAACATCCATTCCTGCATTTCAGGTCTGCAACACATTCCAAAAAAAGTTGGGACGGGGCAATTTAGGGCAAGTAATGAGGTGACAAAACTAAATAATGACGTGATTCCAAACAGATGACGTCAACAGGTGATTGTAATCATGGTTTGGTACAAAAGCAGCATCCAGGAAAGGCTGAGTCTTTGATGAGCAAAGATGATCAGAGGATCTCCAGGTTGTCAACAAATGCGTGAGAAAATGATTGAAATGTTTAGAAAGATTTAAAGGGATTTGCATATTTCTCTTCCTCTACAGTGCATAATATCATTAAACCATTCAAGGAATCAGGAGGCATTTC
This sequence comes from Trichomycterus rosablanca, assembly GCF_030014385.1. Lineage (NCBI taxonomy): Eukaryota > Metazoa > Chordata > Actinopteri > Siluriformes > Trichomycteridae > Trichomycterus > Trichomycterus rosablanca. The sequence continues at coordinate 15,020,760 of NC_086000.1, read as the reverse complement.
AGTGTGTAAAGACCAAGGGCGCAAGCTTAAGCTGAACGCCTGTGATCTTCGATCCCTCAGAAGGCACTGCATCAAGAACTGCCACTCAACAATAGCTGATATAACCACATTGGTGAGGGATTACTTTGTCAAGCACTACAATACAGAGTTACATGCACAAATGCCACTTAAAACTTTACTATGCAAAAAAAGAAGCCTTATGTTAACCATGTCTAGAAGCGGTGTCGACTTCTCTGGGCTCGGAGGCATCTAGGATGGACCATCACATAGTGGAAACGTGTATTGTGGTCCGATGAATCAGCATTCCAGGTCTTTTTTGGAAAACAGTAGACGCTGTGTGCACCGGACCAAAGATGAAAAGGACCATCCAGACTGTTATCAGCAACAAGCCCAAAAGCCAGGGTCTGTCATGGTATGGGGCTGTGTCAGTGCCCTTGGCAAAGGTCATTTACACTTCTGTGATGGCAGCATTAATGCAGAAAAGTATATTGAGATCTTAGAGCAACATATGCTACCTTCAAGACGTCATAATTTCCAGGGACGTTCATGCATTTTTCAACAAGACAATGCAAAACCACATGCTGCACACATTACAAAGATATGGCTGAGGAAGAAGAGGGTACGGGTACTGGACTGGCCCCAATAAAGAATGTGTGGAGAATTCTGAGACAATAAATGCGACGACGACCCTGTACTGTTGCACATCTTAAGACGCCTTTGCAGGAAGAATGGGACAAAATAAAAGCTGTGGTGAAAAGGAATGACAACAATACAAAGTAGTAAATGCTTTACTGTCCCAACTTTTTTTGGAATGTGTTGCAGGCCTGAAATGCAGGAATGGATGTTTATTAATAAATGAAATGAAGTTGAGCAGATAAAACATGAAATATCTCAGGTTCATCCTGTCTGCAATCAAGGTATAAGACTCATCATTGATTGGGCAGTTTAATGATCAACTAATATTCTTCCTACACTCACTTCCTAAAATCATTTCCTACACTCTATAGACAAACATATTAGAACACCCCTAATTAGTACATTCATGTGTCTCAGCCACAACAATAGCTAACCGGTGTAATAAATCAATTATATAAAGGAAATTATAGTCTTCCAATTTTGCAGCAGCATTTAGGAAAGGCTCTTTCCTGTTACAGGAAGTGTCAGGCATGACTGTGCTCCTGTGTACAAAGCAAGGTCTAAAAAGACAGGAAGAAAAGCTTGATTTATAGAAACTCTGCCTGCACAGAGCCCTGACCTCAGCCTCACTGAACAGCTTTGGAATAAACATGGATTGCATTCACAGAAGAGTGAAGACTGTTGCAGTTGCAAGGGTGGTGGAAAGGGGGTTCTGGAGTAGAGTAATGCCCATAATTTGGTGATGGGATTGCAGCAAGCTTACAAATATACATTTAGCCATGTATGGTATACAATACAATGTAAGACTATGGGTCTGTCTAAAAACATAGTGAGCTTCCTGGCTGCCTACTGCCTACCTAGACAGCTGCCTAAGCAGTAAGGATTCTAATAAGACATTAAACTTATAGGATGGATTATTTAGACACACTACTTAGTCACTGACCATGCATGACACTTGTGCACCTTTATACAAATTAAAATGTAACAAGAATTTATTAACATTTTAAAAGAACGTTAGTTGCTCCGTGAAAAAAGTTGTGCAGCACTGAATGCTGGGATTGCCTTCACCACTAAGGAAGCATTATATAGATGCTCCATTGTTATTCAGTCAGATTATCGCTTAGAATTAATGCATCTCAGTAAGTAGCATTTAAAGGTATCTAAGAATTTAACAGCCTACGTCTCACGAGCAGAATGACATAAAATGCTGTCCATGTATAGAGCTCACTTGGTTTTTAGACAGACCCAGTATGTTTAGGTTTTTGTTGGGTGTTGTTGCAGCAAATTATAAGCTCTACAGATGCACTTATTAAACGGTGTCTGCAGTCAGTGTGATTCACTCAAAACAGCAGGACACCAGTGCAAAAAAGGCTGTTAAATTTACTGTGTAATCACACGTACGTGCCTTGTATAATGTTTACAGTAATTACAGTACTTACAGAAAACCTCTGTAAGTACTGTAAAATCATTTAATTAATAACATATATTAGTTCATTAATTGGGACGGGGTGAGTAATGAGGTGAAAAAACTGAATAATTATGTGATTCCAAACAGGTGATTGTAATCATGGTTTGGTACAAAAGCAGCATCCAGGAAAGACTGAGTCTTTGATGAGCAAAGATGATCAGAGGATCTCCAGTTTGTTAACAAATGTGTGAGAAAATGATTAAAATGTTTAAAAACAATGTACCTCAAATAAAGATTGGAAGGGATTTGCATATTTCTCCCTCTACAGTGCATAATATCATTAAATCATTCAGTCAATCGGGAGGCATTTCAGTGCGTAAAGGTCAAGGGCGCAAGCTAAAGCTGAACGCCCGTGATCTTTGATTCCTCAGACAGCACTGCATCATGATCCACCACTCAACAATAGCTGATATAACCACATGGGTGAGGGATTACTTCGACAAAACTTTGTCAAGCACTACAATACGAAGTTACATGCACAAATGCCACTTAAAACTTTACTGTGCAAAAAAGAAGCCTTATGTTAACCATGTTCAGAAGCGGCGTCGACTTCTCTGGACTCTGAGGCATCTAGGGTGGACCATTACACAGTGGAAACGTGTATTGTGGTCAGATGAATCAGCATTCCAGGTCTTTTTTGGAAAAAAAAATCAGCAACAAGTCCAAAAGCCAGGGTCTGTCATAGTATGGGGCTGTGTCAGTGCTCTTGGCAAAAGGCCATTTACACTTCTGTGATGGCAGCATTTATGCAGAAAAGTACATTGAGATCTTAGAGCAACATGTGCTGCCTTCAAGACGTCATCTTTTCCAGGGACGTTCATGCATTTTTCAACAAGACAATGCAAAACCACATGCTGCACACATTACAAAGGTATGGCTGCGGAAGAAGAGGGTACATGTACTGGACTGTCCTGCCTGCAGTCCTGACCTTTCCCCAATAGAGAATACGACGACCCCGTACTGTTGCACATCTTAAGACGTGTTTGCAGGAAGAATGAGACAAAATAAAAGCTGAAACACTAAATGTGAAGTGTGATGAAAAGGAATGGCAACATTATGAAGTGGTAAATACTTTACTGTCCCAACTTATGTTGCAGGCCTAAAATGCAGGAATGGATGTTTATTAACAAATGAAATGAGGTTAAAAACATGAAACATCTCAGGTTCATCCTGTCCGCAATCAAATAAAAGTCAAAGTAAATGTTAGAAACTCTATGTTTTTTATTATTTGCATTTTCCATGCTGTCCCAACTTTTTCTGATTTGGGATTGTAGACAAACTCAGGTAAACAAAAAAGTTTTTTTTTAAATAATGATATAATTTATTAAAGGAAAAATGCTGTTCCACCCTACCACACCCTATGTGGAAAAAAATTCTAAATCTTACTAAATCTACCAGTTAACCAGATTTAATTGAAAACTGGGTTCAGTGTTATAAACCACACCCAGGCATGATCACTGCCAGATCTGTTGAATCTAAACACCACTAAAATAGAACCTCACTGGTAATTTGAAGCAGGTTAGGAGGTCTTAAAAAATAGCACATGCTGAGAGATTCAAATACAGATGTGAATCAAAGTCACTGAAATCTACTAAGGCTCTGGGATTCCAGTGAATTACAGTGAAGCTACTATTCACAGTTGGAGAAAACAGTGGTGAACCTTACCAGGAGTGGCCGATCTACCAAAAATTCACCAAGAACGCATCAACCACTAATCCAGGCAAGGCTCATTTGCCTTAGTTAAGGTATACAATGTATCCAATTCCACAGTAAAAAGCAAAGACACTGAACCATGAATTCTGTTCTCTATCCTAAAGAAGAATGTTTGGCCATCAAGTTGTGACCTAACTATCAAGCATAGTTTGGTTATGCAGCACAATGAACTACAGCAAACGACCAAGTCCACTTCTGAATGGCTCAAAAGAAACAGAATTAAGGTTTTGGAGTGATGAGTCAAAGTCCTGACCTAAATCTAATTGCCTTAGGTTCAGTAATTGAGATAGGAAACCTTTCACCTGGAACAAATGAACGTTCATAAGGCACAGGGGATTGTCAATCAAGAGGGATTGACAGATCACACACTACACCTCTGTTTATACACCAATCAGCCATAACATTAAAACCACCTTCTTGTTTCTACACACATTATCCATTTTATCAGCTCCACTTACCATATAGAAGCACTTTGTAGCTCTACAATTACTGATTGTAGTCCATCTGTTTCTCTGCATGTTGTTCTTCAATGGTCAGGACTCTCCCAGGACCACTACAGAGCAGGTATTATTTGGGTGGTGGGTCATTCTCAGCACTGCAGTGACACTGACATGGTGGTGGTGTGTTAGTGTGTGTTGTGCTGGTATGAGTGGATAAGACACAGCAATGCTGATAGAGTTTTTAAACACCTCACTGTCACTGCTGGACTGAGAATAGTCCACCAACCAAAAATATCCAGCCAACAGCACCCTGTGGACAGCATCCTCTGCGAGCACTGATGAAGGTCTAGAAGATGACCAACTCAAACAGCAGCAAAAGATGAGCGATCTTCTCTGACTTTACATCTACAAGGTGGACCAACTAGGTAGGACTGTCTAATAGAGTGGACAGTGAGTGGACACGGCATTTCAAAACTCTAGCAGCGCTGCTGTCTGATCCACTCATACCAGCACGACACACACTAACACACCACCACCAGTGCTGAGAATGATCCACCACCTAAATAATACCTGCTCTGTGGTGGTCCTGACCATTGAAGAACAGGGTGAAAGCAGGCTAAAAAGGTATGTAGAGAAACAGATGGACTACAGTCAGTAATTGTAGAACAACAAAGTGTTTCTATATGGTAAGTGGAGCAGATAAAATGGACAGTGAGTGTAGAAACAAGGAGGTGGTTTTAATGTTATGGCTGATCAGTGTATATTGCACCTCTTATGCATAACTTATGTATTAAGCACTTACTGTATGTATTATGTATTAAGCAGAAATGCAGAAACTCCACTATATAATAAAATTCCTCTTATTTATAATAATTGCTCTACATATTTACCTCAACTCCAGTTCTTAAGGCACTGCAGATTTTTGGGAACATCCTTGTTACAATACACCTGATTCAGTTTACTAGAGCTTGATAATTAGCTATTAGCTAAATCAGGCATGTTGGTTCATGTTTACATGACTGTATCACATAATTGGTCCAGATTTGCCAGCTGCACATTTGAGACTTAATGTTGTGAGTAAAACATTCCCCAAACCATTACACCACCAGCAGCAGACTAAACTGTTGACACGGGGCAGGTTGGATATACAGTTTTACAGTGATTACTTTTAAATTCTGACATTATCATCTGTATCTTTAATTGGCCTATGCACCATTTTGTAAATGGGGTGGAACTGCTATTGTGGTCTATCTGCCTGGAGTTTTAACCTGTACATTTTTAAATGCTTTGAACCAGTCTGGCCAATTTTTTTACCTTTCCTATTAATCAGGCCAGCTGAACTGCTGCTCACTGGATATTCTTTGCTTTTTGCACAATTCTCTCTCAACTGTAGAGGATCAGCACTTTCAGACACACTCTAACCACCCATATGGAATCAAATTGACCATTCTAATGTTTGATATGCACAAATCTTAAACTCTTTACTTCTGTATGCATTTGCAAATTACCCACCAACAGCTGTCCAAAGAGGACCAATCTACAAACCACTGAAGGTTTGACTGCCATTGCTTACTTGTGGAAAAAATAAAACAAGAATGCTTAAGAAAGGATCTACCTTGTAATGTGCAAAAGTAAAAGGACCTGCAGTTTATGTGCTGTCCTGTGGACAGTGCATGGGCACTTTGACTGGCCGGTGACGACACGGTCCAATACACAGAAGAGTTTAACGTATTATGTGTTGTGTGACATTCACCTCATCATCATTATTATTACAATTATCTGCAATATGATTAGTTTGAGTTTAAGTACCCATGCATGTTTGTCTCATGCATACAAAGCATCCTTTTAAAACAGCTTTCTAGTTCCTGTATTCCTTGATCTTGATTTTTCTGTTGTGTCCTAGTTTCTTGTTTCCCGTGCTGTGTTATCACTCAGTTGTTTATTTGGATGATGATTATAGATTTTGTTTAAAATCAAACGTTGGTCAATTATATGCACTGCCTGCCTTCTTTTTCCACCCAATGTCACATTCACAATAAGTACAGTATGGAAAGTTATGGATTTGTATGTGCACTATAGTGCACTGTAGGATCCTGGGCAATGGCAAGGTCATGGTAAAGGATCTGGATACTGAATACCATAGGACACCAAGTACAGGTACTTAATTATTTTTCTTGGTAAATCATTGAGCTTTAAGTAGTAGTAACAGCATTGTTGTAATTTCCTAAGCATATTTGAGGCTTTTGGCAATGTTGGTTTGATATGACTGATCATAATACTTTGATTCTAGACACCCAGTCAGCAGCTGCAGTTATCAACCTGTGGTTACAGCACTAGGGTTTAACTGAGATAGAGAAAGAAAGAGAGAAAAAGAATGAGAGAGATTAAGATGTTTACATATTATAGGCAAAAGTAGCATATACCTCTCCCACTACGGCCTCCTAGGATTGTTTTGTTGTGTGACACTGTTTTGTCTTAAACTGTAATTATATGCATTAGTCACACCACAGCTGCTGGCCTTAAATGACTTACATTTCCCTTCAGAGTGACACTGAAACCCTGCTCTTTAATTTTTCTGACTCAAGTGCTATTTTTACCCTAGGTTTTACTGAATTTTTGCAGACCTTAATGCACAATGGGTGCACTTATTATAATACACCTCATCTGTTTTGATGAAGCGATCCACAATTACGACTCAGCAGGCATGATTGAGCATGATAAAAGCAAACAATGCAGAACTTTTAGAAACATTCTTCCACCCCTATTCCATCCTGGTGTTAGTACTGCGAAGAGAACCTTGAATCCCAGTTGGATAAACAAATAAATCCATCCCATGTGCATTAAACTGGGGTTCAGTTCACTCACTGCCATGTTTGTTTTCCATGCTATTGTAATTACCTACATAAAAAAGCTAAACAAGCCAATAGCAGCCATTCTCGGATCTCATAAAGCCAAAAGGGGTTGCAGAGGTTGTGGGATTGTCAGACTAGTTCTTAAAGAGCCTGTGTTGTTTGTATTTAACTCAGTATGGCAGTGGACAACGAGCATTAGTCTGGCTCTTGGAGTCTAGCCAGTTGCAGTCACAGCCTAATTGCTGGCCCCCGAAGGCAGGAAAATCACTCAGCAGAGCCAGTGACTATTGTTCGAAACAGTACATCTCGGAGAATGTTCTCTAATTTGTTTGTAAAGCTTCAGCAGTAGTAAAATGCAGACATTATTATGAACTTCTATTTCTAAAACATCACTGAACTCTTTCTGAGAAAAGTTAAAGGCAAAAATGAAGAAGATACTGTATGTGCAAAATTTCGGATGAGAAAGCTGTAGAATCCATCGTAGATTGTTTGTTTATTAGTATTTTAACGTCATGTTTTACACTTTGGTTAAATTCATGACAGGAACGGTAGTTACTCATTACACAAGATTCATCAGTTCACAAGGTTATATCGAACACAGTCTCGGACAATTTAGTATCTCCAATTCACCTCATGTCTTTGGACTGTGGGAGCAAACCGGAGCACCCGGAGAAAACCCACGCAGACACGGGGAGAACATGCAAACTCTACACAGAAAGGACCCGGACCGCCCCACCTGGGGATCGAACCCAGGTCCTTCTTGCTGTGAGGCAACAGTGCTACCCACTAAGCCACAGTGCCGCCCCCCATCGTAGATCTAGCATTCAGATAGTAAAGCCACATTTAGTAAACACTGGTTGCTAGTGGTTTGTTTACTTTATAAGATCACAGGCGTTTAGCTTAAGCTTGCGTCCTTGGCCTTTATGCACTGAAGTTCCTCCTAATTCCTTGAATGGTTTAATGATATTATGCACTGTAGAGGGAGAAATATGCAAATCCCTTCCAATCTTTCTTTGAGCTTCATTGTTGACAAACTGGAGATCCTCTGGCTATCTTTGCTCATCAAAGACTCAGTCTTTCCTGGATGCTGCTTTTGTACCAAACCATGATTACAATCACCTGTTGACGTCACCTGTTTGGAATCACATCATTATTTAGTTTTTTCACCTCATTACTAGCCCTAAATTGCCCCCGTCCCAACTTTTTTGGAATGTGTTGCAGGCCTGAAATGCAGGAATGAAGGTATATTAACAAATGAAATTAAGTTGAGCAGACAAAACATGAAATATCTCAGGTTCAAACTGTCTGCAATTAAATAAAAGTCAAAGTAAATGTAAGGACAACTGCATTTTTATTTTATTTGCATTTTCCATACTGTCCCAACTTTTTCTGATTTGGGGTTGTAACTGTACCCAGTGGGCATTGCTGTATAAGTTATTTAAGTAATATAAACATCAAAATGTACACAAAATGTGTTTACTTCACATTTTACTTACATATAAAGCATGTAAACTCCTGACAAGCCAAATAACATACTGAGATACTGATGGGTGTGTCTGTGATATGACTGCCCTGAGGCTTTGTTTTTAGGATACAAATACTATTAATTAGATCTAATAAATTATTTTCTTTCAAGTTTGACCTGACCTTAGCTCAACTAAACATCTCTGGAATGAATTTAGATTTAGATTACTCTGTCAGAACAGATTAAATAGTTTGCCAAACATGGACACAAGGAGAACATGCAAGTTCCACACAGAATGGCTGCCTAGTGAATTGAACCCAGGCTACCCACTGCTCCACCGTGTCGCCAATTATTGACATATTAATTTTTTTTTATGTCACTAGCACATAACATTAAAACCACCCCCTTGTTTCTACACACACTGTCCATTTTATCAGCTCCACTTACCATATAGGAGCACTTTGTAGTTCTACAATTACTGACTGTAGTCCATCTGTTTATCTGCGTGCTTTGTTAGCCCCCTTTCATGCTGTTCTTCAATGGTATTATTTGTGTGGTAGATCATTCTCAGCACTGCAGTGACACTGACATGGTGGTGGTGTGTTAGTGTGTGTTGTGCTGGTATGAGTGGATAAGACACAGCAATGCTGATGGAGTTTTTAAACACCTCACTGTCACTGCTGGACTGAAAATAGTTCACCAACCAAAAATATCCAGCCAAGAGCGCCCTGTGGACAGCGTCCTGTGACCACTGATGAAGGTCTAGAAGATGACCAATTCAAACAGCAGCAATAGATGAGTAATCGTCTCTGACTTTACATCTACAAGGTGGATGAACCAGGTAGGAGTGTCTAATAGAGTGGACAGTGAGTGGACACGGTATTTAAAAACATCAGCAGCGCTGTTGTGTCTGATCCCCTCATACCAGCACAACACACACTAACACACCACCACCATGTCAGTGTCACTGCAGTGCTGAGAATCATCCACCACTTAAATAATACCTGCTCTGTAGTGGTCCTGTGGGGGTTTTGACCATTAAAGAACAGGGTGAAAGCAGGCTAAAAAGGTATGTAGAGAAATAGATAAACTAGTCAGTAATTGTAGAACTACAAAGTGCTTTAATATGGTAAGTGGAGCTGATAAAATGGACAGTGAGTGTAGAAACAAGGAGGTGGTTTTAATGTTATGGCTGATTAATGTATGCATTAGTACACTGGTAGTCTTCTGGTGGTGTGCACACAAGGAGTACTTTCCAGTCAAAAGAGAGAGCTGACAGGCGGTCAGGTTAATTGATACTGGATGAAAAGTGTGTATGTAAATGTGTATATACTTTGTGTTTGCCCTGTGATGGACCAACAATCTGTCCAGGGATTTTTCTGTGAATTAAACCTACCGTGACCCTGAAAGTGTCTTTTTATATAAAACAATTTCTCATAAAAGAACTTCAAACTGATATGCACTGATGCACTGCTACTATTGTAACACATTGGTAGTATTTAAGAACACAGACACACCCTAATTTTATCTCTTTATCTCATCTAATGAATTAGTTTCGGTAGAGCAAAATGAATTAGCATTCAGGACATCTATTCTCAATAAATCACAGATATTAAGAGCACTGAATTGAAACTGCACCTGATTTACTCAAGTGTAAACTAAGTGAAGCAACACAATTGCAGCCAGATTTGTTCATACCTGCAGATAATAATGTTAATGTATTATATAGCCTGGGAGAATACTTTTAAATAAAAAAAATATATATACACCACAGGATAGAGTTTACTATAATTGCGTGACAGCTGTTCCATATTTCATCCCTTTTGACAATAATAAATGGCAGTGCAAGCCAGTGGCGGCTCCTGCCAAATCTTTCGGGAGGGGGTGGGGGGGTTTGTTGAGATGATGGCCAAGGTGACCCGTTCAATGGGTAAATTAAAGCTTAAATAATTAACGTTAAGTCATCTGTCAATTGACCTAACAAATAACTTTGAACATGGAGAGAGACCAGCTTTACCATTAATCATAAAATGAAGTAAAGCCTTCACACTAACAGTTTAATTCAGTCTTCATCAGCATTTTATCTTAGGTGCAGCAGATCCAGAATAAAGATTGGCATCAGGGCTGATGTGCAATGAATAAAGAAGTACAATTAAACAATTGTGGAGATACAATAAGTGCATTCACAATTTAAAAATGACATTACTTACTTGTAATTTACTTGTAACTTATATGATCCCCCCCCCCTTTGTAGATACTTGCTTGATGTTTAAATTTGGTTGGGTGGCCCTAATTCTTTAGTTGCTCATTTATCCTGATTACTACGACGACTACATGGCATTTCCCTTAATGACACGATGGAGTTGCTCCGAACTGAGGTAATGGTAGTCATGGTGACGAGATCGCTACACCAGGTTACGTGTGACGCAAGCACGTAGATGCGAGCCCTCCCGGAACCCATACAGATTGTATTGCAGCGCCTACAGTTCGAAAAAAAGTGCCTTAATATGAGAGTATATCAGAGCAATCCGGGCGATTTTCAATCAGACTGAAATCGCCCAAAAGGGGCGGTACTGTACGGACCACAACTCAACGCTGATTGGACTACGATATTCAGAGGCAAGACAGACTGTCCAGAACAGTCACAGCTAGTTTAACACTGGTTGAATGTGATAGAAAAATTTCTTCTTTTTCGCCCTTTGGTGGTGCGTCGCCCGATCGCCCTAAGGAACGAGCCGCCCATGGTGCAAGCTGAAACAGATTTTGCATTTTCATTTACAGAAGCCTGTGAACTAGCAGCTGTTGTGAATCATGACTGGTGCTTATGCCTACATGATATGTTATCTCACAGATTATAGGAAAAGCCCCGCTGTTTAGATGACGAACAGTCCAAATCTTGCTTTTGCAGTTCATGGAGTAGATCAAATGGTAAAATGGTGAGTTTAGGCTGGGGACAAGTGAAGCAATACAAGAACAATAAATGACAGGCTAAGACTGTCAAATAAAAAGTGATGGTTTAAAGCAGTGTCGTCAAGCCTTACTCACCCTATTCAAGCCTAAGATTTCTCGCATGTCAGCAGTTGCCAAAAAAGTAGAGTACCTGGCTCTGAATCCATACACTTTATCTAGTTTTAAATTTGATATATACTAATCATGGTTTGGTACAAAAGCAGCATCCAGGAAAGGCTTCCAAAGAAAGAGTCTTTGATGAGCAGAGATAATCAGAGGATCTCCACTTTGTCAACAAATGTGTGAGAAAATGATTGAAATGTTTAAAAACAATGTACCTCAGAGAAAGATTGGAAGGGATTTGCATAGTTCTCCCTCTACAGTGCATAATATTATTAAACCATTAAAAGAACCGGGAGAAATTTCAGTGCGTAAAGGCCAAGGGCACAAGCTTAAGCTGAACGCCTGTGATCTTCCATCCTTCAGACGGCACTGCATCAAGAACTGCCACTCAACAATAGCTGATATAACCACATGGGTGAGGAATTACTTTGGCAAACCTTTGTCAAGCTCTACAATACAGAGTTACATGCACAAATGCCACTTAAACCTTTACTGTGCAAAAAGAAGCCTTATGTTAACCATGACCAGAAGCGGCGTCGACTTCTCTGGGCTCGGAGGCATCTAGGATGGACCATCACACAGTGGAGACGTGTATTGTGGTCAGATGAATCAGCATTCCAGGTCTTGGAAAAAATGGATGCTGTGTGCTCCGGACCAAAGACGAAAATGGACCATCCAGACTGTTATCAGCAACAAGTCCAAAAGCCAGGGTCTGTCATGGTATGGGGCTGTGTCAGTGCGCTTGGCAAAGGTCATTTACACTTCTGTGATGGCAGCATTAATGCAGAAAAGTACATTGAGATCTTAGAGCAACATATGCTGCCTTCAAGACGTCATCTTTTCCAGGGACGTCTATGCATTTTTCAACAAGAAAATGTAAAATGTAAAATGTAAATGTAAACAAGACAATGCAAAACCACATGCTGCAAACATTACAAAGGCATGGCTGCGGATGAAGAGGGTACGGGTACTGGACTGACGTGCCTGCAGTACTGACCTGTCCCCAAGAGATTGTGTGGAGAATTTTAAAACGACGACCCATACTGTTGCACATCCGCATTTTCCAAGTTGTCCCAACTTTTTCTGATTTGGGGTTGTATTATGGCCAAAATGTGGACACAAAAAGGTTTGGAAAGGGTTCTTTTCTGTTCCAGCATGACATGAGGTCCATAATGACATGTTTTTTCCCTCTTATTTAACATCAGTCTCTGACCTCATAGGTGGTCTTTTGACCTGAAGGGGTAGAAATTCCCTCATAGAAGCTCCAAAATGTTTTGCTAGGCCTTCTCAGATGAGTGGAGCCTGTCACAGCCTCTAATAGGGGCATATTAATATCCATAGTTTTGGAATGACATTTTGGTATGGTTAGATAGAAAGTGGCAGTGAACAGCAAAGTCTTGCACTGTGGAAATTATTTTCTATAAATCCTGACTAGATTGTCAGTCCCTGCTGCTAAAATGCATTGTTTAACTCAATGCTACCATTAAAACCACCTCCTTGTTTCTCCTCCTTGTTTTATCAGCTCCACTTACCATATAGGAGCACCTTGAAGTTCTACAATTACTGACTGTAGTCCATCTGTTTCTCTGCATACTTTTTAAACCTTCCTTTACTCTGTTGTTCAGTGGTCACGACCCCCACAGGACCACGACAGAGCAGGTATTATATGGGTGTTGAATCGTTGTCAGCACTGCACTGACACTGACATGGTGGTGGTGTATTAGTGTCTGTTGTGCTGGTATAAGTGGATCAGACACAGCAGCACTGCTGGAGTCTTTAAATATTGTGTCCACTCACTGTCCACTTTATTAGACACTCCTACCTAGTTGGTCCAACTTGTAGATGTAAAGTCAGAGAATATGGCTCATCTATTGCTGCTATTTAAGTTGGTCATCTTCTAGACCTTCATCAGTGGTCACAAGACGTTGGCTGGATATTTTTGGTTGGTGGACTATCCTCAGTCCAGCAGGGACAGTGAGGTGTTTAAAAGGTCCATCAGCGTTTCTGTGTCTGATACACTCATACCAGCACAACACACACTAACACACCACCACCATGTTAGTGTCACTGCAGTGCTGAGAATGATCCAACACCCAAATATTACCTGCTCTGTAGTGGTGCTGTGGGGGTCCTGACCATTGAAGAACAAGGTAAAAGGAGGTTAAAAAAGTATGTAGAGAAATAGACAGACTACAGTCAGTAATTGTAGAACTACAAAGTGCTTCTACAGTGGGGCCAAAAAGTATTTAGTCAGCCACTGATTGTGCAAGTTCTCCTCTTTAGAAAGATGAGAGAGGTCTGTAATTTTCATCATAGGTACACTTCAACTATGAGAGACAAAATGAGGAAAAAAAATCCAGGAAATCACATTGTAGGATTTAAAAAAAATTTGTTTGTAAATTATGGTGGAAAATAAGTATTTGGTCACCCACAAACAAGCAAGATTTCTGGCTCTCACAGACCTGTAACTTCTTCTTTAAGAAGCTCTTCTGTCCTCCACTCGTTACCTGTATTAATGGCACCTGTTTGACCTCGTTATCTGTATAAGAGACACCTGTCCACAGCCTCAAACAGTCAGACTCCAAACTCAACCATGGCTAAGACCAAAAGCTGTCGAAGGACACCAGGAAGAAAATTGTGGACCTACACCAGGCTGGGAAGAGTGAATCTACAATAGGCAAGCAGGTTGGTGTGAATAAATCAACTGTGGGAGCAATTGTAAGAAAATGGAAGACATACAAGACCATTGATAATCTCCCTCGATCTGGGGCCCCACGCAAGATCTCATCCCGTGGGGTCAAAATGATCATGAGAACGGTGAGCAAAAATCCCAAAACTACACGGAGGTACCTGATGAATGACCTGCAGAGAGCTGGGAACAAAGGCTACCATCAGTAACACACTACGCGGAGAGGGACTCAAATCCTGCAGTGCCAGGCGTCTCCCCCTGCTTAAGCCAGTACATGTCCAGGCCCATCTGAAGTTTGCCAGAGAGCATATGGATGATCCAGAAGAGGATTGGGAGAATATCATGTGGTCAGATGAAACCAAAATGGAACTTTTTGGAAAAACTCAACTCGTCGTGTTTGGAGGAAGAAGAATGCTGAGTTGCATCCCAAGAACACCATACCTACTGTGAAGCATGGGGGTGGAAACATCATGCTTTGGGGCTGTTTTTCTGCAAAGGGGACAGGACGACTGATCCGTGTTAAGGGAAGAATGAACGGGGCCATGTATCGTGAGATTTTAAGCCAAAACCTCCTTCCATCAGTGAGAGCATTGAAGATGGAACGTGGCTGGGTCTTCCAGCATGACAATGATCCCAAACACACCGCTCGGGCAACGAAGGAGTGGCTCCGTAAAAAGCATTTCAAGGTCCTGGAGTGGCCTAGCCAGTCTCCAGACCTCAACCCCATAGAAAATTTGTGGAGGGAGTTGAAAGTCCGTGTTGCCCAGCGACAGCCCCAAAACATCACTGCTCTAGAGGAGATCTGCATGGAGGAATGGGCCAAAATACCAGCTACAGTGTGTGCAAACCTGGTGAAGACTTACAGGAAACGTTTGACCTCTGTCATTGCCAACAAAGGTTATGTTACAAAGTATTGGGTTGAACTTTTGTTATTGACCAAATACTTACAGTATTTTCCACCATAATTTACAAATAAATTCTTTAGAAGTCCTACAATGTGATTTCCTGGATTTTCTTTTCTCATTTTGTCTCTCATAGTTGAAGTGTACCTATGATGAAAATTACAGACCTCTCTCATCTTTCTAAGTAGGAGAACTTGCACAATCAGTGGCTGACTAAATACTTTTTGGCCCCACTGTATATGGTAAGTGGAGCTGATAAAATGGACAGTGAGTGTAGAAACGAGGAGGTGGTTTTAATGTTATGGCTGATCGGTGTATGTGTCTTGTTAGATGTGTTACACGCCTTACAATTCCAGCCAGTTTTATATTTGGTCAGATTACTACTAATAGCATATAATTTGATTTTATATACCTGTGTGGATCAATTGAGTACATTTTTAAATTACATTTTAAGGTAATTTTTAAGACTCCAAGGCAAGTAACCCAATGGCATGAACATTTTACTTTAATAGCCCTATTTTATGTAATTTTTGGGTAATTTAATAATAACACACAACAAAACTTGAAATGTTGCCAGTACCATCCAGCTGTAAAGCTTGTGTCCTTTGAAAAACCTTTCACAAGAATGACATAATAAAACCACAAATTCTGCAGCAGACAACCACAAGACAGATCAGGAAGGCTACCACATCCACAACCCAGGTGTCTCAGAAAAGACATCGCAGACATCTGCTTAATCAGTAAATGTATCAGACTCTTGCTTGAACCCTTACATACTATAACAACTATTACAGACTATAATAGGGTATAATGGGGCATAAAAAAAGAAATGGGGGGTAGAAAATGCCTCAACTACTAAACAGTCATGCATTTTTTTTCGTGGTTTTTCAGGTTTGTAATAAAAAAAAACTAAACATATACATTCACCAATCACTTAATATGCATTATCTATACACCTGTTTAAAACCACTCTCTTAGTTTAAATCTAATTTGACTGACCACTCTCAATTTGTCTATGTAAATAATAAATGCTTGGAAACTACAAAAGTAAAGTATGGCGTTCCACAGGTGTAAGTATTGAGACCTCTATTATTTACACTCTATATGCATTTATTAGAAAAAAATATTCATAAACATGGCATCAATTTTCACTGCTATGCAAACGACACACAGCTGTGCCATAACATTAAAACCACCTCCTTGTTTCTATACTCACTGTCCATTTTATCAGCTTCACTTACCATATAGATGCACTTCGTAGTTCTACAATTACTGACTGTAGTCCATCTATTTCTCTACATGCTTATTTTTAACCTGCTTTCACCCTGTTCTTCAATGGTCAGGACCCCCACAAAGCAGGTATTATTTAGGTGGTGGATGATTCTCAGCACTGCAGAGACAATGACATGGTGGTGGTGTGTTAGTGTGTGTTGTGCTGGATCAGACACAACAGCGCTGCTGGAGTTTTTAAATACCATGTCCACTCACTGTCCACTCTATTAGATACTCCTACCTAGTTGGTCCACCTTGTAGATGTAAAGTCAGAGATGATCGCTCATCTATTGCTGCTGTTTGAGTTGGTCATCTTCTAGACCTTCATCAGTTGTCACAGGACGCTGCCCACGGGGCGCTGTTGGCTGGATATTTTTGTTTGGTGGATTATGCTCAGTCCAGCAGTGACAGTGAGGTGTTTAAAAACTCCAGCAGCATTGCTGTGTCTAACACACCACCACCATGTCAGTGTCACTGCAGTGCTGAGAATGATCCACCACCCAAATGATACCTACTCTTTAGTGGTCCTTGGAGAGTCCTTTGACCATTGAAAAACAGCATGGTCTTCAATGTGGTAGGTGGAGCTGATGAAATGGACAGTGAGTGTAGAAGCAAGGAGGTGGTTTTAATGTTATGGCTGATCAGTGTATATCAGCCAAACACAATGACACTAACACAATCAGTAAGATTGAAGATTGTGTAAGTGATATTAAAGACTGGGTGTCGTGTAACTTTCTTTTACTTAATTCAGATAAAACAGTGGTATTACTAAGGATATTGGATCTAAGGCTGCGAGAGACAAGTTGTCTAACCTGGTGCTAAACCTAAAGACTTTCTCTTTAACTCCCAGCTCAGATGTAAAAAACTTGGGTGTCCTTTGATGCACATGTTAATAATATTACTAGAGCTGCATTCTTTCATCTGCGTAATATCTCTAAATTAAGAAATATACTATCTGCTAGTGACGCTGAAAAACTGATCCATGCATTTTCTCTGTGCCAGTGGAAAAGGGGTATTTGGAAACTGAACCCAGGACCTTATTTCTATGGGGGACAGGGCTTTACAACAGCAGAAAACCACATCAAGCCAACACTGCTGGTTTGATAACTCTCTATCTAGACGGTTTGGTCAGAATTTGCTATAACATGCTCTTGTCTGACAGGAGTGGACCCAATGGTAAAGCGCCTCTGCTTTAAGGTTTTATGTAATAGTTTTAATGCTTTTCTGCTCACTGTGGTTCTACTCTAACCTGTGTGGGTACTTTTTAACCAGGAGTTGTCACTAGCAAACCTTGTTATATGTATATAGTGGATACAGAAAATTTGCTTGTTTGTTAGCTTCTTTATGTCATGCCAGTTACTAGGGATATTTTCATGGTGGGAGATACACTATAAAGTATTCACTCACCCATCCAAATAATTGAATTCAGGTGTTCCAATTGCTTCCATGGCCTCAGGTGTATAAAACCAAGCACCTAGGCATGCAGACTGCTTCTACAAACATTTGTGAAAGAATGGAACACTCTCTGGAGCTCAGTGAATTCCAGCATGGTACCGTGATAGGATGCCACCTGTGCAACAAGTCCAGTCAACTGTCAGTGGTATTAAAACAAAGTGGAAGCAACTTGCCACGAAGTGTTAGCCACGTAAAATGACAGCGCGGGGTCAGCAGATGCTGAGGCGCATAGTGCGCTGAGGTCGCCAACTTCCTGCAGAGTCAATCGATACAGACCTCCAAACTTCATGTGGCCTTCAGATTAACTCAAGAACAGTGTGTAGAGAGCTTCATGGAATGGGTTTCCATGGCCGAGCAGCTACATCCAAGCCTTACATCACACCAAGAGCAATGCAAAGCGTCGGATGCAGTGGTGTAAAACACGCCGCCACTGGACTCTAGAGCAGTGGAGACCTGTTCTCTGGAGTGACAAATCACCGTCTGGCAATCTGATGGATAAGTCTGGGTTTGGCGGTTGCTTAGAGAACGGTACTTGTCTGACTGCATTGTGCCAAGTGTAAAGTTTGGTGGAGGGGGGATTATGGTGTGGGGTTGTTTTTTAGGAGTTGGGCTCGCCCCCTTAGTTCCAGTGAAAGAAACTCTTAACGCTTCAGCATACCAAGAGACTTCGGACAATTTCATGCTCCCAACTTTGTGGGAACAGTTTGGGGATGGCCCCTTCCTGTTCCCACATGACTGCACACCAGTGCACAGAGCAAGGTCCATAAAGACATAGATGAGCGAGTTTGGTGTGGAAAAACTTGACTGACCTAAACCCGATAGAACACCTTTGGGATGAATTAGAGTGGAGACTGCGAGCCAGGCCTTCTCGTCCAACATCAATGTCTGACCTCACAAATGCGCTTCTGGAAGAATGGTCAAAAATTCTCATAAACACACTCCTAAACCTTGTGGAAAGCCTTCCCAGAAGAGTTGAAACTGTTATAGCTGCAAAGGGTGGGCCGACATCATATTAAACCTATGGATTAAGAATGGGATGTCACTCAAGTTCATATGTGTGTGAAAGCAAACGAGCGATGATTTTGGTAATATAGTGTATGTTCTGCCTTTTCCTATGGTATAATGGATCTCATACAGTTTGTTGGAGGTGCATGTTCCCATTCCTTCGGCCATAATAGACTTTAATGGTTGGTTTCAGGTCAGATGGAGGTAAAGGGTATTGTTTGATTGTGAAAGCTTTTCTTTGCTATCAAGTCTGCTTGTTAACTGCCCTTGAGGCTGCAGTGTCTTAAGACCCACCAGAACTTTATATTGTGTCTGTTTCTTGTATAACCTTTGAGTGATATCTGCTATTATCAGGTGGGTTCAGTTGTATCACTAGATCATGAAAGCATGCTGAAGAATCTGTGCAGATTAGGAAGTTAAGGTGGTGTTTATTGTGTGCATGTGTTCCAAGGCTAGTTGAATAACATGAGCTTCCACAGTGAAGTTAGAGCATTGGTTTGGTCTATATTCTGTGCATGATACAATGTCTAATGTGTTCAGGCATTTGGTTTTTATGGGTTTTATATGAGATAGAGGATAATTTACTGTCCAGTATGAGTCAGGGAACTTTTGTTGTCACTACTACTTAGATGTGGTTATTTTTCAGAGAGAGTTCCTGGTCTGGGTTTGGGATCTTTGATGACAGAAATGCATGCAGATGGTTTTTGTTTGAGATAATTTTAAACCCATGTTTATTGACCAGTTGTGGACTTTGTTTAAGCTGTGCTAAAAATGAACTATGGACTCCATGCCTGATCCCCTGGAGCAGATACAGAGGGTGTCTGTGTAAGGGCAGCACATGAATTTAGGGTCTGTTTAGATCAAAGTGTTTATTTTGATGCTACAGAGGGTGACTGGCAGAATGCTGTCCTGGGGGGCTCACATCTCCTGGGTGTGATTCTTTGAAAACATGATTCATGGTTTCTCTTCAAGTATGGTGGTTATAAGTGGGCTGAACTGAACTTATCACTGTGATTTAGGAATGGGAACAATGGCTGCTTCCTTCCAAGTGAATAGTATATTTCCTAAGATCCTAAGCACTTTGTAGTTCTACAATTACTGACTGTAGTCCATCTGTTTCTCTGCATGCTTTGTTAGCCCCCTTTCATGCTGTTCTTCAATGGTCAGGACTCTCCCAGGACCACTCAGAGTAGGTATTTTTAGGTGGTGGATTCTCAGCACTGCAGTGACACTGACATGGTGGTGGTGTGTTAGTGTGTGTTGTGCTGGTATGAGTGGATCAGACACAGCAGCGCTGCTGGAGTTTTTAAACACATCACTGCCACTGCTGGATTGAGAATAGTCCACCAACCAAAAATATCCAGCCATCAGTGCTCTGTAGACAGCATCCTGTGACCACTGATGAAGATCTAGAAGATGACCAACTCAAACAGCAGCAATAGATGAGCGATCATCTCTGACTTTGCATCTACAAGGTGAACTAATTAAGAAGAAGTGTCTAACAGAGTGGACAGTGAGTAGATAAGGTGTTTAAAAACTCCAGCAGCGCTGCTGTGTCTGATCCACTCATACCAGCACAACACACACTAACACACCACCACCACCATGTCAGTGTCACTGCAGTGCTAAGAATCATCCACCAGCTAAATAATACCTGCTCTGTGTTGACCATTGAAGAACAGCATGAAAGGGGGCTAACAAAGCATGCAGAGAAACAGATGGACTACAGTCAGTAATTGTAAAACTACAAAGTGCTTCTATAAGGTAAGTGGAGCTGATAAAATGGACAGTGAGTGTAGAAACAAGGAAGTGGTTTTAATGTTATGGCTGATCGGTGTATAGTGACAGTGTTACTTAAATTTTTTGGATCATCCTTCAAATGGCAGTTCCTAGAGAGAGGCTATCAATGCAGTTTCTCCTGCTTTGTTTTTTAGCCTTGTTGATTATTTTTCTTGCTTTCACTCAGCTGAATTTGTAGTTGGTTAGTTGTATGGCTGATGGGTGATTGTTGAATTGTCTTAGTTATTTCTTTTAAGCTGCTTTGACTTTCTTGCATTCTTTGTTGAACTACAGGTTTACTTTACTTTTTTGGTTGGTGTTTTTGGAATACTGTCTTCTGTGGCTGCAATTATGTGGTCTGTAAACCATTTGATCATGTACTGGTCAAGTTGGGGTTGATATTTTAGCTCTTCTCTGCATCCGGTTTGGAAATTAGTTGACTTTTCCCGGTTGTTATGAGTAAGGGGAAGTGATTCCTGCCACAGAGGTCATCTAGAGCTTGCCAAGAGGAATCAAGTTTTGGCGTTACATATAGTCAAGTAAGTATTGTGCGGTGAGTGTTGTTTAGGCTGCATAAGGAGGTTTTTCCTAAGAAGTTCTGTATTACTTGGCCTCTGACATTTGTATGGTTATTTCCCCATAGAGGGTTGGGAGAAGAAAATTGGACAGTTAATTCTAATTCATGGCAACCTAGATGGTGTATATATAGGATATCAAACATGTAAGACTTGAATGTAAGTGCTCAGCAGTGAAAACCCATGCCATGAAGCTCGCGCCACACCATTTTTGTGCTGATGGTAATGCCAGAGGAGGTTTGTGTCAGCAGAGCATTGGTGACTTTTATGCACTATGCACATCAGCACTTCATGACCCCACTCTGTATCTTTACATGGTCTGCCACTTCATGGCTGAGTTGATATGGCTCCTAAACACTTCCACTTTTCAGTAATACCACTCATAGTTCATCGTGAAATATAAGAAAGAAGAAATTTTACAAACTGACTTGTTGCAGTAGTGGCATCCTATTACAGTACCAGACTTGAATTCAATGGGCTTTAAAATGACCCTTTCTTTTACAAATGTGTGTGAAGACAGACTCTGGGTAAGAGCCAACTGAGGAGATGTTATCTACAGGGACAGTATCTTCAGTAGAAAGGATGATAGCACATACCCCCCTTCACACACACACACACACAAACACACACAGTAGTGTAGATTAACTGAAAATGACTGCCATGTAAGTCACCTGAGATGCCATGGGGCCAACCACAAGAGCTGCCACAATGCTGGACCAAGGAATCCTTTTTAGGAAGACATCTGACACGTGTGTATTATCAGGGCGTAGATCAGGGATGCAGGATATCTTGGGCTACAACCCAGCTTCTTTGCTCTGGGCCATACCCCTCCTTATCAGTCAGGTACTGACGATGAAGATGTCCCCCTCTACTTCTTTAGTAACCATTAGCTACCAATGGACAGTGTAAGCAGTGGCACTCTCTATGACAGCAGTTATGGTGGTAACTTATTAGACGTGGCCTCTTCAATGGACCAGGGACAACAGGCATAAGCGATATCCTTGATTCTTTAACTACCAAGAACAACCCAATGTGTTTAGGCTGTAACCTCCTACTCTACTCAGCAAACCTGAATTCCTTTGTCCCCACTACCATGATCAGCTTGGGCCTTGGATTTATGCAGCACTCAATCGATATGCTGAAGAATGCTTTTCTAGACCTCCCATTATAGCCCATAAGACAAAATCAAGCCCAATCAGACTGATTCTTACAAAAGTAAAGTTGCAAGTGTTAAGGCTTTTGGTTAGCTTAAACTAACAGAAACTTCCAACCCCCTATATCCTCAGGGATGTCAATATCCTGAAACAATAGTAAAAAAGTTTCAGCTATTTCAAATTCTGTGGGTAAACTGGGAAAAAGGAATAAATCTTACCTCTGGAGAATTTGTCCACTACTGTGAATACAGTCCCTGGTTCATTAAAAATGGACAACATCTGGACCAGAGACATGCTGGAAAGGTTTTGGGTGTTTTACGTTGTGAACAGATGGAACAAGAAGCTACAAACTGGTGCAAATCAGATAACAAATCTTCTACCAATAAATCTGCTAGGGGTGAGTCTTACCGGAGTGACTCAAGGGGAGAGCGGAATGAGCCCAAGATATCAAGAGTCTTTAAAGGGATCGCTGCATCTGGATTGCTGGAGATTTTTCATTCAACGGCGAGCCGTAGCGGTTAAGGCACAGGACTAGTAATCCAAAGATTTACAAAATCAACAAAATCAAACTGAAACCTATGCCATGAAGCTCCTGGTGCACAGTTTTTGTGCTGATGTTAAAGCCAGATGAGGTTTGGAACTCATTGAGTCTGCAGTGTTGGAGACTATTATGCTCTGTGTGCCCTAACACTTAATGACCCCACTCTGTAACTTTACGTGGTCTGCCACTTTGTGGCCGAGTTGCTATGGTTCCTAAACACTGCCACTTATCAGTAATATCACTCACATTTGATTATAGAATATACAGCCTAAAATCAAAATCAACTGGCAGTTAAACTTAACATACAAGTGATTTTCTGTTACTTTAGTAAAGAACTGATGGACATGAGCAACATAGGATTTGAAATCAGGTCTCCAGCTGGGGATGTGTGTGGATGAATGAAACCTTAATCCAGGGCTTCTTGAATGTAGTAAAGGGTAAATTTTAGGTATACGTGGTATAGCTCCATAGAGTTCTATAGTGCAATCATAGGAATGCCGAAGTATTAGTTTGGTTGCTTTCCTCTTACTGAACACTTCCTTAAGATCTGTATATTTAGGGAAATTACTATTTGACTATCAGATTAGGCACTATCACTAGGGGTGGAGGAGACAGCAACTTTGGCAATATATAGGCAGTTAGTATAGCAGTATGGGCACCAAGACATTAATTCTTGTTCAGATTTAGAGATGTGTTTTTTTTTTTCAACAAAGAGGGGCCTAGGAAAACAATACTCAGAGAAGCCAATATCCAGGGCACTAGTCAACACCTTAATGTGTTAATTTATCTCAGCAATGACACTAGTGTCCATGGTATCCCAATCCAAAGCTAACAGCAACAAAGAAGCCTTTAAATATTGCACAGGTTAATCTGGAGTGGAAGTTTCTTTCAGCACTGGAGTTAATGCTGGAACCACAAAGTGTTTGGACAGAACAGTTTTACTGGCAGGAGTTGGTTACCTACTCCTTTGTGGGAATACTTATCACAATCTTTCAAAAAGTCAGCACCTATGGCCTGTGTGGACGTGCCTGACTGTACCGTAAAAAGCAAGAAGCCTTGCCGCAATACAAGCACAGACCTCCATAAAACCTTCAAAGCCTCTGTTCTTTGGAGAGACAAGTAACATCACACAGCATAAGGACAGTCTGTCTTAAACAGAAGCTCTGGAGCTAATTCCTGCAGTCTTAGAGCTTTAACAAAACTGAGGCCTAGTTGTAGCCACAAATCTCTAGCTTTATTTTTCATATAGTAAATAATCAAGGCACATGGCAAGATATATAAAAGAGTCTAGATGTAGGCCCTAGTATCTACACACTAATTCAGAAAGCTCATCAGCATTGAAAGTGTTATGAAACATAACTAATGGAGATGGTTTATTTTAACCACTGCTAGCAGCTAACATACATACAAATACAACAGCATAATCAGCTAAAATGAAATGAAATTTATATTTATTTGTATAGTGTTTTTACAATAGATATTGTTTCAAAGCAACTAAACAAAAAACCAGGACAACCTCTGATTAGCAAGCTGAGGCCAACAGTGGCAAAAAAGGAAGAAAGCCTTTGAGGAACCAGACAACAGGACCTTTTCTCTTTGGGTGGCCTGATGGATAATTGAGTTCACTACCTTGTGATTAAATATACTAGATATACAGTACTGTGCAAAAGTTTTAGACAGTTGTGGAAAAATGCTGCAAAGTAAGAATGCTCTTAAAAATAGAAGTGGTAATAGTTTATTTTTGTCAATTAACAAAATGCAAAGTTTATGAACAAAAAAGAAATCTAAATCAAATCAATATTTGGTGTGACCACTCTTTGCCTTCAAAACAGCATCAACTCTTCTAGGTACACTTGCACACAGTTTTTGAAGCAACTTGGCAAGGAGGTTGTTTGAAACATCTTGGAGTACTAACCATAGATATATGTGTATGTAGGGTTGCTTAAATCCTTTTGTGTCTTAATGTAATTTCAGACAAACTTCAGACAGACAGAGATCAGGGCTCTGTGGGGGCAATATCATCACTTCCAGGACTCATTGTTCTTCATTAGACTAAAGATAGTTCTTGATGACATTGGCTCCAAAATCTATTTTGTAGCAGGAAATGACCCCAAACATACAGCCAATCAAACACCTCTCTGATGGTATTGCACGATGTATAAGTATCTGCCTGTATTTCTTAGCATTGAGGACACTACTAATCCTGACCAAATCCCCCAACTCCATTTGAAATGCAACCCCAAACTTGCAAAGAACCTTCATGCATCACTCTTGACTATAGACACTCATTATTGTACCGCTTTCCAACCCTTTGGCTTCTGTACTGCCAAATATTTTAGATTTTGACTCATCACTCCAGTGCACCTGCTACCATTCTTCTGCACCCCAGTCCCTACGTTTTCATGCATGGTTTAGTCACTTGGACTTGTTTCCATGTTAAAGATATTGCTTTTGGCCACAATTCTTCTATGAAGACCACTTCTGGCCAGACTTCTCTGAATAGTAGATGGGTGTACCTAGGTCCCACTGGTTTCTGCCAGTTATGAGCTGATGGCACTGCTGTCTTCCATTTGCTGTACAAATTTACCTTGCCCGATCACTGCATCTACTGTCCTCAAACGCTGCCCATTTCTTTGTGCTTCTTCAAAAGAGCTTGAACATCTTGAAACCCTGGTCTGCTTTAAAATCTTTGCCTGGGAGAGACCTTGCTGATGCAGTATAACAAATTTGTGTCTTGTTGCTGCACTTAGCCTTGCCATGATGTATGACCTGTGACGTCAAACTTTCTTCCACAACCTCACTTGTAGCAGAGTTTGGCTATCACCTGTTTGATATAATTGGTTAATCATCCTACAAACACCCTGACCTTGTGCAGGTGTACCTAGAAGAATTGATGCTAGTTTGAAGGCAAATTGTAGTCAAATCAAATATTGATTTGATTCAGATTGACACTTCTATTTACAACTATTGACACTTCTACAGTATTTAAAAAAAAAAAAAAAAAAAAAAGTATAACTTTGCGTCATTTTTTCCCACACCTGCCTAAAACTAAAATTATTTCTAACAAAGGTTACAGCAAGTAAAAAGTATAAAGAATTTTATCCAAGTTTATCACTACATCACTACCATTTATATGGTTTAGACAAAATTTCTCCACATGATCTACCTTTATTAGGGTGCTCAAAACATTTTTTAACTCACTGAGAAAACTAATGTAGAAATTGAATTATGGATGAGCCAAGCAGCTGTGGCACCAGCAAGCACCATATCAGTAAGATTACAAAATAAATTTGTGACTGGTCCAAGCTAGGTGAAGATCACTGAAAGTCCTGAAGTAAAACTCCATGACACTTGTCCACATTACAATCAAACTTATGGAGTTTGCTAATCTGGAATAGATGAGTAGAAGGAACAAAAAAAACTGGACAATAAATCAGGTGATATTTTTGAAGCTAAGACAGAAATACCTTGTTATTAAGCCTTAAGCTCCTTTAGGCTATTGCAAATGAGTGTAAACTGTTCCCTGTGTTCATTCTGCTGTTGAGAAAGAGTACCCACACACAGAGATGGTCTCAAAAAGTTGTTTGTGCTGATCCAGCACTTGACCCTGGGTATTCACAGCAGTGTTTAAATTTTCTAAAGGCAAGTCTGCATAGAGGCTAACTATTTCTGCAATCCACAAAAAGGGGAATAAGGAGGTAGATAAAATGACTAACCAGAATTACATTAGAAACAACTAGCCAGGAACAAAAACCAGGAGTAATAGCTGACAGGTATAACAAGGAAAATCCAATCAGAGAGTGGTAAACAAAGCTAAAGTCAAATAATCAAAGGCAACCAAAGCATAAAGACGTTAGGCAAAAATCATGAACATGCAAACAAACAGACAAAAAGCAAAACTGGCAAAACAGAAAACACTATGTACACACTAATAAAAGAAAACAGGCTATACTTGGTGAAGAAACAAACCAAAACAGTGTACATATGGAGAAAAGTGGAACCAGGTTAAAACCATCAGAAATCTGGTGGTGATGAATAAGGAAGTGTGTCAGGATTGGTGGAATGAGGGAAATCAGGGGACATTCTCAGCAATGGGTAAGAGTCCACTGCAGTGTCTGAGGACTTACAGTCGACAGGGGCAGTATCTTTGATGGAAAAGCATTACAGAAAAAAATGCTTTTTTTTGTCATTTTATTGTAATTTATAAATAAACAGTTTAATTCAAAAGTATATTCATATAAAGGTTTTTAGATTTTTGGATAGTGGTGTGCGATCCGATACCAAGTAAATACAGCAAAGTGCATAAGGTGCGTCCGTACTTTATGTATGTATAGTTTACACTATTATTTCCATAAAATTGACCCTGTTTCTGTATCTGCAAAGCAAAGTATTCAAAAACTTACAATCTTACAATGCCTACCAATGTACTGATGTCTGTTAGGATTATAACAACATGACGGTACCACAACAAAACACAGCAGAGCAGGAGGGGAGGAGCGAGGTGTGCATGTAAGATATGAGTGGAGTCGTGTCTGTACACACATGGTCTTTACTTTCTGATGAAACGGGAGAAACGTGCCTAATGTAGCGGAGAAAAAGTGAAACTAAAGTATCGATCCCATAACACTAGTATCGATCCGATACCAATACCAACGTTGGTATTGATAATATCGATATTTGGATCGATCCGCCCACCACTATTTTTGGATTTACATATTGCCAACAGAAACCCAGGATAAGAAATAATAAAGCATTTAACTAAAACACCTTTAACGTTAGTTCCCCATGGAAAATGCAAATAATGGAAAAAAACACTTTACATTTACTTTAACTTTTATTTGATTGCAGATAGGATGAACCTGCGATATTTCATGTTTTGTCTGCTCAACTTCATTTCATTTATTAATAAACATCCATTCCTGCATTTCAGGCCTGCAACACATTCAAAAATAAGTTGGGACAGTAATGCATTTACCACTTTGTAATGTTGTTGTTCCTTTTCACCACACTTAAAAGACGTTTTGACACCGAGGATACCAAGTGATTTAATGTTTCAGCTTTTATTTTGTCCCATTCTTCCTGCAAACACGTCTTAAGATGTCACATTTTCCGTTTCAAAATTCTCCACACATTCTCTATTGGGAACAGGTCAGGACTGTAGGCAGGCCAGTCCAGTACCCGTACCCTCTTCCTCTGCAGCCATGCCTTTGTAATGTGTGCAGCATGTGGTTTTGCATTGTCTTGTTGAAAAATGCATGGACGTCCCTGGAAAAGATGATGTCTTGAAGGCAGCATATGTTGCTCTAAATTCTCAATGTACTTTTCTGCATTAATGCCGCCATCACAGAAGTGTAAATGACCTTTGCCAGGGGCACTGACACATCTCTATACCATGACAGACCCTGGCTTTTGGACTGAATAGTCCTTTTTGTTTTTGGCCCAGAGAACACAGCGTCCATTTTTTCCAAAAAAGACTTGGATTGCTGATTCATCTGACCACAATACACGTTTCCACTGTGTGATGGTCCATCCTAGATGTCCATTCATGTAACTCTGTATTGTAGAGCTTGACAAAGGTTTGCCAAAGTAATCCCTTGCCCATGTGGTTATATCAGCTATTGTTGAGTGGTGGTTCTTGATGCAGTGCCATCTGAATGATGGAAGATCACGGGCGTTCAGCTTAAGCTCACTCACTTGGCCTTTACGCACTAAAAATTCCTCCTGATTCCTTAAATCGTTTAATGATATTATGCACTGTAGATGGACAAATATGCAAATCCCTTCCAATATTTCTCAGAGGTTCATTGTTTTTAAACATTTTAATCATTTTCTCACACATTTGTTGACAAACTGGAGATCATCTGATCATCTTTGCTCATCAAAGACTCAGTCTTTCCTGGAAGCTGCTTTTGTACCAAACCATGATTACAATCACCTGTTGACGTCATCTGTTTGGAATCACATCATTATTTAGTTTTTCCACCTCATTACAAGCCCTAAATTTCCCCCATCCCAACTTTTTTTGGAATGTGTTGCAGGCCTGAAATGCAGGACTGAAGGTCTGTTAATAAATGAAATGAAGTTGAGCAGATAAAACATGAAATATCTCAGGTTCATTCTGTCTGCAATCAAATAAAAGTCAAAGTAAATGTAAGGAACACTGCATTTTTATTTTATTTGCATGTTCCATACTGTCCCAACTTTTTCTGATTTGGGGTTATATTTGATTGTTCTAAATATTGCCAAAGCCAAATGAAACAGAATTATTAATACAATGTGATTAAAGCAAGTGTAATATAAAACTAAGAAAGCAGCAAAATACAATTTAAATAGATAGCAGATAAGTAGACAAGTAAATTTTCTGTACTCACATAAAGACAGAGATAGACATCTAAACTGACACTGTGTAATAAAAGTGGAGTTTATAAGTGCTCTGGAATACTCCCGCTACTGGCCACTTTATTAGATTAGCTATGCTAACTTGCCTGGAGGTTCAAATAAAGAAGTTTGTAATAAATGTATGAAATTTCTTTTAAACGGTGCAATTGTAGTATATATGCCATTTTACTTCAATAAATTAAATTCAACAATTATGATTCAGCATGATTTAGCAGGAAAAGTCCTTTGCGAGTTTGACAAAGGACAAATTGTGATGGCTAGACGACTGGGTCAGAGCATCTCCAGAACTGTAGCTCTTGTGGAGTGTTCCTGGTCTATCAAAAGAAAGGAATAGTGGTAAACCAGCAACAGGGGTATTGGCGGCCAAGGCTCATTGATGTGCGTCAGGAGCAAAGCCTGGCCCATGTGGTCCGATCAGGCAGTGTGATGCTTTGGGCAATGTTCTGCTGGGAAACCTTGGGTCCTGCCATCCATGTGGATGTTACTTTGACACGTACCACCTACCTAAGCATTGGTGTAGACCAAGGACACCCTTTCATGGAAACGGTATTCCCTGATGGCTGTGGCCTCTTTCAGCAGGATAATGCACCCTGCCACAAAGCAAAAATGGTTCAGGAAGGGTTTGAGGAGCACAACAATGAGTTTGAGGTGTTGACTTGGCCTCCAAATTCCCCAGATCTCAGTCCAGTCGAGCATCTGTGGGATGTGCTGGACAAACAAGTCCGATCCATGGAGGCCCCACCTCACAACTTACAGGAGTTAAAGGATCTGCTGCTGACATCTTGGTGCCAGATACCACAGCACACCTACAGGGGTCTAGTGGAGTCCATGCCTCGATGGGTCAGGGCTGTTTTGGCAGCAAAAGGTGAACCAAAACAATATTAGGAGGGTGGTCATAAATGTTATGCCTGATCAGTGTATATCACATTGTAAATAATTAGTCACACTGTAAATAAGGACACATTAAAATTAATAGTAGACTGAGGTATGTACTGTTTTTATTGTCGTTCTTTTCTTTGACAATTTATTATAAATAATTATTATAAATTAGAAAGCTGATAGTTGCAACTTGCTTCTCATTTATTTCCTTCACATGCATTTATAAGTTGAGCATAATAAAAGCCCTAGGCTTTTTACCACTACTGTCACCTAAACCCTGCACAGGTTTCCAGTCATGATAATCTTTTTGTACTGTTCCTGACAGTGTTTTGCATCTGTTTTCAGAGTAGATTAGAAGATGGCACAGCTAAGCCATGAGCAGTCACCTAGCATGTCAAAACAAAGCTATAAAACAATAACTGAGGTGTAACTGAAACTGACTCATACAGTGTATCACAAAAGTGAGTACACCCCTCACATTTCTGCAGATATTTAAGTATATCTTTTCATGGGACAACACTGACAAAATGACACTTTGACACAATGAAAAGTAGTCTGTGTGCAGCTTATATAACAGTGTAAATTTATTCTTCCCTCAAAATAACTCAATATACAGCCATTAATGTCTAAACCACTGGCAACAAAAGTGAGTACACCCCTAAGAGACTACACCCCTAAATGTCCAAATTGAGCAATGCTTGTCATTTTCCCTCCAAAATGTCATGTGATTTGTTAGTGTTACTAGGTCTCAGGTGTGCATAGGGAGCAGGTGTGTTCAATTTAGTAGTACAGCTCTCACACTCTCTCATACTGGTCACTGAAAGTTCCAACATGGCACCTCATGGCAAAGAACTCTCTGAGGATCTTAAAAGACGAATTGTTGCGCTACATGAAGATGGCCAAGGCTACAAGAAGATCGCCAACACCCTGAAACTGAGCTGCAGCACAGTGGCCAAGATCATCCAGCGTTTTAAAAGAGCAGGGTCCACTCAGAACAGACCTCGCGTTGGTCGTCCAAAGGAGCTGAGTGCACGTGCTCAGCGTCACATCCAACTGCTGTCTTTGAAAGATAGGCGCAGGAGTGCTGTCAGCATTGCTGCAGAGATTGAAAAGGTGGGGGGTCAGCCTGTCAGTGCTCAGACCATACGCCGCACACTACATCAAATTGGTCTGCATGGCTGTCACCCCAGAAGGAAGCCTCTTCTGAAGTCTCTACACAAGAAAGCCCGCAAACAGTTTGCTGAAGACATGTCAACAAAGGACATGGATTACTGGAACCATGTCCTATGGTCTGATGAGACCAAGATTAATTTGTTTGGTTCAGATGGTCTCAAGCATGTGTGGCGGCAATCAGGTGAGGAGTACAAAGAGAAGTGTGTCATGCCTACAGTCAAGCATGGTGGTGGGAATGCCATGGTCTGGGGCTGCATGAGTGCAGCAGGTGTTGGGGAGTTACATTTCATTGAGGGACACATGAACTCCAATATGTACTGTGAAATA
Organism: Trichomycterus rosablanca; assembly: GCF_030014385.1. Classification (NCBI taxonomy): domain Eukaryota; kingdom Metazoa; phylum Chordata; class Actinopteri; order Siluriformes; family Trichomycteridae; genus Trichomycterus; species Trichomycterus rosablanca. Next base: position 14,988,964 of record NC_086000.1, on the reverse strand, counting down.
CTGAAGCAGAGCATGATCCCCTCCCTCCGGAAACTGGGTCGCAGGGCAGTGTTCCAGCATGATAATGACCCCAAACACACCTCTGAGACGACCACTGCTTTATTGAAGAGGCTGAGGGTAAAGGTGATGGACTGGCCAAGCATGTCTTTAGACCTAAACCCAATAGAACATCTTTGGGGCATCCTCAAGCGGAAGGTGGAGGAGCGCAAAGTCTCGAATATCCGCCAGCTCCGTGATGTCGTCATGGAGGAGTGGAAAAGCATTCCAGTGGCAACCTGTGAAGCTCTGGTAAACTCCATGCCCAGGAGAGTTAAGGCAGTTCTGGGAAATAATGGTGGCCACACAAAATATTGACACTTCAGGAACTTTCACTAAGGGGTGTACTCACTTTTGTTGCCGGTGGTTTAGACATTAATGGCTGTATATTGAGTTATTTTAAGGGAAGAATAAATTTACACTGTTATATAAGCTGCACACAGACTACTTTTCATTGTGTCAAAGTGTCATTTTGTCAGTGTTGTCCCATGAAAAGATATACTTAAATATCTGCAGAAATGTGAGGGGTGTACTCACTTTTGTGATACACTGTACTTGGTTCATCAGGGTTGTCAGTCATACATTAGTCATTACATGTGTACTCTCTACAATGGGGAATAAATTTAGTCCAGGTAGCAGCAGAGTGTCTGAATAAAGCTGCTTCCATTATTATCATTCATTCATTTATTGTAGGTTTTTCAACTGGGTCTAGTTCATTGGACAAAAGGCAGGAATCAACTGGACAGGTCACTAGTCCATCACAGGACACACAAACACAAACTGAAGGGAAGCTGTAGCCTAGTGGTTAAGGTACTGGATTAGTAATTGGAAGATTGTCGGTTTAAGCCACACCACTGCCAGGTTGCCACTGTTGGGCTCTTGAGCAAGGCCCCTAAGCCTCAATTGCTTAGATTGTATACCGCTTTGGATAAAAGCGTCTGCTTAATGCCAACAATGTAAATGTGTTCTCTGTTGGCCAGTAAAATTCTCAATGAATAAACACACACAGGGAATTTTTGTAACTCCAATTGGCCTGAATGTTTTGTGGAAGGACCCCAGAAAACCCAGAGGAAACCTGTATGGACACAGGGAGATCATGCAAACTGCACAAAGGACCCTGGTTGTCCGGCTGAGAAATCAAATTCATGCCCTTCTTGCTGTGAGTGGCCAGCACTACCCACTGCACCACTGTGCCCTTCTGATGTAATATTATTTACAACAATATATTTGATATATTTGATAGCCCACAGCCCTACCCACTAGGCTACCACTGTCCCCCTGATTAAATATACATAACCTGAATAAATTGCATTCAGAAATGGTATATGAATAGGCTCTTTTTATGACATCTGTCTTAGCACAAACACAGTAGTTCAACAGAAGTACCCAACTGTAATTTTGATATGTTTGAAATTTGATGGTCTGGTCAGGGTTTTTTGTGGGCTTGGGAATGCTTGGTGGCGCCCATCTCCTCTCCAAGCATGACCACAGTCAAATTCCTCCTACACGATGGCTCGCCTTGGTCGTGAGCATGTGGCCGTTGTAGGTCGCAAGGACCTCATCCACCTACACTGGGCGGTCCTTCCATTCTGGAAGTCATACGCCCTGAGGTGCTATCACCCCTCATGCGACAGGTATTACTGGGTTACATGGTACCAGTAGCAGGGAATAACCCTGGCAGGGAAGAACCCTGACCAGACCATCAAATTTCAAACATATCAAAATTACAGTTGGGTACTTCTATTGAACTACTGTGTTTGTGCTAAGACAGATGTCATAAAAAGAGCCTATTCATATACCATTTCTGAATGCAATTTATTCAGGTTATGTATATTTAATCAGGGGGACAGTGGTAGCCTAGTGGGTAGGGCTTTGGGCTATCAAATCAAAGGTTGATCACTGTTGGGCCCTTGAGCAAGGCCCTTAACCCTCTCTGCTTCAGGGGTGCTATACAATGGCTGACCCTGTGCTCTGACCCAGCTTCCAAACAAGCTAGAATATGCGAAGAAAGAATTTCGTTGTACAGTACATCTGTATACACCAATCAGCCACAACATTAAAACCCACCTCCTTGTTTCTACACTCACTGTTCATTTTATCAGCTCCACTTACCATATAGAAGCACTTTGTAGTTTTACAATTACTGACTGTAGTCCATTTGTTTCTCTGCATGCTTTGTTAGCCCCCTTTCATGCTGTTCTTCAATGGTAAGGACTCTCCCAGGACCACTACAGAGTAGGTATTATTTGGGTGGTGGATAATTCTCAGCACTGCAGTGACACTGACATGGTGGTGGTGTGTTAGTGTGTGTTGTGCTGGTATGAGTGGATAAGACACAGCAGTACTGATGGAGTTTTTAAACACCTCACTGTCACTGATGGATTGAGAATAGTCCACCAGCCAACAGCATCCCATGGGCAGCGTCCTGTGACCACTGATGAAGGTCTAAAAGATGACCAATTCAAACAGCATCAATAGATGAGCGATCGTCTATGACTTTACATCTACAAGGTGGACCAACTAGGTAGGAGTGTCAAATAGAGTGGAAAGTGAGTGGACACGGTATTTAAAAACTCCAGCAGTGCTGCTGTGTCTGATCCACTCATACCTGCACAACACACAATAACACACCACCACCGTGTCAGTGTCACTGCAGTGCTGAGAATGATCCACCACCTACATAATACCTGCTCTGTGGTGGTCCTCTGGGGGTCCTGATGTAGAGAAATAGATGGACTACAGTCAGTAATTGTAGAACTACAAAGTGCTTCTACAGTGTATCACAAAAGTGAGTACACCCCTCACATTTCTGCAAATATTTTATTATATCTTTTCATGGGACAACACTATAGAAATAAAACTTGGATATAAGTTAGAGTAGTCAGTGTACAACTTGTATAGCAGTGTAGATTTACTGTCTTCTGAAAATAACTCAACACACAGCCATTAATGTCTAAATGGCTGGCAACATAAGTGAGTACACCCCACAGTGAACATGTCCAAATTGTGCCCAAAGTGTCAATATTTTGTGTGACCACCATTATTATCCAGCACTGCCTTAACCCTCCTGGGCATGGAATTCACCAGAGCTGCACAGGTTGCTACTGGAATCCTCTTCCACTCCTCCATGATGACATCACGGAGCTGGTGGATGTTAGACACCTTGAACTCCTCCACCTTCCACTTGAGGATGTGCCACAGGTGCTCAATTGGGTTTAGTCCATCACATTTACCTTCAGCTTCTTCAGCAAGGCAGTTGTTATCTTGGAGGTTGTGTTTGGGGTCGTTATCCTGTTGGAAAACTGCCATGAGGCCCAGTTTTTGAAGGGAGGGGATCATGCTCTGTTTCAGAATGTCACAGTACATGTTGGAATTCATGTTTCCCTCAATGAACTGCAGCTCCCCAGTGCCAGCAACACTCATGCAGCCCAAGACCATGATGCTACCACCACCATGCTTGACTGTAGGCAAGATACAGTTGTCTTGGTACTTCTCACCAGGGCGCCGCCACACATGCTGGACACCATCTGAGCCAAACAAGTTTATCTTGGTCTCGTCAGACCACAGGGCATTCCAGTAATCCATGTTCTTGGACTGCTTGTCTTCAGCAAACTGTTTGCGGGCTTTCTTGTGCGTCAGCTTCCTTCTGGGATGACGACCATGCAGACCGAGTTGATGCAGTGTGCGGCGTATGGTCTGAGCACTGACAGGCTGACCTCCCACGTCTTCAACCTCTGCAGCAATGCTGGCAGCACTCATGTGTCTACTTTTTAAAGCCAACCTCTGGATATGACGCCGAACACGTGGACTCAACTTCTTTGGTCGACCCTGGCGAAGCCTGTTCCGAGTGGAACCTGTCCTGGAAAACCGCTGTATGACCTTGGCCACCATGCTGTAGCTCAGTTTCAGGGTGTTAGCAATCTTCTTATAGCCTAGGCCATCTTTGTGGAGAGCAACAATTCTATTTCTCACATCCTCAGAGAGTTCTTTGCCATGAGGTGCCATGTTGAATATCCAGTGGCCAGTATGAGAGAATTGTACCCAAAACACCAAATTTAACAGCCCTGCTCCCCATTTACACCTGGGACCTTGACACATGACACCAGGGAGGGACAACGACACATTTGGGCACAATTTGGACATGTTCACTGTGGGGTGTACTCACTTATGTTGCCAGCTATTTAGACATTAATGGCTGTGTGTTGAGTTATTTTCAGAAGACAGTAAATCTACACTGCTATACAAGCTGTACACTGACTACTCTAAGTTATATCCATTTCATGTCTATAGTGTTGTCCCATGAAAAGATATAATGAAATATTTGCAGAAATGTGAGGGGTGTACTCACTTTTGTGATACACTGTATATGGTAAGTGGAGCTGATAAAATGGACAGTAAGTGTAGAAACAAGGAGGTGGTTTTAATATTATGGCTGATCAGTGTATGAATATATGACAAATAAAGCATTCTACTAATAAGGTTCTAAATGCTGTGAGCAATGTTAGAAACTGGCAACTAAGCATTAAATAGCAATAGACATTTACTACTGAGCCTAAGGACAAACACCAACTTTTACACAAACATCTGGTGCTCCAATCCACCTGCATTCTAAGCAAATGAGCACATTTAATCACCTTGTTAATGAGCAACTTCTGACAGTGTTATTAAAAAGAAGCAACAATGTGATGAATGCACTTTTCCTTCCTGTGCACATTAAATTCAGTTAATTAAGAACCTTGCACAAAGTACAAAGTTTTTTGCTGCTTGCATCCACCCCACACTCATTAAGGAGAGCCAAGAACTAGCATGTACCCCCTTTTGAAACTTCTACAGGCACTATTTATTTATTTATTAGTATTTTAACATCATGTCTTACACTTTGGTTACATTCATGACAGGACAGGTAATTACTGGTTACACAAGATTCATCAGTTCAAGTATTTAATGTCACACAGACATGGACAATTTAGTATATCCAGTTCACCTCACTTGTATGTCTTTGGACTGTGGGAGGAAGCTGGACCTCCCGGAGGAAACCCTTGCAGACACAGGGAGAACATGCTAACTGTACACAGAAAGAAGGACCCAGACCGCTTCACCTGGGAATCAAACCCAGTGTCCCCAAAGGCACTAACTGTTTCTTTACATCAGCCAGCAGTGGATTCTCATAAAAAGCCCCTCTATACATTTTCTGCCAATGATTTATACAGTGGGGAAAATAAGTATTTGATCCCCTGCTGATTTTGTAAGTTTACCCCCTTACGAAGACTTGAACAGTCTATAATTTTTATTCTGGGCTGACCTCACCTTTCTCAGAATCATTCTTACCCCACCAGGTGAGATCTTGCATGGAGCTCCAGAGCGAGGGCGATTGACTGTGATCTTGTATTTCTTCCATTTTCGAATTATCGCGCCAACAGTGGTCTCTTTCTCACCAAGCTTCTTGCTGATGGTCTTATAGCCCATTCCAGCCTTGTGCAGGTCTACAATCTTGTCCCTGACGTCCTTTGATAGCTCTTTGGTCTTGCCCATGGTGGTCGAGTGATTTGAATGGAAGAAACTGATTCTGTGACAGGAGTCTTTTATACAGGGACAGGACTAATTTGTGTGCCTCATGGGCACATAACCGGTCTGTGGGGGTCAGAATTCTTGCTGGTTGGTAGGGGATCAAATACTTATTTCCCTTAATTAAATACAAATTAATTTATAACCTTTATTTAATGTTTTTTTTTCTGGATTTTTTGTTGATATTCTGTCTCTCTCTGTCTGCCTTTGTAAGGGGGTAACCTTACAAAATCAGCAGGGGATCAAATACTTATTTTCCCCAGTGTGTATATATATACGTATATATGTACTTTGTATGTACTGAGCACTCTTTTCCCCGTCTCTGTGCAGGCGCCATCAATCAGCCAGCAGAGGTCATAATTGCACCAGTCATGAGAGAGACCCCATCCGACTTAGTCCCGCCCATATCTAAACAACAGGCCAATCGTTGTTCATGTGGCCGCTCAGCCTAGCCAGCAGGCAGAGCTGACATTCAATACCCAGTGCCCCCTAAGGCACTGTTTCTTTACATCAGCCAGCAGTGGATTCTCATAAAAAGTCCGTCCACACTTTTCCTGCCAATGATTTATATATATATTTTGTTTATGCATTTTCTCCCCTTTTAGCGCGTCCAATTGCCCGATTGCTTCATGCTTCCGCTCCACCAATGCTGATCCCTGCTCTTATTGAGGAGAATGAAGCTAACCCACGTCCCCTCCGACACGTGGGCAGCATGTCGTATGCATTTCATCACCTACACTTTGATGAGTGCAGTGCAGCTCAGCACTGTGTCCGGAGAGACACACCCCGAGAGCACTCTTTTCCCCGTCTCTGTGCAGGCGCCATCAATCAGCCAGCAGAGTTTGTAATTGCACCAGTCATGAGAGAGAGAGAGACCCCATCCGACTTAGTTCCGCCCATATCTGAACAACAGGCCAAAAGTTGTTCATGTGGCCGCTCAGGCTAGCCGGTGTATTCAAGATCCCAGCTCTGGTTCCAGCGTGTGTTTTTACTGCTGTGCCACCTGAGCGGCTTCCTGCCAATGATTGACAGGACAGCATAAATCAGTAGCATGGCTGAGGTTTGAACTTGAGAGCTTGAGGCAATCGGTCAGAAAGAATCTTCAATCAGAATTGTTTTTTCCTCTTTTTGTTGCCTGTTGTCTAGCTTCTGACAGCTTCATTTAAGTAGTCACTATTCTTCCGGTGTGAAATGAACCCTAAACCAAGGCCTGTGAGAAAAGTTAAACTTATGTTGCACAGTATTTACACTTAAGTTACACCAATCAACCATAACATTAAAACCACCTCCTTGTTTCTACACACATTTTATTAGCTCCACTTACCATAAAGAAGCACTTTGTAGTTCTACAATTACTGACTGTAGTCCATCTGTTTCTCTGCATACTTTTTTTTAGCCTGTTTTTACCTTGTTCCTTAATGGTCAGGACCCCCACAGGACCACTACAGAATAGGTATCATTTGGCTGCTGGAGTTTTTAAACACCTCACTATCACTGCTGGACTGAGAATAGTCCACCAACCAAAAATATCCAGCCAACAGCGTGGGCAGCATCCTTTGACCATTGATGAAGGTCTAGAAGATCAGAACTTAAAGAGCAGCAATAGATGAGTGATCGTCTCTAACTTTACATCTACAAGGTGGACCAACTAGGTAGGAGTGTCTAATAGAGTGGACAGTGAGTGGACACGGTATTTAAAAACTCCAGCAGTGCTGCTGTGTCTGATCCACTCATACCAGCACAACACACACTAACACACCACCACCATGTCAGTGTCACTGCAGTGCTGAGAATGATCCACTTTCCAAATAATATTGATGCTACACCTGCTCTGTCTGTAGTGGTCCTGGGGAGGTCCTGACCATTGAAGAACAGCATGAAAGGGGGCTAACAAAGCATGCAGAGAAACAGATGGAATACAGTCAGTAATTGTAGAACTACAGAGTGCTTCTATATGGTAAGCTGATAAAATGGACAGTGTGTGTAAAAACAAGGTGGTTTTAATGTTATGGCTGATCATGTTCATGTTTCTAATACATTCATTTCCAGGTGGAAGCAGTGGTAACATTGGTTGTGCATTAAGGTAAAAGTGAAGAACAGCAGAGGTGCACGCTTATGAGAGAAATGTGTTTAACAGCCCGCAGGAGGCGATTGCGCAAAATCTACAACTTTGTTGATTGCTAGTGGGACTTGGCAGGAGTATGCCAGCTACTCGGGGGATTGTTTGAGAGGAGCTGGCAGAGGTCCACACCTGGAGTAAATCAGCACAGTCAGAGAGCAACAACAGCTAGTGAAAAGGTGGAGGGAGGGTTGTAGAGTAGAAAATAATAAATGATCCAAAGAAAAGTTGAAAGTTAGGTAATGGTGAAACAAGTAGACACTAAATAACACTCTTGTGCCTATTACAATTTGCCTCAAATCCTTCTTCATCATGAGACATATAAAGCTGGGATTTATAGGTAATTTAATATCTCAGTTTGCCCATTCATTAACTCTTGGCACTTAAGGAACTGGATTATGTGTGTGAGAAATAATCTTTCTTATTAAAATGCCTTTGCTTAGGACAGATGCTAAACAAGTGGCTGGAGGGCCAGTCAGAGCGAGGTTTATTATTGTTGTTCACCACATGCTGGGTGAACCTGGTGAGCACCTGACTTTCACTCTCAACACAACAATTAAATAAGGAAAATAATTCAAAAGGGAATAAAGAAACATGAGAGCAGTGGGACTGTTCATTGTTCAAGTCAGAGATTGAAATCCCTCACTATACATCATACTGACACTTAAAAGATAGATAGATAGATTAGGTGGTGGATCATTCTCAGCACTGCAGTGACACTGACATGGTGGTGGTGTGTTAGTGTGTGTTGTGCTGGTATGAGTGGATAAGACACAGCAGCGCTACTGGAGTTTTTAAATACCGTGTCCACTCACTGTCCACTCTATTAGAAACTCCTACCTAGTTGGTCCACCTTGTAGATGTAAAGTCAGAGACGATCGCTCATCTATTGCTGCTGTTTGGTCATCTTCTAGACCTTCATCAGTGGTCACAGGACACTGCTCACGGGGAGCTGTTGGCTGGATGTTTTTGGTTGGTGGACTATTCTCAGTCCAGCATGGACTGTGAGGTGTTTAAAAACTCCATCAGCGCTGCTGTGTCTCATATCTGCACAACACACACTGACACACCACCACCATGTCAGTGTCACTGCAGTGCTGAGAATGATCCACCACCCAAATAATATGTTCTCTGTAGTGGTCCTGGGAGAGTCCTGACCATTAAAGAACAGCATAAAAGGGGGCTAACAAAGCATGCAGAGAAACAGATGGACTACAGTCAGTAATTGTAGAACTATAAAGTGCTCCTCTATGGTAAGTGGAGCTGATAAAATGGACAGTGTGTGTAGAAACAAGGAGGTGGTTTTAATGTTATGGCTGATCGGTGTATATTACTACACCAAAGATTTTATGATGATGTACACTAAAGTGCCAGTCTAGTGCTTGGTAGGTCCCCCACAGGAGTGTAGGACTGCGGAAATATGATGTAGCATGGACTCAATGAGCTTGCGGAAATGTACTGTAAGCAACAAACACCACATTTCCTGCAGAACAGTCCTTCTTCTGTTTTATTCCAAGGTGTAGAAGTCCTGTAATCTGCATTGCCTTGCATGGCATCCCAGACGTGTTTGCTACCATTGTGATCTGGTGACTTGGTTGGGAATAGCAAAACACCAAACTCAGATGAGTGTTCCCCTCACCATAATTTGGTATCTGTAGATGTGTGTGGTGGCACATTGTTCATTTGGAAGAGAATTAACCCATCAGAATGAATCCAGGACATGAACGGGTGTAACTTGTCAGAAAGGAGGAACATACAGCGTTCACCTGTCGGAGACATTTGTAGACGTACCGGGGGCCCATGGAATAATAGCTAAACAAATGCATAGGTAGAGTTACTATGCATTTTGCATAGGCTCGACTGTACCAGTTTTCTGGCACTTAATTTTGTGGTGTGCTACCAAGGGTCACAACGTGACTTACTGCAATCAACTACACAACAATTTGGCAAATTCAGTAAAATCAGCAGCATAATTTACCAGTGGTTGTGTAATGGGGTATTTAAAATAGACGAATTCCACTCTCGGTCAAACAATTCTTGTGAAACAAAGGGTCTGTATAGTGTAAGGTCAAGTGTGCCTAAGCTGCATCTGAAGCTTGAGTTATGAGTTATAAAGTAGGACAATGATTCAAAATACAAAAGCACATCCATATCTAAATGGCTAAAAACATTTGGACTGGCCCAGTCAAAGTTCTGACCTAAACTTAAGTCAGTGTGTGTCCTATATCTTTATGTGTTTGCTACGACTACTCTGGTTTCCTCCCACCTTCCAAAAACAGGCATAGTCAACTGCCTGCTCATAATTATTTTTAAATGAGTAACTGGGTGAGAGTGTAATGATGGACTAGCATCCTGTTTACCATACGAACATTTCAGGTTACGAACGATCTTTTGCAATTTCACGTACGAAAAAATTTCGGATTACGAACAGAAATTCGCGAAACACGTGACGTCATAAACAAGTTGACTCCAACCGTCTCTCTCTCTCTCTCTCTCTCTCTCTCTATCTATCTATCTATCTATCTATCTATCTATCTATATATATATCTATATATCTATATATATATATATATATATATATATATATATATATATATATATATATATATATATATATATATATATATATATATATATATACAGTGAGCAAACATTCAGACAGCGGAGGGTGTTTTTCCGGTGTTTTCTTTATATTTTGTAAAATTCAATAATGAAATATCCCCAAATAATGTGCAGAGGAAGCATAGTGGTGAGAAAATGAAAAAATGACTATTTGTTGTTGTATAATTACTCCTGCCAGTAGCTGTCACTGTGTATCAGACAGAGGGGACAGTGAGTGAGAGAGAAGAAGGAGATCATTGAGTAAAGTATTCTTTCTTTTGTGCAATTACACCTACAATATACAAAATTATTGAAATACAGAAGGAAATAATAGAACCATATGAGAGTTATTGTTGTTTCTGGTAGATACATTTTATAAAAAAAAGAAGGAAATGTATTATGGTGTATGGTACAGCACACGTACTGTACTGAAATGTGATGCGTGTTTTATGTACAGTACTACTGTGTATTGTTTATTATTGTTTATTACAGTAATGTATATTCTATAATTTTAAATTTAAGGGAAAATATACTTGTATTTATAACAAAAAAGACCATTTAAGGCATTAGAAAGGTTAGGTAAGGGGGTGGTTTGGGAGGTCTGGCACGGATTAATTCTATTTACATTATTTCTTATGAAAAAATAGGTTTAACGAATATTATGACTTAAGAACAGCCCTTTGGAACCAAGTAAATTCGTAAGTCAAGGGTCTACTGTATGTATATATATATATATATATATATATATATATATATATACAGTGTATCACAAAAGTGAGTACACCCCTCACATTTCTGCAAATATTTTATTATATCTTTTCATGGGACAACACTATAGACATGAAACTTGGATATAACTTAGAGTAGTCAGTGTACAGCTTGTATAGCAGTGTAGATTTACTGTCTTCTGAAAATAACTCAACACACAGCCATTAATGTCTAAATAGCTGGCAACATAAGTGAGTACACCCCACAGTGAACATGTCCAAATTGTGCCCAAATGTGTCGTTGTCCCTCCCTGGTGTCATGTGTCAAGGTCCCAGGTGTAAATGGGGAGCAGGGCTGTTAAATTTGGTGTTTTGGGTACAATTCTCTCATACTGGCCACTGGATATTCAACATGGCACCTCATGGCAAAGAACTCTCTGAGGATGTGAGAAATAGAATTGTTGCTCTCCACAAAGATGGCCTGGGCTATAAGAAGATTGCTAACACCCTGAAACTGAGCTACAGCATGGTGGCCAAGGTCATACAGCGGTTTTCCAGGACAGGTTCCACTCGGAACAGGCTTCGCCAGGGTCGACCAAAGAAGTTGAGTCCACGTGTTCGGCGTCATATCCAGAGGTTGGCTTTAAAAAATAGACACATGAGTGCTGCCAGCATTGCTGCAGAGGTTGAAGACGTGGGAGGTCAGCCTGTCAGTGCTCAGACCATACGCCGCACACTGCATCAACTCGGTCTGCATGGTCGTCATCCCAGATGGAAGCTGACGCACAAGAAAGCCCGCAAACAGTTTGCTGAAGACAAGCAGTCCAAGAACATGGATTACTGGAATGCCCTGTGGTCTGACGAGACCAAGATAAACTTGTTTGGCTCAGATGGCGTCCAGCATGTGTGGCGGCGCCCTGGTGAGAAGTACCAAGACAACTGTATCTTGCCTACAGTCAAGCATGGTGGTGGTAGCATCATGGTCTTGGGCTGCATGAGTGTTGCTGGCACTGGGGAGCTGCAGTTTATTGAGGGAAACATGAATTCCAACATGTACTGTGACATTCTGAAACAGAGCATGATCCCCTCCCTTCGAAAACTGGGCCTCATGGCAGTTTTCCAACAGGATAACGACCCCAAACACAACCTCCAAGATGACAACTGCCTTGCTGAGGAAGCTGAAGGTAAAGGTGATGGACTAAACCCAATTGAGCACCTGTGGCGCATCCTCAAGTGGAAGGTGGAGGAGTTCAAGGTGTCTAACATCCACCAGCTCCGTGATGTCATCATGGAGGAGTGGAAGAGGATTCCAGTAGCAACCTGTGCAGCTCTGGTGAATTCCATGCCCAGGAGGGTTAAGGCAGTGCTGGATAATAATGGTGGTCACACAAAATATTGACACTTTGGGCACAATTTGGACATGTTCACTGTTGGGTGTACTCACTTATGTTGCCAGCCATTTAGACATTAATGGCTATGTGTTGAGTTATTTTCAGAAGACAGTAAATCTACACTGCTATACAAGTTGTACACTGACTACTCTAACTTATATCCAAGTTTTATTTCTATAGTGTTGTCCCATGAAAAGATATAATAAAATATTTGCAGAAATGTGAGGGGTGTACTCACTTTTGTGATACACTGTATATATATATATATATATATATATATATATATATATATATATATATATATATATATATATATATATATATATATTGTTATATATATTGTTTTCTTTTTTTAGCTGACATTTGTTGGCAAATATGATCTAGATGCAGTAGAGAAGCTTAAAAATATATAATACACAAAAACTGAGGAGTGTATTTGATTTCAAGCAGTTCTGCAATAAAAGTGGACTGATTGTTTCCACAATAAATTGAGCAAATTGAGCAAATTAAGCACTTAATTAGTCTTTGTGACTGAAGCTAATGTGATGGGGGCAAGTACATTATGTTGGCTAACTTTATTATTTTGACAAATATAAACTGGCAGAGCAGGTAATATAGGTGCTGCATAGCTTTTATGGACCTGGGTATTTGGGTTTGAATGCCACCTCTGTCTGGGAGTCACTCTCTTGGAGGTTGGCCCATTCTGTATGTCTTTTAGTTACCTATGTTTCCTCTAGCCTACCAAAAGCATACCCATAGGTGGATTGCCTAATGTAAAATACCCTGGTGTGGGTACCTTCATGGTTCATTCTATTTCTGCCTTGCAATGTGTTTCCAGGTTGGTTTAACAATCCTGAGCAGGTTGACATAGTTAATAATAAAGTTATTAATAATAAACTAAACAAGTACAGTGGTACCTTGAAACTCAGCGTCAATTGGTTCTGGGAGTGGCGTTAAGTTTTAAAGGCATTTTTTCCATAAGGATGTATAGGAAACATGTTAATGTGTTCCATGGTCCCGTAGAACTGCATATATTTTAGGCTAACTTAAAATAATGGGGTTGTTTTTGACACTTATACACTAAAAATAACACAAATATAATATAAGGACATCGAAATACAATTGAAAACAGTTAAAATACAATAAAACCTGCACTTTACCTTTACTTCTTAATTGTTTCCTTATGCTTCTTAATCGTGGAGATGCTTGATTTTGGAATACCGTGTTCCATTCAGTAAAGGCGCATTCACATGAGAAGTGACACAATCACTTTTACGCTGGCTGTGCCGAGTGCTGAAACAACAAGCAAGGAATTTTATTAGTGTAAAAAACTTAGGACAGTAATAATAAAGTAAAATTTAGTGTTCCTGTGTCATTCTTTTAATACATTGTCACATTAAGCGTTTTAGACTCTCGGAAAAGCTGATTCTGACAATTTCTCAGAACCCTGAGCTATAACAAGTTTAAAAGTGAAACAGGAGAAAAATCCAGATAAACACAGATACATGTGGACACTTTCAGAGTGAATCTTGACGGTTATTCCACACAAATGGGCAAGCCGTAGCCTAGTGGTTAAGGTACCGGACTAGTAACCAGAAGGTCGCTGATTCAAGCCCCACCACTGCCAGGTTGCTGCTGTTGGGCCCTTGAGCAAGGCCCTTAACCCTCAATTGCTCAGACTGTATACTGTAACTGTAATGTAAGTCGCTTTGGATAAAGGCATCTGCTAAATGCCGAAAATGTAAGTGTAAATACAGATTCGTCTTATAGTCACACTTTGATGACGTTTTACTGCACCGCTCAAGCCAAACGCTAAACAAAGCAACAGCTGCACACAAGATGAGTTTAAATGTACAAATTTCTCGACAAAGTCATTGAGTTTCAAAGATTTGTAGTTTAGGGGATGTCGAGTTACAAGGTACCACTGAATGTTCAGCCCTAAATGTTTAATATACACATTTACTATCTTTAAAAGGTTATAAATGGTCTGCATGATGATAAAATTACCTAGTTATGTGACAGGCTATTTTAACTCTACAAATTATATAACTAATGCAATTGCTTATTAGTAACCACGATCTAAAAATAGACTAAATATCTTAGTGGTTTTAATCTTTTAACACCTGGGGCACAACATTTCCAGATAATGAGCCATATACTAGGGCAGAAAGCAGTATGCTATTTCGAACACAGCCATCCTTTCCTTGACAGTTTGTCTTTTAACAAAGAGGCTGTTTGTTGGGCTGTTGTAACTTGCAACACTGTTTAGTTTTATCAAATGAAGTGGCAAATTCAGGGTTAAAAATCTGTGGTTTGCCATACAGAGCATACAATGCACTGATTTCGCTAATTCTGTTGAACGCAGTTATGTGGGCATACACGTATACACATACAGACATTTTAAAGGTTAGATCTCTTTAGAGCAGTTTCATGCTGTGAGGAGAGAAAACAGAGTTCACTAAGTTTGTGAGGCGTGATCTGTAGTATCCAGGTCCCTCCCTTTGACCGCAGAACTCTCTCTGTGTGTGTGTGTGTGTGTGTGTGTGACAGCTGTTAGACTGGGAGTGACTTCTTTTCCTAGCCCAACAAAAGAATTGTTCCCGGTCTAAACTTGGTAAACAAACTTCTATGGTAAGATCTGCAGTAATGCAAACAATATACACTGACCCCGCATAACATTATGACCACTGACAGGTGAAGTGAATAACACTGATTATCTCTTCATCACGGCACCTGTTAGTGGGTGGGATATATTAGACAGCAAGTGAACATTTTATCCTCAAAGTTGATGTGTTAGAAGCAGGAAAAATGGACAAACGTAAGGATCTGAGTGAGTTTGACAAGGGCCAGAGCATCTCCAAAACTGCAGCTCTTGTGGGGTGTTCCCTGTCTGCAGTGGTCACTATCTATCAAAAGTGGTCCAAGGAAGGAATAGTGGTAAACCAGCAACAGGGTCATGGGCGACCAAGATTCATTGATGTACGTGGGGAGCGAAGGCTGGTCCATGTGGTCCGATCCAACAGACTAGCTACTGTAGCTCAAATTGCTAAAGAGGTTAATGCTGGTTCTGATAGAAAGGTGTCAGAATACACAGTGCATCATCGTTTGTTGCGTATGGGGCTGCACAGCCGCAGACCAGTCAGGGTGCCCATACTGACCACTGTCCACCACCGAAAGCGCCAACAATTGGCATGTGAGCATCAGAACTGGACCACGTAACAATGGAAGAAAGTGGTCTGGTCTGATGAATCACGTTTTCTTTTACATCACGTGGATGGCCAGGTGCATGTGCGTCACTTACCTGGGGAACACATGGTACCAGGATGCACTATGGGAAGAAGGCAAGTCGGCGTAGGCAGTGTGATGCTTTGGGCAATGTTCTGCTGGGAAACCTTGGGGCCTGCCATTCATGTGGATGTTACTTTGACATGTACCGCCTACCTAAGCACTGTTGCAGACCATGCACACCCTTTCATGGAAACGGTATTCCCTGATGGCTGTGGCCTCTTTTAGCAGGATAATGCACCCTGCCACAAAGCAAAAATGGTTCAGGAATGGTTTCAGAAGCACAACTACGAGTTTGAGGTAATGACTTGGCCTCCAAATTCCTCAGGACTCAATCCAATCGAGCATCTGTGGGATGTGCTGGATAAACAAGTCCGATCCATGGAGGCCCCACCTCCTAACTTACAGGAGTTAAAGGATCTGCTGCTGACATCTTGGTGCCAGATACCACAGCACACCTTCAGGGGTCTAGTAAAGTCCATGTCTCGATGGGTCAGGGCTGTTTTGACAGCAAAAGGGGGACCAACACAATACTAGGAAGGTGGTCAAAATGTTATGCCTGATTGGTGTATATATGCAATTTCCCTATCCTATCAATGGTCAGATGCACAGATCTGTCAGCTTTCTCAAATGCCTTGTGGTTCATGTTGCTTGTAACAGACTTCAGCTAATGCAATCTACGCCTCTCCACAAACCATGTCATAACACTACCTTCAAAGTTGTCATGTGTGTGTGCATGTATGTGTGATCACGTGCCAAAGGGAACGTAACTTGCTTAATGTGGTTTGGTAGCTACTTTCCTAATCATGTAAACTTGCTCTGTGGTCATCATCTTATCATGCACTCTGTCTCAAAAGCCTGAATGCATCTTTCTTCCTCTTTCTGCAGTGTAGAGGTTTCCCATCTATATGTGGCTACTGGTCAAACCAAAGCTTTCATCAATTGTAACTTGGTGATGGTACTAATGACTTATTTTTCCAGATTCTTGACTATTACCACCATGCCCATTGCCCTTCCTGGCTACACTTAATCAGCACATCCTGTATTTGATATTTACCAAACATAAGAAGGAGCCAACTTGTTATAATTTATAGTGCATTTATCAGCATGTTATATTCCTTTACAGCCTCCTTGATAAGACACCAGCTCCTGTAGTTCTTCTGGTAATGTGACCAATTATATGATAACATAAGCACACCCAAGACTGCCAATGGTCTTTCCACTAATCCTGAATCCTCTGGCAAATCCTTGTAGCACATTTCTCATCACTTGTTCTCCATTGATGTTAACCAGACATTGAGAGGCATAACATCGTTATCAGACTCCCTTTTTTATCATACTGATGTGTTATTGGCTCCTCCACACAAGAACTGATGGCAAACTTTACAATCTGTCCAGATTGAGAGCAAAGACTAAGAGGCAGGAGGTTTTAATCAGAGAAATGCTCTTTGCAGATGATGCTGCCTTGCCTAGCCCATAAGGAAGACCAACTCCAGAACCTGATGAACTGTTTCTCCAAAGCTTGTGAAGATTTAGGACTGACAATCAGTCTAGAGAAAACTAAAATCATGGCTCAGGACACATAAATCCTGCCAAACATCATCATAAACAACTATCAACTGGACAAGGTGGGAGAGTTCACATAACTTGGCTCAACGGTGACAAATAAACCCTGAAATCAGCAGGCAGAGGAATCAAAGCGTGAGAGGAATAACAACAGGTTGACTATTCAAACCAACCTGTCTACTAAGCATGTGTCCTCAGCACCCTCCTGTATGGTAGTGAGGCATGGACTCTATACTCAAGGCAAGAAAAGCAGCTTAATGCCTTTCACTTGTGACACCAGAAGCAGATCCTTGGAGTGAGATGGTGGGGCCGAATCCCAAATACAAATATCCTCAGAAGCGTCGCCACACCCAGCATCTACACCCTTCTGCGTCAACGCCGTCTTTGATGGCTAGGACATGTTCGTAGGATGCAGAATGGCAGGATGGCATTTCCAAGGACTTTTTTTATGGTGAACTGTCAACTGGCAAGGGAACTCTAGGTCGCCCCCAACTTTGTTTTAAAGATGCTTTCAAATGAGACATGAAGGCCCGAGACATGGACATCAACAGTTGGGAAGAACTTGCCCTGGATCGCTCTTGTTGGCATGAGCTAAACCACAGACTAAAAAGTGGCGAAGAGAAGCTTCCGCTGATGGCAGAAGAGAAAAGGGAGAGAAGGTCAAGGGGGAAAAACAGGCAATCCATGTCTGTAGACACTTCCTTCAGGTGTCTACTTAGAAGACTTTATGCACCTAGTCATTTTTCCACCAAACCTAAACAGCTTGGTCAACTGTACCAGGTGACTTTTGCTTAGCCAGTTCTAGCCAGTGTCTTAACACACTTGACCTCTTCCTTCAGTAGTGGTGGTTCCATTTCTTGATAAATCTAAACCGATCAGCCATAATATAAAAACCACCTCTTTGTTTCTACACTTACTGTCCATTTTATCAGCTCCACTTACCATATAGAAGCACTATGTAGTTCTACATTTACTGGCTGTAGTCTATTTATTTCTCTACATACTTTTTTAACCTGCTTTCTCCCTGTTCTTCAATGGTCAGGACCTCCACAGGACCACCACAAAGTAGGTATTATTTGGATGGTGGATCATTCTCAGCACTGCAGTGACACTGACATGGTGGTGGTGTGTTAGTGAGTGTTGTGCTGGTATGAGTGGATCAGACACAGCAGCGCTGCTGGAGTTTTTAAATACCGTGTCCACTCACTGTCCACTCTATTAGACACTGCTACCTAATTGGTCCACCTTGTAGATGGAAAGTCAGAGACGATCGCTTATCTATTGCTGCTGTTTGAGTTGGTCATCTTCTAGACCTTCATCAGTGGTCACAGGACGCTGCCCACGGGGCGCTGTTGGCTGAATATATTTTTGGTTGGTGGACTCTTCTCAGTCCAGCAGGGACAGTGAAGTGTTTAAAAACTCCATCAGCATTGCTGTGTCTGATCCACTCATACCAGCACAACACACACCAACACACCACCACCATGTCAGTGTCACTGCAGTGCTGAGAATGATCCACCACCCAAATAATACCTGCTCTGTAGTGGTCCTGGGAGAGTCCTGACCATTGAAGAACAGCATGAAAAAGGGCTAACAAAGCATGCAGAGAAACAGATGGACTACAATCAGTAATTGTAGCACTACAAAGTGCTCTAATATGGTAAGTGGAGCTGATAAAATGGACAGTGAGTGTAGAAACAAGGAGGTGGTTTTAATTTTATGGCTGATCAGCGTATACTGTAGCTCCAACAACAGAATGGACAAATAATGCAGATGTTGACTACTGTTATTCACAGGCTGACTAACCTACAACCAGATTCCCCTGTAAAGGCAAGGTACTTTTCCCCTAAATCAGAGCATTTCACCACAGAAACTGCTGTAATGTAGCTTTTATTATGTCATGGTTCACTGGTGGAGCATGTCATTTCAGTGTGTGGGAAATCACACACTCAACACAACAAAGAGAGGAGACTGTATCTTATTAGGAGTTAAAATCATTAAAACTTGTTTGACCATTTATTAGATTTGCGAGGCCGACTGGTAAGTATGTTTCCTCCCTCCGTTTAGATCACTCAAATGAAGTTAAAATAAGTTAAAATAAAATAACGTAAGCATGCTTGTTTTAGGTATCATTTACTCCGGAGCCGCTGGCAGCTTCATTGAGTGGAGCTCCACCACTATTGAGAGTCCTGACAGCACGAATCAAGCCACAACTCCAAGGCATATTATTATCTCCTAGAAGTATTTAGCAAGCACAGAGCTATCCAGCTCCCACCACACAGAACCTGAAACCTCTTATATCCTCTTATTTAAGGACACCACTACCATGGGAGAGTACATTTAGGAGGCCAGGCAGGGGTTTGTCTGACCCTCCAATACATCACAACAAACAGTGTGAATAGATGTATAGGATGGATGTATAAATTACTGTAGTCTTAATCAGATCACGCCCTTGGTGCCGACCACAATGAAACAATTGCATGGAGATCATATCTTCTAATTTAGCACACTTGATTGGTTGCTCCAATACTCTGGGATACTGAGAAGTGAATCTTAGAGGCAGGAGCAATTGACCTAGTCTCACTGAGAAGGTGTATGTCCCTCAGCTTGTTAGAGGTAGCCATGGACCATTAATGAGTAAAAAACATGCCTACTATTATCAGGACTTTATTGGTGGTCTAACATGAACTGTGATGTGAAATAAGATTGTTTTCTTTAGCTCTGTCTGTTTTTCCCAAGTCAGTTCCCCCAGGTAACTCCCTGCAGGGTTAATGGAGCCTGTACCTATTTCACAAAGACTCTGGACACACCTTTCTGTGAATTTTGTAACATACCTCACAGAATCTGAAGCTAACATTATCATACTGGTAGTAAGACTGTTTTGTGATCTCTCTCCCAGGGCTTCCTTCTGTCCACAAATGGCTGAAGCTACCTTTTCAGATGTCTTCCACCACTATGGCCTGCACAAGAACACAGTCTCTGAACACAATGGTCTTAAGTTCTCTTCCTACATGTGAAAAGCTTTCATAAGACAGTCCAATCTTAAGCCAACACCCAGAATCTAATTCAAAAGTGGAAAGACTGTAACCTACCTTTAGATTTACATTTTCAGCATTTAGCAGATGCTTTTATCCAAAGCGACTTACAATTATGACTGAACACGATTTTTAGGCAATTGAGAGTTAAGGGCCTTGCTCAGGGACCCAACAGTGGCAACTTGGTGGTGGTGGGACTTGAACCGGCAATCTTCTGATTACTAGTCCAGTAGCTTAACCACTGAGCTATCACTGCTCTACCTTTATTAAAGGGGTACTTAGACAATAAATCCTCCTTATGCTGTGACCAGCTTTCTTAATTAAACACTCCTTTCCCAAGATGTCCAATATAGTATATCACAACAATACAGTCACAATCACAACAATATTTACAAATGTAAGTTGACAGTCTGTGGTTCTGTAGAGAGTGCAATGATAAATCAGACTTACCAGAAGGAGTCCGGTATCAAAATAGTCTCAGAATTACTCATGATATGGTCCTCATCAAAACAGTTTAGTCCTTGTGTGAAAACAGAAGTTCCAGTTTCAGAATCCAACCAGCAGTCAAACACGGTTCATGAGTATCAAAAAAGAACTCATTGTCTACACAGTTAACAAGGTGTGTTAGCATGGAAGATTAGCATATTGCATTAGCATCATTGCTTAATCCATATTCTTTCCTAAATGTAATAAGGAAACATGTCACTTAAACGAGTATTTATCAGTACTTTCATCTGAGTATGAAACATAAAGGTTACTCAGAAAAGGAGTTTTAAGGTACTATAGTCAATCACCAAGCAACAGAGTAGCAAACACTTCTTAGCCTAACACAGGAAGTGCCAGGGCTACTTCCTCTTAGAAGACAAAAGTTACTCATTTTCTTTCTGGTGCCCCCTAATGGAGATAAAAAAACTGATAAACAGTAACAATATGGTGCTTCAATACAAATATACACCGATCAACCATAACATTAAAACCACCTCCTTGTTTCTACACTCACTGTCCATTTTATCAGCTCCATTTACCATGTAGAAGCACTTTGTAGTTCTACAATTACTGACTGTAGTTTATCTGTTTCTCTACATACTTTGTTAGCCCCCTTTTATGCTTTTATGCTTCTTCAATGGTCAGGACTCTCCCAGGACCACTACAGAGTAAGTATTATTTGGGTGGTGGGTCATCCTCAGCACTGCAGTGACGCTGACATGGTGGTGGTGGATAAGACACATCAATGCTGATGGAGTTTTTAAACACCTCTTTGTCACTGCTGGACTGAGAAGAGTCCACCAACCAAAAACATCCAAACAACAGTGCCCCGTGGGCAGCGTCCTGTGACCACTGCTGAAGATCTCAAAGACGACCAACTCAAACAGCAGCAATAGATAAGCGATCATCTCTAACTTTACATCTACAAGGTGGACCAACTAGGTAGAAGTGTCTAATAGAGTGGACAGTGAGTGGACACGGTATTTAAAAACTCCAGCAACGCTGCTGTGTCTGATCCACTCATACCAGCACAACACACACTAACACACCACCACTATGTCAGTGTCACTGCAGTGCTAAGAATGATCCACCACCTAAATAATACCTAATAGAACAGGGTGAAAGCAGGTTAAAAAAGTATGCAGAGAAACAGATGGACTACAGTCAGTAATTGTAGGACTACAAAGTGCTTCTATATGGTAAGTGGAGCTGATAAAATGGACAATGAGTGTAAAAACAAGGAGGTGGTTTTAATGTAATGGTTGATCGGTGTATAATGTACAACTACCGTCACACCCCTTTCCATGTCTTTTTGTAGGCCCCTAAATAATAAAAAGGCTGCATCAATGATCAATGACTGTTATTCACAAAAATATTCAGACCAATTGCTTTGGCATCACCAGTTGTGTACAGGTGCCTCCTGTTTGCTTTAACTATCCTTTAAATGTTTCTAGAACTCATATGGTATTCAAGTGTTTGCACTTTGAAGGGCTTAAAATTGACATTGCATTGTCAGGACAAAAAAGTTAGTCTAAGGAACTGTGGATATCCATGATCCATCTGGCCAAACCTGGCATCTTGGGAAGAAAGACCTTGGTCAGGGAGCAAAAAAATACAAGTCAATGGTCCCTCTAAAGTTCTGTGTTGAATTTGGAGAACCTGTTTGACCATCCATAAATCAGGCCTTTATGGCATAGTGGCATAATAAAAGCTATTGTTGAGTAAAAGATCTACAAAAATGCCCTGTGTGTGTGTTTGTACTGTGATGTCTGGGGTGTTTCCTAACTTGCACAGTAAAACGCTTTCAGATGTCCTGTGGAGTTCATGTCTCAGTGAGTCAGAGCTATCCTAGTGCTGATCCCCATTTCTAGACAATGTTGACATATAATCATTATTTTCACTCTACATTATTGTCACTCTACTTTTTAATGTAAGGCCATCTGCAGGTAAGTTGGATAATAAGAGAAAACCTCAAATGCACAGATCATACACATACAATATTATGGAGCTTTTTTAAATCATTTATGATCAATAATGATCAATAACCAAAATGATAAGTACCTCAATTAGTCATTCACTTGCCAAATATAATACAACCCCAAATCAGAAAAAGTTGGGACAGTATGGAAAATGCAAATAATAAAAAAACACAGAGTTTCTTACATTTACTTTGACTTTTATTTGATTGCAGACAGGATGAACCTGAGATATTTCATGTTTTATCTGCTCAACTTCATTTCATTTATTAATTAACATCCATTCCTGCATTTCAGGCCTGCAACACATTCCAAAAAAAGTTGGGACAGTAAAGCATTTACCACTTTGTAACGTTGTCATTCCTTTTCACTACACTTAAAAGACGTTTTGGCGCTGAGGATACCAAGTGATTTAGTGTTTCAGCTTTTATTTTGTCCCATTCTTCCTGCAAACACGTCTTAAGATGTGCAACAGTACGGGGTCGTCAATGTCGCATTTTTCATTTCAAAATTCTCCACACATTCTCTATTGGGGACTGGTCAGTGCTGCAGGCAGGCCAGTCCAGTACCTGTACCAACTTCTTCTACAGCCATGCCTTTGTAATGTGTGCAGCATGTGGTTTTGCATTGTCTTGTTGAAAAATGCATGGACGTCCCTGGAAAAGATGACGTCTTGAGGGCAGCATATGTTGCTCTAAGATCTCAATGTACTTTTCTACATTAATGCTGCCATCACAAGGGCATTGACACAGCCTCATACCATGACAGACCCTGGCTTTTGGACTTGTTGCTGATAACAGTCTGGATGGTCCTTTTCGTCTTTGGTCCGAAGCACACAATGTCCATTTTTTTCCAAGAAAGACCTGGAATGCTGATTCATCTGACCACAATACACATTTCCATTGTGTGATGGTCCATCCTAGATGCCTCCAAGTCCAGAGAAGTCGACGCCACTTCCAGATATGGTTAATATAAGGCTTCTTTTTTGCACAGTAAAGTTTTAAGTAGCATTTGTGCATGTAACTCTGTATTGTAGAGCTTGACAAAGGTTTGCCAAAGTAATTCCTTGCCCATGTGGTTATATCAGCTATTGTTGAGTGGCGGTTTTTGATGCAGTGCCATCTGAGGGATTAAAGATCACAAGCGTTCAGCTTAAGCTTGCGCCCTTGGCCGTTATGCACTGAAATTCCTCCTGATTCCTTGAATCGTTTAATGATATTATGCACTGTAGAGGGAGAACTATGCAAATCCCTTCCAATCTTTCTCTGAGGTTCATTGTTTTTAAACATTTTAATCATTTTCTCACACATTTGTTGACAAACTGGAGATCCTCTGATCATCTTTGCTCATCAAAGACTCAGCCTTTCCTGGATGCTGCTTTTGCACCAAACCATGATTACAATCACCTGTTGACATCACCTGTTTGGAATCACATCATTATTTAGTTTTTTCACCTCATTTTTAGCCTCAAATCGCCCCCGTCCCAACTTTTCTTGGAGTGTGTTGCAGGCCTGAAATGCAGGAATGGATGTTTATTAATAAATGAAATGAAGTTGAGCAGATAAAACATGAAATATCTCAGGTTCCTGTCTGCAATCAAATAAAAGTCAAAGTACATGTAAGAAACTCTGTGTTTTTATTTTATTTGCGTTTTTGTTGTAAATAAAGGCACATCCTACAATTCTACAATGGAAAGCCTTCACAGAAGAGTGGAGGCTGTTATAACTACAAAAGGGAAAGCCAGTGCAATAAAAAATGTCCATGGTTTTTGAATAGGGTGTCCAACAAGCTTATGCAAACCATACAGTGTAATTTATTATTATAGGAATATTTAAAACTATTAAGAACCTTTCCTTTCCACTACACCTTCTAATGTAATTAACTTGTTTTTCTTTCTATAGGTAAAAAAAGCATGGGTTGTAGAATAGCATTTCCTTCACACGCTACCCACTATATGACGAATAAGGGCTCATTATGCTCCTCAGAATCCAGCAGCTTCTTACTTTAGGAGTACAAAAGGACTCTGGGGTTAATGACGTGCAGTCACTTTAAAGTCATAATTAGGCAGCTACCTCACAGGCTGGGTGAAACAGCTTTAGCTGATACCGCTTTCAGCCCACTTTGAGGTTTTGTTAGCGTGGGAGGTACTGAACCACTTTTAAGTGCCAATTTGCAGTTTAGGCGGTCTTAATGATAGACTCTGAGTTTATCTACTAGCAACTTGGTGTCAAAAGCAATGATTAAACAGACCATTTCAGTCAACAGACCAGGGTACCAAAGCTGTATGCTGTATAATTGGACAAAAACATGGCAAATAGAAAACTTAAAACTGAACAACAATTCAAAATTCTTGTAATACACAATATATACAGAATTATTTATAATATAAAAGTAAGAAACTTGAGGTTTAACCCTGCTTGTTAAAATGTTAGTGCTAGCAACTCACATCAGAATATTTCTGACTAAGGACATACTGTTCACTAATGTAGTATGTGATTTAGTATACAGCACACATATTTTAGCCAGGATATTATAACACTCGGCCGCTCAGGTGGCGCAGTGGTAAAAACACACGCTGGAACCAGAGCTGGGATCTCGAATACATCGTATCGAATCTAAGCTCTGCCTGTCAGCTAAGGATGAGCGGCCACATGAACAACGATTGGCCTGTTGTTCAGATGGGCGGGACTAAGCCGATTGGGGTCTCTCTCTCTCATGACTGGTGCAATTACGACATCTGCTGGCTGATTGGTGGCGGCTGCACAGAGATGAGAAAAGAGTGCTCTCAGGGTGTGTCTCTCCGTACACAACGCTAAGCTGCACTGCACTCGTCAAAGTGTAAGTGAGAAGATGCATACGGCATGCTGCCCACGTGTCGGAGGGGGCGTGGGTTAGCTTCGTTCTCCTCAATCAGAGCAGAGATCGGCATTGGTGGAGAGGAAGCATGATGCAATCAGGCAATTGGACACGCTAAAAAGGGAGAAAAAGGGGAGGAAATGCATAAACAAATAGTTAATATGAGTCATTTAGCTGTTCAGATGTTCAAATGCATTTTCTAAATCACTCACAGTTTCTGAATGTATAAAACTAGCTCTGTAGCTCCAAAGTACAGTACACAAGAGCTGATAATGAAAAATGGACAAATTCCTATTGAAATAAACTGCATTCACTCTGCTCAAATTTTTTATTGTTGTTTGTGCATCCAAGCAAAGCAATATCTGAGTTTTCTAGGGTGTGTCTTAGGGATATTTAAAGTAACAATATTATTTAATATGAATTACAACCCCAAATCAGAAAAAGTTGGGACAGTTTTTCCTTTCAAAATTCTCCATACATTCTCTAATGGGGACAGATCAGGACTACAGGTCAGTCCAGTACCCGTACCCTCTTCTTCGACAGCCATGTCTTTGTAATGTGTGCAGCATGTGGTTTTACATTGTCTTGTTGAAAAATGCATGGACGTCCCTGGAAAAGATGACGTCTTGAAGGCAGCATATGTTGCTCTAAGATCTCAATGTACTTTTCTGCATTAATGCTGCCAGCACAGAAGTGGAAATGACCTTTACCAAGGGCACTGACACAGCCCCATACCATGACAGACCCTGGCTTTTGGACTTGTTGCTGATAACAGTCTGGATGGTCCTTTACGTCTTTGGTCCAGAGCACACGGCGTCCATTTTTTCAAAAAAAAGAAAAAGACCTGGAATGCTGATTCATCTGACCACAATACATTTTCCAGTGTGTGATGGTCCATCCTAGATGCCTCAGAGCCCAGAGAAGTCGATGCTGCTTCTGGACATGGTTAACATAAGGCTTCTTTTTTGCACAGTAAAGTTTTAAGTGGTATTTGTGCATGTAACTCTGTATTGTAGTGCTTGACAAAGGTTTGCCAAAGTAATCCCGCACCCATGTGGTTATATCAGCTATTGTTGAGTGGCGGTTCTTGATGCAGTGCCGTCTGAGGGATCGAAGATTGCACCCTTGGCCTTTACACACTGAAATTCCTCCCGATTCCTTGAATGGTTTAATGATATTATGCACTGTAGAGGGAGAAATATGCAAATCCCTTCCAATCTTTTTTTGAGGTTCATTGTTTTTAAACATTTCAATCATTTTCCTGGATGCTGCTTTTGTACCAAACCATGATTACAATCACCTGTTGACATCACCTGTTTGGAATCACATCATTACTTAGTTTTTTCACCTCATTATTAGCCCTAAATTGCCCCCGTCCCAACTTTTTTGGAAAACATGAAATATCTTGGGTTCAAACTGTCTGCAATCAAATAAAAGTCAAAGTAAATGTAAGAAACTCTGCATTTTTATTTTATTTGCATGTTCCATACTGTCCCAACTTTTTCTGATTCGGGGTTGTAGAAAGTGCTAGTGTAGTGTGGTCAGTTTCTGGACAGTCTGAGTGCAGTCATTGTAGATTTTCATTACATCTAGCAGTCCAGCAGAAATAGTATTGCCAAAATAAGTAGATTCACAGTGATCACAGTGAGGGACGTTGGGTTATTGTCGTCCTGCATCAAACCAATGTGCTTCAGTCTTGAAAAGGTTTATAGATACACGTCAGAACAACCTCAAGATAAAAAAAGAAGTTCAAATTTGACACAAACAAAGTGATTAATATGTAGAAGTAAATTGTGTAGAGTGTAGCACGGGACTTTATCATTATTAAACGTAAGACTGTCATGAAGGCTCTTGGGACATCAGCACTAACCTCAAGTGCTGTCAACAAACCTGAGCTATTGCATGTGAGAAGCAAAATGACAGCAATTTAACATCCCTATGTCTCCAGGGGGCAAACTCAGCACAGCCAGCTGGATGTCAGACAGTCAGCATTGAGATCTGTGCTTTTTATGTTAAAAGCTAAATCCTGATTAAAATGTTTCATGAACAGCGTATCTTTAAATATAAGAGCACAATTGCTGGGAAACATCTTTTCTAAAAGGATTGACATTGACCTATAATTAGCCAGCACATGTGGATCAACAATAGGTTTCTTAATTATGGGTTTAATGACGGCACATTTAAAAGAATTAGGTACTTTTTCAGGCTAGGTCAGTTGCAACTAGCTGACTAACTAGAGCCGAGACCAGGCATCAGACACACAGTCCGTGAGTCACCTTGTGATGTTAGCTACATCATTTCAGACAGAATTGCCAATGGTGTTTGTATTTGGTTTTCTCTAGGCCACCCAAAGAGGATAGGTTCATCTCAGGTTTGGGTTCTTGAAGTATTCAGAATTTTTATTGGTCCTAGTTTGTTTGTTTGTTTGTTTATTAGGATATTATCATCATGTTTTACACTTTGGCTACATTCATGACAGGAACGGTAGTTACTCATTACACAAGGTTCATCAGTACACAAGGTTATATCGAACACAGTCGTGGACAATTTAGTATCTCCAATTCACCTCACTTGCATGTCTTTGGACTGTTGGAGGAAACCGGAGCACCCGGAGGAAACCCACGCAGACACGAGGAGAACATGCAAACTCTACACAGGAAGGACCTGGACCGCCCCACCTAGGGGATCGAACCCAGGACCTTCTTGCTGTGAGGGGACAGTGCTACCCACTTAGCCACCGTGCCGCTCTTGGTCCTAGTCAAGTCAAGTCAAATTTATTTGTATAGAGCTTTTTACAATGGACATTGTCTCAAGCAACTTTACAGAATCCAGGACCAACAGACCAAAAACCACTGTTGAGCAAGCCGAGGGCGACAGTGGCAAGGAAAAACTCCCTAAATTCTGTCCATTGGATGTCTATTGTAAAAATCGCTACACAAATAAATCTGACATTTGGGATGCAGCCTATAGGATGTTTACCTGTAAATGAACTGAGGTGTCAGTTTAGTAGAAGTGACTTGTTGCAGTTTTGCTAATAAAAGCCTGTTAATCTATTTACAGCTTACATAAATGCAGTGGTCATATACAGTGTATCACAAAAGTGAGTACACCCCTCACATTTCTGCAAATATTTCATTATATCTTTTCATGGGACAACACTATAGACATGAAACTTGGATATAACTTAGAGTAGTCAGTGTACAGCTTGTGTAGCAGTGTAGATTTACTGTCTTCTGAAAATAACTCAACACACAGCCATTAATGTCTAAATAGCTGGCAACATACTGTAAGTGAGTACACCCCACAGTGAACATGTCCAAATTGTGCCCAAATGTGTCGTTGTCCCTCCCTGGTGTCATGTGTCAAGGTCCCAGGTGTAAATGGGGAACAGGGCTGTTAAATTTGGTGTTTTGGGTACAATTCTCTCATACTGGCCACTGGATATTCAACATGGCACCTCATGGCAAAGAAAACTCTGAGGATGTGAGAAATAGAATTGTTGCTCTCCACAAAGATGGCCTGGGCTATAAGAAGATTACTAACACCCTGAAACTGAGCTACAGCATGGTGGCCAAGGTCATGGCAGTTTTCCAACAGGATAACTACCCCAAGCACAACCTCCAAGATGACAACTGCCTTGCTGAGGAAGCTGAAGGTAAAGGTGATGGACTAAACCCAATTGAGCACCTGTGGCGCATCCTCAAGTGGAAGGTGGAGGAGTTCAAGGTGTCTAACATCCACCAGCTCCGTGATGTCATCATGGAGGAGTGGAAGAGGATTCCAGTAGCAACCTGTGCAGCTCTGGTGAATTCCATGCCCAGGAGGGTTGAGGCAGTGCTGGATAATAATGGTGGTCACACAAAATATTGACACTTTGGGCACAATTTGGACATGTTCACTGTGGGGTGTACTCACTTATGTTGCCAGCCATTTAGACATTAATGGCTGTGTTGAGTTATTTTCAGAAGACAGTAAATCTACACTGCTATACAAGCTGTACACTGACTACTCTAAGTTATATCCAAGTTTTATTTCTATAGTGTTGTCCCATGAAAAGATATAATAAAATATTTGCAGAAATGTGAGGGGTGTACTCACTTTTGTGATACACTGTATATATATTGTTTATCCATTTTCTCCCCTTTTTCTCCCTTTTTAGCGCGTCCAATTGCGCAATTGCGTCATGCTTCCTCTCCGCCAATGCCGATCCCCGCTCTGATTGAGGAGAATGAAGCTAACCCATGCCCCCTCCGACACATGGGCAGCAGCTGTATGCATTTTGTCACCTACACTTTGTCGAATGCAATGCGGATCAGCATTGTGTACGGAGAGACACACCCTGACAGCACTCGTTTCCCTATCTCTGTGCAGGCGCCATCAATCAGCCAGCAGAGGTCATTATTGCATTAGTTATGAGAGAGACCCTATCCGTCTTTTAATATCCCACACCTATCTGAACAACAGGCCAATTGTTGTTCATGTGGCTGCTCAGCCCAGCCGGCAGGCAGAGCTGAGACTCGATACGATGTATTCGAGATCCCAGCTCTGGTGTTCCAGCGTGTGTTTTTACCGCTGCGCCACCTGAGCGGCCCAGTGGTAATATTACAGTAAGTTCAATTTTGGGGCTGGATGTGGTTTAAATGCCCTGAATTGTATCCTGCATGTGTATGGTCAATCCTCTGCGCAGACAGAGCAAAGAACACCGATCAGCCATAACATTAAAACTAGCTCCTTGTTTCTACACTCACTGTCCATTTTATCAGCTCCATTTACCATATACGTAGAATCACTTTGTAGTTCTACAATTACTGACTGTAGTCCATCTGTTTCTCTGCATGCTTTGTTAGCCCCCTTTCATGCTGTTCTTCAATGGTCAGGACCCTCCCAGGACCACTACAGAGTAGGTAATATTTGGGTGGTGGATCATTCTCAGCATTCTCAGCAATCCAGATCATTCTCAGCAATCCAACACACACCACCACCATTGTTGTGCTGGAGTTTTTAAACACCTCACTGTCCCTGCTACACTGAGAATAGTCCACCAACCAAAAATATCCAGCCAACAGCGCCCCATGGGCAGCGCCATGTGACCACTGATGAAGGTCTAGAAGATGACCAACTCAAACAGCAGCAATAAATAAGCGATCGTCTCTGACTTTATATCTACAAGGTGGACCAACTAGGTAGGAGTGTCTAATAGAATGGACAGTGAGTGGACACGGTGTTTAAAAACTCCAGCAGTGCTGCTGTGTCCGATCCACTCATACCAGCACAACACACACTAACACACCACCACCATGTCAGTGTCACTCCAGTGCTGAGAATGATCCACCACCTGCTCTGTGGTAGTCCTGTGGGGGTCCTGACCATTGAAGAACAAGGTGAAAGCAGGCTAACAAAGCATGCAGAGTAACAGATGGACTACAGTCAGTAATTGTAGAACTACAAAGTGCTTCTATATGGTAAGTGGTGCTGATAAAATGGACAGTGAGTGTAGAAACAAGGAGGTGGTTTTAATGTTATGGTTGATCGGTGTACTTTGCTCTTTCTGCACAGAGTGGCAGGAAAGAGTTAACTACAGCAGCTGAGTGTTTTGATTGGCTTTGCAGACATAAACAAGAGCAGCACTTGCTAGTGACCCACAGTCCTGACCCTAAAGATAGACAGCAGGGCTAATGGGTGTCTCTTTCAAACAGCCAGCAGCTCAGGAACAGAGGGGCCATTGTTCAGGGCTGCCAGAACCTCGCTCCTCCGTGAAAAGTGCTGAGCCAAGCAAGGTTTAAAAGCTGGAGATTGGCCCTGAGCTCCTGCGCTCCCCCCGCCCCCTTCTCCCCCCTCGCTTCAATTCAGCTGGAGCACCACAACAGCATTGCCCCAGGGAACCAGCTGTGATCATCTGCTCCACTTTATAGCTTTACTCGGGTGGGAGTTTGCTCTCAGGTGGTGTGCTTTAGTTCCAACGCTTAAATTTATTTTTATCTTTTGTTACTCCTCTCTGCTACAAAAAAAATTAAACATGCCTGTACATGTCAAACACAAGTCTTCCACAAACGTATTTACTTAGTAGAACTCTTAATCAAAAGTACACAAAATGAACAAAAGTTTGTGGACACCTGACACTTAAAATGATTAGCTTTTATTATTGTGTTAATACAAATCAAACATATAATACTTGAAGTCAGAAGATACACCGATCAGCCATAAGATTAAAACCACCTCCTCGTTTCTACACTCACTGTATTCAATCAGCTCCACTTATACAGTATATATAGAAGCACTTTGTAGTTCTACAATTACTGACTGTAGTCAATCTATTTCTCTACATACTATTTTAGCCTGCTTTCATGCTGTCCTTCAATGGTCAGGACCCCCACAGGACTACCACAGAGCAGGTATTATTAGGATGGTGGATCATTCTCAGCACTGCAGTGAGACTGACATGGTGGTGGTGTGTTAGTATGTGTTGTGCTGGTATGAGTGGATTAGACACAGCAGCGCTGCTGGAGTTTTTAAATACTGTGTCCACTCACTGTCCACTCTATTAGACACTCCTACCTAGTTGGTCCACCTTCTAGATGTAAAATCAGAGACGATCGCTCATCTATTGCTGCTGTTTGAGTTGGTCATCTTCTAGACCTTCATCAGTGGTCACAGGACGCTGCCCACAGGGCGCTGTTGGCTGGATGTTTTTGGTTGGTGGACTATTCTCAGTGCAGCAGAGACAGTGAGGTGTTTAAAAACTCCATCAGCACTGCTGTGTCTGATCCACTCATACCAGCACAACACACACTAACACACCACCACCATGTCAGTGTCACTGCAGTGCTGAGAATCATCCACCATAACAAAGCATGCAGAGAAACAGATGAACTACAGTCAGTAATTGTAGAACTACAAAGTGCTTCTATATGGTAAGAGGAGCTGATAAAATGGACAGTGAGTGTAGATGGAGGTGGTTTTACTGTTATGGCTGACTGGTGTATATACACTATGGAAATCCATGTAAACTGTGGATTAAATAGTTATGACTAACTAGAGAGAGTGTTCACACCCTGTAATGTAGTTTTTACTAAAGCAAAAGTAGACAGTTAATTCTGTCCTATTATAAAACCCCAAAAAAGTTGGGACAGTATGGAAAATGCAAATAAAAAAAGAACAGTGTTCCTTACATTTACTTTGACTTTTATTTGATTGCAGACAGTTTGAACCCAAGATATTTCATGTTTTATCTGCTCAACATTTATTAATATACCTCCATTCCTGCATTTCAGGCCTGCAACACATTCCAAGAAAAGTTAGGACGGGGGCGATTTAGGGCTATTAATGAGGTGAAAAAACTAAATAATGATGTGATTTCAAACAGGTGATTGTAATCATGGTTTGGTACAAAAGCAGCATCCAGGAAAGGCTGAGTCTTTGATGAGCAAAGATGATCAGAGGATCTCCAGTTTATCAACAAATGTGTGAGAAAATGATTGAAATGTTTAAAAACAATGTACCTCAAAGAAAGACTGGAAGGGATTTGCATATTTCTCCCTCTACAGTGCATATTATCATTAAATGAGTCAAGGAATCGGGAGGAATTTCAGTGTGTAAAGGAATGGCAACATTACAAAGTGGTAAATGCTTTACTGTCCCAACTTATTTTGGAATGTGTTGCAGGCCTGAAGTGCAGGAATTAATACATTAAATTAAGTTGAGCAGATAAAACATGAAATATCTCAGGTTCATCCTGTCTGCAATCAAATAAAAGTCAAGTAAATGTAAGAAACTCTTAACTCTCTTAAACTGTCTTTAGTTTTTCTGATTTGGGGTTGTACATGCTTTACAGTTTTACTTTACAGTAGAAGCACAGATATTTAATAAAAACCTAATTCGAAATTACATACCAAATTACACTATATGACCAAAAGTATGTGGCCACCCTCATATGCACATGTTGTAATCACACCGCTTAATAACACGTAATTTTATTGGAGCAGTTTGGGTAAGGCTCTTTACTGTTCCAATAAGTCCCATGAAGCAAGACCTATAAAGATAAGGTGAGATGAGTTTGGTTTAAAATTCTAGTGGTCTGTATAGAGCCCACAAACACACTCCAAAATGTTGTGAACAGTTTCAGTGAGGACTGGAGTCTGTTATTGACCAACTACATATTAAGGCATATGGTTGTTAAATGGGACGTCTAATAGGCTTATGATCTAGTGTACAGTATATTGTGCAAGTTTCACAGTTTATACCCCCTTTTGGTTGCAATCTCATGCAAACCACTGAAATACATTTAAAAAGAGCACCATATTTATAAAACATTTAGGTTGCTTATTAAAACAGCATTGATAAAACATAGTATTCATTCTTCTGTACAATAATATTAGCTGGGCTGTTATGGAGGGTTGATTCCACTGTTTTAATGAACCTGTTCTGTTCTTGGCCTGCTAAAAACCAAGTGTGTAAATACATGTAAACTACACAAATACTGTTACGAATTAGAGGTTAGGTTTAAAAAGTCTGCATGAAAACAACAGACCAGACTATTATTTGGTAATATTTTGCTTAATGGTAACCAATGAACCGATGAAGTGTTACAGATTCAAAAGATATTCTAATAGAATGTCAAAATGTACAACCCCAAATCAGAAAAAAGTTGGGACCGTATGGAAAATGCAAATAAAATAAAAACACAGTGTTCCTTACATTTACTTTGACTTATTTGATTGCAGACAGTTTGAAACCAAGATATTTTATGTTTTATCTGCTCAGTTTCATTTCATTTGTCAATAAACCTCCATCCCTGCATTTCAGGTCTGCAAAACATTCCAAAAAAAGTTGGGACAGGGGAAATTTAGGTCTAGTAATGAGGTGAAAAAACTAAATAATGATGTGATTTCAAAGATGATCAGAGGATCTCCAGTTTGTCAACAAATGTGTGAGAAAATGATTGAAATGTTTAAAAACAATGTACCTCAAAGAAAGACTGGAAGGGATTTGCCTATTTCTCCATCTACAGTGCATAATATCATTAAACCATTCAATGAATCGGGAGGAATTTTAGTGTGTAAAGGCCAAGGGTGCAAGCTTAAGCTGAACACCCATGATCTTCGATCCCTCAGACGGCACTGCATCAAGAACCGCCACTCAACAATAGCTGATATAACCACATGGGTGAAGGATTACTTTGGCAAACCTTTGTCAGGCACTACAATATTACATGTAATTAGTACAGGTACATGCACAAATGCCACTTAAAACTTTACTGTGCAAAAAAGAAGCCTTATGTTAACCATGTCCAGAAGCGGCATCCACTTGTCAGGGCTCGGAGGCGTCTAGGATGGACCATCACACAGTGGAAACATGTATTGTGGTCAGATGAATCAGCATTTCAGGTCTTTTTTGGAAAAAATGAATGCCGTGTGCTCCGGACCAAAGATTAAAAGGACCATCTAGACTGTTATCAGCAACAAGTCCAAAAGCCAGGGTCTGTCATGGTATGGGGCTGTGTCAGTGCGCTTGGCAAAGGTCATTTACACTTCAGCATTAATGCAGAAAAGTACATTGAGATCTTAGAGCAACATATGCTGCGGAAGAAGAGGGTACGGGTACTGGACTGACCAGTCCCCAATAGAGAATGTGTGAAGAATTTTGAAACGAAAAAAGCGACAACGACGACCCCGTACTGTTGCACATCTTAAGACGTGTTTGCAGGAAGAATGGAACAAAATAAAAGCTGAAACACTAAATCACTTGGCATCTTGGTATTACTTGCAGGCCTGAAATGCAGGAATGGATGTTTATCAATAAATGAAATGAAGTTGAGCAGATAAAACATTAAATATATATGAAAAGGTTCATCCTGTCTGCAATCAAATAAAAGTCAAAGTAAATGTAAGAAACTGTTTTTTCTGATTTGGGGTTGTAAAATGCATGCCCCACTGCGATGATGGGCAACTGTTTACTTTGTGAATACTATTATTCTGAATGATTGTTAATGACATGGTTATTTTTACTTAATCTGATTAATTCTTTGCTAATTGACATGGATTAGACCCTGATTCTCCCTGATAAAAATCATAATAGCAACTCTAACCTTTCAACAATGAATGCACTTCACTTTGGTTTGAGACGGACCTTTTCCGACCTGCTCAGACATTTTCAGCTGTGTGTATGTGAACAGGCAGTCATTAGTGTGGGCAGGAAGCATGGCATGGCCCAGTGAATTAATGACCTCGCAGTGGGAGAGGGAAGCAGCTGGAAATAAAAAAGAAATGGAACAATACGCTCTGGCTCAGCACAGCTTGTTTCCTTTAAATGCCCTCAAGTTGTTTTACTAAAGTTTTACAAGTGTGGGTTTAATAATGAATGAAAATCACAAATCCCTACAGGCTTTAATACAATTTTATTGAAAAAAAGGTACCAATTGAAAATCAGAAATCGTTTCTGTAAAGGAAAGCTCTTATATACAGCATATTGCACTATATAACATTGTCTACATCTTCCATAATGTATTAAACATAAAACGTAACAAAAAGAAACACAAAACAAGTTACAGAGTGCACAGTACAGTCTCAAAGACACACAGTTCTATGTTTACAACAAATGCTACATTTTCGCTGGGTCTCATTTCTTAGTATACAGAGAATTGTGTGAACCTCAAGACCTCAAGAATTAAAAAGTATTTAAGGATCTCCAAAATGTAACTTAGAATAATAATAAAAATTCAGTGTTTAGTTCAATACAAATGTGTTGTTCTAGGGGTTAATAAAAATGTAAAATCTTTACATTAACAAAGCCCTTGATCTCACTTGACTCGTAATTCAAAATGCATCCACAGGTTTAAAATTTCTCCTGCTTGTTTAAAAAATCCATTCACAAACCAAACTCATCATTGGTCAACTAGATTTCAAGACACTGTTGGTTTATCACCTCTTAATCCTAAAATGATGCTTTGAATGATGCTGAAATATGGGAAAGAACCTTATGCCAAGTTCACACTACACAACTGGATCTCTTGTAAGCGGGAGTCTTTCAAGTCGGTGTGGCTTTCACACTACACGACTGATCGGCGATAGGGGGTTTCACACTACACCATCTATCACCAACTGGAATCGCAGGCGAGCTTTTCTGGTCTTCCAAACTACGTTTTGACACAAAAACAAACGCAAGAAGTGGCGTTTAATGATACCACGTCCAAAAATACATGTCAACAAGTAGCGAGCAATCAAAGTTTTCTCACCCCATATCTGGCACTCATTGGCTGTTTGACATGGCACTCATTGCCAGTCGGGCAACTCAGATCCAGATATTTGACAAGCTAGATATACTGTATTTCTTCCGCCGCTCGGATCGAGTTGTTGAGTAGTTTACACATAGCAATTAAACGCCGAGTTGCTCCCGAGCCGGCAAATCTAGCACCCGACCAGTCGGCGAGCGAAAACCAGGGCAAAAATCGTGTAGTGTGAACTAGGCATTAAGTACTAATCCTTTCCACAGACTAATACTGGGCACCATGCTATCTGTGCTTGCAATCCTTTGATTTAGAAAATAGAAAAAAGATCTACGGGCACTTGTGCTTGTTACCTGTATAATATTAAGAGAACTGTGCCAGTAGATGCCATGTACTATACTATAACACTGGAATATTGAAGGACCAATGAGATTAGACAGTTACAAACTTTCCAGTGCATGAAAATAAAAAATAAAGGAAACAGTGGATACAGTAAAGAAAGAGTTAACTCATTAACATGGCCCAGTGTCTTCATTAATCTTCCCACCCTGATTACATAAGAGATATAACAGTTTAAAGGGATAAAACAGATCAAATGATTTTGCCAAATGACAATTTCACAAGACATACTGTACATGTGGATATTAAACATATAGTTGAAATGATTAGAGGGATTGGGTAATGTGGATCTCAACTGGCATTACTATAGTGTGAGTTGGAATTGGCTAACTATGGTCACCAAGGCAATAGCATCCTTCATAGATGAAAGATTCACACAGTTTCCTGGTAAATACATTTAAAACGTCTCAGTATATTAAGGCTGGTAATCACAGAGCATCTGCAGTGCTAGTTTCCACTTCAGAACATATGCCGTAAGTAATATTCCCAGATGACACTTGTACGTACTGGTACCAAGTGAGATCAGATAACATGATTCTGTATAGATTCTGCATAGATGGATATATGCTCCATATTTGTTTGCCATTACTGATATAATACTTTGTTTTGATTCAGCTAATACAGGATATGTAGTACCTAAGGCTATGTCTGTAGGTTCTTCAGCTTGTTTCTACACTCACTGTCCATTTTATGAGCTCCACTTACCGTATAGGAGAACTTTGTAGTTCTACAATTACTGACTGTAGTCCATCTGTATATCTGCATGCTTTGTTAGCCCCCCTTCATGCTGTTCTTCAATGGTCAGGACTCTCCCAGGACCACTACAGAGCAGGTATTATTTGGGTGGTAGATCATTCTCAGCACTGCAGTGACACTGACATGGTGGAGGTGTTGAAGAACAGGGTGAAAACAAGCTATAAAAGTATGTAGAGAAACAGATGGACTCCAGTCAGTAATTGTAGAACTACAAAGTGCTTCTATATGGTAAGTGGAGCTGATAAAATGGACAGTGACTGTAGAAACAAGGAGGTGGTTTTAATGTTATGGCTGATCAGTGTATATCTGTGTTACTTACATTACCTCAAGTCCGGAATGTACAACTAATCCAGCCTGAGTAGGACTTTAGATTAGGGCCAGCGTCTTATCAATGCTCTGTGATTATCATCTATTGTCTTTACAGGAACTAACAAGACTGTCCAATACCTAGATTTCACTAAAACGTCTTTCCTTCCCAATTATTCCTTCAGTCTGAGCAATACAGATGTATACAAGTACAGAAATAGAACATCCATAATCCACTGTTGGTTACTTTTGGTGACCTAAAACTAATACTACAAAGAAATTAAAAAAAGAAGATCACTATGAAAGTCACAGGAAATAATAATAGTAATAAAAAAAACAACAAACATTTATACAACCAAGATTGAAATAAAAGTGGCAAGAAACACAGATAAAAAAAATTGCACGCATGAATCTATACAGTAGCAATGAACCAATATACAAAAAATAAATAAGAAAAGTATAAATTACAGATTTTAAATCCAATTTAAGAAACAAATCAGCATCCAGAATGGTAAGGAGTGGATGTATATGGATGGAGACTGGGTGAAGTAAGGAAGGTAGCTATGAGCTGTGTGGGGACAGACACTGGCTCAGCGTTCACTATCTGCAGGAAACTTTCAGCACTTCTCATGACATTTAACATTCATGCTTGAAAACATAGCCTGTGCCACGCATGCTCATAGCAGGTAACACTGCTCATAGAGGACTTGAGATGTTCTGTACCATACTGGTGTACCTATTTAATACTAATGTTAATGTTTCCTTTGGCTTCTATTATTTGTCTGGATAATAATAATAGCCAACTTCAACACAGATCAGGCATAAAATTATGACCACCTTCCTAATATTGTGTTGGTTCCCCTTTGGCTGCCAAAACAGCCCTGATCCAACTAAGTATGGACTCCACTACTGGAGTTCCGCTCCACTACCAGTTCCAATGCTCACGTGCCCATCGTTGGCGCTTTCGGTGGTGGACAGGGGTCAGCATGGACACCCTGACTGGTCTGCGGCTATGCAGCCCCATACGCAACAAACGGCAGTGCACTGTGTACTGATACCTTTCTATCAGAACCAGCATAAACTTCTTCAGCAATTTAAGCTACAGTAGATCGTCTCTTGGATCGGACCACCCAGTCGTCAAACTCGCTCAAATCCTTACGCTTGTCCATTTTTCCTGCTACACACAACTTTGAGGATAAAATGTTCACTTGACGCCTAATATATCCCACCCACTAACAGGTGCCATGATGAAGAGATAATCAGTGTTATTCACTTCACCTGTCAGTGGTCATAATGTTATGACTGTTCGGTGTATACTAACTGCTTCTTTAAATGCTGTGCTAATGTTTTAAACATTAAGGCCATATGGGTGAGTTTGGTAAACATTCAAAACATGGAATTCCTTCATATTACACCCACCATCCAATATACTGCACTGTCATGAAACAATTGGAAATGTATACATGCACTAAAAACCAAGTCTCACAAAATATACATCACTCCTTCAAAGTGGACCAAAAAAAAGAAAAAAAGGATTTACAGGTAAAACCATCCATCAGTGTATTTAAACCTCAATCACACTTTTGGTTAGTTTTAGTAGCAATTTAAAGAACGTTTGTATCTAGGCAAGTATCAGTGGTATTGCAAAAAAAATGACACCACTTGAACCTGATTTTACAGGTCACCTGAAAGATAAAAAAAAAAAAACAATGATTATAACACATGAAATTCTAAAGTATCCTGAGAGGAGAAATGCAGTCACTTCACAGACACAGTATTTAATGGGGCCAGGAAGACGAGTGGCCACAATTTTCATTAACAGCCAATGAACAGAACCACGGACTGTGGTACAAAAAGGATGTTCAGTAGAAAATCAGTGGTGCGTGAAAGGTCAGCCGGACCACCTGTGGTTAGAATAATTGCTAATAGGGTTTTTTTGTGCTGAACTTGCAGTCTAATACTCAAGTTGATCATTGACTTTGCTAGGGCTGAATTAAATACTGAATTATATTCTGGTAAAATACATACAGAGTAATATTCTGGCTGTATGTACATTTAGGTGCATTTTGGATTAGTCAGTCCGCATACTGATCCACTTACTGATGTATTTCAGGATGTGTGTGTGTGTGTGTGTGGGGGGGACAATCATGGACAATTTTGTATCTCCAATTGAACTCACTTGCACGTCTTTGGACTGTGGGAGGAAACCCATGCAAACTCCACACAGAAAGGGATCGAACCCGCTCCACCTGGGGATCGAACCCAGGACCTTCTTGCTGTGAGGCAACAGTGCTACCCACTTAGCCACCGTGCCACCCAGAAAAGTCATACTATGTAATTTAAAGGTAGTAATGTTATTTTTGTATTTCAAACATAATGTAAATACGTGTGTTCTATTATTGCCCATCCCTGCAAATAGAATGATTAAAATTTAATTCATTTTGTTTGTTTGTTTGTTTTTGTAACGCCATGTTGTCATATCTACGACATTCACGGCAGGAATCGGTGTTTCATGCTAGTTCTATTTGTTTTGCGTTATATATATATATATATGTGTTCAGTTTTATATTATTAAGGTACTTTAGGATTATTTCTGAATTATCTTGAGTAATGATTTCTTTTAATGTATTGGGCACATGTAGTTTATGTCTTTCACTGTTGTATTTTGGGCATTCTGT
The DNA here is from genome assembly GCF_030014385.1 of Trichomycterus rosablanca. Lineage (NCBI taxonomy): Eukaryota > Metazoa > Chordata > Actinopteri > Siluriformes > Trichomycteridae > Trichomycterus > Trichomycterus rosablanca. Next base: position 14,947,981 of record NC_086000.1, on the reverse strand, counting down.
CAGGATGTGTTTTATGATGATTGGTGTATGGCCCGTTCATTTTGGGTAAAGTAATTCGTTAGTAGTAAGTTTTTAAAGCTGTATGAATTTGTCGGTCCTGTGTTTGCCTTCAGTTCTGCTATGCTGCTTGTGCTGCTAATAACACAGTAGAAAATGTAGGTTAGTTTAGGTCTATCATAATATGCACAGTGCTGTTCTAAATGACAATTTCATTACTGAGACTCAAATAATGTAAGACTGAGCCTGTCTGAGCCCCTATTACTATAAATTTTGTCTTGCTGGGGGGAAAACAACAGTAAAAACAAGGACAAGAAAACACTGATACACTTAACTGGACATACCAAGGTGCAAAACTCTTTGTTCAGAGAAACTGCCACAGAAAACCTTTGGAGATCATCAAACTAATTGTCCAATAGATTGACATCCTGGGAGATAGCAGAAAATAGACCTTCCAAACCACCACCTGTCCTTCTTCAGCCCTGGATAAGTTTTTAAATAGTCGTTCTGCCTCGGCCGGGGGTATTAAGGCATGTCCCAGGACGCATAGAGGTTGTTCAAAATGTTCATAAATGGAAGTGCAAGCAATATTTGAAGACTGTAAATATACAAAATACCACAAGTTTCTTACAAAAATATCCCCAGTAAAGAATCTCAGAACACCATGGCATCTTCTTGAGAGGGAAAAAGAGGTCAAAAAAAAGCCCCCGTCCTGCGGAGATTTGTCTTCCATATTGTTTTTTTTTCTCCCCCCTCTGAAAACCCGTGTTAAAAACTGAACAGTGCCTATAAGCGAAGGTGGTGGATCTTCACCTCTGATCCACTCGTCTTCCAGGAGGCTGGCCTTCAAACAGGAGCGCGTACACCGCTGCGGCTAAGCGCAACCAAAACGGCCGCTGGTTCCTTTGGTTTCTTTGTTGCTGTAAAAAAAAAAAAAAAGGAGAAACACAAAATAAATAAATGTAAAACAGAACTGAAACAACAAGTCACAATATAATACTGGTGTTGGCGTGCAGACAGAATGTAATGTGGGCAGCAGTCGATAGCGCGTCTGAAAACCAGTCACCGTAACGGTGCTAATATTTCCACAATAAACGCTGTCTGTAGGCGCTGTAGTCTGAGAGATGTTCCCCTTTGTTTCACTACTTTAACCACAAATCAAAATCAAAATAGTTTTTTTAGACAGTAACTACCTGTAACATACATAAAGATTTAATAGGTCCAACTCAACTTATTTTAGCCTAAAGCTGGCAAGAGTGACAGATAAATTATAAACCCTATTTAAAAAAAAGTTGGGGCCTTAAACCATAATTTAAAAGACACAAGATTTCCAGTGTTTTCAACTTCATTGTATTTTGTAAATATAAACAAATGTAAAATGTAATAAATGCAACACACTTCTCCAACCATTCCCCCCCCCCCCCCAATTTTCTCCCCTAATCTAGTCGTGTCCAATTACCCTGATCGCATCCTCCACTGATTCAACCCTCCACCACTGACTGAGGACGCTTCTCAACTGACACACGCCCCCTCCGACACGTGCTCAGTAGAGGCTGCATTTTTTACCTGCATGAGTCGAGTTCATATATACAGATCAGCACTGTGCACAGAGAGCCACACCCTGATCAGCATTATTCCTCAGCCCTGTGCAGGCACCATCAATCAGCCAGCAGGGGTTGTAATTGCACTAGTTATGAGGACCCATGATCCGGCTTGCCCCTAACCCTATGGACAACAGCAAATTATTGTTCGTGCAGCCGCCCAGCCCATCTGATTCGGGTTTTAATGACCTGTTTCTCACACATATTTTTTATGGCTGAGAGATTAAAACTCGTTGCTTCTCCTCTCCTTGGTGTATTTGAAGCATTCTACCAAGATTTCACAGGTTGGGTTTCCTGCTTATATCAGGTGTTGCTGGGTTATTCTGGTGTGGCTGATTCTGCATCATGTGTGTATGACCTGGTCTATGTGTCATCCTTAATGCTTCTTTGGTTTAATTTTGATGTCTGGGTTGATCTCATGGAGTTTGTGGTCCATTCAGTTTGCCATTTTTCCTTGGCGTGTTTTTATCTACTTGTACCACAGTTAGGAACCACTGAAGAAAACCCAGATCCCAGAAATACTTTAACTGCTGTCATTAAAGCTCATTCCACATAATTAGTGAACATTAACATTGAACATGTGACACTGTCATGACCTGAAGCTGTTTCACACTGAAATAACAGTTAAGCTGTAAATGAGGAATGGCTTAATCTCACACTCGTGTCTCTCTAGAGAACTAAGTATCTGGACTTATATCATATCCTCTGTTGAGGGATGAGATAATAGCAGTGAATGGGATCAATGCCCAAACCAAGTTCAACAATTCAGGTGAGATAAAGAGACTCTACACTACACAAACACTATATACACACACACACACACACACACACACACACACACACACACATAATTAAGCACTATTTAAAGCCGTCACTGTTCACAGTCACACAAACCTTAAATTGCCATGGACTGTAATGCATTAAGTGCTACTTAAACAAATCTGTTACTGTCCACAGCCACACAAGCTTTACACTGCCATGGGCTTCATAGCAGGACTTTCTTCTTGAACAACAGCCTATAAGCTCATGTCACTGTTAAGCTGGCTTGACTGTGAATTGAGACATCAACTTTTGTAATGAATTAAGTGCTACTTAAACAAAGCTGTCGCTGTCCACAGTCACACAAGCTTTAATTTGCCATGGGCTTAATAGCCCGGCCTTTTTTCTTAACCAGTAGCCTATAAGCCCATGTCACTGTTAAGCTTGCTTGACATTCTTTTATCAGCTTCTAATTCATGACATATGTATATTATGGTGATTTTTAAATAAGATCTGGCCACCCAGACAGATTTCACCCCAGCTTAAGGTAACAGTTTAGGGTTTTCTCTTGAACTGGCAAATGACCAGTGTTTCTTGTACTTTTTAACAGGTGCACTTAGCTGTGGTCAATCAAAATCACTGAAAAGGAAGTGAGATGCTCTAAAGTTAATGCTTTACAAAACGTCTACATTAGATTTATGTGGATACAATTACTAATTGTAACTCAAAACCTGTTGCTCTGTGCATCGTGTATACTAACCCCCCATATATCAATTGAAATGGACCCCATAGGACCCCCAGTGAGCAGATAATGTTTGTAATGATGCCAACATGGTCAGAACAAGATAGACTGTTTTGTTCTGGTATGATTGTTTGGATTATTTAAATACTGTTTAAATCATACTGGTTTCTTAATTAGAAATGCATACCCTGTTGGCACTGGGTGTTGATGTGCAGTTAAAGATACAGTGTGTTAATCTTTTGCTAGTCTTTAATCAGTGGACACTCTCTATCACAAATTATATTTTTGGGTGGAGGATGATTATCACCTTTCTCTCAGCACTGACACTGAAGTGTTTAAAACACCAACAACACTGCTGCACCTGATACACTCTTACACAAGACCATGTTATCATGTAATGTAATTGCATTGCTGATTATGGCCCACCACCCAAACAACATCTGGTCATTTACATTTCATTTACATTTTCAGCACTTAGCAGAAAGCGATTTACAGGACTGTGACAGTATATTGAGGGTTCCTTAAGGGCCAAATAGTGGTCAAAAACATCTGGCAGTGGTGGGCTTGACCCAGTGACCTTTCGATTACTAGTCCAGTACCCTAACTGCTAGGCTACAATTGCCCTACTGGTCAAAAGTGGTCTTATAAGATTCTTTTTAAATTGATAAATGGAGAATGGGAGGTAATAATGTGTGCAGAGCAACAAATTACTGACTGTAGTCCATCTGTTTCTCTGCATGCTTTGTTAGCCCCCTTTCATGCTGTTCTTCAATGGTATTATTTAAGTGATGGATCATTCTCAGCACTGCAGTGACACTGACATGGTGGTGGTGTGTTAGTGTGTGTTGTGCTGGTATGAGTGGATCAGACACAGCAGCGCTGCTGAAGTTTTTAAACACCTCAGTGTCACTGCTAGACTGAGAATAGTCCACCAACCAAAAACATATCCAGCCAACAGCGCATCGTGGGCAGCGTCCTGTGACCACTGATGAAGGTCTAGAAGATGACCAACTCAAACAGCAGCAATAGATGAGCGATCGTCTCTGACTTTACATCTAGAAGGTGGACCAACTAGGTAGGAGTGTCTAATAGAGTGGACAGTGAGTGGACATGGTATTTAAAAACTCCAGCAGCGCTGCTGTGTGTGATCCACTCATACCAGCACAACACACACTAACACACCACCACCATGTCAGTGTCACTGCAGTGCTGAGAATGATCCACCATCTAAATAATACCTGCTCTGTGGTGGTCCTGTGGGGGTCCTGACCATTGAAGAACAGAGTGAAAGCAGGCTAAAAAAGTATGTAAAGAAACAAATGGACTACAGTCAGTAATTGTGGAACTACAAAGTGCTTCTATATGGTAAGTGGAGCTGATAAAATGGACAGTGAGTGTAGAAACAAAGTTAATGTTATGGCTGATCAGTGTATGTAGACGTTTGACTACTTACATCTGTGTAAATGTTACACTATTACTACTGTACAAAATAGAATAGAAACATTTGTGCATTAACTTGACCATCAATTTTCAGCTGCAATTAGGAATAAAACCACAACAAAGTATCTACAACCCCAAATCAGAAAAAGTTGGGACAGCATGGACAATGAAAATTGATGCAAAACTGTAGTGTTCCTTACATTTACTTTGATTTTTATTTGATTGCAGACAGTATAAACCAAAAAATTTTCATGTTTTATCTGGTCAACTTAATTTCATTTGTTAATAAACATCCATTCCTGCATTTCAGGCCTGCAACACATTTAAAAAAAATTGGGACAAGGCAATTTAGGCCTAGTAATGAGGTCCAAACTGGTCCAAACTGTCCTAACTTTTTCTGATTTGGGGTTGTAGTTCATAACTTGGCTCAATGACGATGCAAAATCTAAAATGCTTGCTCCAATATTAAGCAAAATTCTTATTTATCATAATATTATAGACATAAACAGCACAATTTACGAAAAGTGACCTTATCTATAGTGACTTATCTGTCCTGTTATTAACAGATAAGGATTGCCACTGGCACACTGAGATCACAGTAGGCATTGAAGTGTATTGCGTAAGCCCTGCCACTCTTCCTTTTTCCCCTCTTAGACCAATTTACACTTCCAAACAGTAAACACCAGCGGCCCTGGTTCAGCTGCTTATGTGCTTTATTTTAAACCTCACGCCTACTAAGTGTAGTTATTATGGTACATCCTTGTTGCATTTTAGGCTCACAGCAAATCCTACTCAAAAAGGAAATAAATAAATACAAAAACAAGCATTAACATGATTTTATTTGTAATTCTAAAGAAATGTTCATCTTATATCACAGCCAAAGCTGCACCGGAGATGGTGAGAGGCCACAAAGTAACGGAGTGACCTTTAAACACACACTTGGTTTCACACAGAAAACCCAAAACAGAACTGCACGCAACGCCCGTCTGTCTGTGTGTATATGTGCCACATGACCAACGTCAAAAATGAGTCAGAGGCTTAATTTAGCACCAAGATAAGCAGTGGAGTTCAGGCAGACACTCTTGTGTCGTCACTAACGTGAGTGTCCTATCAGTCCTGCGTGCAGACTTACCATCAGCTGCACGGCTCCCAAGAGCCTCCTCTTATCAGTGCAGCAGCAATAAACACAAGCTCACACACACACACACACACAAAATGTCACCAGACCCACCGGAGACAAATGTCAGCAATTTATAAATCACAGTGGGTGCTCTTAACCACAGCTGAAAGTTACGGTCTTCATCTAAACTTCCCTGTTGCAACGTGACCGTGCAGCTGTGCACAACACAAGCGCCATCATTTATTTTTATTTCATTTTACTAGGATTTTAATGTCGTGTTTAACACTTTGGTTACATTCATGACAGGACTGGTTACACAAGAGTCATTAGTTCATTTTGTATCTCCAGTTCACCTCACTTGCATGTCTTTGGACTGTAGGAGGAAACCGGAGCTCCTGGAAGAAACCCACGCAGACAGAAAATGCTAACACAGAAAGGACCCGGCTCAACCCACCTGGGAATCACACCCAGGACATTCTGCAAGGTCCATAAAGACATGGTATATTAACTATGATTCCAACATCTAGTCCAACATCAAACACTCTTTGCTTTGACGAGACTTTGCTGAAGGCACAAAGGCTTCATGGTTTGGTGTGAAATAACTTCAGTAGCCCAAAGAACTTCGACATGAACAAAGAGGCAACATCATAGTAAAACAGGGCCTTCCATAAACTGTTACCAATGTTTAGAGAGTCATCATTTAGTTATAGTTATTGATTTCTACACATAGCAATGGGTGTGGCTGCAACAGCTGAACTGAATAATCAGAATGAAAATCCACATACTTTTGGCTATACAGTGCACTATAAGATATTAAAATGTGAATATTTAATATTACATAATACATTAATAAATCAACTATATTATGTAATAAATTTACCACAATAACAGCACAACTGGTTGAGGGAGGCACACAGCTCAGAGATCCAAACCTCACCTCTGGTTACTGTTTGTAAGTACAGTGGTACATTGTAACTAAACATCCCCTAAACATCCACTTTGTAGTTCTACAATTACTGACTGTAGTCCATCCGTTTTTCTGCATACCTTTTAAGTCTGCTTTCACCCTGTTCTTTAATGGTCAGGACCCCCATAGGACCACTACAGAGCAGGTATTATTTAGCTGGTGGATGATTCTCAGCACTGCAGTGACACTGACATGGTGGTGGTGTGTTAGTGTGTGTTGTGCTGGTATGAGTGGATCACACACAGCAGTGTTGCTGGAGTTTTTAAATACTGTGTCCACTCACTGTTCACTCTATTAGACACTCCTACCTAGTTGGTCCACCTTGTAGATGTAAAGTCAGAGACGATCGCTCATCTATTGCTGCTGTTTGAGTTGGCCATCTCTGAGATCTTCATCGGTGGTCACAGAATGCTGTTATCACAGGATGCTACTATTGGCTGGATACTTTTGGTTGGTGGACTATTCTCATTCCAGCAGTGACAGTGAGGTGTTTAAAAACTCCACCAGCATTGCTGTGTCATATCCACTCATACCAGCACAACACACACTAACAAACCACCACCATGTCAGTGTCACTGCAGTGCTGAGAATGATCCACCACCTAAATAATACCTGCTCTGTGGTGGTCCTGGGAGAGTCCTGACCATTAAAGAACAGCATTCAAAAGGGGGCTAACAAAGCATGTAGAGAAACAGATGGACTACAGTCAGATATTGTACTCAGATATTGTAGAACTACAAAGTGCTTCTATATGGTAAGTGGAGCTGATAACATGGATAGAGGTGGTTTTAAATGTTATGGCTAATCAGTGTATTTTTTTTTTTTTGGGGGGGTGGGCTTACACTTTAGAGCTTAAGTCAGCTTCCAGTGTTTGCCAACTGGCTCACAGAGAACTGGGATTTCCCTCCCGACCACAATGTGAAGACAACTTTAGTTAAGATGTGCATTAGAAATCCAGCACAACATCCATGTAACACACTGCTTACCTAGTGGTTGACAGTTTCACAACACAGTGGGGTAAAACTGGTTGCGGCAACAAGTGGCAGCACTTTTTTACACTGTTTTTCCTGCAGGCTTTCAAGTAATACGTCTTTGTAAACACACCGCCTTGTCTAGGAAGTGCTGGTAAACATGAGCACTAAGCCCCTATTCCCCATACATGTGTGTGTGTGTGTGTGTGTGTGTGTGTGTGTGTGCGCACATAAACAAACACACACACACACACACACAGCCAAAACAAAAGATTGTTTTTTTCCACCAGTATACACACTTACCCACATGTACACAGATAAGAAGGAAGTGGCATTGTTACAACACATGCACAATATTCTGTTTTGTATTATTCTTCTACGCTTCCAAGTCCGGTTCAGAACAAAATACAAAACCCTGACCCCATCCTAACAACCCCCCCTCCGCGAAAACACAGCTCATCTCAGATCATTTCCCCCATGGCCTCAGGGCCCCGTCGCAAACCTGTCAAGAGTTAGCAGCAATTTATCTGTCAGCAGGCGCAGTTCCTATCTCGCTTTCTATAGCTGCTTCATCTCAGGCACAGCAGCCCGCCGGCGCTACGTTAACTGCTAGTCAGAGGACTCGCGGGGAATAACAGACTGCTCATTGTCATGTGTGACTCATATGAAGCATGAGTGTCACTGCCGGTGTCAAATCTTGAGACGAGGCGCTGATAAGCCTCCAGGTGATAAAGAAGCGGTTTTGCTACTTGAAAATGGCAAAGGCTTTAGGGAAGCTAAAAAAATCATAATTAAAACATCTTTGTTTCTACACTCACTGTCCATTTTATCAGCTCCACTTACCACTTCAGAGCACTTTGTAGCTCTACAATTACTGACTGTAGTCCATCTGTTTCTCTGCATGCTTTGTTAGCCCCCTTTTCATGCTGTTCTTCAATGGTCAGGACTCTCCCAGGACCACTACAGAGCAGGTATTATTTGGGTGGTGGATCATTCTCAGCACTGCAGTGTGTGTGTTGTGCTGGTATGAGTGGATCAGACACAGCAATGCTAATGGAGTTTTTAAACACCTCACTGTCACTCCTTGACTGAGAATAGTCCACCAACCAACCAAAAATATCCAGCCAACAGTGACCACTAATGAAGATCTGGAAGATGACCAACTCAAACAGCAGCAATAGATCTCTGACTTTACTTAAAGTCTCTGACTTTACATCTACAAGGTGGACAGACTAGGTAGGAGTATCTAATAGTGTGGACAGTGAGTGGACATGGTATTTAAACTCCAGCAGTGCTGCTGTGTCTGATCCACTCATACCAGCACAACACACACTAACACACCACCACCATGTCAGTGTCACTGCAGGGCTGAGAATGACCCACCACCCAAATAATGCCTGCTCTGTGGTGGTCCTCTGGGGATCCTGACCATTAAAGTACAGGGTGAAAGCAGACTAAAAAGTATGTAGAGAAACAGATGGACTACAGTCAGTAATTGGAGAACTACAATGTGCTCCTATATGGTAAGTGGAGCTGATAAAATGGACAGTGTGTGTAGAAACAAGAAGGTGGTTTTAATGTTATGCCTGATTGGGGTATTCTATAATACAATGAGCATAAAAAATGCAGGACGCATTTATTCATTGACAGCTAGATGACTGGACAAAGCCACTTGGATGATCACCAAACCTTTGGGCATCATGTCCCATGGGCAGATTACTTTTATCCATCTCTAAGCTAAAGATGGGACATTTTTGGGGTTTTGCATTAGGACTGGGATCCAAAACACAAAAGTGTGTCCACCATATGAATGCCATAGAGCAAACGTGCAAACAAAGTGGCCTTACCCAGTTTGTAGCTAAACCTGGTAAAGATGCAAAGCAACTCAAGCATGGAAACCTAGCAGAAAACCTCAATTTTAAAGCAGTTTTAAAAGTAGTTTTTTATTTAAAATAAGTGGACTTGTACTAAGTAATTGGGAACGTACTAATTGTTGTACTAATAGCTCCCAAATGTGGAGCAATCAGTTATTGACAATTGACAATGAGCCAAAAACATATTAAATGCTGGGCTGATGATACTCATACAACGTGTTGAATCCAGCAGATATGAAAAGTGCTGAATCATTACAGCCAGACGACTGGGTTGAAGTATCCTCCGAAACAGCAAGAAGTGCTCACGTTGAGTCATGATGAGTGCCCACCAACAGTGGTCCAAGGAGGGACAATCCACAAAGCACTGCCAGGTTTTTAAGGAGACAAAACTCAATAATGCCAGAGGACAAGAAGGCCCAATCCTATTATCTCCCAGATCATGTGTGTGACTGGGCATGGGTGCATCATTTAACAGGTGTCCTAAATTTTTACTTGACTGTGTAAACACTATATAAAAATGTACACATAATAAAAAGCTATACCCAGAACAGAGACAGTTTGTTTGTTTATTAGGATTTTAACGTCATGTTTTAAACTTTGGTTACATTCATGACAGGAACGGTAGTTAGTCAGTACACAAGGTTCATCAGTTTAATATCAAACACAGTCATGGACAATTTTGTATCTCCAATTCACCTCACTTGCATGTTTTTGGACTGTGCAAGGAAACCGGAGCACCCAGAGGAAACCCACACGGATACGGGGGGGAACATGCATATTCCACACAGAAAGGACCCGGAGCGCCCAACGTGGGAATCAAACCCAGGACCTTCTTGCCGTAAGGCGACAGTGCTACCCGCCGAGCCACCGTGCTGCACTATAAACTGATTAACCAAAACATATTAACTGTTGGGCTGATGGTGGTTACTCATAGTACATGAGTTGAATGCAATGTGCCAAATCATTATTAAGTATCCCCAAAAAAACAAGAAGTCCTCATGTTGATGAGTGCCCACCAACAGTGGTCCAAGGAGGGACAATCCACAAAGTACTGACAGCTTTTTAAGGAGACAAAACTCAATCATACCAGAGGACAAGAAGGCTATGGGAAAGGGCTACCGTGGCTTAATCCTGTTATTTACCAGATCATGTGACTGGCTGAACATGTGTGCATCATTTAACAGGTGTCCTAATTTTTTACATGGCTGTATGAACACTATATAAAAATGTACACATCATAAAAAGCTATACCCAGAAAAGAGACAGAAACACAAAATATCAGAGCTGAAAAGATAGCAGCCCGAGGCAGCATACGAATTACACAATCACAACACACTGCCAAGAGTAGCATAGAGAAATAAAGGAGGAGGAGGAGAGTACACACACAAAACCCTTACTAATAGATTCGGGTTTAGGTTTCTTAGGCATCTGTCAACGACTCCGCACCGTTAAGCGCCATAAAGTGCCTCGAGTGGCGGCGAGTCGTATTCCTCGCGCTCCCTCATGGGCTATCATGTCAATTAGGTGAGCCGAGGCTATCATTTAACACACTGCCCTCCAGGTGCTGCTCTCATATGGACCCGTGCTCTTCTGCTACTGAATCCAGGGCGCCGCCATTTGTTTACGGACGTTTATGCCAGCTAACAAAAAGGTTTTTACAACTCAACCCTAGCAAAACAGAACAATCTGAGACATCTTTTTAGTTGTGTCATTATTCTGGCTGCATGCCAAACCACATATGAAACAAACCCTAAGTTATTTGACAGTAAATGAATACACCGCCACTGGTTACGTTACAATTCTGAACAGTATTTGTTTAGTGGCTCTGTTATTACAACAAATAGAGTTAAACAGCCAAATTACACAAGTGCTGCCGGTACAGGCATCTAAAATCACATTCAGCAGCAGAAGTATCCACACCCCAATTAATCAAGTAATAGACGTAATTAGGTGGCAGCACAGTGACTCAGTGAGTAGCACTTTTGCCTGACACCAAAGACATGCAGTCAAGTTAAATGGAAGCACAGTGACCCTGAATAGGACAAAGAAAGTACAATATACACCGATCAGCCATAACATTAAAACCACCTTCTTGTTTCTACACTCACTGTCCATATTATCAGCTCCACTTACCATACAGAAGCACTTCGTAGGTCTACAATTACTGACTGTAGTCCATCTGTTTCTCCGCATGCTTTGTTAGCCCCCTTTCATGCTGTTCTTCAATGGTCAGGACCCCCACAGGACCACTACAAAGTAGGTATTATTTGGGTGGTGAATCATTCTCAGCACTGTAGTGACACTGACATGGTGTTGGTGTGTTAGTGTGTGTTGTGCTGGTATGAGTGGATCAGACACAGCAATGCTGATGGAGTTTTTAAACACCTGACTGTCACTGCTGGACTGAGAATAGTCCACCAACCACAAATATCCAGCCAACAGCGCCCCATGGGCAGCATCCTGTGACCACTGATTAAGATCTAGAAGATGATCAACTCAAACAGCAGCAATAGATGAGCGATCGTCTCTGACTTTACATCTACAAGGTGGACCAACTAGGTAGGAGTGTCTAATAGAGTGGACAGTGAGTGGACACGATATTTAGAAACTCCAGCAGCGCTGCTGTGTCTGATCCAATCAAAACAGCACAACACAAACTAACACACCACCACTATGTCCATGTCACTGCAGTGCTGAGAATCATCCACCACCTAAATAATACCTGCTTGAAAGGGGGCTAACAAAGCATGCAGAAAAACAGATGGACTACAGTTAGTAATATGGTAAGTGGAGCTGAAAAAATGGACAGTGAGTGTAGAAACAAGGAGGTGGTTTTAATGTTATGGCTGGTCAGAACATGTTTATGGGCTGCAAGTTTTTATTAATGTGAAAATAAATCATTTTTACCCAAAAATATACCCATAGGAAATCAGTAGTGATAGGGATGCAAATTGTGCCTAATAAATTTAATTGTTAACCTGTCAGTTTTAAAAATAATGAAAAGCTTCCTAATTCAGTTAAGATATTCTTGCTAGGGATGGGACCTAGAGAGGTGGTGAATATAAAGGAAACGTTCTGCACTACATGACAGTGAGCAGAGCTTCCTCAAAAACAAAGACGCTAGAAACCCTTTACAGTGGAAACTTGGTAATCTGAAGCTAAAACAAAATCTCACTATCATGAGGAACTCACACTTGGCCCCGAGCTGACTGTAGTATTACTGAGTAATGGCTCCTCCTTCACTGTGTGTGTGTGTGTGTGTGTGCATGTAAAAAAGGGAGCTAGAAGGCCTCTTATTTGGCCGTCTCTTGCGGGTGCACTTAACGCCGGTCGACACTTTGTTGGAGTTTCAGTAACCGCTGCTAATCATGTCAAGCTTCGGCTTACCAACGTATTTAGCTCATCCAGCCACTTCTCACTTTCTAAGTCTGGTTAAAGAGAAATAATGACAGATGACTATGGGTTTATAAAGAAACTATTACAACAGATTAAACGCTGGATTAATAGTTATGGTTTAAAGAAAACATTGAATTCTAGCAGTAGATTGTAGTTTAGATATCATACCCAAATTTAATTCAAATTAAATTAATAGTCTGAATTACAGTGGTACCTTGAAACTTAACGTCAATTGGTTCTGGAAGTGGTGTTGAGTTTAAAAGACTTGAGTTTTAAGGTATTTTTTCCCATAAGGTTTTATGGAAAACCTGTTAATGCCTTCCATGGTCCCGTGGAACTGCATATATTTTAGGCTGATGTAAAATAATGGGGTTGTTTTTGACATTTATACACTGAAAATAACACATATAATATATAATATATAAAAAACACTGAAATAAAAAGCTGATTTCTACAATTTCTCAGAACCCCAAGCTGTAACACAAGTTTAAAAGTGAAACAGGAGAAAAATCCAGATAAACACAGATACATGTGGAGCTTTTAGAGTGAATCTGATGGTTATTCCACACAAATGCAGATTCGTCTCATATGCACACTTTGATGATGTTTTACCGCACCGTTCAAGTCGCTGAACAAAGCGACTAAACAAAGCGACTGTTCATTGTTAATTTGAAATTAAATCAGAATTAGAATAAATACATTTCTGAAAAACAAACTGAATGTTGAGTTTAGGGGAAACGTTGAGTTTAAGGGCACAAATTTCTCGACAGAGGGCGTTAAGTTTCAAAGATTTTCAGTTTAGGGGATTTTGAGTTTGAGTTACAAAGTACCACTGTATTGCATTCATTCATTCATTATCTGTTTACCACCACTTTTATCCTGGTCAGGGTTGCAGTGGGTGCAATTCACAGTGCGAAAAGTAGGAAACACCCTGGACAGATCATCAGTCCATCACAGAGCACAAACACTCATACCTGGGACAATTTAGTATCTCCAGTTAACCTAACTTCATGTCTTTGGACTGTGGGAGGAAACCCACACATACACATGGAGAACATGCAAACTCCACACAAAGGACTCAAATCGCTCCACCTGGGAATCAAACCCAGGATGTTCTTGCTGTGAGGCGAACATGCTACCCACCATGCCAGCCTGCTCTTAGTTTTAGTTTTGATTTTTTTGTCGACTCTGTTCTGTCTTGGCTTCATGGTGCAGCCTTAATTATGCTTGAGGCGGCACGGTGGCTCACAGCAAGAAGGTCCTGGGTTCGATCTGTGTGGAGTTTGCATGTTCTCCATGACTGTGTTTGACATTAAACTGGTAAACTGATGAACCTTGTGTAATGAGTAACTACCGTTTCTGTCTTGAATGTAACAAAAGTGTAAACCATGACATTAAAATGTGTATCCTCATATCCATCACTCATCTTAAAGGCTGTACTACCGTGTGATCATAAAAAAATAAGCAATTGAGAGTAAAGTGTGGAGCAGGTCTTCATTATTAGTGTTGTTTACACAGCACCTCCTCTCCAGCATGACACCAGGCAACCGGCAGCCAACAATGTAGCATTAACGCTGTCAGAACAAAGAAGCATTATTCTTAACCAGAGAGAACAAGCTGTTACACACACCGGCACACAAACAAAGTCTGGTCTGATGAGCGCTGAGCATGTGTTTCACCGCCCTCGCACCACTGTGGTGCGTGTACACGGTGTTATAGGTATACACACACAAACACAGACATAAACATGACATACATAAGAGAAAAAAGAGCGATCGACAGGACGGAGTACAGATGAGATAAGCCTGAGATAAGCACTTGTGTTATCAGGTGTCACATGATTAAAAAGAAACACAGGACCTGGAAAATTTCCCTGTGAAAACCTGCACTGCAAGATCAGGCTTACACTTGTAGCCAAGGTGGCTAGTACGGACGTTCTGTTCCAGGCCCATCGAGTTTAAATAAACTTTTTATTGCACACGATAAGAATCTTCCAAGCTCAGAGCTGTTATTATTGCTGGCATGAAGTGAAAGAGCACACAAAGAAATCCAGTTGCTTGTATTTCTAAAGGCAATTTTAAGCAGTCGAATCACCTGCTTTTTTAAAAAGTGAAAATAATAAAACAAACCCAAACACAAAGAGAAGTCAAATCTGTGGACCTGGGGAAAGGTTTAAACCCAGTCCGACAGGATCTGCAGGGCCACTGTGTCACCCACATACACTACATAATATGTGGCCCTTGTGGTAATAGGGAGAACAAGGAGAACAAGTCAAATCTGTGGACCTGGGGAAAGGTTTAAACCCAGTCCGACAGGATCTGCAGGGCCACTGTGTCACCCAAATACACTACACAATATGTGGCTTTTGTGGTAATAGGTGGAGGAGAAAAGGGCGGCACAGAAACATGGGTCCTGAAGGACTGGGTTTAATTCTCAAGTCTAGGTTCTCTTCGTCAAGTTCTTCAGGTAAGTGGTTTCCCTTTGACCCACCAAAACATGTGACAGGTGGTCAACCTGCTCCAGTGGCAAGTAAAATAGTGAATGTCTGGTGTCCTATCATAGCATCGGACCAGAACAGACACTGATGCTCCACCATCTAAATGTGTAAGCATGTACTGACTCACCAGCATGTGCTCCTGATAGAACTGGTCTCCGATCATCTGGAGTTTGCGGCCGATCCGAGCCTCCACGCTGTGGGCGGGCAGTCGATGAGGTGGATTTTCCTGAAACATGACGTCCTCGCCGAGATCAGGACGGGCAGGTGACGTCAGCAATAGCAATCCTGCACTACCTAATAAAAAGAACATAGGAGTTAAAATTTAAGCACTGGTATCATAACACACCACAACTTAATAGAATTACATAATAATGTTTAATATGGTGCTTTCATCACTACTACACCACTCAAACTTCAAAATGAATGTGTTAGTAGGATTTAGAACAGGTCACATCAAGAACAAAGACAGTAAATAGAAAAAAGATGGTAAGAAACTGATCAGATGTGATACATCAGGCTTGGTTTTGAAAATGAATCATTTCTTAACATGAGGGGAAAACCAAGCAAATGAAAACTACGCATCACAGGACGTCCCAAGTCATTACGGCTCTAAATTTGCTATTTAGAGAAGTTGAACAGGAAGTTCAACATGTAGGCTGATTTATCATGAGAAAATGTGCAGATAAACACAGATCACAAATATCCACCTGCTAAAAAGTCAATAATTAAAAGACTGCAGTAACATCTATCATACAGAGATTGTACTTAAAGATTTACCAATACACTGGTACCTTGAAACTCAACGCCAATTGGTTCTGATACTGGCATTGAGTTTCAAGGTATTTTTTCCCATAAGGATGTAACAGTATGGATTATCTAGGGAAATATGACTGCATTTTCTACCGGAATAAACAAAAGAGGTTATAGAGGTGCAATATACACCGATCATCCATAACAGTAAAACCACCTCCTTGTTTCTACACTCACTGTCCATTTTATCAGCTCCACTTACCATATAGAAGAACTTTGTAGTTCTACAATTACTGATTGTAGTCCATCTGTTTCTCTGAATGCTTTGTTGGCTCCCTTTCATGCTGTTCCTCAATGGTCAGGACTCTCCTAGGACCACTACAGAGTAGGTATTATTTAGGTGGTGGATCATTCCCAGCACTGCAGTGACACTGACATGGTGGTGGTGTGTTAGTGTGTGTTGTGCTAGTATGAGTGGATAAGACACAGCAATGCTGATGGACTTTTTAAAAACCTCACTGTCACTGCTGGACTGAGAATAGTCCACCAACCAAAAATATCCAGCCAACAGCTCCCCGTTGTCAGCATCCTGTGACCACTGATGAAAGTCTAGAAGATGACCAACTCAAACAGCAGCGATATTCTACAATTACTGACTGTCACTGCAGTGCTGAAAATGATCCACCATCCAAATAATACCTGCTCTGTGGTGGTCCTGTGGGGGTCCTGACCACTGAAGAACAGGGTGAAAGCTAAAAAAAAAAGCATGTAGAGAAATAGATGAACTACAGTCAGTAATTGTAGAACTACAAAGTGCTTCTATATGGTAAGTGGAGCTGATAAAATGGACAGTGAGTGTAGAAACAAGGAGGTGGTTTTAATGTTATGGTTGATCAGTGTATGTGTAAAGTACATTTAAACTCTTTTTCTACGTTTCTCAGCTTAATCGGAAGCAGGGGTAAGAGCACAGGGTCAGCCGTTGTATGGCACCCCTACAGCCGAGAGGGTTAAGGGTCTTATTCAATGGCCCAACAGTGGCCAGGGTTCGAACTCTCAGCCTTTTAATTAATAACCCAAAGCTCTACCCACTAGACTACTACTGTCCCTAGTGTTTCAAAGTGTTTACATCGGTACACTTTGGAACAAAATATCAGCATCATATTGGAAAACCCGAGCTGAGGTAAAACTGCAGCAACATGGTAGCCACCCAACATGAACCTCAATGTTAATTAAATCATTTATTTAAATAATTGTAATATAATTAACATTCAGCTAAAAGCAGGTTTATCCCATAAATTCCTCATCTGAGTGTTTGGGGCTTCATACTCTTTCATTTTATTCGTAACTGTGTATAAAGTTCTTCATAAAAGCTGATTGTGACGAAGGCACATAAATGTTAATGCACTGTCAGGTTATCCATGGCTAGCAGACAGGGTTATGAAGGCAGGATAGTTGATTGTTAATGCTACCGCAAGGAATCCTGGGGGAAAGAGTCAGAGAAAGCATGAAATGAAACCATGACGTCGTCGGCTCAGGTTTCTTTGTCTTCATTCTCATAAACGGAAAACAAAAAGACATTTAAAAACAAACCCTGGCATAATGCAACATTTTCCACTATTAGAAACAGTCAAGCGTTAGTGTTCTTATTTATGCTGTTTTCTGTAGGGGTTTAATTTAGAGCATTTAGCAATTGTTCAACAATTCTGAGAAGAAATGACCTTATTTGTGAGGTTATCGGAACAAATAGATAAAGAAGGAAAGTTTGGGTTTATTCTGTAAGCAGTGTGTCCAGGGCTGGGCACCGGGCCAGCAGAACAACCCTTGCGTGCAGTCATTTGAATTGCAAAGCGACTGAGTACACACACATATAATAAAAGCTGAAGAGGACGGGACAATCAGACGCCACATGGGAGAGAAAGGAGAGGGAGAGTGAAGACAGAGTGATGAACAGATAGATTCCAGTATCTGTGAGGGCGATAATGCTAGATCTGTATTGCTTCGGCTATACGGAGTTATAAGAATATGTAAATATTAGAAAGAATAGGATAGGGTATTGAACATAATGGAACAGTTGACTCTTGCCTGTCTAGGGCTTTGTTTATATTCAGAACAATCAGATAGCTGTTTTGAAGCACTTTGATAATGTACAATCCTACAAGAGTGACTAAGTAATCTGATTTCTCATAGCATAACATAGCAGGACTATTCAACAGAAAACATGTCTCAGTGGTTCATGTGATATACACTGATCAGCCATAACAGTAAAACCACCTCCTTGTTTCTACACTCACTGTCCATTTTATCAGCTCCACTTACCATACAAAAGCACTTTGTAGTTCTACAATTACTGACTGTAGTCCATCTGTTTCTCTGCATTCTTTGTTAGCCCCCGTTCATGCTGTTCCTCAATGGTCAGGACTCTCACAGGACCACCACAGAGCAGGTATTATTTGGGTGGTGGGTCATTCTCAGCACTGCAGTGACACTGACATGGTGGTGGTGTGTTAGTGTGTGTTGTGCTGGTATAACTGTATGAGACACAGCAGCGCTGCTGGAGTTTTTAAACACCTCACTGTCCCTGCTGGACTGAGAATAGTCCACCAATCAAAAATATCCAGCCAACAGTGCCCCGTGGGCAGCGTCCTGTGACCACTGATGAAAGTCTAGAAGATGACCAACTCAAACAGCAGCGATATATATATATATATAATATAGCGATCGTCTCTGACTTTACATCTACAAGGTGGACCAACTAGGTAGGAGTGTCTAATAGAGTGGACAGTGAGTGGACACGGTATTTAAAAACTCCAGCAGCGCTGCTGTGTCTGATCCACTCATACCAGCACAACACACACTAACACACCACCACCATGTCATTGTCACTGCAGTGCTGAGAATGATCCACCACCTAAATAATACCTGCTCTGTGGGGGTCCTGACCATTGAAGAACAGGGTGAAAGCAGGCTAAAAAAACGTATGTAGAGAAATAGAAGGACTAGTCAGTAATTGTAGAACTAGAAAGTGCTTCTATATGGTAAGTGGCTGATAAAATGGACAGTGAGTGTAGAAACAAGGAGGTGATTTTAATGTTATGGCTGATCAGTGTATACTGGTACTGGATTTTCAATTCTGGGAAATGTACTGCTAGCCCTTCCCAAGCCTGTCTGTCTCTATTGCTATATCTGTATCTGTATCTGTCTCCCTCTCCCCCTCATCTCTTTATGGGATTTTTTAAAATAAGGGTCTTACCATAGAAGAGGTGCGTGGGCTCCCGAGCCACACCACAGGGCAGCATGCCATTTAGCTGTGCCGCAGGTTGCACTGGGGTCTGCGTGCCCCGATCCTGCTTTATCTGGCTGATGGAGGAAGGCCAGTTATGTGTGACCGTCTCGAACACATCATCCTCATCCTCACCCATGAGCAGAGTCTTGGAGAGTCTCCACCTGCAAACAAAACAATCAAAGAATTAAATAAATATATTATACATTAGTACCAACATCATATTGTGAACTGTATAGCAATGAACAATGGAAAACAAGTTGTACACTGTAATGTTTCGTTGGACCACCTTTAGCTTTGACTACAGCGCATGTTTGCCAAGATCTTGTATTGACGTCAGGATAGTCAAACCACTTCGTATCAAATCCTACCCAGCAGATCCCAAAGACTTTCGATGGGGTTAAGGTCAGGACTCATGCCATAAGTGAAGAAAATAAATCCATTGATGGAATAACCTGACAGGTCAGTACAACTTGATGGTCAACAGACTTTATTTTATTGCCACATTAAGTTGCTGAGCCTAGACCTGACCAGCTGAAGCATTCTCAGACTATAACACTGCCTTCAAAGGCGTGTACAGTGGGCACAACCCATAATGGGTGCATCAACTCATGTGCTTCCCTTTCTATCCTGGGATGCCATCAGACCACATGACCAATCTTTATGCTCATAATCAAGTGTTTTTAAGGCCACAGAGCTCTATAGTCCCAATTCTTTGAGTTCTCTTTAGTCCCAAACATTTTGTGCATGTGGAAATGCTCTTTCACTACTAAACACAGCTCTATAGAGTTCTACTGACGTTTTTTTTTACCCCCAATTTAACCTCACAACGTGTTTTAGTGATCTATGATCACAGTCATTTCTTTTTCGACCACATTTCTTCCAAGAAGTCGACCATTGTCCTTCCAGGTTTTATTAATGCATATACAGTGATACCTTGAAACTCAACGTCAATTGGTTCTGGGAGTGGCGTTGAGTTTAAAAGGTGTTGAGTTTTAAGGTATTTTTTCCCATAAGGATGTATGGAAAACCTGTTAATGTGTTCCACTGTCCCGTGGAACTGCATATATTTTAGGCTGATGTAAAATAATGGGGTTGTTTTTGACACTTATACACTGAAAATAACACAAATACAATATAAAAACACTGAAATACAAATAAAAAACAGTTAGAAATACAATAAAAACCTGCTCTTTACCTTTACTTCTTTATTGTTTTCTTATGCTTCTTAATTAGTGGAGAGAACAAATAAGCAGTAATAATTAAGAGAGGTTTAGTGTTCCTATGTCTTTTAATACATTAAGTTACATTATTATTTTTTTTAATAATAAATGTTTTAGACTATCTTGTAAAAGCTGATTCTGACAATTTCTCAGAACCCCGAGCTATAACACAAGTTTAAAAGTGAAACAGGAGAAACACAGCTGAACACGGATTCATGTGGAGCTTTCAGAGTGGATCTGACGGTTATTCCACACAAATGCAGATTCGTCTCATGTTCGCCTGACGTTTTTTTACACCGCTGAACAAAGCAGCAGTCGCACACACGTCGAGTTTAAGGGAAACGTTGTGTTTAAGGGTACATATTTCTTAACAAAGGGCGTTAAGTTTCAAAGATTTTGAGTTTAGGGGACGTTAAGTTACAAGATAGCACTTTAATTACAACCCTATTACACTATTTAACCCAATACTGAAATCTTAACGACTCCTTAGTTTTCTTTGCTTGATGCAGGCCACTAATTTGACTCTGACCTCTGAAACATCTTTTCCAAGATCATTGCATACGTCTCTTAATCATGGTACCTGTTAGTGGGTGGGATATGTCAGGCAGCAAGTGAACATTTTATTCTCATAGTTGATGTGTTAGAAGCAGGAAAGATGGACAAGTGTAAGGATTTGAGCGAGTTTGACAAGGGCCAAATTGTGATGGCTAGACGACTGGGTCAGAGCATCTCCAAAACTGCAGCTCTTGTGGGGTGTTCCCAGTCTGCAGTGGTCAGTATCTATCAAAAGTGGTCCAAGGAAGAAACAGTGGTAAACCGGCGACAGGGTCATGGCTCATTGATGCACATAAGAGTGAAGGCTGGCCCGTGTGGTCCGATCCAACAGACGAGCTACTGTAGCTCAACTTGCTGAAGAAGTTATTGCTGGTTCTGATAGAAAGATGTCAGAATACAAAGGGCATGACAGTTGCAGGGCTGTTTTGTTTCTGTTTAAGTGCATCAGTATTTCTGATCCTGATGTCTCAAACGGGCTTAAAGGCTGCCGTGCAAGTAAGAAGCCCCTCTGTGCTAAAATTGGCAACTTAAACTTGGCTGAGGTTTATTGATAAAAAAACATGAACAAAGAAAATGCAGAAGCATGAGTTCTTTGCACGACAGTTTACCCCTGTTGTCACGAAGATGAAAGCATATCATTTATTTCAAAAGAATTGAGTCCGTACACCTGCTAAGCAATGAATGTGGCTAAAACATCCAAGCCCAGTAATTAAAAATGAGGTCCAGAGTTTTTGGCCATTTAGGGTTGGTTTCGCAGACAGGGATTAAGCCTAGTCCTAGACTACACAGCATTTTGAATAGAGATTCTCCATTTAAAGCTAAATGTAGTCCTGGACTAGCCTTAATCTCTGTCTGGGAAACCAACCCATAGTGTATATATCCTTTATACTCACTCACTGTCACTCACTTTCTTAACCGCTTATCCAATTAGGGTCGGGGGGGGGCACACAGTAACACCCTGGACAGGGCTCCAGTCCATCGCAGGGCAGACACACACACACCCATTCACCAATAGGGCAATACAGTGTCTCCAATTAACCTGACTGCAAGTTTTTGGACTGTGGGAGGAAACTGGAGCTCCCGGAGGAAACCCACGCAGACATGGGGAGAACATGCAAACTCCGCACAGAAGGGACCCGGATCGCCCAGCCTGGGGATCAAACCCAGGACCTTCTTGCTGTGAGGTGACAGTGCTACCTATCCTTTATAAGTGTATGTAAACACTCACTCACTCACTTCTTTAACCACTTATCCAATTAGGGGTGCTGGAGCCTATCCCAGCTTTTCAATGGGCGCGAGGCACACAGTAACACCATGGACGAGGTGCCAGTCCATCGCAGGGCAGACACACACACCCATTCACCAATAGGGCAATACAGTGTCTCCAATTAACCTGACTGCATTTGGACTGTGGGAGGAAACATGAACAAGAGCATGCAAGAACATGCAAACTACGCACAGAAGGTACCCGGACCGCCCCGCCTGAGGATCGAATCCAGGACTTTCTTGCTGTGAGGTGACAATGCTACCCACCAAGCCACCGTGCCACTGTAAAGTCTGTTTAAAAACAGAGCCACCCAAGTGTGCCACTGATTAAAGGTCATAATAGCCGCAAACCTTATTTAAAGGTAGCAACACTACCAGTTCACTACTGGAAAGTGAACAGGCTTTACAACACTCTGTATTTTCTGGATATGCACACATACACATACACATACACAGACTGTCTAAGAAACTGAATGACTCATGAGGTTTAGAGATTTTCCATTACCAGCAACTACAGTGCATGCAACCGCTGTGACCATAGTCTTACCAAAACATGACTATCTGATTACTCTGTGAATGTTAACTGTTATCACATTCTGAGTAATCAAACAATTGGTCAGTGATCTATGAGTACTGACAATACAGTACATGTGATATTCCCTGAAAGTGCATTGTGACATAATTAATGATTAGTTCATCATTTATGTTTAATATTCTATTTGAATATTAAATATTATACAGTTGGCATCACAGATGGTGGAATCTATCTAGCTCTCCTTTCTATCTCCTGTGTCTCCCATGTGGCGTCTGATTGTCCTGGACTTAAGAACAAAATTCACTCATTAATCATAATCATCAGCATCATCACAGTCACTGTTGTGACACTACAGATATACACACCCCAGGTTACACACACTTCTGTAAACATAAAGCCAGTGTTTAACATTCGGTCTCACACCAAAACAAATCAATCATTAGCTGAGACCATGATCGCTGTTGGTACTGATTTGGATGAACAGCGGTGATGAAACCACACAGCAGAACTGTGGTTAAGACTACTGGTTTGCTATATTTAACCATACAGAGAGTTTGGCAAGGATCAGGCAGAAAACTCGTCCCCTACTGTCTCTGTGTGTTTAATTTTCACTGAGTAGTGAGTGGTTTGTTCCCGAAAACACCACCATGTCAATTCCACATAACAATTACTCTATACAAGATAGAGTGAGTAAAAACACAAGCTTTCCATTACTGGGTTTTGGTTAGGACTGGATATGCAGGCTGGATTTGATTACAAACGCAGGCAGTAGGTCTGTCATAAATCACAGAACTTATTAATACAATTATAAACGTATTTCTAAACCTATCTGGTTATTCAGGTTGTTGTTTAGACAGCATACGTAAGTAAAATCAGAGTATGGCTGATCTCTGACTTCAATAAATCTGACACATCCAGCTGTATTTTGGTTATTTAGTCACATTAATCAGTGCATTTACATTAATTCTACATTTTCTACTACTGCACATGTCTGAGAACTAGTGATGTGTAATTTTACAACATGATTGGCTCTTTTAAACCATGAACATGGACCGCCAAGTCGCAGTGAAGAGACAAATAGTTAAATTTTAAATATTAACCCATCAACTACAGTGGTACCTTGTAACTCAACGTCCCCTAAACTAAAAATCTTTGAAATTCAACACCCTTTGTCGAGAAATTTTTCCCTTAAACTCAACATGTTCAGTCTGTTTTTTTTTATTATTATTATTTATTTAATTTCAAATTAACCAGGAACAGTCGCTTTGTTTAGCACTCGGCTTGAGTGGTGTGGTAATACGTCATCAAAGTGTGAATATGAGACGAATCTGCATTTGTGTGGAATAACAGTCAGATTCACTCTAAAAGCTCCACATGTATCTGTGTTTAGCTGGATTTTCCTCACTGTTTCACTTTCAAACTTTTATTACAGCTTGGGGTTCTGAGAAATTGTAAGAGTCAGCTTTTTATTTGAGTGTTCTTATATTATATTTGTGTTATTTTCAAAAGTTTTAAAAAAGTGTCAAAAACAACCCCATTATTTTACATAGGCCTAAACTATATGCAGTTCCACAAGACCATGGAACGCATTAAAAGGTTTACCATACATCCTTATGGGAAAAAATTACCCTTTTAAACTCAACGCCACTCCCAGAACCGATTGACATTAACTTTCAAGGTACCACTGTATTTAAAAACCAAAAAGAGTCATGAATTTAATATGAATATAAGTACAATTAAACAAATTTGAAACTAAAATGCTAATTTGTTGTGTCAGTATAGCTGGCTACTCAATCATATAAAATACTTATATAAATAATAAATAATTATAAAATTATTGTTTTAATAGAAGTTATTATTTCAGAACACACATTAACATACTAAGGAAAAGTAGCTTTGCATCAATAACATTAAATTATAATCTATTTTATTTTAGATGTTGCTAAATGTGGGACAGTGGTAGCCTAGTAGGTAGAGCCTTGGGCCATCAACTGAAAGGCTGAGCGTTCGAATCCCAGCTCTGCCATGCAGCCATTGTTTGGCCCTTGAGCAAGGCCCTTAACCCTCTTTGCTCCAGGAGCGCCAAACAATGGTTAAGCCTCTGCTCTGACCCCAGCTTCCAAACAAGCTGGAATATGTGAAGAAATAATTTCATTGTACTGTACATCTGTGTATGTATATATGACAAATAAAGGCATTCTAGTCTATTCTATATACGTTCTAAATGTTGCTCTTTACTAGAATGCTAACAGCTTTACTACAGGTTGACATTATCAATATGATTAAAACAGGATTTTAAAATAATCTGCTATTTCAAGAGGTCATGTAGAGGTCATACTTTCATCCAGATATCAGCCTAATGCTTTGCAGTATCAGTAAACAGGCTGCATTTTGCTCAGTAATTAGCTTCAACTAGCATTGATTATTCTGATCTTTACAACTGTTCATGTGCCCAAACACCACTTTCTTGTACCAAGCTGCATTCTAATAAGACCTTACATCACGTGTCAAACTCAAGGCCCGCGAGCCAAATCCGGCCCGCCACGTCATTTTATGTGAGAGCTTAAAAGACGTATGATTGTTGTGATGGTTCGAGTAGTTACAGAGACGTACTTATAATTAGTATTAGTGGTATAATGACACACCGTTGACATCAACCGTTGACATCGTAGTTAGGGCAACTAACTTTGACCTTTGCTAAGAAGCTATGTCACTTTTACGGTTTAGCGGTAAAAGAACGTGGAGTAAAGTCAGTAGCGTAAACAATAATAAATAGAAGTTAAGTCTCTTGCAATCCAATACAGAAGCATCGTCTGTAAGTCGTAGACATTTATATTCTCAGTTCTTTGTAAATGTTTAGTATGTTACAGCGTTTCAGTTATGAATTTACCGTAATTCCATAATTAAATACGGTTGTTACCATTACTATTGCAATTAGTATTTTTCCACAAAATGCTAACTCGTTAGTGCTTTTTCACGTTTGGTTGAATTTTATATTGTACTAGATGTAAACTTAACTACAGCAATGTGCATGTACTGTATTAACTTTTTTATTGTTTTTATTGTCTATATTTTGTAGTTTTACTCCATTCTGATGCACACAGTGTACAGTTGGGAAGCAAATAAAACCAACCTAACTGTATTTTGGAGGAAGTTGTCTGTCTGTCTAGCTGAGAAAGGGGGAAAAACTCTTAGCGAGGGCAGAACAATTGTCTTAAAATTGTACATAAACTGCATCTCCCACAATGCATGGCGATTTTGTAACCTGCAAAGTGACCGCATCCCACCAATACATGATGTTAAGAAATATTTACAAATAATCCCAAAACGTACAAGAACAGAAAACTGAAGCAAGGTAATTTAATGACAGTGAATACAAGTTTGTGCTTCAAGAAGAGAAACCGGTACGTCTCGTATTATAAGGCCGTGTCTGAGGTAAAGACGTACAATATAAATGTAGATATATGTTATAAATATACAGGATAAATTTGGCATTTTGACACCAAAGACAGAATTTAGCCTCCAAGAAAAACAACAATTGTCCAAAACTAAAAAGGCAGACTGCAATCACAGCAGGATACGTTACAATCGGCCCACTTTGAGGGCCACCATAATGCAGATGTGGCCCTCGGTGAAAATTAGTTTGACACCCCTGCCTTACACAGTCTGCAGGGCACTAAACTCATCTGTGGTATTATTTCTTTGCCAATTTACTCTAGTAGTACACATTAGTACACTCAGTAGCTTGAAGCACAATGTCATTATTTACAGATTACAGATTTTCCACCATAAAAAAATTAAACATAAGTGACTTAAAATTGGACTTGGTGGAAACTTATACATATAGATAAATGTGCTTTTAACCATACAGCAAAAATATACCGGGTAGATTTAATTATTCACAATGTATACATAAAGTATGAAAACAGTTTAGCTTATTGCAAGCATGCTAATATAAATAGTAGTAATAAATATCATTGAAGAGTTCACTGCATAGAGATGCTGCTAAAAGTTGACCGAGCGAATCGTGTAGAAGCGGGTTTTCCCGTCAAGAGATTGCTGATTAAACATTAGGTCTATACAGCTGATACTTTGTGGTGACACAGTAATTAGAGAGCCAACACCAACATTTTGTAATTTCGAGACAGTTTGACTAAACACTAACATCATTAACATCAATTAAATAGTATCAAATACACCAGTAATTTATCTATCTGAATGACAATGAATCATAACACTACCTATTAAGTAGTTTCATTCTAAGCAAGCGTTTACCACAGATGTAAACTCAGAGGTTTCCCAAAATCAATTTGCTAAAAAGCATACCTCTGCTGACCTTATTATTAGTGCATGTAAAGAGACTTAATGACTTATGTAAACCTTATTAAGCGCAAAGTTCGTGTTTGGCAAATATACAAAGCGCTGCATAGAGTGTGTAGATGTGGTAACCACCGGTGTGGTTACAATCACTTTGTTCTGATCCAACAAGTGAGTCTGTACTAAGCAAGCAATATACAGCTCCCTCTGCTGCTCTGCACCCTGAGCACAAACCAACCTGAAATGATCTTATACTGAACTTTATCATCACTGTAGCTACTCAAATGATGTCTAAAACAGGGTGGAATTTCTGTAAGTAACTAGTATCTTGATACTGCAGTGGACCTAATTTTATTAGGGCTGTCAAACTATTAAAAGTTTTAATCGCGATTAATCTCAGAATTTCATATAGTTAATCACGATTAATCGCATTTTTTTTTTTAAAAGAAGAAAACAAGGATTTTTAAGTGAAATGTTACCATTAAAATGGTGAACACATTTTATGCTAAATGTACTTATGTTAAAAACTGCTGGGACAAGAGAAAACTGTAAGGGAGTTTTATTCACTCACATACTAGGCAGTAATACTATCCAGCAGAGACCCTTGACTTCGTATAAATGTCAGATTGTAGGTTAAAATTTCTCCATCAGCAAACATTGTAGATCAGCGGTGCTTTAGGTGGGATAAGGCGTAGTTATTGTAACAGACTTTTCTGTGGTTGTATCGTGACAATGGTTTGATGGACGTTTCTACACTTAGTGAGTGTGTTTTGACCCTTTGGGGCTTCCATAGTTCATGGAATAGCATGCTTGACTCTAGCTGTCCGCTATTCGGTACCGTAACAGAAGGAGTTAATAAAGTGTTCTGCTCCCGACAACTTGTGAATATACCGTGTATTTATTTTTTTATTAAGCAAGTGCATCACTACGACACTCGGTTACATTATGTTAACAAACCGCAAATGAAAAACGGTGGCAAGCCTCAACATGAACTACAGATGACTCGCAGGGCCAAATAGAATTTGCGTTAACGGCACTATTTTTTTTAATCGCGTTAAATTGAGATCGCGTTAATGCGTTATTATCGCGTTAACTTCGACAGCCCTAAATTTTATACATTCAAAAATTCCAATAGAAAGTTAATAAACTACTACTACTAACTAATAAACTAAGTACACTGGTACCTTGTAACTCAACGTCCCCTAAACTCAAAAGCTTTGAAACTCAACGCCCTTCACTGAGAAATTTGTACCCTTAAACTCAATGTTTCCCTTAAGCTCAACGTGTTCAATTTGTTTTTAAAAAAACTGTATTTATTTAATTTCAAATTAACACTGATGATGTTGAACAAAGCGACTGTTCAAAGTGTGCATATGAGACAAATCTGCATTTGTGTGGAATAACCGTCAAATTCGCGAGGTTGCAAGGAAGTGCTGGAGCCTATCCCAGCTTTTCAGTGGGCACGAGGCACACAGTAACACCCTGGACCTAATTTTATACACTCAAAAATTCCACCAGAAAGCTCTTTCAAACACAAGTTTATTATTAATCACATAAACTAAGTACAGTGGTACCTTGTAACTCAATGTCCCCTAAACTTAAAATCTTTTAAACTTAATGCCTTTAGTCGAGAAATGTGTACCCTTGAACACAACGTTTCCCTTAAACTTAAATGTTCATGTTTTTTATTTAATTTCTAATTAACAACGAACAGTCGCTTTGTTCAGCATTCAACTTGAGCTGTGCAGTAAAACGTCATCAAAGTGTGCATATGAGACGAAACAGCATCTGTGTGGAATAACCGTCAGATTCACTCTGAAAGCTCCACATGTATCTGTGTTTATCTGGATTTTCCTCCTGTCTCACATTTAAACTTGTGTTATAGCTCAGGGTTCTAAGAAATTGTAAGAATCAGCTCAGTCCTCAGGACAATGAAATGCATTTACAAGTCTCCCATACATCCTTAAGGAAAAAAATACCTTGAAACTCAACACCAGTCCCAGAACCAAGTGACACTGAGTTTCAAGGTACCACTGTAAATGCATTAATGAGGGCTTATTTCTTGCGCACCAATCTCTAAGCCTATGATAATTTAAAGAGTGCTTTACTGAGGACAGTGTCACCTACGGTTCCAGCAGCTTCTTATTCACTGCAGAAGTGGTGGTTATTGGATCACCATTGGATCTGACCACTGGGACAAAGTTTTCAAGTAGATCCGTTTCATTTACAGCTCTAAATGTAAACTAATACACCAATCAGGCATAATATTAAAACCACCTCCTTATTTCTACACTCACTGTCCATTTCATCAGCTCCACTTACCATATAGAAGCACTTTGTAGTTCTACAATTACTGACTGTAGTCCATCTGTTTCTCTGCATGCTTTGTTAGCCCCCTTTTATGCTGTTCCTCAATGCTCAGGACCCCCACAGAGCAGGTATTATTTGGATGGTGGATCATTCTCAGCACTGCAGTGACACTGACATGGTGGTGGTGTGTTAGTGTGTGTTGTGCTGGTATGAGTGGATAAGACACAGCAGTGCTGATGGAGTCAACATCGCCCCATGGGCAGCATCCTGTGACCACTGATGAAGGTCTAGAAGATGACCAACTCAAACAGCAGCAATAGATGAGCGATCGTCTCTGACTTTACATCTACAAGGTGGACCAACTAGGTTGGAGTGTCTAATAGAGTGAAAAGTGAGTGGACACAGTATTTAAAAACTCCAGCAGCAAGGATGTGTCTGATCCACTCATACCAGCACAACACACACTAACACACCACCACCATGTCAGTGTCACTACAGTGCTGAGAATGATCCACCACTTAAATAATACCTGCTCTGTGGTGGTCCTGACCATTGAAGAACAGGGTGAAAGCAGGAAAGTATGCAAAGCAATAGATTAACCACAGTCAGTAATTATAGAACTACAAAGTGCTTCTATATGGTAAGTGGAGCTGATAAAATGGACAGTGAGTGTAGAAACAAGGAGGTGGTTTTAATGTTATGGCTGATCAGTGTATATACAGCAATGTACTTTGCTCCTTCATACAAAGCAAGTCTGACGAGTTTGAAGTGAAGGAGGATCTGTTTACGTCTGCTCAGAGCCCTGACCTCAACCACACTCAACACATTTGGAATGAACTGGAATATCCATTGTGAGTCAGGTCTTCTCATCCAACATCAGTGCCTGACCCCATGAAAGCTATTTTAACTCAAGCTCAAATCTGAAACAAAGCCTTCCTATTAATATATTAATATGGGAAGGGAACGAGGGTGGGGCAACAAGGATTAGCTTGCCTAAAAATAAAAATAAAAAAATGGATTATACTGACACGAGCACATTTGCAACTCAAATCTGCCGTGTGCACAGTGTGCCTCGTATTATCTGAGCGTGACTGGCATGAATTGATGGAAAGTACCTAGCTGGTGATGTGTCATTCATTTAATATTTGGAATACACCCTGGACACAGATCTAATCTAACTCAGAGCAACAAACACTCACTCGTTCACTCACACCTGAAGGCAATTTAGAGTAGCCTACTTCTTCTGCTTGTTTTCAGGATGAGAAATCTGTAGGGCAGTTGTAGCCTAGCAGTTAAGGTACCGGACTAGTTGAATTGTTGCTGTTAAGAGCAAAGCCCTTAACCCTCAATTGCTTAGACTGGACTGTATGTATACTGTCGCTGTACACCGATCAGCCATAACATTAAAACCACCTCCCTGTTCCTACACACATTGTCAATTTTATCAAGCATCTGGCATATGCTCGTTAGATGGCGCCCAGCCCACCGGTGAATTCAGACCGAGGAGTTCAGAATCTCGGCGCTGGTGTGCTGGTGGAATATCCCTTCATTCTTAATCCACATTCAACTTCATCTAACTTTACACATTAACAATAGACACCAAAACTCAGTAATTAGGAGGAATGTCCACATGTCTTTAGCCACATGGTGCACTTTGTAATAGATGCAGTCAACCTAGCTCTATTTATATGGGCATAAATAAAACACCAAGTTTAGTCAATCATGATGACTTGAAGGAAAAAGGCCACGCCACAGTGTTTTCACACTGCTAAATAGTTGTCCTATTTATAGTACACATTTGAACCAGCAGAGAAATGGAACACCCACAATAGATATATCAACTCAATTTTGTAAACACAATTTTACCGCAAATAAGTATGAGCTTTAATCAGTGAAATCCCAGAACTGGATTTACTTTACATCCCTGTGCTTTAACTGTATGTTGTAATACAGTATTAAATCAATTTGTTAATATCAGGACTAATATTTAAATAAGTAACACACAGAAATACACTGGGTGGGGAGGCTGTCCTTAAAACTGGGTCACCACAGAAACCGCTTTCTATTTAAAGCTCTAGCATTAATATGGTACAAAAATAATAATAGTGCACTGTGCATGATGTAACGTCATATTTAGGCAGTGACTGCCAAGTTCACATACTACCAGAATTATTGATGTGATTAATGTAAAACTATAACAAAAATGTTCCTATAGGTGTGAGCCTCAAAACTGATTTGATATAGGGCTGGGCGATATGACTAAAAACTTATATCTCAATATGCTTTTGACAAGTAGTGATATATACGATATGATAAAATATAATGTAAAATGGCCACTGCCATTTTACTTCAAACAAATGAGCATAAAAAATCCCGAAAAAGTTTAGAATTTGCACGGTATACAGCAGCACTGTGACCCAGATAAACCACACAGAAGCATAAAATCATAACCGCTGCTTACCTGAGCTTCTCTTCTTCAAATTGAGACCAAATCTATATCTGTGTTTTATTTGGTTGGGGATAAAATCCACTTTGTTGTAAATGTTTTCCTTCATGTTTCCAGAATATTTTCAGGATATATATTTATACCGGTCAGCCATAAAATTAAAATACAATCTCTAAGCCTATGATGATTTAAAGAGTGCTTTACTGAGGACCGTGTCACCTACGGTTCCAGCATTTTTGGTGGTTATTGGATCACCATTAGATCTGACCACTTGGATAAAGTTTTCAAGTAGATCTGTTTCATTTACAGCTCTTAATGTAAACTAATACACCAATCAGGCATAACATTAAAACCACCTCCTTGTTTCTACACTCACTGTCCATTTTATCAGCTCCACTTACCATATAGAAGCACTTTGTAGTTCTGCAATTACTGACTGTAGTCCATCTGCTTCTCTGCATGCTTTGTTAGCCCCCTTTCATGCTGTTCTTCAATGGTCAGGACTCTCCCAGGACCTCTACACAGGATCATTCTCAACACTGCAGTGAGACATGGTGGTGGTGTGTTAGTGTGTGTTGTGCTGGTATGAGTGGATAAGACTCAGCATCGCTGCTGGAGTTTTTAAACACCTCACTGTCACTGCTGGACTGAGAATAGTCCACCAACCAAAAATATCCAGCCAACAGCGCCCCATGGGCAGCGTCCTGTGACCACTGATGAAGGTCTAGAAGATGACCAACTCACACAGCAGCAATAGATGTGCGATCATCTCTGACTTTACATCTACAAGGTGGACCAACTAGGTAGGAGTGTCTAACAGAGTTGACAGTGAGTGGACACGATATTTAAAAACTCCAGCAGCGCTGCTGTGTCTGATCCACTCATACCAGCACAACACACACTAACACACCACCACCATGTCATTGTCACTGCAGTGCTGAGGACGATCCACCATCTAAATAATACCTGCTTTGTGGTGGTCCTGTGGTGGTCTTGACCATTGAAGAACAGGGTGAAAGCAGGTCAAAAAAGTATGTAGAGAAACAGATGGACTACAGTCAGTAATTGTAGAACTACAAAGTGCTTCTACATGGTAAGTGGAGCTGATAAAATGGACAGTGAGTGTAGAAAAAAGGTGGTTTAATGTTATGGCTGATCGGTGTTCATATTAACAAGATAATCTGCTGTGATACAACAGTGATTCAAATTACATTATTAAACTTCCTAGCAGGTATATTTTCCTGTAATCTTTTAATCTGGTACATGTTGTAAAAAAATGCTGTTCCAACTGATAATTTGTTTGATTTGCTGTAGTTTACTTGCCTAATTGAAAGTAGATTTAATCTCAACAGTTTAATCTCAGCAGTAAATGCAGTAGATCTGTACACGGCTACACTGAAAACCAAACACAGTTCAACAGGTTTTTTGATCAAACAACAACTGTTTCCAAACACAGATGTGATGATGGCTGTTTGGCAGTTATCAGTGATAGTAATGCTGAACATTTGGCAAGCAGCCAGAGCATGGCATCTAGTGTCAAACACTATAAATAACTAACTGAGTGGTAAATGGTATTTATATGTTACTGTATACTTGTATTCGTTACAGATTAAGATGGCACTTCATATCAAGCAACTGGCTACATTCCACCCATTTTAATGGTAGAATAATGACAAGCCAGAAAAAATTACCATTTCTTAATAAAAAGGGTTGCTTCTTCATGTTAGCAGTGAACATAAGCTTCCTAATCCCAATAGTGAAAAGTTGAAAAGTAATCTTCAAAGGCAGCACCCCCTGCTAACACCCAGAATGTAGGACACATCAACATCCTTTTAAGTGTGAGCACTGGAAACAATACTAATACCAAAATTCCCCAACTCACCACATGCGTGTACCATTATTAAACAGACTATTAGTTTTAAATAAAGTGTTCCATCAATTAATGTCTATTAATACCTCAGGTGTCCTTTTTGCACCACTATATGCCTGGGCATCAGTATCAAAGCCAACAGACTAAGATTATTAGAAAGGCCAGCTCAGTACTGGAGGTGAAACCAGACACAGTGCTGACAACTTTGTCAGCATCTTCAATCATGAAGAACCCCATCCCACCCAATAAAACACTACAGGTACAGAGGACTACACTATGTAGCAGATTGCACCTTCCCTGCTGCAAAAGGAAATAGCATGTCATTTCTCCCAGCAGCCACCAGACAGACTGTACAGTTCTAGACTCTAATTCATATATTCATCCATGCATAATCATCTGCACTGGACACCGATCAGCCATAACATTAAAACCACCTCCTTGTTTCTACACTCACTGCTCCACCTTTTTAACCTGCTTTCACCCTGTTCTTCAATGGTCAGGACCCCCACAGGACCACCGCAGAGCAGGTATTATTTGGGTGGTGGATCATTCTCAGCAATGCAGTGACAATGACATGGTGGTGGTGTGTTAGTGTGTGTTGTGCTGGTATGAGTGGATCAGACACAGCAGTGCTGCTGGAGTTTTTAAATACCGTGTCCACTCACTGTCCACTCTATAAGACACTCCTACCTGGTTGGTCCACCTTGTAGATGTAAAGTCAAAGATGATCGTTCATCTATTGCTGCTGTTTGAGTTGGTCATCTTCTAGACCTTCATCAGTGGTCACAAAACACTGCCCATGGGGCGCTGTTGGCTAGATATATTTTTTGGTTGGTGGACTATTCTCAGTCCAGCAGTTACAGTGAGGTGTTTAAAAACTCCATCAGCGCTGCTGTGTCTGATCCATTCATACCAGCACAACACACACTAACACACCACCACCATGTCAGTGTCACTGCAGTGCTGAGAATGATCCACCACCCAAATAATACCTGCTCTGTGGTGGTCCTGGGAGAGTCCTCACAATTAAAGAACAGGGTGAAAGAAGGCTTAAAAAGTATGTAGATAAAACAGATGGACTACAGTCAGTAATTGTAGAACTACAAAGTGCTTCTATATGGTAATAGGTGTATTTTATTCTATTTCATTTTACTGCTTACTGCCATATGTACTTGTGTTCATGTGTATGTAAGCTGCTGGAACATGCTAATTTCCCTTCAGGGAATAATAAAGTCTTATCTTATCTCATGCATTTTATACCTTGCTACAATAGTGAAACGTTAAGATGATAACAGTATATTTTCAATAAAGAGTGCACTTTCCAAAGAGCACTTAAAGGCAGCATGTTTATTTTAAACATCCTATACTATAGTCACATGAACATAAAGCTTGTTGTTGTGAAAGTTTAATTATGTCATATAAATAAAATATATACACAGACAAATGGAAGTGCTAGAAAATGAATTGTACTAGGCAATGAACACATGTCAGCAAGGTACATTATCACGACTTAATACGGTGTACATAGTTTTGTTATTCCATTTATACAATGTAGTGTAACACTACAGGACGTAGTGTACAGGACAATGTAGTGTAACACTTATCAAACTATGCTATGCAATCTAAGTGTATATATCTGCAGTCAATTGGTCAACATTGGGAACTTGAGTTACACCTGATACATCGGGTAGCTCATCTGAAAACCTGACAAGTGGTTTTTAAACAATTTCGTTTCTTGTTTAGAACTTCACATTCTACGGAAAAGCCAAGTTTCAGTGCTCATTGTTGCTCATCAGCCACAGAATAAACCACAAGCACTGCCTGGCATATCTAATCAGTGGTTGCATCATTCCAAGTACTCATCATTACAAGAAGACTGTCAGATAGATGACTTTTTTCTATAGATCAGTTTGCTGTGAAAAACTAAAATACTTCATAATCAAGACATGGTAAATTATAAATAGTACTTTTCAAAGAAGCAGCATGTTTCCTGAAGTATGACACAGGAGGCTAAAACAGCTACAAGCCATACGCAGGACGGTTTTATTATCAGAGCAAGCTAAATTCTGCATGGTATAAAATACAGTAGAACACATCTGTTCTGTATACAACCGCTGGCCAGCATAATTTACACCCGATGCTTTCTTCACGTGCGATCAGAATACGGGTAAAAACAAGTTTCCGACCTTAGTTGCACAAAAAGTCATTTTAAAGTGTGCGCATCAAAAACGGTTTCATTTTGATTTGATACTAATATAAGGCTTAAGCGAGGTCAAATTAATGATATTTTAGTGCCTGACGATGCTAATGTATTTTCCTAAATACAGTATTTACAGCACATAGACTACCATGCATATTAAAACACTGGTTGCAATACTACATGTTTACAAAGAGAAAAGTACAATTACAAAAAAAGTCAACTGTGCACTCAAACGCGAAAGTTTCGCAATCACGACTCAGTAAAATGTAAATACTGTAGTAAACTACTAAGAGCACTTGAAGGCAACACGCATTCGAACGCCCGGCATGTGCATAAACATGGAGCTCAGCGCTTTTCGTGTTATTAAATTAAGTTGGATTGTGTAGAGATGTAAATAAATATAACACAAATAATCAAGTGCTGAACATTATAAGGATGCGTTACATTCCACCATGTGAATAGCCAAGCGTGCTTTTCTGAAAGCTGAAACTGATGTTACTTTCTCGTAAAATGTCAATGTTAAAGCGAGTTTCCGATCTAACGCTGCATATAAACATATAAACGCCCTTCAAGTGTGAGCATAGTAAATAATTCCAATAGCAAGTTATTTAATTTATTACTAGTTTAGTGGCATGCTTTATAGCAAAGATTAAAGCTCAATTGTCACAACTTAAATGGAAACAGAAACCATGAGTCTGCATTTTTAAGGCAATCGGATTAAAATCAGGCAGAATTTGTAGTTAAATGCTATTAAGCTTTGTGTGTTAATGTTACAATAGATAGACTGCACAGGCAGCTCTAAAGGGAGCTTAAACTACCGTGTGACGGCTGATGGCATGCCGCACTTTCAGCCGGTTGGCGATGTAAACAAAGTTCTGTCCGATAATATGACGGCGTGGGTGTACGCGGGTGTGGGTTTATGTGTGTGTGTGCAATACACAAAATTTACCTTCGATCTCGTTTTCTAATCCGTCAATCAGAATAAAAGAAATCAGATGAGATTCACCGGTAGATCAGTAGATCTGAGGTAATGCGGTGTCAACTCGATACGATCCACGTTCCTTCACTACAACTCTCATTCTACTCTGCAGCCTTCAGCTCACCCATTTAACTTCCACTTACGTCACAAGGCTGGCTCCTCCCCTAAACACGTCACGAACAGACATGCAAATTAACGCGCTGTCATATTGCTTGGGCGTCGATTTGTTTATTTGTTTATGGATGGTAGGGACGTGTCTCCTACAGGCTCAGAGAAGTAGTACACTGCACTGTCCTTACTAACATTTTAGCAACATGCAAACAACACACACAAACTGACATTTAATTTGTACCTAGTTCGTCACTAGACTAGTGGACCTTTCAACTTTGAGATTCCCAAGCCCGCCCCCTAAAAATCGGCTCTGATTTGATTGGTTTAGAGGAAAGCGCGCTACCTAGGCCCCGCCTTTTCCCCCGCCCACAAGAGAGGCAGTGGGGGAGAAAGAAGACATACTGGCGGATTAATGCTGGATAATGTTACATTCAAATTAGCTGAACATCAAGTGTAGCAGCTGATCTACATTGTCAGATCTTGTGATTTATTACATGTCAGGACACACTTACTTACAATTTAGACTAACTGATTCATATGCATGATTCTTGGAGGTTAAAAGAAACCAGACTACCTGGTGGAAAACCAGACAGACACGGAGAACTGGTCAGTCTCCTCAAAGACAGTAACCAAAGGCGAACATCAAATACCCTCGGCCACTCAATAAGAAATTATTTGACAATGTTAACCACTAATGACTAATAATAAACCAATGATGAGTCACCAAGACTGACTGTTGCTCAGTTGAGAAGTTGCTACTTGGTAACCTTTGCACTTTGCCACAGTTATTGACATAAACTGTTAGTAATTATGGTATTGTGACTCTGGGCTAGACACATGGGCATAACATTAAAACCACCACCTTGTTTCTACACACATTGTCCATTTTATTGGCTTCACTTTGTTGTTCTACAATTACTGACTCTAGTCCATCTGTTTTTCTGCATGGTTTGTTAGCCCCCTTTCATGCTGTTCGTCAATAGTCAGGACTGTCCCAGGACCACTACAGAGCAGGTATTATTTAGGTGGTGGATCATTCTCAGCACTGCAGTGACATGGTGGTGGTGTGTTAGTGTGTGTTGTGCTGGTATGAGTGGATATGATACAGCAATGCTGATGGAGTTTTTAAACACCTCACTGTCACTGCTGGACTGAGAATAGTCCACCAACCAAAAACATCCAGCCAACAGCACTTCATGGGCAGCATCCTGTGACAACTGATGAAGGTCTAGAAGATGACCAACTCAAACAGCAGCAATAGATGAGCGATCGTCTCTGACTTTACATCTACAAGGTGGACCAACTAGGTAGGAGTGTCTAATATAGTGGACAGTGAGTGGACATGGTATTTAAAAACTCTAGCAATGCTGCTGTGTCTATTTCACTCATACCAGCACAACACACACTAACACACCACCACCATGTCAGTGTCACTGCAGTGCTGAGAATGATCCACCACCTAAATAATACCTGCTCTGTAGTGGTCCTGGGTGTAAGCAGGTTAAAAAGATATGTAGAGAAACAGATGGACTACAGTCAGTAATTGTAGAACTACAAAGTGCTTCTATATGGTAAGTGGAGCTGATAAAATGGACAATAAGTGTAGAAACAAGGAGGTGGTTTTAATGTTATGGCTGATCGGTGTATCTAGTAATCTCTTTATTAAGGCAAAATCCATACTCAAATCCATTATCATGCAAGGGTTTAGACAGTGAGATCAATACAAAAGAACAAAGAAACAGGTGGTGGGAATAAGTCTAGGGAACAATGGACATAAGCTAGGAACACACACTAGAACAGTAGTAACAAAGCCAGAATGGGTTTTTTGCATGTTGCACAGCAATACTTTGTTAGAACCAGCAACAAAGGAAAAACTGAGATACTTACACAGATGTGATAGTGATTACAATTAGGTGACAGAACTGGGGGACTGACTGGGACCAGCAACAGGACTTGAGGGCTGGTTGGTTCTGGTGTCAAGACTAGAAACCAGACTGAAAAGGTAGTAGGGACAGGTGGCAGGACTAGAAGGCTGACTGGGATTGGCGACAGGACTGTAGGAGCTTCCCTTGTAAATGCCAGAAGGCCTCCCAACATTGGCCACTGGACATATGAGCAAAGGCACAGCACGGCAGTGGTTATCAAAATCCAAAACAAAAGAACTAGGAAACAGGACACATGAGCTAGGAACCCAAACCATAATAAGAACACTGGCACACCTAAACATTATGTACACCCTGTGCAATCTTACATATTGCATACCAACATTATGTTTACAGACAATGAAATGAAGCCTATAAAGGAGAGTGCATCCTACTTTTAGTGAAACATGTTAGAGGATCCATAATGTTGTGGGGCTGCTTTGCTGCCTCTGGAACTGGAGGCCTTAAAGAGGATTAGCAGATCATTTTAATCCAAAACCTGCTTCCATGTGTAAGAAAACTAGGTCTGTGTGGAACAAAATGGGTTCTTCAGCAAGATAATGGCACAAAGCATCGGTCCAACAGTCCACTAAAATGGTTAAGAAAAAATTGTGGACTATGCTTTATTTCAAGCACATAGCTTACTATTTAGCTATGAAGGAAGACAATTGTATTTTTTTTATGTATACACTGATCAACCATAACATTAAAACCACCTCCTTGTTTGATTCTGGTTATTCTGTAAAATAATGAATAAATAATAATAAATAATGACAAACACATTAAATAGATCAAATGGAAAGTCCAGCATTAAAGAGCACACATTGGCTACTCTGTGTCAACACTATTCATGTCTTTGCTCCTCCGGGGCAGCGGGGCAGGTGCTGCTTGTTATGATCTGGCCCTGTCACCTTCAGGGGGAAGGACTGATCAATAAACACTTGGACAGCTGGGGCAAAGGGTGACTCAACATTCTTTTACTGAGGACAATTCCCTATTGCACACACATGCATGAACTAAAACCTCCCCCAACCTTTAGCTAGGATGGTAAAAAAAAAACAGTGCTTCATGTTCTTGGAATAAGAAACATCAAGCCCCACCACTACCAGGTTGCTACTGTTGGGCCCTTGAGCAAGGCCCCTAACCCTCAATACACTATCACAGTAAAGCCGCTTTGGA
Organism: Trichomycterus rosablanca; assembly: GCF_030014385.1. Taxonomy (NCBI): domain Eukaryota; kingdom Metazoa; phylum Chordata; class Actinopteri; order Siluriformes; family Trichomycteridae; genus Trichomycterus; species Trichomycterus rosablanca. Next base: position 14,907,674 of record NC_086000.1, on the reverse strand, counting down.
TTTGCTTGTGAGTCAAGAGTCATGTCCTCCTCTGCTTTGCCATTTTGGCTGGCAGAGGAGAAAAGGAGGCACAGATGATTGATATTTTAGTCTCTATTGAGTGACAATCACTTGTGCCTCATTCATTCATTCATTCATGCATTCTTTCAGTCTTTGTCTGTATTAATTGGGCAAAAGGCAACCAGGATGGGTTGCCAATCCATCACAGGGCAGCCACACAGCATGTCTTTGGACTTGAGGGGAAACCCACACAGAGATAGTAAGAACAATGTTTACAATGTGCATATCTCACACAGAAAGGGAATCAAACCCAGATCTTACTTGCTGTGTGGCAACAGCACTACCAATGTAATCCACATTATGTAAGCCAATTCTCAGTTTTGCGCTATCCCTGTTCTATACACTTTCTCCATTGCAGGTAATCTAGTACTTTAGGTTAAACATTGGCGCTTGGGTTCCAGTCTTGTTAAAGTTTGAAAGATGACCACTGTTTATTGGAACAATCAGTGCTGTAGGTCTGTTCAGGCAAATGGACCCTTAAATTATTACAATAATTTTATAATTTATAAATCTCACAATTTTAGAAGCAGCCAATCCATCTAGTGCACTGGTATTCCAATTGTAACACAAGCTTCTCTTCATCAGGGGAATTGCTTAAGTGGGGGAAGCTAATTACTTTATAGCTAAACTATATTAATTACAACCCCGAATCATAAAAAGTTTGGACAGCATGGAAAATGCAAATAATAAAAAACACACAGTTTCTTACATTTACTTTGACGTTTATTTGATTGCAGACAGGATGAACCTGAGATATTTCATGTTTTATTTGCTCAACTTCATTTCATTTATTAATAAACATCCATTCCTGCATTTCAGGCCTGCAACACATTCCAAAAAAAGTTGGAACAGTAAAGCATTTACCACTTTGTAATGTTGCCATTCTTTTTCACCACACTTAAAAGACGTTTTGGCACCAAGAAGACCAAGTGATTTAGTGTTTCAGCTTTTATTTTGTCCCATTCTTCCTGCAAACACGTCTTAAGATGTGCAACAGTACAGGGTCATCGTTGTCGCTTTTTTTTTTTTGTTTCAAAATGTATGGACGTCCCTGGAAAAGATGATGCCTTGAAAGCAGCAGATGTTGCTCCAAGATCTCATTGTATTTTTCTGCATTAATGCTGCATCACAGAAGTGTAAATGACCTTTGCCAAGGGCACTGACACAGCCCCATACCATGACAGACCCTGGCTTTTGGACTTGTTGCTGATAACAGTCTGGATGGTCCTTTTCGTCTTTGGTCTGGAGCATATAAAAAAAGACCTGGAATGCTGATTCATCTGACCACAATACATGTTTCCACTGTGTGATGGTCCATCCTAGATGCCTCCGAGCCCAGAGAGGTCGACGCCGCTTCTGGACATGGTTAACATGAGGCTTCTTTTTTGCACTGTAAAGTTTTAAGTGGCATTTGTGCATGTAACTCTGTATTGTAGTGCTTGACAAAGGTTTGCCAAAGTAATTCCTCACCCATGTGGTTATATCAGCTCTTGTTGAGTGGAGGTTCTTGATGCAGTGCCGTCTGAGGGGTCGAAGATCACAGGCATTTAGCTTAAGCTTGCGCCCTTGGCCTTTACGGGCTGAAATTCCTCCCGATTCCTTGAATGGTTTAATGATATTATGCACTGTAGAGGGAGAAATATGCAAATCCCTTCCAATCTTTCTTTAGGTACATTGTTTTAAACATTTAAAATTATTTTCTCACGCATTTCTTGACAAACTGGAGATCCTCTGATCATCTTTGCTCTTCAAAGACTCAGCCTTTCCTGGATTGTGCTTTTGTACCAAATCATGATTACAATCACCTGTTTGGAATGACATCATTATTTAGTTTTTACCTCATTACTAGCCCTAAATTGCCCCCAACTTTTGGAATGTTGTTGCAGGCCTGAAATGCAGGAATAAAGGTTTACTAATAAATTAAATGTTGAGCAGATAAAACATGAAATATCTCAGGTTCATCCTGTCTGCAATCAAATAAAAGTCAAAGTAGGTGTAAGAAACTCTGTGTTTTTTTTTTATTTGCATTTTCCATACTGTCCCAACTTTTTCTGATTTGGGGTTGTATATTAATTTGATTTCCTTACTGGCAGGGAAGATGTTCAGCATTCATGTCTGCTGTCTGCTTTATGACAAATATCAGCATTGTGTTTGACATGCTTATACTTTGGGGGTTTTATGAGAAGGTATTCATTATAGGGGGGCATATAGAAATTTAGCAGATATATGCAGGGCCTCTTCCAAAAAATAAACTGAAAACCATTGACTTTTTACATGCAGATCTGTGCCATGCATAGATCTTTATTAATAGACATTCGGTGCACATACAGATTAAAGAAAAGACTAGGATTCCTTAAGGCATCCATGCTGTCCCACTGTGTGAATGATATGTGTAGGTCTAAAATAAGAAATTCCAAATTCCAAAGTACATTGAACGCAAAGAGAAGGGATCCCCCTAAGGAAACTGGAAACTGGTAACGGGGTTGGAGAAGCCAGAGCCTGTTGCCACCATCATGCGCCAAAATCAAATTGCTTATTTAAAATTTTTTAATCCTATACAGGCCACACTCCAATTCAAAATATTGGAATGTGTTATTCACACCAGCTGTTAAAATCAGATGATGATGAGGTTTTAAAAGTGCCTTTGAATGTACCACTATTATATATTTGATATTGCAATAAACTAATAGCCAAGGCACCTTTTTAATTTGTAGTTTTAGAGAAAGAAATATGGTCATCCACAAGTCATGAAACCTTACTCCTTTGTTGATTCATCCAAATGTCACCTCCCCCATTTACTTCTAACAGTGGGGGACAGCAGAAGGGTTTACAGGGAGTTCAAATGCTGCTTAAACTATGAACAAGTTCAAACTGTGGCCACTCACATGTTTTTTTTACTATTCCTAGAAGCATTAAAGACAGGCAAGAACGGGTTCAATAACTGTAATATTAAGAAATATACAATTAGGAGCCAAACCACTGCTCCAAAAAGGTCATGGTAACAATTGTGCATGTCATGGTCAGGGACATATCATATTATATCATATTATACACTGCCTGTCCAAAAAAAAGGTCACCACCTGGATTTAACTAAGCAAATAGATAAGAGCCTCCCATTGGATAATTACTGCATGGGTGATTATGTTTCAGCTGGCAACAAGTTATTTAACCCTAACTGCTGCAGTGAGTAGCTTTTCATTTGTTAAACAACCATGTCGAAAGACACATCCTGTGGTTGTGGAAAAGATGTTAATTTGTTTCAGAAGGGTCAAATTATTGGCATGCATCAAGCAGAGAAAACATGTAAGGAGAAGCTGAAACTACTAAAATCTAGTTAAGAACTGTTCAACGCATTATTAAAAAGTGGAAGGACAGTGGGGAAACATCATCGTCGAGGAAGGAATGTGGTCGGTAAAAAATCTTGAATGATCATGATCGGCGATCACTTAAACATTTGGTGAAATCAAATGGTAGAAAAACTCCAGTAGAACTCAGGGAAATGTTTAATAGTGAAAGTAAGAGCATTTCCACACGCGCAATGTGAAGGGAACTCAAGGGATTGGGACTAAACAGCTGTGTAGCCTTAAGAAACCCACTTGTCAGTGAGGCTAACCGGCAAAAATGGCTTCGATTTGCTAGGGAGCATAAAGATTGGACTCTGGAGCAATGGAAGAAGGTCATGTGTTCTGATGAGTCCAGATTTACCCTGTTCCAGAGTGATGGGGTGCATCAGGGTAAGAAGAGAGGCGGCTGAAGTGATGCACCCATCATGCCTAGTGCCTACCGTACAAGCCTGTGGGGGCAGTGCTATGATCTGGGGTTGCTGCAGTTGGTCAGGTCTAGGTTCAGCAATGTTATGTGCCCAAGGAATGAGGTCAGCTGACTACCTGAATATACAGAATGACCAGGTTATTCCATCAATGGATTTTTTCTTCTCTGATGGCACAGGCATATTCCAAGATGACAATGCCAGGATTCATCGGGCTCAAATTGTGAAAGAGTGGTTCAGGGAGCCCGAGACATCATTTTCACACATGGATTGGCCACCACAGAGTCCAGACCTGAACCCCCAAATCTCCCATCATCAATACAAGATCTTGGGGGAAAATTAATGCAACTCTGGACAGAAATAAATGTTGTGACATTGCAGAAGCTTGTGGAAACGATGCCACAGCGAATGCGTGCTGTAATCAAAGCTAAAGGCGGTCCAACCAAATATTAGAGTGTGTGACCTTTTATTTAGCCAGGCAGTGTATTATATTAGTGTATATGTTAAAATGCAGCCGATATGATCTGGCATAAAGACCTGAGTGACTTTGATAAAGGCCAAATTGTTATGGCCAGACTATGATAAGTGATAAGTACCCAATGACAGTGGTCTAAGGAAGAACAAGCCACGACCTGCCAACAGGTTGTTGGGCTGCCAAAACCCATTGAAGCCAGAGGTCATGAAAGCAATAGACCAATAGTATGGACTAACAGTAGGACTACTGTGGCTCAAATTGCAGATCATTTTAGTATTGGTGATAATAAGGTGAACGCATTATAACACATTATGCATAAAACCCTTTCATGTTTGGGGCTGAATAATAGGATGCCTATGAGAGTGGATCTGACAAGTACCTAATTTTATCTGTATTAAGTAGAAGAAAGTTACATGACATGACAAAAAATAGAGGTCCATGCAGTTTTAGTACTAAGGTTGAGTCTAAATCCTGATTATAATGTATACCGTTACTTTTTGAGGGACTTGCCTTTTCTAGAATCTAGGAGACAAAAGAAAGGTTAAATATTGACCTACACCGATTAGCCATAACATTAAAACCACTTCCTTGTTTCTACACTCATTGTCCATTTTATCAGCTCCACTTACCATATAGGTAGTTATTATATTTGTAGTTCTACAATTACTGACTGTAGTCCATAAGTTTCTCTGCATACTTTGGTAGCCCCCATTCATGCTGTTCTTCAATGGTCAGGACTCTCCCAGGAACACTACAGAGCAGGTATTATTTGGGTGTTGGATCATTCTCAGCACTGCAGTGACACTGACATGGTGGTGGTGTGTTGTGCTGGTATGAGTGGATAAGACACATCAATACCAATGGAGTTTCTAAACACCTCACTGTCACTGTTGGACTGAGAATAGTCCACCAACCAAAAACATCCAGCCAAAAGTGCCCCATGGGCAGCGTCCTGTGACCACTGATGAAGATCTAGAAGATGACCAACTCAAACAGCAGCAATAGATAAGTGATCATCTATGACTTTACATCTACAAGATAGACCAACCAGGTAGGAGTGTCTAATAGAGTGGACAGTGAGTGGACACAGTGTTTAAAAACTTCAGCAGTGCTGCTGTGTCTGATTCACTCATACCAACACAACACACACTAACACACCACCATGTCATTGTCACTGCAGTGCTGAGAATGATCCACCACCTAAATAATACCTGCTCTGTGGTGGTCCTGTGGGGGTCCTGACCATTGAAAAACAATCATTGTCAGAGTCAATGTGTATATTCTCAGTAATCATCCTACTATTTATTGTTAGAATGATTGTTAATAAAATTTGCCATAAAATGTCTATATGAGGTTTTTCAGTTATAGGCTTGTCAAAGTCCAAAATATGTGAGTCGATGGACTGACTACTCTAAGCCTAGTTTACAGTACATGATTTTTGCCCTGATTTTCGCTCGCCCACAGGTTGCCGCTAAATGTAGCAGCTCGGAAGCAACTCGTCGTTCACTCAGGGTTCTAAATATCCAGCATGTTAAATATCTGGACCAGTCAGCAAGTCAAAATCCTATAGTGTGAAAGACGTTGCGAGCAGGTTGCGAGTGCTATGTTGAACTACAGCCAATGAGAAGGCAAGATACGGGATGAGGGGAAACCCAGGGATTTCCGATTCAAATATCTGGGACAGGGGTTATAATATAGTTTGTATAAGAATACATCAGCAAACACACAAGCTTTACAGTATGTGTGACTTATCGTCCACGCAAACCATAATACCCAAGCTACATTGCAAGTAATATTTATTAACCTCCAACTCACTACAGAACAGACGATCCCTGATCGCTCGCTTATTGTTGACGTGTATTTTTGGACATGGTTCTCGCATTTGTTTTCTTGACAAAACGTAGTTTGGGAGACCAGACAGACTCATCTGAGATTATTCCTGATGGTAGATCGTGTAGTGTGTGACCCCCTATCGCCGATCAGTCGTGTAGTGTGAAATTCACACTGACTAAAAAGACACCAGATTACAAGAGATCCATTTGCGTAGTGTGAACTGTACAGAGATGTGACAGCTCAGAAAGTCATGTAGTGTGAATTTGGCATAAAGGTGTGGGTTTAAATGAGTGAGTGAACGTATGATGCGATGAGGTCCAGCACCTTATTCAGGGTCGATTCATGTTTGTAGATCTGCAGACTCACAGCATCTCAGTGAACGTTCATTAAGGTAAAATCTACTCACACAGCATGAGTAGTGTGTCATGACTCAAGGCTCTCAGAATCATCAATCTGGCGCTAAACACATTGTCATGGCTGGATCTGATTTAACTGGATTGCTCATGGAATTTCATGGGTTTATTTGCTTATCAAGACGTGGTATAATAAGATAAATGATTCATGTGATCAGTCAGAACTGGTATGTTTCTATAAAAACGGTGAGTTTAATAAGGATTAGTAAATGTGCCCTGTCTTCTCTTGCCCTGTGGCAAAAGAGTCATTATTGGGATGGTTCATAATTGTTGTTTCCTCTGCTGGTACAGACAGTAGTTAAGAGTAGCAGTTGTTTATTACTGTGTGGGAATAAAAATAAATAAAAAGCATGATTAAATGCAAAGTCACCTACACACACACATATACACACACACATGGCTGAACAATCACATGCTTCATTTCCTGTATCAGTCACGAAACCAACTTGCCCTTTCTATCTCCCCTGTATACACACCCACGTTCCCATCGAAACATCCTCCAGCACACGAATCCTGCCTAGAGACCCAGAAAAGGGGGTTTCCACCCTTAAAAACTCCGTAGCAACTGCGTGAGCTCATTCAGCCAGTCAGGTGGAGAGGAAGACGCTCACAGACCCAATAGTCATCACTTAGAGGGGACATTAACCCCGCCTACTGTTGGGCAAGCTCTGATCATCAACTTAATGCCCCACTTGAGGTTGTGCTCTGTTGAACTCTCTTGAACTATCATTTTGCCATCCACATTCAATTCAAACTACTTACTGTCAAATATAAATTTGGACTTTCCCCTTACCACCCTACCTTTCACCATATTGGCTCTTTCAGATTCCATGGCATGGGTATACTTTCCAGTCAAAATACACAGCTACCATGGGAGGGGCAGCATGTAGTGCCACATCTACAATACCTTTCTAACTGCACTAGATTTAAGGCAGTTTGAGTAAAATTCTATAATTCTATTATTTACCGGCCATCATAAAATAAAATCAGTGCACTGCATGTGCTGCTTGTCCATTACATGTACACCGATCAGCCATAACATTAAACCACCTCCTTGTTTCTACACTCACTGTCCATTTTATCAGCTCCACTTACCATATAGAAGCACTTTGTAGTTCTACAATTACTGACTGTAGTCCATCTGTTACTCTGCATGCTTTATTAGCCCCCTTTCATGCTGTTCTTCAATGGTCAGGACTCTCCCAGGACCACTACAGAGCAGGTACAGGTGGACTGAGAATAGTCAACCAACCAGAAATATCCAGCCAACAGCATCCCGTGAGCAGAGTCCTGTGACCACTGATGAAGATCTAGAAGATGACCAACTCAAACAGCAGCAATAGATGAGCGATCATCTCTGACTTTACATCCACAAGGTGAACCAACTAGGTAGAAGTGTGTAATAAAGTGGACAGTAAGTGGACACGGTATTTAAAAACTCCAGCAGCATTGCTGTGTCTGATTAACTCATACCAGCACAACACACCCTAACACACCACCACCATGTCAGTGTCACTGCAGTGCTGAGAATGATCCACCACCTCAATAATACCTACTCTGTGGTGGTCATGTGGGGGTCCTGACCATTGAAGAACAGGGTGAAAGCAGGCTAAAAAAGTATGTAGAAAAATAGATGGACTACAGTCAGTAATTGGAGAACTACAAAGTGCTCCTATATGGTAAGTGGAGCTGATAACATGGACAGTGAGTGTAGAAACAAGGAGGTGGTTTTACTGTTATGGCTGATCAGTGTATATAAACAGTGATGTTTATGTATTGACAACGCAAAGATGGGCACTTGAGCTACATACAAATGCACTATAGACTCAGCTAGCAACTCGTCCCTAAAGACTCCAGACACAAAAACCACATCAAACTTCCTAAAATATCTGAAAACACACCCGTTAACTTGAGTCTTGACTTAGATTCAAGCCTAAGAACTAGTGACTTGACTTGGTGTCTTGAGAACATCTCTGGTGTAAAGCACCAGTACTGTCTGTAGATAATCAGCCCTATATCATGGTGCGCCCACCTCCAACATTCACAGAGGGTATGGTATTCTTTATATTATACCCAAAAAACTCCTTCCACCAAACATAAGCTGGATATTTTATTTTTGTGGTTTTTTTTCAGGTTACATTGCCCCCTGGGTGTTCTGATGTAAATGCTGGTAAGCAGATTGTAGGCAAACATCTCTATGCTTCTAATTTAGAATACCAGTTTTATGGGTTTTTAATGTAGAAACAGAGATAATTGTGGTGCAGATTATTATTTGATTTATGATGTTCCTGCTGTTTTCAAGTCTGCCTGCAACTCTCCTCTTGTAATGGCTCCTTTTTCATATCAATAATCTGAGAGCATCTGCCTGGGCATGAATTTTCCAAATGTATATTATTATGCTTATTGTTATAATAGAGATGTGTACGGTGTTTATATGGCTCAAAATTCTCCACACATTCTCTATTGGGGACACGTCAGGACTGCAGGCAGGCCAGTCCAGTACCCGTACCCTTTTCCTCTGCCAAACCCATAGCCATGCCTTTGTAATGTGTACAGCATGTGGTTTTGCATTGTCTTGTTGAAAAATGCATGGATGTCCCTGGAAAAGATGACGTCTTGAAGGCAGCATATGTTGCTCTAAGATCTCAATGTACTTTTCTGCATTAATGCTGCCATCACAGAAGTGTAAATGACCTTTGCCAAGGGCACTGACACCACCCCATACCATGACAGACCCTGGCTTTTGGACTTGTTGCTGATAACAGTCTGGATGGTCCTTTTCGTCTTTGGTCCGGACCACATGGTGTCCACATGGTGTCCATAAAAGACCTGGATTGCTGATTCATCTGACCACAATACACGTTTCTACTGTGTGATGGTCCATCCTAGATGCCTCCGAGCTCAGAGAAGTCAACGCCACTTCTTGACATGGTTAACATGAGGCTTCTTTTTTGCACAGTAAAGTTTTAAGTGGCATTTGTGCATGTAACTCTGTATTGTAGTGCTTGACAAAGGTTTGCCAAAGTAATCCCTCATCCATGTGGTTATATCAGCTATTGTTGAGTGGTGGTTCTTGATGCAGTGCCATCTTAGAGATCAAAGATCACGGGCGTTCAGCTTAATCTTGCACCCTCTACCTTTAGGCACTGAAATTCCTTCAGATTTCTTGAATGGTTTAATGATATTATGCACTGTAGAGGGAGAAATATGCAAATCCCTTCCAATCTTTCTTTGAGGAACATTGTTTTTAAACATTTCAATCATTTTCTCACGCATATGTTGACAAACTGGAGATCCTCTGATCATCTTTGCTGCTTTTGTACTAAACCATGATTACAATCACCTGTTGACATCACCTGTTTGGAATCACATCTTTTTTTTTTTTTTCACCTCATTACTTGCCCTAAATTGCCCCCGCCCCAACTTGTAATGTGTTGCAGGCCTGAAATGTAGGAATGGAGGTATATTAACAAAGGAAATAAAGTTGAGCAGACAAAACATGAAATATCTTGGGTTCAAACTGTCTGCAATCAAATAAAAGTCAAATAAAAGACACTGCATTTTTATTTGATATGCATTTTCCACACTGTACCAACTTTTTCTTATTTGGGGTTGCATATAATACATACAATAATACATATCATGCATAAAAATAAACATTATTACACTCAAGCACTCTGTTTCCACATACAGCCTGTTATTCAGAGAATGAGAGTGGCACTATAATAGTTAGCTGGCGAATCAGTAAGCAAACATAAGGGCTTGAATATCTGAAATGTTTATTAATAAATGCATTACATTATCTTCTCCGTTTCCCTACCTTAGGAGACTGACTGATTATCCCCTGAATTAGCTACGTGAGTGTATGTTGCCCTATAATGCATTAAAATGATTATAATAGTGTATCACTGTCTTGATTTTGGGTGGCAACAGACCCTCTGTGTCCTTGTTCAGAATGAAGCTGCAACATTTTACAATAGCAGCAAGAAGAAGCAAGTACATTTGTCTTAATTTGGCTGTTTGTTGTCCTCACCCCAGGCAATAGGTTAAATAGAGAGGGTAATTAGGTACACCAGGTGAACCCATTCGCTAATTACCCACATGTTATTTCCCCAATTTCCCCCACCCACTACAGCTCCTAACCCACCCTCAGCCTGCCACATAACCCTCTGATGAGAGAATAAATCTGCCACCACCACCTGTGCCCCCAGCTTGTGGACCACATTGAATTTATAAGGCTGTAAAACCAAATACCAACATGTGATCTGTGCATTGGCATCCTTTATGTGGTAAAGCAACTGCAGGTGGGTGTGATCTGAATAGATTGTGAAAGGGCTTCCCAGCAGGTAATATTGAAGAGTGAGAGCTTTACCCAGATCTTTTTTGGAAAAAATGAACTCTGTGTGCTCTGGACCAAAGACGAAAAAAGACAAATTTAGGACTGTTATCAGCAACAAGTCCAAAAGCCAGGGTCTGTCATGGTATGGGGCTGTGTCTGTGCCCCTAACAAGGGTAATTTACACTTCTGTGATGGCTGCATCAATGCAGAACAGTGCATTCAGCATTCAGGCAACATATGCTGCCTTCAAGACGTCATCTTTTCCAGGGACGTCCAGGCATTTTTCAACAAGACAATGCAAAACCACTTGCTGCACACATTACAAAGGCACGGCTGTGGAAGAAAAGGGTACGGGTACTGAACTGACCTGTTGACCTGTCCTCAATAGAGAATGTGTGGAGAATTTGAAATGAAAAATGTAACCATGTGAAAAATGTGAGGCTAACTAAATGCTACACTACCTGCTAACAATAATCTAAACAATGCTAAAGCTACATGAACAATGATAAAGCTAAACATGAAACCTATGCTGATGCTAAACATGAACTAGACTATGAACAATACTTCTTAGCAAGAACATGAGCTCAAACATTACCATGAGCAAGAGCATAATCCAAAACCATGAACAGCTACATTATGACATGAGCCATGACCAGTGGTGATTTCTCTAAGACTGCAAGGGAAGCTACGCTTCCCATAAAATGTCAAAAATTAAATAGTCAAATATGTACAGTTGTGTTAACATTTCATTGACTACAAATGCGTTAGAACACGTTCATCTCGAAGACGAGTTCGTTCAGAATCGGCTACTTATCACAAATCGACTGACTCGGTTTTGTTAACTTCTCATACATTCCCGTAGCGTCAATGCATTTGCCCGTAGAAGCTGAGCGTCTATTCACTTCAACGGGACTGCATGAAACGTTTTTTTTCATTGCTTTGAAACTCGCCGGTCATTGGATAAATGCCACGATTTTGTCTCGCCCCCGGACGCTGAGCGTCTCTGGGGGTGAATGGAGCTGTGGGCGGGTCTGGAGGCGGAGCTTCTGCAAGATGATTGGAGGATCAGTCGAAAGGCTGAATTCCGTTTTGATTGACAGCTATTTGCTGGCCATTGAGAGGACACTGGTCAAGTCCCTGGAAAAGACGCCTACTTGGTACGATAGGATCACAGGCCATTTTTTTGAAAAGGAACGGAGGGCAGAATTTATGTATAAATAAATTGACAAATTTTATGATGTAAGCAGACAATGAGCTTCCCCTCTTTGAAAGACCAGCAGCCGCCACTGGCCATGACATAAGCATGAAAACCACAATAGTCTCCCCCCAAAGGATCCACATCTGCTTGCTTCAATGCTCTGAGCATTACACCTAAAACGAGGTGCAGCTGTGGATCATTAGCAGTAGACCGGAAGCACAAAGAGGCTTGATTCGTGACACACAGACATGATTTGCTATTTTGGAAGAAGGGGGTTGGCCTGTCAATTGAGAGGTGCACTTGCAGCACTGGTCCCAATCCTGGATAAAATAAGTAAGGTTGCACCAGGTAGGACAGCTGGCATAAAAATTGTGCCAATTTAGTTATGTGGACCAGAATGATCTGCTGTGGTCACCACTAATGTACTGAAGAACTTTTCTGTGTCTCAATTAAAATTGTTTTAAAAACAAATCATGGTTTGTTGGGCATAGTTTCAAATTAGGTTTATTTATAGTGGGTTTGGTATTTATTGATTTATTGCTTTTGAGTAGTGTAGGAGGTGTGTTAGTGCTCTGTAAAAGTGTGTTTTATTATTTGACTTTGAGTGCATGGTTAAATATGACAAGAAATAATTACTAACATGGCCAGAAGTTTAACAATCTCAAATGTTTACCTCTTCTCTTATTGTCTGTTAAACTATGCTTTTTATGTGAACTGACCTTGAGCCTGTTAACAGGGCTGTAAACATTGCTGTAAAAATCTCTCACTTTCTTAACCACTTATCCAATCAGGGTCGAGGGGGGTGCCGGAGAATATCCCAGCTTTTCAATGGGCACAAGGCACACAGTAACACCCTGGACATGGCGCCAGTCCATCGCAGGGCAGACACACACACACATACACACACACCCATTCACCTATAGGGCAATTCAGTGTCTCCAATGAACCTGACTGCATTTTTTTGGACTGTGGGAGGAAACTGGAGCTCCCGGAGGAAACCCACGCAGACACAAGGAGAACATGCAAACTCCAGACAGAAAGGACCCCGATCGTCCTGCCTGGGGGATTGAACCCAGGACCTTTAGGCGACAGGGCTACCCACCGAGCCACCATGCCGCCCTGCTGTAAAAATGATGGCCTAATTTCTGATTCTCTGTTATTGCAAATGTTTTGCACAGAATGATTTCAGGTTATATAGTACAACAAACTCAATATTACACAAAGGTAACTTCAGTAAAACAAGTAACATTTATTTTTTTATTAAACGTAAGTTTTATTTAAGGTACAAAATTATTCAACACACTGTGTTAAAAAATAATTGCTTTCTTAATCTAGTTGCACCACATTATAAGCTATAACTGACTATAACATTTTCTACATGTTGATATTAGTGCTTCACACTACTGCTTTAAATTAGAAATCCAGATAAACTTGTATTGTCCTGCTTCATAACTAGTGCTGGGTGGTCGAATCACCTGGGTTAATGATTCGAATCTTTGTACTGAATCAGGAATCACGAGTCCGAAATCTCAATTAACCCGGATCCTATGAGTCCTCTGACTGGCTGCTGCTAAGCAGGCTCACCGAAACACCGCGGACTCAGATGATTTGGCTGAACCGACTTCACTCCAGTCTGTGAATCTAAGTAATAAGTTAAATATTCCAATAAACAAGCAGTTAAACACACAGATGTTTGTTATGTGGCTGATTTTATGCACATTATTATTATCAGTAGTCAAGGTATAGATAAGTAATGCAGCATATTTTCTTGTAAGCAAAACGACAACAAAATATAGTTATATTATTATTAAAATGCAAATGCTTGCAGGCTACTTTAGTACTGTACCACTTAAGAAGTATCATTTGGTAATTTTAAACCCTTGATCCATTAATATACCCATCTGATTGGTAGGTGAGTCCACCCTCCTCTCCCGCATGATCAAGATTCCACTTAGAAAAAAGTGTCAACTTGTCACTAACAAGAGAAGTGTGAGGTGCCGAGAGAATTAAGAGAGAAGAATGTATTTACAGAAGATGAGTGCACGGAAGACAAGTGATATTTGGATGCATTTTCATGCAGTAAATCAATCGCAATCAGAATGCTTAACGAAAATTAAAAGTAGTAACATGATGGCGGAGTGTGTAGATTATGTGTGAGCATTTGTGCTGTTGTTACAGATGTTCGTTTTTATGCAAAAAGCATCGATCATCTATTGGTGATAGGAAGACGTACACATGTTTGTCGCAGTTGTTGTCTTTCTTAGAATTACTTTCCGTAATGCTACTCTTCCACGAATTCTATTTTTGCCTCGTGTTTTTCATCACACTATTTATTGAATTATTGATTTCCTAGAAGTAAGAGCTGAAGAAGCAGAAAAACAGTGAGCACATACTTACACATTGTGTAAGCCCCTGGCACAGTTCCTGAATAATTATCAAGTAATATTTGAAAGAATGCTTGTTTTTTAACCTGTAAGTGCCTTTAAGTTACTTGATGCCTTTATCAAATAATACATATTAATTTGATTTGCTTGTTAAAACAATTAAGACTCATTATACAACACAGAGTTTCTTACATTAACTTTGATTTATATTTCATTGCAGACAAAACAAAAGTTGACCAGACAAAACATGAAATATCTCAGGTTCATCCTAACTTAGATATTTCATGTTTTATCTGCTCAAATTTATTTCATTTATTAATAAACATCCATTCCTACATTTCAGACCTGCAACACATTCCAAAAAAAGTTGGGAGAGTAAAGCATTTACCACTTTGTAATGTTGTTATTACTTTTCACCACACTTAAAAGACGTTTTGGCACCGAGGATACCAAGTGATTTAGTGTTTCAGCTTTTATTTTGTCCCATTCTTCCTGTAAACACGTCTTAAGATGTGCAACAGTACGGGGTCGTCGATGTCTCTTTTTTGGTTTCAAAATTCTCCACACATTCACTATTGGGGACAGGTCAGGACTGCAGGCAGGCCAGTCCAGTACCCGTACCCTCTTCTTCCGCAGCCATGCCTTTGTAATGTGTGCAGCATGTGGTTTTGCATCTTGTTGAAAAATGCATAGACGTCCCTGGAAAAGATGACGTCTTGAAGGCAGCATATGTTGCTCTAAGATCTCAATGTACTTTTCTGCATTAATGCTGCCATCACAGAAGTGTAAATGACCTTTGCCAAGCGCACTGACACAGCCCCATACCATGACAGACCCTGGATTTTGGTCTTGTTGCTGATAACAGTCTGGATGGTCCTATTCATCTTTGGTTCGGAGATCCTCTGTCCAACTTTGCTCATCAAAGATTCAGCCTTTCCTGGATGATGCTTTTGTACCAAACCATGATTACAATCAGCTGTTGACGTCACCTGTTTGGAATCACATAATTATTTAGTTTTTTCACCTAAATTGCCCCTGGCCGAACTTTTCTTGGAATGTGTTACAGGCCTGAAATGCAGGAATGGAGGTTTATAAATAAATGAAATGAAGTTGAGCAGATAAAACATGAAATATCTTGGGTTCAAACTGTCTGTCAAATAATAGTCTGCATTTTTATTTTATTTGCATTTTCCATACTGTCCCAACTTTTTATGATTTGGGGTTTTAATATATTTGTGTAAATTCAATAAAGATTAAAAGATATGCATGACAATATAGCAGTGTATAGGATTTCATTTTTTAGCAATGAATAATCTTAATATTATCTGTCTATAAAGATGTGCTCTATAGGTTAGCCTTTCTAAGTATTTATTTTGTAGTGTTGAGTGGCCAGCTGTGATCTTTAAGGTATACATCTGGGAAAGTGTGTGCAAAAACCGTTGGCTAAGAATAGCTCTAAAGGAAGATTTTCAACACCCACAAACTTTCAAAACCCACCTTTTTAACAAAAACGGTTTAATCCATAACAAGCCAAAATAGCATATTAAAAATATTGAAAATAACCAAATCTTCTGAATAAATGTTTAAGAAATAGACTTACCATGTGAAAGTATTGTTAATTTTGTGTTTTACTGCTTTGTTGTACTGTATTTCTTCTCATAGGTAACAGTGCACCACACTCCACACACACACACAGACGCATGCACACACACGTCTCCAATGCAAATCTTAGTGTTCATATTTTCATAACTGTAGCTTTCAGTGCCTTCAGCATTTTTATATTCAGCATGATTTACTCTTACTGCAGCTATTAAAAGTTATCAGCAGATACACACAGCACTGTTATTGACTTTTACCTTTTATATCTTTAAAAGCAACTGAACCGTTATTTTGCAAAAGATAACATTTTTAAATTACATCCTTTATGGTACCAAAAGTACTCCACTAGTGCACTTCTTATACATACAACCCCAAATCAGAAAAAGTTGTGACAGTATGAAAAGTGCAAATAAAATAAAAATGCAGTGTTCCTTACATTTACTGAGTCTTTGATAAGCAAAGATGATCAGAGGATCTCAGTTTGTCAACAAATGTGTGAGAAAATGATTGAAATGTTTAAAAACAATGTACCCCAAAGAAAGACTGGAAGGGATTTGCATATTTCTCCCTCTACAGTGCATAATATCATTAAACCATTCAAGGAATCAGGAGGAATTTCAGTGCCTAAAGGCCAAGGCTGCGAGTTTAAGCTGAACGCCCGTGATCTTCCATCCCTCAGACAGCACTGCATCAAGAACCACCACTCAACAATAGCTGATATAACCACATGGGTGAGGGATTACTTTGGCAAACCTTTGTCAAGCTCTACAATACAGAGTTACATGCACAAATGCCACTTAACACTTTACTGTGCAAAAAAGAAGCCTTATGTTAACCATGTCCAGAAGCGGCGTCGACTTCTCTGGGCTCTGAGGCATCTAGCATGTACCATCACACAGTGGAAACATGTATTGTGGTCAGATGAATCAGCATTCCAGCTCTTTTTTGGAAAAAAAGATGAAAAGGACCATCCAGACTATTATCAGCAACAAGTCCAAAAGCCAGGGTCTGTCATGGTATGGGGCTGTGTCAGTGCCCTTGGCAAAGGTCATTTACACTTCTGTGATGGCAGCATTAATGCAGAAAAGTACTTTGAGATCTTAGAGCAACACATGCTGCCTTCAAGACGTCATCTTTTCCAGGGACGTCCATGCATTTTTCAACAAGACAATGCAAAACCACATGCTGCACTCATTACAAAGGCATGGCTGTGGAGGAAGAGGGTACGGGTACTGGACTGGCCTGGCCTGCCTGCTGTCCCTTACTGTTGCACATCTTAAGACGTGTTTGCAGGAAGAATGGGACAAAATAAAACCTGAAACATTAAAACGCTTGGTACCAAAACGTCTTTTACATGTGGTGAAAAGGAATGGCAAGATTACAAAGTGGTAAATGTACTTTTTACTGTGCCAACTTTTTTGGAATGTGTTACAGGCCTGAAATGCAAGTAAGTAAATGTAGGAAACTCTGTGTTTTTTATTATTTGCATTTTTCATGCTGTCCCAACTTTTTCTGATTTAGGATTGTACATTTTAGCATGGAATCGTGCAGTTTGGAAGGCTGGCTCTTTTAATACTTTTTTTAAAAACTGTTGTTGTATTACTGAGTTTGGTCCTCATCTAGTAAGACTTAATTCCTACACAACCTAAAGCACAAATCCTTATTATTACTATCCAAATCCACAAAGACTTGTTTTGTCAGAGGTGTCATACTGTTGCATGTTGTTCCATGTAATATGACTGTCATGATTCACAAACCAGTGCACTCACACTCATGTTGTATAGGCTGCATGTGTAAATTTGCATGTGTTAATTTGCCATACTTCTGTGTACCCCATTCCTGAACATGACAGAAGCAAAGCATAGACTGTCAGTCATCTCACGTGAAAAGGAGGTGTAAATAATTGATCATGGTGAGTGGGGGGTCATTCTGGCCTGACCCTCCCTCCCACAGAAAGAGAGATAGCTGAGTCTGTTGCCTCTGAGGAGGGGAGATGCCCTTGCTTATTAAACAAAGACACCTGATCCACAATGGTAAACAGAGAGTGCCAGACAGTGGCTCGGCTAGTGTCTGGAAAAAGTTTTAGCAGCACATTGACCAACAACAACACGGTTTAATTATTTTCTCTACACAGAAATCAATCAGGTTCTATATGAGCTGCCTTTTTCATTAGCCCATTTGTAAGTTTAAAAACATTAATTAAGACAATTTATTGTAATATTAATGTTGCATTTTGTTAGATTCTTAAATTCTTAAACCACACTGGGATCTAGATGTACTAAGGTTATTTGGGTTTAAGGTGCAATTTGTTGTGTATGTTAGGTATTAAACATTGCACAAACCAGTGCAAATTATATATGGTAGTATAACGGAAAAAAAAAGTTGGACTTTTGCTGAAATAAACTTTAAGGAGATACTAAAAGCATTGCTCATTACAGATTCTGCTCAATGTATTAAGTGTATCCATACTTATTTGTAGGTTCTTAATTACTAAAAATCTGCTCATATGGGAATAAAAGTATTCAATTGAGCTTAATATATATATATATATATATATATATATATATATATATATATATATATATATATATATATATATATATATTAGGGCTGTCGAAGTTAACGCGATAATAACGCATTAACGCAATCTCAATTTAACGCGATTAAAAAAAATAGTGCCGTTAACGCAAATTCTATTTGGCCCTGCGAGTCATCCGTAGTTCATGTTGAGACTTGACCGTGCACCAACGTTTTAACGTCGGACTTGCCACCGTTTGTTTCATTTGCGGTTTGTTAACATAATGTAACCGAGCATTATAATGATGCACTTGCTTAATAAAGAAATAAATACACGGTATATTCACAAGTTGTCGGGAGCAGAATACTTTATTACTTCCTCTGTTACCGAATAGCAAACAGCTAGAGTCATACTGTTAGCCAAGCATGCTATTCCATGCACTATGGAAGCCCCAAAGGGTCAAAACACACTCACAATGTTTGCTGATGGAGAAATTTTAACCTACAATCTGACATTTATACGAAGTCAAGGGTCTCTTGAGTGAATAAAACTCCCTTACAGTTTTCTCTTGTCCCAGCAGTTTTTAACATAAGTACATTTAGCATAAAATGTGTTCACCATTTTAATTGTAACATTTCACTTAAAAATCCTTGTTTTCTATAACATTTACACAGATTTTTTAAAAATGCGATTAAATGCGATTAATCGCGATTAACTATATGAAATTCTGAGATTAATCGCGATTAAAAATTTTAATCGTTTGACAGCCCTAATATATATATATATACATATATATATACGTATATATACACTGATCAGCCATAACATTAAAACCACCTCCTTGTTTCTACACTCACTGTCCATTTTATCAGCTCCACTTACCATATAGAAGCACTTTGTAGTTCTACAATTACTGACTGTAGTCCATCTGTTTCTCTACATACTTTTTTAGCCTGCTTTCATCCTGTTCTTCAATGGTCTGGACCACTACAGGACCACCACAGAGCAGGTATTATTTGGGTGGTTGATCATTCTCAGCACTGCAGTGACACTGACATGGTGGTGGTGTGTTAGTGTGCGTTGTGCTGGTATGAGTGGATCAGACACAGCAGTGCTCCTGGAATTTTTAAATACCGTGTCCACTCACTGACCACTCTATTAGACACTCCTACCTAGTTGGTCCACCTTGTAGATGTAAAGTCATAGGATGCTGCCCACGGGGCATTGTTGGCTGGATATTTTTGGTTGGTGGACTATTTTCAGTCCAGCAGTGACAGTGAGGTGTTTCAAAACTCCAGCAGCGCTGCTGTGTCTTATCCACTCATACCAGCACAACACACACTAACACACCACCACCATGTCAGTGTCACTGCAGTGCTGAGAATGATCCACCACCCAAATAATACCTACTCTGTAGTGGTCCTGTGAGAGTCCTGACCATTGAAGAACAGCATTAAAGGGGGCTAACAAAGCATGCAGAGAAACAGATGGACTACAGTCAGTAATTGTAGAAGTTTAGAATACTTTGTTACTGCACTAAATAAATCATCTCACTGCCTTTTTCAACGTCTTAGCTTACACACTAATCCACAGCAGCTGTAAATACTTATGTCTTCTCTCCATGCAACAGCTATGAGCTGGTTTTATCAGTAGTAAATGAATAAAAAAGACAAGGACGACTTAATCCTTCTGCTCTGCTGCTGGCTAGATAAACTTGCAATTCCAGCCAGACTTGTTTCTGTTACAGCCGGTATCGAGATTGTTCACTGCTACCTACAAAGCTTTGAGCAGGAATATGCTGTTGCTTTGATGTCTTTATGACATTTGACCTTTAGCAGGACCTGGAAAAACAGGAGTGGTAAGTTGTTGTAGAACATCCAAATCTTGAGAATCAGAATCTTTAATTCCTTTACTGGTCTTGAGTAAGCACTTTATCCTGAATGGGGCACCCTTACACACACTTAATGGGAATTAAGATTCACCAAGCCACCAACTGGTTTTTCCACTTATTTTCTTTTAAAACTTATTTTTAAAACTTATTTTATTAATAATGAACACTTTTTTTTTTTCAAACTCTTTTTTATTATTATTATTATTATTATTTCCAAAGGTGCTGTTTTATTTTTGGCTTCCCCCATATTTAGGGGTCAGCACAGGGGTCTGCAAACCAGCCTTTTTTTTAAAGCTCAATGCCCTTTCTTACGTAAACCTCCTATATTTTGATCTAGGCTTGGGACTGGCACTGAGAGCACACTGACAAGTGCAGTTCCCAATGGTTATAATGTTGTGGCCATCTCTCTTGTACATTAGCCAATCATGTCCATGCAGACGCTTGACCAGCTGATAGCACAGCTATTCGAACCTCAGAGATTAATGATAGTGGGCATGCATATGTTACCACTGTGCCACCTGATCACCCCACACTGTTCTTAGTCAGATACTAAAATAATTTAAATACAAATTTTTAAACTTTAGGTGTTTTAACCACACCCATTGCTAGGTGTGTTCAATTACTTAAATAGATTATATAAGATAGATATAACTTTGTGGCACCATTTTGGGGAAGACCCTTTCCTGTTGTCATGACTGTGTCCCTGTGCATGTACAGCAAGTTCCTGGAAAACACGATTAGACAAGTTTGGTGTAAAGGAACTCCAGTGGTCTGAATATACACACTCCAATATATTGTAGAAGGCCTTCTACATCATGTAGAATGTGGTTTAGTCAAATGATGTGGTGGTAGGGGTAAACTGGGAAAGGACAATGGGGTGTCTAGTGAGTGGGTTTTATGATGCCTCTCTTGTGACTAGTTCTAATTATGGCGGAGGTAGTGATCAAACAAGCTGAAAACCATGTGATTCATGTGTCTTAAAATATCATTTTCATGGTGTTTGTTTTGTCAGGTCTAGACTGCAGGCAGGTGGGTATAGCAGTCACACTTTCTTTCTACAAATTCATGTTACTATATAATGCTTATATTCCACATAACATTAATGTAAGTTACCCAAACCACTGGCATTAAAACACCCCCATACCATGACAGATGCAACTTTTTAAACTTCTTATTAGACGCATTCAGAATGATCATTTTCCTTTTGGCCTGGAGAACAAAGCATCCAAAAGCACTACCCAAATACCTTGCAATTGTACGTTGAGAAGTCTTACATTGTTGGACTTCTCACTCACACACCTCGTGAGCTCTGTTTTTGTCTTAAAAAGAGGAAATGAGCTGCTTCCCCTTTTTAAGATGACTACACTGCTACCCATCTCTGCAGAGGTCCATATGACAGTGTAAAGGAATATCTGACATGTAATATCTACTGACATGAAATGTGAGTGATGTCAATAATTCATTTATTATAGTATTATATAATAATTATGCTTCTATATAGTTTTGTTTTACTTGTTTTACTTACGATAGATAGATAGATAGATAGATAGATAGATAGATAGATAGATAGATAGATAGATAGATAGATAGATAGATAGATAGATAGATAGATAGATAGATAGATAGATAGATAGACGGGGCAATTTAGGGCTAGTAATGAGGTGAAAAAACTAAATAATGATGTGATTCCAAACAGGTCATGTCAACAGCTGATTGTAATCATGGTTTGGTACAAAAGCAGCATCCAGGAAAGGTTTTGATGAGCAAAGATGAACAGAGGATCTCCAGTTTGTCAACATATGTGTGAGAAAATGATTGAAATACTTTAAAACAATGAACCTCAAAGAAAGATTGGAAGGGATTTGCATATTTCTCCCTCTACAGTGCATAATATTATTAAACCATTCAAAAGAATCTGGAGGAATTTCAGTGCGTAAAGGCCGAGAGCGCAAGCTTAAGCTGAACGCTTGTCATCTTTGATCCCTCAGACGGCACTGCATCAAGAACCGCCACTCAACAGTACCTGATATAACCACATGGGTGAGGGATTACTTTGGCAGATCTTTGTCAAGCACTACAATACAGAGTTACATGCACAAATGCCACTTAAAACTTTACTGTGCAAAAAAGAAGCCTTATGTTAACCATGTCCAGAAGCGACGTCGACTTCTCTGGGCTCGAAGGTATCTAGGATGGACCATCACACAGTGGAAACATGTGCTGTGGTCAGTTGGACTGTTATCAGCAATGAGTCTAAAATCCAGGGTCTGTCATGGTATGGGGCTGTGTCAGTGCCCTTGGCAAAGGTCATTTACACTTCTAACAAAACATGAAATATCTCAGGTTCATCCCGTCTGCAAAAACTGTGTTTTTTTAATTATCTGCAATTTCCATGCTGTCCCAACTTTTTCTGATTTGGGGTTGTATTACAGCAGCTCAAGGTTTGTTAGAAAAAATTATTAAGTAAGATATATTGAAATATTTTATTTCATTTATTCCACTCTGGCTCTCCATCACTTCTTACTAACTTAATGTGATAACCTTTACAAATATAAAAACTTCATACACTAGCTATTAACTGTCAACAGATACATCATGATATTTAAAATGGTTTATTAAATAGGTTTAAAATTCAGAAATGTACTATAGCAATGGCTATTTTATTAAGTTTGGTCAGTTACAGGCTTGCTAATTATAGAGGGTTCATAGGGACAGTTCACAGAGTTTCAGGGACTTTCATTATTAATCCTCATGTTCTGTTTGGCATCCCTTAGAGTATCTTTAACAGCTCACCAAATATTTTTAGACTTTTCAGCCAGCTTGATACTTCATGACTTTTCATATTGTTATTGAAACTGTAAATAAACAATATTTATAAAGAAATATAATTTATTGGTGACTTTAAAATATGGTATTCCTCACAATATCCAAGACATGTAAATGCACATGTTGTTGACTTTGATTTAAATCTGATTATGTCGCTTAATTATTCTCCAATAGTCAGTATCTTATATCACCCTGGTCGGGTACACCTTGAGTAAGCAGAGCCACTGAGACTTATTTAGGAGTTAATTAGGCATGAATAGTCTAAATGGGTCTAGATAAAAGAGGTGAGGGGCCTGAGCACAGGAGAGCCGCTACTGAGTCAGTCTCTCAACAGCTGCTAATTATTCTGAGCCGGGCTGCTAAAGCCAGTGCTGGCCTGCGCTGCACCTACTAAACATTTATCTGCCATCATTCATTTTTAATTAGGCACCATTATCAGCCAACAATGTAGCAACGAGCTAGACCCTTACCTGATACCAGACACTGAGCAAACACTGAGAAAAACAACAATCTCCAACCCTTGTGTACACACACACATGCACACACACTCAAACACTGCATGCATATTTAAAGGGTAATCATAGACGTTATTTTTAGGTAAATAGACACACATATGCACACTGATAAATACACAGTGCATAAACATGCAGACTGCCTGCACTACCAACACAGCTGCATAATGAGCTGTGAGAACTCAATTCTGTTCATGTAGAAGGTACAACAGCACATAGGAATACGAATACCTTATTGTCATTGTACAAGTACAACGAGATTCAGTGTGCTCTACTTAAGAAATAGAAAAAAATTTATATATATATATATATACTGTATATATACACAGTGTATCACAAAAGTGAGTACACTCCTCACATTTCTGCAAATATTTCATTATATCTTTTCATGGGACAACACTATAGACATGAAACTTGGATATAACTTAGAGTAGTCAGTGTACAGCTTGTATAGCAGTGTAGATTTACTGTCTTCTGAAAATAACTCAACACACAGCCATTAATGTCTAAATGGCTGGCAACATAAGTGAGTACACCCCACAGTGAACATGTCCAAATTGTGCCCAAATGTGTCGTTGTCCCTCCCTGGTGTCATGTGTCAAGGTCCCAGGTGTAAATGGGGAGCAGGGCTGTTAAATTTGGTGTTTTGGGTACAATTCTCTCATACTGGCCACTGGATATTCAACATGGCACCTCATGGCAAAGAACTCTCTGAGGATGTGAGAAATAGAATTGTTGCTCTCCACAAAGATGGCCTGGGCTATAAGAAGATTGCTAACACCCTGAAACTGAGCAACAGCATGGTGGCCAAGGTCATACAGCGGTTTTCCAGGACAGGTTCCACTCGGAACAGGCTTCGCCAGGGTCGACCAAAGAAGTTGAGTCCACGTGTTCGGCGTCATATCCAGAGGTTGGCTTTAAAAAATAGACACATGAGTGCTGCCAGCATTGCTGCAGAGGTTGAAGACGTGGGAGGTCAGCCTGTCAGTGCTCAGACCATACGCCGCACACTGCATCAACTCGGTCTGCATGGTCGTCATCCCAGAAGGAAGCTGACGCACAAGAAAGCCCGCAAACAGTTTGCTGAAGACAAGCAGTCCAAGAACATGGATTACTGGAATGCCCTGTGGTCTGACGAGACCAAGATAAACTTGTTTGGCTCAGATGGTGTCCAGCATGTGTGGCGGCGCCCTGGTGAGAAGTATCAAGACAACTGTATCTTGCCTACAGTCAAGCATGGTGGTGGTAGCATCATGGTCTTGGGCTGCATGAGTGTTGCTGGCACTGGGGAGCTGCAGTTCATTGAGGGAAACATGAATTCCAACATGTACTGTGACATTCTGAAACAGAGCATGATCCCCTCGCTTCGAAAACTGGGCCTCATGGCAGTTTTCCAACAGGATAACGACCCCAAACACAACCTCCAAGATGACAACTGCCTTGCTGAGGAAGCTGAAGGTAAAGGTGATGGACTAAACCCAATTGAGCACCTGTGGCGCATCCTCAAGTGGAAGGTGGAGGAGTTCAAGGTGTCTAACATCCACCAGCTCCGTGATGTCATCATGGAGGAGTGGAAGAGGATTCCAGTAGCAACCTGTGCAGCTCTGGTGAATTCCATGCCCAGGAGGGTTAAGGCAGTGCTGGATAATAATGGTGGTCACACAAAATATTGACACTTTGGGCACAATTTGGACATGTTCACTGTGGGGTGTACTCACTTATGTTGCCAGCCATTTAGACATTAATGGCTGTGTGTTGAGTTATTTTCAGAAGACAGTAAATCTACACTGCTATACAAGTTGTACACTGACTACTCTAAGTTATATCCAAGTTTTATTTCTATAGTGTTGTCCCATGAAAAGATATAATAAAATATTTGCAGAAATGTGAGGGGTGTACAAGTGTGCCAAGCTCATAGACACATTGAAGCTGTAATTGCTGCCAAAGGTGTGTCAACCAAGTACGTATTAGGCTAAGGGTGTATACAGATATGTAACCCCTAAATAACCATTTTTCAAAACATGTCCTGTGCAATAGTACCAAGCCAACATCGCAATGACACAGCCTTTCACAGGCTTTGAACTTGCTTTTGGATTATTTTTAAGCAAGCAATTAAAGACAAAACATGTCATGCTAGTCAAAAACTTTTGATTTCAGACTTGTCACTTTTTGTTTTTAAAATACTTGTAAACAAGACCTGGTAACAAAATTGTGATATGGTATGGTGGTTCAAAACTCCTTCAAAGTCCAAATTCTAGTGGGATGATGTCATGCTACCTTAATAAAGATTGAAATTTAAATAGGTGTGACCCAGGGGAAATTCCCACAGATGCACTTGTTATTTGTTTAACTGCTAGACAATACATCATCTAGGCAGTTATTTTAAAGTCAGGGACCTTGACGTAATCACACATTAATCTGTTTATTTAGAAGGGACATAAGAGACATTTTTACTCATAAATCTGCAAATAACATATAATGACAAGGTGTATGTAACAAAGATATTTGTAGAATTTACTAACTAAAATCTATTACTCATAAATAATTTACACCATTTATTTTATAGTTTTAGGGCCCAGTTGGCAATTAAAGCTACAGATTTTCATGGATATGTCTGTACAAGCTTTGCACATCTGGATTTGGGCAGTTTATCCCATTCTTCAAGGCAGATCTTTTTAACCTACATCAGACTAGATGGCATTCTCTCTACAGAAGTCTTGGTTTTAAATAGGCCACTTGAGGACATTTAGAGACCTTAAGAGCCAAATACAGTGTTGTTTTGGCGGTATGAAAGGTCATCTTGAATGTCTTGAGTGTCTGCTGAATGTCATAAATTTAACAAAGACAATTGGGTGTTCAGGTGGCGCAGCTGTAAAACACACTAGCACACCAGAGCAAAAAAGGGCCCTCTGGCTTTGTTGACCGGAGTTGTCGACCGTCGACTGCCATGCTTCAGCAGCCTCTTTCAGGAGCCGCTCCGGGCAATTTGTACTTACAGCCAGGAGAATAATTATTCAGCACTGCCTGCGCCAGACAGTTCAGGCCCTCCGCCAGCAGTAACCTATACCACCTCCTGAAAAATTCAGCAGCTATTAAACACAAAAACTCACACATACTCTAATATCCCCTTTCTACTTGTAAATCAACAAGGCTCTCTGTCTCAGAGGTGTTGGCTTAGCTGGAATGAGTAGTAATAACTTCACACCCACTAAAGACAATTACATTTCTACTTTAAATATCAAGGTGACTGTTAAACCAAGTAGTATCCAGGGTAAATTGCAAAGGAATTGCAATAGGGAATTGGAAAAATGCAAAAAATAGAAAACCATCCTCCTGTAGGTACTGTAGGCAGGCAGTATGGTTAAGTTCTTAATGTCATTTGGTTTAAAAAAAAAAAAAAGAAAAAAAAAACAATCACTCCAATCAGACATTTCTAGGTGGGCAAGACCCACAGTAGTTAAGTGTATCAGTACTCTACATGGCACCAGGATACACATTACCATTCTGCTAATTACATGTGCAACTCTTGATGGTTGTAGACAACAATCCAAGAACACAAATCTGCTGAAAGGGCATTAGTAAGTACATGTAAGTTTTCAGTACATGTAAGTGCTTATTAAAGAGGTGGGTTTTTAATCGTCTTTTGAAGACAGCGAGAGACTCGGATGTTCGGACAGACAAGGGAAGCTCGTTCCACCACTTGGGTGTCAGTACAAAGGTTTTGTGCCTTGTTAGATGGTTTGATCTGAAAGTCATCAAGAGAGATGACTAGGTCTTGGGTTGGAGATTGATTGCCAGGAATAAGTATCAGCTCTGTTTTGCTGGGAGAAAGTTTGGAGATCAGTGGTTTATTAAGGTTTATTAAGAGTAATAAAAATATTATAATAATACTTATTAGTAGTAGTAGTAGTAGCAGTAGTAGTAGTATGGTAGTGTTAGTAGTAGCAGTAGTAGTGTATTTGGTCATTATTAATATTGTAAGTAGTAGCAGTAGTAGTATACTTTTAGCATAACATTATGACCACTGACAGGTGAAGTGAATAACACTGATTATCTCTTCATCACGGCACCTGTTAGTGGGTTGGATATATTTGGCAGCAAGTGAACATTTTACCCTCAAAGTTGATGTGTTAGAAGCAGGAAAAATGGGCAAGCGTAAGGATCTGAGCGAGGTTGACAAGGGCCAAATTGTGATGGTTAGACGACTGGGTCAGAGCATCTCCAAAACTGCAGCTCTTGTGGGGTGTTCCCAGTCTGCAGTGGTCAGTATCTATCAAAAGTGGTCCAAGTAAGGAACAGTGGTAAACCGGTGACAGGGTCAGGGGAGCGAAGGCTGGCCCATGTGGTCCGAACCAACAAACGAGCTACTGTAGCTCAAATTGCTGAAGAAGTTAATGCTGGTTCTGATAGAAAGGTGTCAGAATACACAGTGCATCATGGTTTGTTGCATATGGGGCTGGGTAGCCACGGACCAGTCAGTTAAGAAGGTGGTCAAAATGTTATTCCTGTGTATTTGGTATATTATTATTGGTAGTAGTAGTAGTTGTATGGTATTGGTATTAGTAGCAGTAGTAGTATATTTGGTCATTACTATGATTATTATTACTATGATTATTATTAGTTTGCTTGTGTCTGTTACTCATTCATGGAGATCAAACTCCAACCCAGGACCTAGTCATCTCTCTTGATGACTTTCAGATCAAACCATCTAACAAGGCACAAAACCTTTGTACTGACAACCAAGTGGTGGAACACTGATGCTTGCCTACAAAGCCAAAAATGGACCAGCCCCAAGTTACCTTCGTGGTCTAATCAAACCCCGCTCTGTACCACGCAACCTCCGAGCCACTAGT
Source organism: Trichomycterus rosablanca (assembly GCF_030014385.1). NCBI lineage: Eukaryota > Metazoa > Chordata > Actinopteri > Siluriformes > Trichomycteridae > Trichomycterus > Trichomycterus rosablanca. Next base: position 14,879,004 of record NC_086000.1, on the reverse strand, counting down.
CTCACTCAACTTGATCCTCCACCCAGGACTAGAGGAAGACAAGCATCAAGGGTCTTCTCTGTACTGGCACCCAAGTGGTGGAACGAACTTCCTCTGTCAGTCCGAACCTCTGAATCTCTTGCTGTCTTTAAAAAGCTATTAAAAATCCACCTTTTTACTAAGCACTTAAGCTGACTTGTACTTACTTACTAACACTCTTTCATGTTTAAAAAAAAAAAAACTTTGGTTCTTACAGGTTTTAGCAGATTTGTGTTGTTGGACTGTTGTTTACTTAAATTAGAGTAAGGTAATGTTCACTATGGAAGCACTTTTTGTAAGTCACTCCGGATAAGAGCGTCTGCTAAATGCCGAAAATTTAAATGTAATGTAAATGTCTTGAATGGAGTTAGTAATTGAAGTTTCCCCTTGCATATTCTTAAGACATTGTGGTTCCTAGTGCTGTCTTCCTTATAAATAGAACGTAAATAGTTTTTCTAACCCTTTATAAATAAAGTGACAACATTTACACATATGCAAAACCAACCAGACTAACACCCCAACATAGATGCCATCAAAGTAACATAATGCTAATCTAGTGTATCTGAGCAGGTAATCTGTTCCTTGTCACTTAGGCGCTTTGCTCTGTTTCAGATAATGGCTGTATTGTTGTGTGGCACAAATCACATGGCATGGCTCAGTTACAGTAATGAATATGACAGAGGTGTCACAAGGCATAACACTTAATTATTCATTTCTAAGATAGACGCTAACATGAAAAAAACAAAGACGGAGAGAGAATCAATCATAGCCTTTTTTATGATTCAGACTCGGATGAAATGTTAGCTGCGTCCTATATCTACCCATGAATGCGTCTTAATGTATATTCCATCAATTATTCATTAGGTATGCTGAGAAGGGCTGGGTCCAAGGTCCCCAGACTTGATGCTGATATAGTGGCTTGTATGTTCATGTGTGTCTGGGTTGATGGGTTGAGTAGGTTATTTGAGGGAGAGAGTGGTGAGCATTTTAGACATGCGCTCTAGCACGACACGCTTGTGGTTGACACCGTAAGTAAGGGGTTCATTGGCATGCAGCGGCTTGGTTACATTGTTGTGGCCGTGGAGGTGAAGTCAGATTCTCTAATACAGGGAAAACAAAAGTGCCGTCAATCAAGCCAGACAAACAACTCATCAACAACTGGAGAATGCCATTTAGCCTGGCTTTAGCTCATTCCTTATGCTTATATGATATTGATGAGGGAAAGGCGTGTCAACCTCATGGGGGTTGGATAGATAACAGACACAATAGTATGTTTGAAGCTTCATTACCAGATGTGTGTGTGTGTTAATATTGTACAATGTACTATGTCCATGTCAGTGTGTAAGCTTATGAAATAAACTTGCTCTTGAACCCTTTGTCAAGGTACTGACATAAATGTGTCATAAACCTATCAAGCTATGTCACATGTACTGGGTCATAATTAATTTTGAATATAATAACAGTATTATGTAACCACTATCAGTAATTGTCAGTCTTGGCAGCTGTCATAATATGTAATGTCATTGCAGCCTGTCACATGCTTATGTAATGCTATGGACTTTGATTTAATGATAATAAAAGACAAGACACATGACAAGACAGGTAGGAACTAGACAAGACAAACTAACAAGACCTATGCTAGATGCTAACCTAAACATACATGAACAATACTAAACTAAACTAAACTAAATGCTAACACTAATGCTAAACAAGAACTAAACAGGGCAAAACAGAGCTAAGGCTAACAGACAAAGGATAAACAGGGCTAAACAGGACTACACAGAGCAAAACAGGGCTTAGGCTAACAGAGCTACGGATAACAGAGCTAAGCAGGACTAGACAGAGCTAAACAGGGCTAAGGCTAACAGACAAAGGCTAAACAGGACTTGACAGAGCTAAACAGCACAAAACAGAGCTACGCCTAACAGCGCTAAGGCTAACAGACAAAGGCTAACAGAGCTAAGGCTAACAGAGCTAAACAGGACTAAACATAGCTAAACAGAGCTAAGGCTAACAGACAGACAGACAGACAGACAGACAGACAGACAGACAGACAGACAGACAGACAGACAGACTGACTGACTGACTGACTGACTGACTGACTGACTGACTGACTGACTGACTGACTGACTGACTGACTGACCAAAATCACTGGCTAAGGTAAATTCAAGCAAAGCCAAACCAACAGAACAGAATCACACATATAGTCTTCAAAGACTGACTCACAGCTTCCCTCTTAAATGCTCCCAGATGAGGTGCAGCTGGGGCTAATTATAAGCAGGGGACCAATCAAACCTAGAGGGCGTGGCAGGTCCACAGGAGCTCCAGCAGGAGCACACAGAGGCTGCATCCGTGACAGCTAATAAGCTGTCATAACATTACATGGCTTATTTTTTCTGTTGCTTTCACCAACCACCACGTCCTAGTATGGTGTAGCGGGCCTGGTACCCCCTGGTCCACTTAGTCCAAGGCAGGAATTTACCATGGCCAACACATCACAGAGCTACACCCATAAATTCACTTGATTACTTTCACTTCCTGCGGAGACTTAAGAGACTGAAAATACTTAACTGCTAATGCTGCACTACTGACAGCTGCTTTGTCACCATCCATACATCTCAACACAGAGTGGCAAGGATAGGCATCAGTCTACCTGACATACAGGACATACATTATATCAGTGTCAATACCTAATGAAGGCCCTTAAGTTCACATCAGACTGTACTTACCCAGTACCTCTCTATTACTTAATAATTTGCTGCTAAATGTGTTTATAATGGCCAGCAGGATGCATGTAGGTCTCATTAATCAGACAGTCTCTGCAGCTCATCAGCGGTAATGCGCTGCACCTGGGAGATCCCTTTAAAAGCCGCTCTCGTTGGGCTTTTTTCTTGCTGGCTCATAGATTTTGTGTTGTAAGGTGTACATACCTTGTGTCACCAGCATACTCTGTAAGGTGGTTATCTTTCGTTTCCACCTCCCTGTATGTAGGCACTCTTTGATCAGCCTGTTTTGCGGCACACTTTGGGCATTAAAAAAAAAGACCTCACTGGATGGGCGTAAATGCCCCCTTTTGGACTTGGGCTGCTTCAATGACGGAGTGGCTGCTCCACACAGAGTGGGTGTTCCCTCCTTTTGGTTTAATCTCTCTTTGCTGAAAATGTGAGTACAATGGCGGACTGAGTAGCTGGTGTTTTGATAATTCCATTTTACCCTGTTTTTAATCTTATTGTTTCCCACTTTTCTCTGTGGTCCTGCATTTTGCTGGGGGTGTGTCCCAGATGTAGGGCAAGGGCATGGCCAGTGTATTGACGTTTACTGGGGACAGCATAGAGGCGAATGGATAAGAGGAAAGTAATCTCTTTTCCTAGAAAAACATGAGTGTCTTTTCCTCTACTCCACTAATGCACTAATCTATTTTTTGCACTCAGTATTGGGTCCTTTTGTTGTTTTTTAATTAATTTATGTCATTTTGGCCACATTTTATGCTCATTATTTTCATTTTTTCTGCTTCTAACACATCAACTTTGAGGATAAAGTGTTCAAAGTTTAGTTCAACTACCACTACTGCTACTACTACTACTACTACTACTAATAAGAAGAACAATAACAATAATAATAATATAAATAATAATACAGCTTGCATGTGTATCGATCTTACCTCAGATTGTTAACCCTCTGCTTTAGATGCCTACTACTGATAAGATCCAGGGTTCGAATCCCAAGCAGTGCTATCATTATTGTAATTATTTATTTATTTGTTGGTGAAACAATAGATTTAAGTTCTTTTAAATCTATCTGTGTATGTGCAGTGGTGTGTGTGTGTGCATGTGTGTGCAGTGGGGCTCATTTAAGATTTGAGTGCGCTACCATGTTCTTGGGTCATGCGGTAACACAGCTGAACAACCCTCACAAAGTAAAAGTCTTTGAAGTGGGACGTGCTATCAGTTGGACGATCAATAGACGTGTAGATGAAAAACAATTCCTTTATAAAAGACACTCCAGTGTGCAAGCATGACCTTCATAAACCTGCTTTATTCATGTCTTACAATGTAAAAGGTTATGAAAGGTTAGTTCTTTCACTGATATACTGTACAACATGTATCCACAGTGTGCTGAGTTATTGGGGTTTTTGTTCATTCGTACATCCAATAACTACTACTATTACCACTATTGCTTCCACTACTACTACTACTATTACTATTACTAATACTACTATTACTACTACTGCTACTAATACTATTACTACTACTATTGCTACTACTATTACTACTATAACTACTACTGCTACCACTACTACTAACACTACTATTACTACTACTACCACTATTGCTTCCACTACTACTACTACTATTACTATTACTACTACTGCTACTACTACTATAACTACTACTGCTACTAATACTACTATTACTACTATAACTACTACTGCTACCACTACTACTAACACTACTATTACTACTACTGCTACTACTACTATAACTACTACTGCTACTAATACTACTATTACTACTATAACTACTACTGCTACCACTACTACTAACACTACTATTACTACTACTGCTACTACTACTATTACTACTACTACTATTACTACTACTGCTACTAATACTACTATTACTACTACTATTGCTACCACTACTGCTAACACTACTATTACTGCTACTGCTACTACTACTATTACTACTACTACTACTGCTACTAATACTACTACTACTATTACTAATACTACTATTACTACTACTATTGCTACCACTACTGCTAACACTACTGCTACTACTACTATTACTACTACTACTGCTACTTATACTACTATTACTACTACTATTGCTACCACTACTGCTAACACTACTATTACTACTACTACTATTACTACTACCATTACTACTACTACTAATATTGCTACTACTACTACTGCCATCACTACTACTAATACTACTATTAATACTATTGCTACCACTACTACTAACACTACTATTACTGCTATTATTGCTACTATTATTACTACTACTATTAGTACTATTAGTAGTACTATTGCTACTACTACTACTATCACTACTACTATAACTACTACTACTACTACTACTACTATTGCTACTACTACTACCACTACTACTAATACTACTATTACTGCTACTATTGCTACCACTAATACTACTATTATTACTACTATTGCTACCACTACTACTACCATTACTACTACTACTATTACCACTATTGCTACCACTACTACTAACACTATTATTACTACTTACTATTATTACTACTAATACTACGATTATTAATACTACTACTAATACCACTATTACTACAATTACTACCACTACTACTATTGCTACTACTATTACTACTACTACTAATACTACTATTACTACTATTGCTACCACTATTATTACTACTACCACTACTACTGCTACTACTACTATTACTACTAATACTACTACTATTGCTACCACGACTACAAGTATTACTACTACTACTACTACTACTAGTACTACTATTATTACTACTACTACTACTGGTACTAAAACTACTATTACTACTACTATTGCTACTACTACTACTACTAATACTACTTGTACTACTATTACTACTACTAATACTACTATTACTACTACTACTATTGCTACCATTACTACTAATACTACTAGTACTATTACTACTACTATTGCTACCACTACTACTACTACTGTACTACTAATATGACTATTACTGCTACTACCACTATTGCTACCACTACTACTACTACTACTACAACTAATAATAATAATAATAATAATAATAAAGCTTACATGTAACTTATGCATCGAGTGTATCAATCTTACCTCAGATTGTTGAACTTCTACTTTAGGCGCACTGGTGGTGTAGCAGTAAATTGCACTAGCCCACTACTGATGAGAGCCAGGGTTCAAATCCCTAGCAGTGGCATCTACATTTAGACATGATTGGCTATGTCTGAGGGCAAAGGATAGTGTACATGACGGAATAGTGTCCTGTCTGGGGTATGTTGCTGCATTGCGTCCAGTGATTCCAGGGAAATCGGGTTTACTGCAAATTCATAATAAAAAAAATATTGGTACGCAATACAGAAATCCTAAATATAAATCTGCTTCTTTTAGCCTATATGTTTAAGCAAACTGACATAAAGCAACATTGGAGTGATTTAGAATAAAAACCAGGATTCTCCGACTAAACTGGCAGAACTTAAAGAAATGTAATCATGTACAGGCCGAAACTGCTTCATCATATTGTGCAAAATTAACTGAGATAGAAAACACTTTATGCTGTAATGTTTGCCAAATATGGCTAAACCAGGTACCAAGCGAGATACTTTAACTTGTTTAAAGTATTGACATTTTAGTATTGGATTTGCATTGATGTTTTTTTATAAGCAAAGACAGCCACAGACACTTTAAATGTTGATAAGAAACCCATTTGCATCATATCTATACACCACACGACCAGAAGTCCAGGGGCTATGTTCCATCACAGCATGGTTCCTCCACTGAGTGGCTTTTTAGCTGTCCTGCACCCTCAGTCCCAATTGATAATGCCTTCTCACAGTTGGGTGGCATCTCTACTGTTTGATGCTTTCATGTCTGAACTGGGTTCGAGCTTTTGATTCCAGCTCTGTAATGGGCAGCTTAGCTTCAGGAGGTATCAGTGGCCTCTCCTGCCCTTATGCTGTAGGAACTTTGTGAAGTGTGGTCATGCAGAGAGCTTAGCGGCAACAATGCGGTTCTACAGTATAGTGATTCAATATTAATGGGTAGGAACCTGCAAACATGTATCGATACATATATTCATGTCAGACGAACCAGTGTAGCGATATTGAAGAGCAAAATAGGATTCTCAGGGAAAACAGAGGATTTCAGAACAGTCTGGCTGTGCATCATGACCCCTCGCTCAATCTTTATATCTGGAAGACATGCCAGACTTCATCTACCACACTAATGAGTGAGAGAGGGTGTAGCAGCAAGAGCATCCCAAGGAGGCACATGAAAGCAAAAGTATTGATTGAAGGGCAAATAAATGTGTTTGTGAAGCTTTACAAAGACGGACTCACTCCCGCCTCGTTCTTTTTTTCAAACACTCAATACTTCCAGTTGTTCTTGGCTTACATACTTTAAAGTGGTGGAAGTCCTGGGAATTAAAGACAGATATTTTCGGTCTGTCTGGGTCTCTTTGAACTTTGGGCCTTTCCGTTGTGTAAACTAATCTGGTGTGAGCATTCACCAGAAGGCCCGGGCTTTAATGAGTAGCGCCGACAATACAACATAAAAGGAGTCTGATAAGTGTTTGTGTCAACACAGATAAAGAATGGCTCTTTAACGAAACAATCATCATGTCATCTCTGCCAGCAGCGAGTGGGTGGGGCGTTTTTTGAAATGACTGAAGCATAAACACAAACTTAGCAACATAAAATGAAATGTGGACTAACATAACAGACACAATAAGTAAAAACACTGAATGACAGAGTTACAAATGAAATAACTATATTGCCAAAAGAATTCACTCACCCATCCAAATCATTGAATTCAGGTGTTCCAATCACTTCCATGGCCACAGGTGTATAAAACCAAGCACCTTTGTGAAAGAACGGGTCGCTCTCAGGAGCACAGTGAATTCCAGTGTGGTACCGTGATAGGATGCCACCTGTGCAACAAGTCCAGTTGTGAAATTTCCTCGCTACTAAATATTCCACAGTCGACTGTCAGTGGTATTATAACAAAGTGGAAGAGATTGGGAATGACAGCAACTCAGCCACGAAGTGTTAGCCACGTAAAATGACAGAGCGGGAGTGACGAATCACACTTCTCCGTCTGGCAATCCGATGGACGAGTCTGGGTTTGGCGGTTGCCAGGAGAACAGTACTTGTCTGACTGCATTGTGCCAAGTGTAAAGTTTGGTGGAGGGGGGATTATGGTGTGGGGTTGTTCTTTAGGAGTTGGGCTCCTAAAAAAGAAGAAACTCTTAATGCTTCAGCATACCAAAAGATTTTGGACAATTTCATAATCCCAATTTTGTGGGAACAGTTTGGGGATGGCCCCTTCCTGTTCCAACACGACTGCGCACCAGTGCACAAAGCAAGGTCCATAAAGACATGGATAAGCGAGAGAGAGTCCTGACCTCAACCCGATAGAACACCTTTGGGATGAATTAGAGCGGAGACTGTGAGCCAGGCCTTCTCGTCCAACATCAGTGTCTGACCTTACAAATGTGCTTCTGGAAGGATGGTCAAAAATCCCCATAAACACACTCCTAAACCTTGTGGAATGCCTTCCCAGAAGGGTTGAAGCTGTTGTAGCTGTAAAGGGTGGGCCCACATCATATTAAACATTATGGATTAAAAATGGGATGTCACACAAGTTCAAATGCCCTTTCTGAAATGTATCTTCCTAATCTAGTCATTTCCAATTCCCGACTGTGAATCCGGTTCTGCTTGCACAACCCCCGATCTGATCAAGGAGAGACATGTCAACACACGTCCTCTCTGACAAGTGTCCAATCTGGCACTTCTTATCACCTGCCAGTGTTAGGTTTCCATATGGATTCAAATTGTGTATGGAGAGTCACACTAGACTCCATATGAATCCTCCCCCACTTGTGCAGATGCCCAGACAAGTTCCAGAGATCGCATATCGCAGTGGGAGGTGGTTCTGTGTGACTTTCGGGCAATATGAGTTAATGCACCACACCTGAGCTCAGCACTATAAAACAACATCCGTAGCTTAGAGTGGTGCTGAGACTTTTGCTCCACTGTTAAGCCGCTAAGGTAGACAGCTGTTGTTGACTTCGTTTTTTTGCTACAAAGAACTCTCTCATATTTCATATAATATTAATAAGTCTTAGCCTAGTGATTTTATTTTTTATTTTTCAGTGATTCAACTACTCCAAATCTTCATTTTTTTTCTTACAGTGAAGCACACAATCACAGACACACCAAACACACACAGATACCACACTGTTTTAGCACCAGTCTCACTTAAATCAGTCAGAATCAACCAAATTATAATAATATAATTGAAAAAAAAGGCCTGCAACACAGTCCAAAAAAAGTTGGGACAGTAAAGCATTTACCACTTTGTAATGTTGTTATTCCTTTTCACCACACTTAAAAGATGTTTTGGCATTGAGGATACCAAGCCAATATACAGTTTCCACTGTAGGATGGTCCATCCTAGATGCCTCAGAGCCCAGAGAAGTCGACGCCGCTTCTGGACATGGTTGACATAAGGCTTCTTTTTTGCACAGTAAAGTTTTAAGTGGTATTTGTGCATGTAACTCTGTATTGTAGTGCTTGACAAAGGTTTGATAAAGTAATCCCTCACCCATGTGGTTATATCAGCTATTGTTGTGTGGTGGTTCTTGATGCAGTGCCGTCTGAGGGATCGAAGATCACGGGCGTTCAGCTTAAGCTTGCACCTTTGGCCTTTACACACTGAAATTCCTCCCGATTTCTTGAATGGTTTAATGATATTATACACTGTAGAGGGAGAAATATGCAAATCCCTTCAAATTTTTCTTTGAGGTTCATTGTTTTTCTCAGACATTTGTTGACAAATTGGAAATCCTCTGATCATCTTTGCTCATCAAAGACTCTTTCCTTTATGCTGCTTTTGTACCAAATCATGATTACAATCACTTGTTGACGTCACCTTTTACTTGCCCTAAATTTCCCCCATTCCAACTTTTTTGGAATGTGTTGCAGGCCTGAAATGTAGGATTTATTGGAGAATTTATTTGCATTCTCCATACTGTCCCAACACTATGTGTGTAATTTGTCTGGTAGCTCTTAGGTCTGTATTTTATTGATTTTATTGAGGTTTCTTAGTTAGTCCCTTCTGTTCCATACCATTCTTCTCTTGTACTGCTGTAAGAAGTTAATTTCTCTAAGGGGATTAATAAAGTATTATCTTATCTTTACTACCTGTTTTTTACAACAAAAAAATACAATCCCAAGCATTTTCCAATAAAAAAGTAAACCAAGCCAAGCCCATTCACAGGGCACTAATGAACCAGTGAATCTGGATAAGTCTGACTAAAGTGTAACAGACCTTTGTTTTAGGATTGTAACTTGACACCTGTGTTTTAGACTTTTTTTGAAGAAGCTGTTATGAAGCCTCTCTCAGCAGGGTGCTCTCACCTCTAGCCTCCTACGCTAATCTGCTCTATTCAAATGCTAATGCTGAAATGCTGACATCAGAATTCTAAAGAGCCTGTGGCCACCTGCAGTTGGGTTCTGACCACCACTAATAACATCATCTTTCTGGAATGCTGGACAAACCCCATCCACCCCCCAAACACACACACACACACACACACACACACACACACACTGTTACACAGTTTTACACTGTTACACAGGTTTAGATGGCATTCTTTGTGAATTACTGCATTCTTGGCTTTTTCAAAACTGTCATCATAAAGGAATAAACAAAGTGTATGTGCTATTATAGAGATCATTTACAGCACAATGTGGTGCATTTCATGGCTAATGCCACCACATTATCAAAAAATCCTATAACCAGTGTAGAACAGAGTAGGTAATCATGGTCATTTGCACACTTGTCTTGCTGCTGACTTTTATTGTTGTTTTTTTTATACAGGAAACATTAACTAATTTATTTCACACACAACCCCCATTTTAGGAAGGTTGTGATAAATAATAAAACATTAAAAACAAAATTAAAAGCTAACTAGCTATACACAAAAACAGTGTACTGTATACACACTACTGGTTAAAAATTTTAGAACCCCCTGCTTTTTAGTTTTTTTAAGTTAATTTAAGTTTTTTTTTATAATATTTACTGGTTGAGCTGCAGTATAGAACTCATTACTAAGATGCTCCGAGTGTAAAATCAACTGTCAGATATGGAAAAGAAACCACCGTGGTCTGGGTTTTGTGCTAAATCAGCAATTTACACAGAGTAACTGGAATCCTGACCCAAAGAAAAAACCACAGCACGCCATGCAGTAACCTCTAGTCTACATGGAGACGGTTAGTGGTTCATCCTACAGCAAATCAGTGACCTGAAATATAACTTCAGGCTGAAACTGAACTACAATACTTCAATGTTTGTTTATTAGGATTTTAACCTCATGTTTTACACTTTTGATTACATTCATGACAGAAAAAGTAGTTACTCGATACACAAGATTTATCATCATGGACAATTTAGTATCTCTAATTCACCTCACTTGCATGCTTTTGGACTGTGGGAGGAAACCGGAGCTCTTAGAGTAAACCCACACAGACATGGGTGAACATGCAAACTCTACACAGAAAGGACCCGGACTGCCCCACATGGGGATCGAACCCAGGACCTTCTTGCTGTGAGGCGGCTGCGCTACCCACTGAGCCACCATGCCGCCCAATGCTCCAATAAGCGAACTAATTACAGTAACGTTTTTAAGCTGTTGATGTGAACAAAAAGACTAAGTATATCAAATTACAAAAACAAATGTGGTTGAATACCTGAGCCTATTTCAAAACTACAGGCTTTAATATGAACAGCCTCTCAAAGCTTTCCACAAGAGTGTGTCTGATGGAGTTGGTGTACATTCAGATAAACAAAACATGTGTGAGGCAAGGCGGTAATTTTGGATGAGAAGACCTGGTTCACAATCGATGTTCCAATTCATCCCAAAAGATTAAGATGCAATATTTGGCACACTGTTTAGTATGGCAGTGTGTGGTCTGGCACACTGGGCCTGTTAACACTAAATTAAAACTAAACTAATAAAGTCATTATAGAAATAAAATAAACTTTTTAAGTTTTTCTCAATTTAAGTGGAATTTAAAATAATATAAAAGGCACAAAGAAACATAAATGGTATTAAATTTTGTTTAGTAATAGGAAAGTACACCGACTAGGCACTGACCACTGACAGGTGAAGTGTTAAGGGGGTTTCAAGAGAACCCGTAGCTGAGGGGAACCCAAACAATAGATGCACAAAAGGGTCAGAACCACAAGTAGGTAATGGGTCTTTTATTGGACATAACAAAACAAAAGATAATAATTAATGAACCAAACAACGGAGAACACTGGGGAAGCGGCTGGGGCGGTACTGATGGTAGAAGGCGCAGGGGGTCTGAGAGGTGGACAGGGGAGCCGTGGTGTTCATCCAGGTGTGCGGGAAGGCGTCCCAAGCAGTCCAGGGTCTGGAAGAACACGAAGAGGCAGGTAGGAGTGGAACCAGGGCACAAGGAGCGAAGGAGCCAAAATCCAGGAGACGACAGGTAAGCCGGGAAGCCAGGTGGTGTGGGGATCGCTGGGCTGCAGACAGCAGGAAAAAACAACAAAGTTTGAGGGCTTGAATAGCAACAAGGTAATGAACTCACAAAGTAATGTGTTGTTCAGGAGTCAGACGTCACGGTACCGCGGTGGCAAGCAGACAATCTGGCGACGAGCGGTGGAAAAGCCGGTGTTTAAATGTAGTGGTTGATGAGGTGGAAAATGAGGCGCAGGTGAGTAAGGTCCGCCCTCCAGCGATCCATTGGTTGGCTTCCACAGCATTCTCTGGGAACAGTACCGCTCCAAGCCGCTGGGGGGAGAAGGGAGCCAGACAGGCAAAAACAAACGCAAACTAACTAAAACAAAACCGACAGTCGGACCTAAACATGAAAGAAATAGATAAAATAAACGCGGAGGAAAAAAGGAACTAACATTAAAAACAGGTGGGGAGTACAGATGAAAATAAACAGCCGGGGGGAAACAAAAGTAAACAGGTAAGAGCGGAGCGAGTGAAGTGCGAATTCTAACATGAAGTGAATAACACTGATTATCTCTTCATCACGGCACCTGTTAGTGGGTGGGATATATCAGGAAGCAAGTAAACATTTTAACCTCATAGTTGATGTGTTAGGAGCAGGAAAAATGGACAAGCGTAAGGATTTGAGCGAGTTTGACAAGGGCCAAATTGTGATGGCTAGACGACTGGATCAGAGCATCTCCAAATCTGCAGCTCTTGTGGGGTGTTCCCGGTCTGCAGTGGTCTCTATAAAAAAAAAAAAGTGGTCCAAGGTAGGAACAGTGGTAAACCGGCGACAGGGTCATGGGCGGCCATGTACTTCTGTCTTCCTAAATTTGGCCTGCAAATGGGGCATTGAGGCACAGATGATTTACCTGTCACTTTTGCTCTAATTTGTTTACACTTTGTCTTTTTCAGAAAACCACTCTGGATGAGTTAGCTGGCCCTTTTCCTGATTCGGGTCCTTCCTGTGTGGAGATTGTATGTTCTGGTGTGGGTTTTCTCCAGGAGCTCAGATTTCCTCCCACAGTCCAAAGACATGCAGTCAGGTTAATCATAGCTACCAAAATTACCCTGTGTGTGTGCGTGTTTGAGTGTATTAGCTTTGTGATGGACTGGCAACTTGTCGAGAGTGTTTATTACCTTTCACTCAGTGAACTGTACCCACTGCAACCCTGAACAGGATAAAGCGGTGGTAAAACAATGAATGAATGATGAGTTCTCAGTTCTTCACCATCCCCTTTCTATTTACTTTCCTGACTGCAGGCAGCGGATATTTTATCTTTTAAATTTTTTTTACCTCTTTTTGTCTGTGGCTTTTTTATTTGATTAATTTTCAATTCCTGCAGGTATGTGACTTCACCTCATGCTTCAGTAGTGAGGTATGATTTACTCTGTTACATAAACATTAAAATAGAAATAAAATAAAAGCCGCTCAGGTGGCGCAGCGGTAAAAACGCTTTTCACCAGAGCTGAGCTCTCTAATACATCGTATCGAATCTCGGCTCTGCCTTCCGGCTGAGGATGAGTGGTCACGTGAACAACGATTGGCCTGTTGTTCAGATAGGGACGGGATTAAGCTGGATGGGGACTCTCTCTCAGACTAGTGCGATTACGACCTCTGCTGGCTGGTTGGTGGCGCCTGCACGGAGATGGGAAAGGAGTGCGCTAGAGGGTGTGGCTCTCTGTACACGTCGCTGTACTGCACTGCACTCGTCAAGTGTAGGTGATAAGATGTTCGATTGCTGTGCACGTGTCGGAGGGGGCGTGGAGCAGCCTCATCCTCCCCAATCAGGAGCAGGGACCAGCATCAGTGAGAGGATGATTGACTGGTAGAAATTGGATGTACTAAAGTGGGAGGAAAAGGGGGGAAAAAAGGAAAGAAAATCCAATAAACACAATACTAGCTTATTTCTCCTTTATAAACGGGAAATTTGGCATATCAATTTATTACTCAAACAGCTCATTATGTGTTAGTGAGGTCAGTGAATTGAGAATTAATCTTGTGTGTCATTGCCCTTCTGTCACCTGAATCTAATATATTGGTGGGGGGTGGGGGGGTCCTGACACAAAGCACTCCACCCTGTATGACTCATTTTCATGCTGATCTGACCCTGCTACTATTTATAACTCCTCATTCAAACCACTCCTCCACAACTGATTCACAGCATTCCGGCAGGGTTAATGATCTCATTCCACAGCACCATCCTCGTCTGCCTTCCAGATTCCCAACATTTATATCACACTAACTGTAATGTCTTACTATAAACTACGAGTCTCATTTTACTGAATATTGGTTAGCATGACTGTCAATTTAATACAGAAACTTAGAATATGTGCATGAATGAGTAAATAAAAATGGTTAAATGAGTAAATACATGAATAAACGATGAAGTGTCTTAACAAATAGTACAGTCGTTTACTAAGGCCATCACTGAATAAAGCCATTGCTCATTTTCTGGTTAGAATTTTCTAACTGGATCTACCGAAATAAAAATAAAATGAAAATAAAATAAAAGATGTGGTTTGTTTTGTGATTTTATATGCATTAATAAATATTATAGAAATTAAAACAATAATAATGCTTTTGTTTTTGTTATTATAATATTAATTTTATTATTATTGCTTTACAGTTATTATTCATATATTTATATTTGTGTGTAACCACAGAACTGGTATTATGTAGATGGTGGATCATTCTCAGCACTGCAGTGACACTGACATGATGGTGGTGTGTTAGTGTGTGTTGTGCTGGTATGAGCGGATAAGACACAGCAGCACTGCTGGAGTTTTTAAATACCGTGTCCACTCACTGTCCACTCTATTAGACACTCCTACCTAGTTGGTCCACCTTGTAGATGTAAAGTCAGAGACGATCGCTCATCTATTGCTGCTGTTTGAGTTGGTCAACTTCTAGACCTTCATCAGTGGTCACATGACGCTGCCCACGGGGCGCTGTTGGTTGGATAATTTTGGTCCAGGAGTGACAGTGAGGTATTTAAAATCTCCATCAGCATTGCTGTGACTTATCCACTCATACCAGCACAACACACACTAACACACCACCACCATGTCAGTGTCACTGCAGTGCTGAGAATGATCCACCACCCAAATAATACCTACTCAGTAGTGGTGCTGGGAGTCCTGACCATTGAAGAACAGCATGAAAGCAGGCTAACAAAGCATGCAGAGAAACATATGGAGTACAGTCAGTAATTATAGAACTACAAAGTGCTTCTACAGTGTATCACAAAAGTGAGTACACCCCTCACATTTCTGCAGATATTTAAGTATATCTTTTCATGACAAAATGACACTTTGACACAATGAAAAGTAGTCTGTGTGTAGCTTAAATAACAGTGTAAATTTATTCTTCCCTCAAAATAACTCAATATACAGCCATTAATGTCTAAACCACCGGCAACAAAAGTGAGTACACCCCTTAGTGAAAGTTCCTGAAGTGTCAATATTTTGTGTGGCCACCATTATTTCCCAGAACTGCCTTAACTCTCCTGGGCATGGAGTTTACCAGAGCTTCACAGGTTGCCACTGGAATGCTTTTCCACTCCTCCATGACGACATCACGGAGCTGGCGGATATTCGAGACTTTGCACTCCTCCACCTTCCGCTTGAGGATGCCCCAAAGATGTTCTATTGGGTTTAGGTCTGGAGACATGCTTGGCCAGTCCATCACCTTTACCCTCAGCCTCTTCAATAAAGCAGTGGTCGTCTTAGAGGTGTGTTTGGGGTCATTATCATGCTGGAACACTGCCCTGCGACCCAGTTTCCGGAGGGAGGGGATCATGCTCTGCTTCAGTATTTCACAGTACATATTGGAGTTCATGTGTCCCTCAATGAAATGTAACTCCCCAACACCTGCTGCACTCATGAAGCCCCAGACCATGGCATTCCCACCACCATGCTTGACTGTAGGCATGACACACTTATCTTTGTACTCCTCACCTGATTGCCGCCACACATGCTTGAGACCATCTGAACCAAACAAATTAATCTTGGTCTCATCAGACCATAGGACATGGTTCCAGTAATCCATGTCCTTTGTTGACATGTCTTCAGCAAACTGTTTGCGGGCTTTCTTGTGTAGAGACTTCAGAAGAGGCTTCCTTCTGGGGTGACAGCCATGCAGACCAATTTGATGTAGTGTGCGGCGTATGGTCTGAGCACTGACAGGCTGACCCCCCGCCTTTTCAATCTCTGCAGCAATGCTGACAGCACTCCTGCGCCTATCTTTCAAAGACAGCAGTTGGATGTGACGCTGAGCACGTGCACTCAGCTTCTTTGGACGACCAACGCGAGGTCTGTTCTGAGTGGACCCTGCTCTTTTAAAACGCTGGATGATCTTGGCCACTGTGCTGCAGCTCAGTTTCAGGGTGTTGGCAATCTTCTTGTAGCCTTGGCCATCTTCATGTAGCGCAACAATTCGTCTTTTAAGATCCTCAGAGAGTTCTTTGCCATGAGGTGCCATGTTGGAACTTTCAGTGACCAGTATGAGAGAGTGTGAGAGCTGTACTACTAAATTGAACACACCTGCTCCCTATGAACACCTGAGACCTAGTAACACTAACAAATCACATGACATTTTGGAGGGAAAATGACAAGCAGTGCTCAATTTGGACATTTAGGGGTGTAGTCTCTTAGGGGTGTACTCACTTTTGTTGCCGGTGGTTTAGACATTAATGGCTGTATATTGAGTTATTTTGAGGGAAGAATCAATTTACACTGTTATATAAGCTGCACACAGACTACTTTTCATTGTGTCAAAGTGTCATTTTGTCAGTGTTGTCCCATGAAAAGATATACTTAAATATCTGCAGAAATGTGAGGGGTGTACTCACTTTTGGGATACACTGTATATGGGAAGTGGAGCTGATAAAATGGACAGTTAGTGTAGAAACATATACATTATTTTTAATTTGCTCCTCTATGTAAATACATCAGTACAGTGGATCAGTGGATAATGAAGTATTAATTTTATTTTTGCTTTTCATATAGTTTGAATTTGGTTCATAGCATACACTATTCTTTTAACCAGCTATGCGTCATCTACATAAACTCATTACTTCAACTCCATAAAGTAATCTATCTAACTTTAGCCTGTACCTGATGTGTTTTTTTAGCACCCCCCCCCCCCCCCCGTTTCACACTCAGCCGCTCTCTCATTCTCTGCTGCATCCTTTCTTCCCGACCTTCGGCTATTGTCTCTGTGTTTTCACAGCTTGCTCACAATGCTGCAGTACTCCCTCACTCTTCTATTGTAATGCAGCTATGCTTTCAGAGAACTGTAATCTTCAACTCTTCACACCAGGGTGCTAACTCACTAGCACACACAGAGGGGATCCGTACACCCATGGACCCCTTGCAGAGTCAAGAAGTTCACTAAGACATCTGCACTCACCTGTTCCAGTTCTTAACTGGAAAAGCTGGACAACTGAAACAATGAGACACAATTTTACACACACACAAACACACATATGCATAGAAAGTCAGGGTGATGTCATTGGTTGCAATGACGGAACGTCTACACAAAGGGTGAACACTCTGCACCCCCCAAAACCTGGATACACACGCCACGTTTTATTGCCCCCATTTATCAGCTGCTCAGTTTGTCACCCATTTCATTCTTAATAGTTATTAATATTAATGTAACTTTGTCAAAGCTGTCACATTTTCTACAGTCTCCTTTACCAAACCAGAGAAAGTTGGGACAGTATTGAAAATGCAAATACAAACACTGTGTTTCTTACATTTACTTTGGCTTTTATTTCATTGCAGACAGTATTTAACCCAATATATTTCATAGATAAATAGATGATAGATAGATACTTTATTTATCCCGAAGAAAATTATTGTTTTGTCTGGTCAAGTTCATTTCATTTGTCAATTGCCTATGTGGTAATATCAGTTATTGATGAATGACTGTTCTTGATACAGTGCTGTCTGATGGAATTGAAGATCAGCTTTATTTACTAAAGATTTCTTGAATTATTTAATGATATTTTGCACTGTAGAAGGAGAAATATCCAAATCCCTTCCAATCTTTCTTTAAGGAACTTTTTTCTTTGAAGATTTTAATAATTTTCTCACACATTTGTTGACAAACAGGAGACCTTCTAGCCATCTTTGCTCCTCAAAGACTGTGAATGCTGCTTTTGTTTCAAATTACGGTTGCAATCACCTGTTTAACTCACATAATTATTTAGTTTTTTACCTCATTACTAGCCCTAAATAGCCCCTGTCCCAAATACTTTTGAAATGTGTTACAGACCTGAAATGCGGTAAATACAAACAATAATAAAGTGGTACCTTAAAACTTGATGTCAATTGGTTTTGGGAGTGGTGTAAAGTAGAATGTATTTTTTCCTATAAGGATGTATTGGAAACCTGTTAATGTGTTCCATGGTCCAGTGGAATCCTAATGTAAAATAATGTTGTTTTTGACACTTATACACTGAAATACAGTTGAAAACAGTTTAAAATCAATGAAGAATACAACAAAACCTGCATTTACCTTTACACTTTATTGTTTTCTTATGCTTCTTAATTGTTGAGATTCTTGATCTTGGAATATCATGTTCCTTAGCAAGTTAAGTAAAGGCGTATTCACATGAGAAGCGGTGCAATAGCTTTTGCACTGACTGGGCTGTTACAGTATTTCCTGTGGAGTGTGACAGTGAACAAAGCTTAATGTGACTTATTGTACTAAAACAATGAGCAAGGAATTTCATTAGTGGAGAGAAATTATGAGCAGTAATAATTAAGAGAGGATTAGTGTCGTTCTTTTAATACATAAGCGTTTTAGACTCTCTCAAAAAAAAGCTGATTCTTACAATTTCTCAGCACCCCGAGATATAACACAAGTTTTAAAGTGAAACAGCAGGAAATCTAGATAAACATGTGGAGCTTTCAGAGTGAATTTGATGGTTATTCCACACAAATGCAGATTCGTCTCATAGTCGCACTTTGATGACGTTTTACTGCACCCCTCAAGCCGAGCACTGAACAAAACAGCAGTTGCACACACGTTGAGTTTAAGGGTACAAATTTCTCAACAAAGGGCGTCAAAGATTTTGAGTTTATATGATGTCGAGTTACAAGGTACCACTGTATTTGCAATAAAATCAATGTAAAAAACACAATGTAAAAAACATTTTTTTATTTTCCATACTGTCCCAACTTATTCTGCATTTTATCTAAGAAATAAGGACATCATTATAATGTTTTAGTGATAAAGGAAATATACAAGTTTATAAAATAAAGAAAAGAAGTAACAGTGCAGTGCAACATAGTGCTAAAAATTAAAAGTGCAGGAGACCTAGATGCTCTAAATCAGGGGTGTCAAACTCATTTTCACCGAGGGCCACATCAGAATTATGGTGGCCCTCAAAGAGCCGATTGTAATGTATCCTGCTGTGATTGCAGTTTTGGACAGTATGTTGTTTTTCTTGGAGTCTAAATTCTGTGTTTGGTGTCAAAATGCCAAATTGATCCTGTATATGTATAATGTATATCTACGTACATTTATATTGTACTCCTTTACCACAGACACGGCCTCATAACACATAATATTTTCCTTCTGCATCAACTTTCTCTTCTTGTACATTTTGGGATTATTTGTAAATATTTCACAACATCATCTAGTGGCGGGATGCGGTCAATTTGCAGGTCACAAAATCGGCATGCATGGTGGGAGTTGCAGTTTATGTACGATTTTACAGTGTACTTTAAGAAAATTGTTCTTCTTTCTTTAAGAGTACACTGTGTGGATTTGACCCGCGGGCCTTGAGTTTGACACACGTGCTCTAAATTGACCCTAATGGTGAATGAGAATGTGTAATGTCCTACGACCGACTGCTTTTCTGTCCATGCTGCACCTTCATTTATTGATTAATTATTTTAGTGCATGTCAAACCATTAATCTAAGTACTATATATTTTTTGTAATTATCTGACACATGTAGACACACTCACTAATGCACTATTGTGACACTTTAAAAGAAGAGACAATAAGGACACCACCCATCAATCACAAACTCTTCAATCTGGAAACTGTCATGAATATATCTGTGCAACCTTGGATAACCATCAGTTAAGCCTATACACAGCTATTCAGGTCTCTCAAACATGTCACTGTGCGGACGTGACAAAGAGGCGACGCTTAACTCACATGTCCTCGGGCTTCAAACTTGGCTTTTTCCACTGATCACTCAAGGCTATTTGTTAAAAAAAATTAAAAACTAATTTACTGATGTTTACACTTGATCAGCTAATACAAGCTTATAGACAAGAGGCCTATTCCACATTTCTATTCTCGACTGATGATTATGTACTGTTTAATTTGTATATTTGTTTATTTAATTCTTGTAAGGATGGAGGTATAAGGCCACTGTCCAGTATAGGGTGCCACCCTGTGACCTTGTAAAAGAAAACCCATGAAAAATTGATGCGAGAAACATGAGCGTGCTGTTTTGTTTTGGCCATTTGAAAGCTCTTGGGGTCATAAATTATGTTCACTCATTCCTCCTCTCCTCCTCCTCCTCCTCCTTGAGGAGGGCAAGGGAATCCGAGGTAGGGAGCACTGCTTTGCGTTTAAGGTTTAGCGCCAAGGGCTCAGGTGACCGTACACTGATTTATATCGCAGCATATTGTAAGATACGGCGGGCCATATGCTGATAGAGTTTTACAGTCGAAACGAAAGCGATGAATGACCTCATCATTCTGCGCTATCCATCAAAACCGCAATAAAAGAACCTGAGCTGAGGGCAACGTGCAGAGGCACGGATGTCTGTCATCATCGCCGCTGAGGATTAGTCAACGTCAACTCTGCACCAGCTTGGATAATCCCCTAAATCCCACCAAGATATGAATGTGAAATACATTCAGCCTGCCACTAAAGCACTCTATCAATTAAAAATGTAAATGTATACCTTTACTTCAGAAATAATAAATACAAAATATTTACACGTAGATACAATTCTTTAATCTCATTTTAATTGGTAATTAAATATAATTTTCATTTGCATTCATTGCTTTTAACTTTAAATATTAACATATGAAAGTATATATTCATAAGCACTGGTTGCAAAGCTACATAAAACACATAATGCATATAATGCATAAAGCATATAATGTTTAGAGTGCAGTAACATTATGTGTTCATTAATAATCCTGTTTACGAAATGTATACAATTCAACTATTCGCAGAAGTCTTTTCCAATCCCAGTATATGCATGTAAGCACTAGAGTAAGCTTTAGGTTCAAAACAATAAAAAATAAAACCTTTAAGTAAATACAAAGGAAATTAAATAAACTAAGCTAAGCATTGTTAAAAACAGTGTGAAAATAATCCAACAAAAATGACAGTTTACACAGCTATAAACAACAGATTTAAAACACTTACATAGCTAATTTACTTAACACCACAGTCACACCTCTGATCAGCAGCCTAGATCCTGATGATTGTCTTTTCTGTTGTTCAGAGTTCTACACACGCAAACTCACACTACTGACCTCTGGCTGCCAGTCATAACGTAAGCCTATAAGAAAATCACTACAATAAATCCTCTAGATGCGAACCTTCAACTAACAAACTTTCAAAGATGTGAACATGTGAGTGCAATAAATTGCAAAATGTAAATTTGTGGCAGAATTTCATATTGTGCGACATCGCGGTAGGTTATTTTGCATCTTTGGTGCTTGGTGGCAGCAAGCAGATCGTTGTTATTGTTTATTCAAGCTCAGTTACATCTTTATCAAGAAGTGGCTGTGTTACCATTTAGGTACCAATTTTAAACCCTTGATGCCTGGAATTTTTGGACATGCATTTACATTACATTTTCAGCATTTAGCAGACACTTTTATCCAAAGCGACTTACAGTACTGTGACAGTATACAATCTAAGCAATTAAGTACCTTAACTACTAGGCTACAACTGCCCTGTATGTGAAACCCACTCAATATACAACTGGTTTGTATCTAGAGGACTTATTGTATAGACTTTATTAAAGCTAATTTTACATATGAGGCAGTGCATCAAGAATAACGTTGTCCATTCCTTTTTTGTTCTGTATGTCTAAGTTGAACTCACAATAACCATCACTTGAGCCTTTGATGATGGCTGTACAAGCATTTAAGAAATACCAGTATACTGTGTTCTGTAAAGGCCACAACAG
This sequence comes from Trichomycterus rosablanca, assembly GCF_030014385.1. Taxonomy (NCBI): domain Eukaryota; kingdom Metazoa; phylum Chordata; class Actinopteri; order Siluriformes; family Trichomycteridae; genus Trichomycterus; species Trichomycterus rosablanca. Next base: position 14,856,542 of record NC_086000.1, on the reverse strand, counting down.
GTAAAGACAAGGACCCCCACATAAACTTAGTGAGTCTAGTGAGTCGAGCTTTGGGATATCAATCATAAGGTTGAGAGTTCTAATCCCAGCTCTGCTATGCAGCCACTGTTGGGCTCTTGGGCAAGGCCCTTAACACTCTCTGCTCCAGGGTTGCTGTACAATGGCTGACCCTGCGCTCTGACCCCTGCTTCCAAACAAGCTAGGATATGCAGGAAAAACATTTTCGTTTTACTGTGCACTTGTATATGTATACATGACAAATAAAGCTATTCAAGTGAGTATTATTGTCATACTATTGCCATATCATATTATTGTCAACCATATACAGTGTGTACAGTACACAATAAAATAAAACAACGTTCCCCCAGGACCTGCAGGTGCTACAAATGACACAGAACTACAAGATACAACATAAAGCGTACATGTGCAAACGTTTGCAAGACAATACAGGGACAGTGCAGGACAAACAATGCAGACGACCAGCTGTTGTGCTACAGTGACAAAAACCAATACACAGTACTGTATTGGATGTATGGATGAATACGGTGTAGGAATACTGTATTTAAAGACAGTATGGTATACAGTAGTGTAAAAATTTAAACAAAACCCTTTAGCAGCAAATTCTATCAACAATAAAAAAAACTGCAAAGTTGCAGAGGGACATGTGTATGTATCTGTGTAAGTATTGTTTGGTCCACTTCAGCTTATCAAGTTGTGTGTGTGTTATCAATGCAGTGTCTGTTTATTAATGAGTATCATGGGTTGTGGAAAGAACCACTGCGGTACCTTTTTCCAAATGGCTGGGGGGTGAAGACTGTGTGTGGTGGCATTTACAATGCTAATGGCTTTGCAGATGCAGCATGTGGTACATTGCTAATAAGGTCCACCATGGTCATGTCATCTGCGGACTTGCATTGGTGCACAGTTGTATGTCAGGAAATTAATCAGCAATGGACTGAGCATACAGCCCTGAGGACATTTATTTCTGAGCAGACTGGTTAAAAGATTAACAACAAAATGTTGGTTGTAATATCCAGGCATACCCAGAAAGCATTGCTTATGCCCAGTGGTGGGGACAGTAAATTTGCAATTCCTGAACCTTTGTCTCTACAGAACTCACTTTACATTGTCCTACTTTTATACCTACAAGTATCTCACTGTGTATGTCAAAATCAAGTTTAGCCAAGCTAAGTGTTAAGTTGGCTTTGGCTAAGCAACTAAACACTAACTTTATTCACTTGCAGATCAATAAATTATGATATCATGACATATAGGTAAGCATTGCACTAGCACTGGACTCGACTGAAACGTAGTTAAAAATGTGGGGCATTGTACAAACCAAAGGTTATGACTATACTGGAGAAAATGGTCAGGCAGTCAGTGGAACTTGCCAGTGTTCCATTCAGCAAATGAATTTCACTGACATATTTAGCATAACCTAAGTTGTTAATACAATCCTCTATTCTTAGCAAAGGGTGAGAATTAGATATTATAGCTACATTAACTTTAGACTGCCATCAGATTTTATCTCCAAAAGACATGATAAACTCAATGCAACTGCCAAACCATGCTCAAGTGATTAACCTCCTAAGTACTTGAGACATGCTTATTTTGGCTCACAGATGTTGCTTAATAGGTTTAGCATCCTCTATATGCTGTCCCATATGAGTTTGGCTTAGGCATCTCTAAAAAGTGAAGGAAAATCACTGACTGAAGAAACATGTCCTCTCCCTTTTTTACAATGAGGTGTTTTAAGTAAGAAGGTAAAAGTACTAATACCATTAAGTTATAAAGATGGATGCTTAGAAAAGCTTGAGCATGCTCAAGAGCTCTGTAGCAACTCGACTCTTTTGCAGTCCCTGTATGGTGTTTCGATGAGTAAATTGTACTATGTTTATATATATATATATATATATATATATATATATATATATATATATACTGTATATATATATATATATATATATATATATATATATATATATATATATATATATACAGTGGGGGAAATAAGTATTTGATCCCCTGCTGATTTTGTAAGTTTACCCCCTTACAAAGACTTGAACAGTCTATAATTTTTATGGAAGGTTTATTTTAACAGAGAGAGACAGAATATCAACAAAAAATCCAGAAAAAAACATTAAATAAAAGTTATAAATTAATTTTTATTTAATTAAGGGAAATAAGTATTAGATCCCCTACCAACCAGCAAGAATTCTGACCCCCACAGACCGGTTATGTGCCCATGAGGCACACAAATTAGTCCTGTCCCTGTATAAAAGACTCCTGTCACAGAATCAGTTTCTTCCGTTCAAATCTCTCGACCACCATGGGCAAGACCAAAGAGCTATCAAAGGACGTCAGGGACAAGATTGTAGACCTGCACAAGGCTGGAATGGGCTACAAGACCATCAGCAAGAAGCTTGGTGAGAAAAAGACCACTGTTGGTGCGATAATTCGAAAATGGAAGAAATACAAGATCACAGTCAATCACCCTCGCTCTGGAGCTCCATGCAAGATCTCACCTGGTGGGGTAAGAATGATTCTGAGAAAGGTGAGGTCAGTCCAGAATTACACGGGAGGAGCTTGTCAATGATCTCAAGGGAGCTGGGAGCACAGTCACCAAGAAAACCATTAGTAACACACTTCGCCGTAATGGATTGAGATCCTGCAGTGCCCGCAAAGTCCCTTTGCTCAAGAAGGCTCATGTACAGGCCCGTCTGAAGTTTGCCAATGAACACCTGAATGATTCAGAGAAAGCTTGGGAGAATGTGATATGGTCAGATGAGACCAAAATTGAGCTCTTTGGCATCAACTCCACTCGCCGTGTTTGGAGGCAAAGAAATGCCCGGTGGGGATGGTGTTCTTGGGGTCATATCCAGCATTTCTCTGCTCCCAGCTCCCTTGAGATCATTGACAAGCTCCTCCCATGTAATTCTGGACTGACCTCACCTTTCTCAGAATCATTCTTACCCCACCAGGTGAGATCTTGCATGGAGCTCCAGAGTGAGGGTGATTGACTGTGATCTTGTATTTCTTCCATTTTCGAATTATCGCACCAACAGTGGTCTCTTTCTCACCAAGCTTCTTGCTGATGGTCTGATGGATTCCAGCCTTGTGCAGGTCTACAATCTTGTCCCTGACGTCCTTTGATAGCTCTTTGGTCTTGCCCATGGTGGTCGAGAGATTTGAACGGAAGAAACTGATTCTGTGACAGGAGTCTTTTATACAGGGACAGGACTAATTTGTGTGCCTCATGGGCACATAACCGGTCTGTGGGGGTCAGAATTCTTGCTGGTTGGTAGGGGATCAAATACTTATTTCCCTTAATTAAATACAAATTAATTTATAACTTTTATTTAATGTTTTTTTTCTGGATTTTTTTGTTGATATTCTGTCTCTCTCTGTTAAAATAAACCTTCCATAAAAATTATAGACTGTTCAAGTCTTTGTAAGGGGGTAAACTTACAAAATCAGCAGGGGATCAAATACTTATTTCCCCCACTGTATATATATACAGTGGGGTCAAAAAGTATTTAGTCAGCCACTGATTGTGCAAGTTCTCCTACTTAGAAAGATGAGAGAGGTCTGTAATTTTCATCATAGGTACACTTCAACTATGAGAGACAAAATGAGAAAAAAAATCCAGGAAATCACATTGTAGGATTTTTAAAGAATTTATTTGTAAATTATGGTGGAAAATAAGTATTTGGTCAATAACAAACAAGCAAGATTTCTGGCTCTCACAGACCTGTAACTTATTCTTTAAAAAGCTCCTCTGTCCTCCACTCGTTACCTGTATTAATGGCACCTGTTTGACGTCGTTATCTGTATAAAAGACACCTGTCCACAGCCTCAAACAGTCAGACTCCAAACTCAACCATGGCCAAGACCAAAGAGCTGTCGAAGGACACCAGGAAGAAAATTGTAGACCTGCACCAGGCTGGGAAGAGTGAATCTACAATAGGCAAGCAGGTTGGTGTGAATAAATCAACTGTGGGAGCAATTGTAAGAAAATGGAAGACATACAAGACCATTGATAATCTCCCTTGGGGTCAAGAGCTCATCCCGTGGGGTCAAAATGATCATGAGAACGGTGAGCAAAAATCCCAGAACTACACGGAGGGACCTGATGAATGACCTGCAGAGAGCTGGGACCAAAGTAACAAAGGCTACCATCAGTAACACACTACGCAGAGAGGGACTCAAATCCTGCAGTGCCAGGCGTGTCCCCCTGCTTAAGCCAGTACGTGTCCAGGCCCGTCTGAAGTTTGCCAGAGAGCATATGGATGATCCAGAAGAGGATTGGGAGAATATCATGTGGTCAGATGAAACCAAAATGGAACTTTTTGGTAAAAACTCAACTCGTCGTGTTTGGAGGAAGAAGAAGAACCCAAGAACACCATACCTACTGTGAAGCATGGGGGTGGAAACATCATGCTTTGGGGCTGTTTTTCTGCAAAGGGGACAGGACGACTGATCCGTGTTAAGGGAAGAATGAACGGGGCCATGTATCATGAGATTTTAAGCCAAAACCTCCTTCCATTAGTGAGAGCATTGAAGATGGAATGTGGCTGGGTCTTCTAGCATGACAATGATCCCAAACACACCGCTCCACGGAGTGGCTCCGTAAAAAGCATTTCAAGGTCCTGGAGTGGCCTAGCCAGTCTCCAGACCTCAACCCCATAGAAAATTTGTGGAGTCCGTGTTGCCCAGCGACAGCCCCAAAACATCACTGCTCTAGAGGAGATCTGCATGGAGGAATGGGCCAAAATACCAGCTACAGTGTGTGCAAACCTGGTCAAGACTTACAGGAAACGTTTGACCTCTGTCATTGCCAACAAAGGTTATGTTACAAAGTATTGAGTTGAACTTTTGTTATTGACCAAATACTTATTTTTCACCATAATTTACAAATAAATTCTTTAAAAATCCTACAATGTGATTTCCTGGATTTTTTTTCTCATTTTGTCTCTCATAGTTGAAGTGTAGCTATGATGAAAATTACAGACCTCTCTCATCTTTCTAAGTAGAAGAACAATCAGTGGCTGACTAAATACTTTTTGACCCCACTATATATATATACAGTGTATCACAAAAGTGAGTACACCCCTCACATTTCTGCAGATATTTAAGTATATCTTTTCATGGGACAACACTGACAAAATGACACTTTGACACAATGAAAAGTAGTCTGTGTGCAGCTTATATAACAGTGTAAATTGATTCTTCTCTCAAAAAAACTCAATATACAGCCATTAATGTCTAAACCACCGGCAACAAAAGTGAGTACACCCCTTAGTGAAAGTTCCTGAAGTGTCAATATTTTGTGTGGCCACCATTATTTTCCAGAACTGCCTTAACTCTCCTGGGAATGGAGTTTACCAGAGCTTCACAGGTTGCCACTGGAATGCTTTTCCACTCCTCCATGACGACATCACGGAGCTGGCAGATATTCGAGACTTTGCGCTCCTCCACCTTCCGCTTGAGGATGCCCCAAAGATGTTCTATTGGGTTTAGGTCTGGAGACATGCTTGGCCAGCCCATCACCTTTACCCTCAGCCTCTTCAATAAAGCAGTGGTCGTCTTAGAGGTGTGTTTGGGGTCATTATCATGCTGGAACACTGCCCTGCGACCCAGTTTCCGGAGGGAAGGGATCATGCTCTGCTTCAGTATTTCACAGTACATATTGGAGTTCATGTGTCCCTCAATGAAATGTAACTCCCCAACACCTGCTGCACTCATGCAGCCCCAGACCATGGCATTCCCACCACCATGCTTGACTGTAGGCATGACACACTTATCTTTGTACTCCTCACCTGATTGCCACCACACATGCTTGAGACAATCTTAACCAAACAAATTAATCTTGGTCTCATCAGACCATAGGACATGGTTCCAGTAATCCATGTCCTTTGTTGACATGTCTTCAGCAAACTGTTTGCGGGCTTTCTTGTGTAGAGACTTCAGAAGAGGCTTCCTTCTGGGGTGACAGCCATGCAGACCAATTTGATGTAGTGTGCGGCGTATGGTCTGAGCACTGATAGGCTGACCCCCCACCTTTTCAATCTCTGCAGCAATGCTGACAGCACTCCTGCGCCTATCTTTCAAAGACAGCAGTTGGATGTGACGCTGAGCACGTGCACTCAGCTTCTTTGGACGACCAACGCGAGGTCTGTTCTGAGTGGACCCTGCTCTTTTAAAACGCTGGACGATCTTGGCCACTGTGCTGCAGCTCAGTTTCAGGGTGTTGGCAATCTTCTTGTGGCTTTGGCCATCTTCATGTAGCGCAACAATTCGTCTTTTAAGATCCTCAGAGAGTTCTTTGCCATGAGGTGCCATGTTGCAACTTTCAGTGTCCAGTATGAGAGAGTGTGAGAGCTGTACTACTAAATTGAACACACCTGCTCCCTATGCACACCTGAGACCTAGTAACACTAACGAGTCACATGACATTTTGGAGGGAAAATGACAAGCAGTGCTCAATTTGGACATTTAGGGGTGTAGTCTCTTAGGGGTGTACTCACTTTTGTTGCCGGTGGTTTAGACATTAATGGCTGTATATTGAGTTATTTTGAGGGAAGAATAAATTTACACTGTTATATAAGCTGCACACAGACTACTTTTCATTGTGTAAAAGTGTCATTTTGTCAGTGTTGTCCCATGAAAAGATATACTTAAATATCTGCAGAAATGTGAGGGGTGTACTCACTTTTGTGATACACTGTATATATATTAGGGCTGTCAAACGATTAAATTTTTTAATCGCGATTAATCTCAGAATTTCATATAGTTAATCGCGATTAATCGCATTAAAAAAAATCTGTGTAAATGTTATAGAAAACAAGGATTTGTAAGTGAAATGTTACAATTAAAATGGTGAACACATTTTATGCTAAATGTACTGATGTTAAAAACTGCTGGGACAAGAGAAAACTGTAAGGGAGTTTTATTCACTCACATACTAGGCAGTAAATGTCAGATTGTAGGTTAGAATTTCTCCATCAGCAAACATTGTAGATCAGCGGTGCTTTAGGTGGGATAAGGCGTAGTTATTGTATCAGACTTGTCTGTGGTTGTATCGTGACGATGGTTTGATGGACGTTTCTACACGAAGTGAGTGTGTTTTGACCCTTTGGGGCTTCCATAGTTCATGAACTAACGTGCTCGACTCAGCTTTCCGGTATTCGGTACAGAAGAAGAAGTTAATTAAGTGTAATAAAGTGTTCTGCTCCCGACAACTTGTGAATATAGCGTGTATTTATTTCTTTATTATGCAAGTGCATCACTACCACGATCGGTTACATTATGTTAACAAACCGCAAATGAAAAACGGTGGCAAGTCCGACATTAAAACGTTTGTTCTACCAGTCAAGTGTCAACATGAACTAGAATTTGCGTTAATGGCACTAATTTTTTTAATCGCGTTAAATTGAGATTGCGTTAATGCGTTATTATCGCGTTAACTTCGACAGCCCTAATATATATATATATATATATATATATATATATATATATATATATACACGTATATATTATATATATGCCGATCAGCCATAACATTAAAACCACCTTCTTGTTTCTACACTCACTGTCCATTTTATCAGCTCCACTTATCACTTAGAAGCACTTTGTAGTTCTACATTTACTGACTTTAGTCCATCTGTTTCTCTACATACCTTTTTAGCCTGCTTTCACCCTGTTCCTCAATGGTCCGGACCCCCATAAGACCACCACAGAGCAGGTATTATTTAGGTGGTGGATCATTCTCAGCACTGCAGTGACACTGACATGGTGGTGGTGTGTTAGTATGTGTTGTGCTGGTATGAGTGGATCAGACACAGCAGCACTGTGTTTAAATACCATGTCCGCTCACTGTCCACTCTATTAGACACTCCTACCTAGTTTGTTCACCTTGTAGATGTAAAGTCAGAGACAATCGCACATCTATTGTTGCTGTTTGAGTTGGTCATCTTCTAGATCTTCATCAGTGGTCACAGGACACTGCCCACGGGGCGCTGTTGGCTGGATGTTTTTGGTTGGTGGACTATTCACAGTGTAGCTGTGACAGTTAGGTGTTTAAAAACTCCATTAGCACTGCTGTGTTTTATCCACTCATACCAGCACAACACACACTAACACACCACCACTATGTCAGTGTCACTGCAGTGCTGAGAATGATCCACCACCTAAATAATACCTGCTCTGTAGTGGTCCTGGGAGAGTCCTGACAGTTGAAAAACAGCATCAAAGGGGGCTAACGAAGCATGCAGAGAAACAGATGGACTACAGTCAGTAATTGTAGAACTACAAAGTGCTTCTATATGGTAAGTGGAGCTGATAAAATGGACAGTGAGTGTAGAAACAAGACGGTGGTTTTAATATTATGGCTGATCAGAATATATATACGTATATCCCATTTTCATTTCTTCATTCACCCCTAAAGTGAACATCATTTCCAAGCATCATTGGTTATGTCTATGTGAGTGTAAGTAGCTATCTAGCTATATTGCTTTCTAAGTTTCTAAATTAGATTGTGTCCACTGCATATTAACGAATGCTAACATCAGCTAGTTTCTAAGTTTAAATGAATAAATAAATGCCTATATTGTCATTGTATATAAAATACAAATACATTTTCTGTGTAACTCCCTGGAAGCATACATACACTGTCACAAACGCATACATACTAATGGTAACTACAATGGTAACTAAAACATACAACAATTAAGTCCTTAAAATATTTAGATGGTCTAAAAGTATGTAGAAAAGTATATAACACAAAGCATAAAAAATATATGCTATAGGTTTTGCATTTTGCACTTCAGTACAATTGTATTACAATGATGTTGAAGTGAGAGGGTAAGAGGGCAGTTTTTAATCAATTGAGCAATAGCACTTGGAAAAAAACAACTGTTACTCAGTGTGGAGGTGTATGTGTCCGAAGTTAGTTTTGCTAATTAACGACCATCTGGACTGTTGGTTTTTTTTACCTTTTTTGGGGTGTCCAAGTATTAATTAGGAGGATCAGACCCCCCAATTCCCCTCATAATTTGAACCATGCTGAAAACAGTATCAGGACTTCATCACCAGCTTTAAAAGAGTAAGGCCCTGCCTTTCTGTTACATTACTGTTTCATGGACCGCTGCGAGACAGACAACATTTGTCTGGCTAAGTAGCAAGCCTGGTGAAGCCATTCTCAGAATTCTCCATGATAGTCTAGGAAATTTGTATTAGGATAGGAGAGGTTAGACTAAACTGTTTCATTACAACCTTAAGTGGACCCTTAACTACATGAACACCAGTTCTGCAAGACTGAACCCCAACAATTCTGTCTGCAAGTAAAGCAAAATGAACTTTCTCATCCAAACTTCTTCCTGACTCATTAATTTTAATGACTGATGCCACCTTTTGACTGCACGCTGAGACTCAGCACGGTAAGGACTAGATACTTTGCAAGTTACTGACAAGGATTTTAGCACTTGTTTAAATACTGATTACCAGACTGTGACCTTGGTAAATAACCCACAAAGTTTCACATCATTTGCTCAAGTGGTTCACTGATTGCCAGAGTATAAAGTGGACTAGCTCGTATCTTACTGCTCGTATTGTACTCGCAAACGAGGCTCCGATACTAAACATCCGATACCTTGTGCCTAGTGCACGTTGCTGCATTAACGCAGGGATTTTCAACCTGTGGGGCGCGAGTGCCTGACCGGGGGGCGTGACATTACGAGATTTTTTTGACTTCTAAAACTAAAGCAATTTATTTTTCACCAACGGGAGACAGATTGAATTATTCTCACTGACCACGCTCACACGCACGTTTAATGTTATTTGATTGACAAAAAAAAAAAAAAAAACTTAAAATAGAGCTAACAGCGAAGATAACCGGTTACAAAAGCAGCGACCGCTGTTATAGGACGTGTTTGTGTTCAATACTCTGTTCACAGTGTCGATACAAGTGATTCAGGAGTCGACTCATTTTCAGCGCAGCATAAGTTTCTTTTCTGTCATCTCTCCGTGTTTACTGTTATAATAAATGATGCGGTTGTAAATAAACACCAACTACTACAGAACATTTTGTGTGACTCGCTTACCTTATAAAGCCAGTGATAGCTCAGTGGTTAAGGTACTGGACAAGTAAACAGAAGGTTGCCGGTTCAAGCCCCGCCACCACCAAGTTGCCACTGTTGGGTCCCTGAGCAAGGCCCTTAACCCTCAATTGCTCATCGTGTTGCGCTCATTGTGTAAGTCGCTTTGGATAAAAGTGTCTGATAAATGCTGAAAATGTACAGTGGGGTCAAAAAGTATTTAGTCAGCCACTGATTGTGCAGGTTCTCCTACTTAGAAAGATGAGAGAGGTCTGTAATTTTCATCATAGGTACACTTCAACTATGAGAGACAAAATGAGAAAAAAAAAATCCAGGAAATCACATTGTAGGATTTTTAAAGAATTTATTTGTAAATTATGGTGGAAAATAAGTATTTGGTCACCCACAAACAAGCAAGATTTCTGGCTCTCACAGACCTGTAACTTCTTCTTTAAGAAGCTCTTCTGTCCTCCACTCATTACCTGTATTAATGGCACCTGTTTGACCTTGTTATCTGTATAAAAGACACCTATCCACAGCCTCAAACAGTCAGACTCCAAACTCAACCATGGCCAAGACCAAAGAGCTGTCGAAGGACAACAGCAAGAAAATTGTAGACCTGCACCAGGCTGGGAAGAGTGACTCTACAATAGGCCAGCAGGTTGGTGTGAATAAATCAACTGTGGGAGCAATTGTAAGAAAATGGAAGACATACAAGACCATTGATAATCTCCCTTGGGGTCAAGATCTCATCTCGTGGGGTCAAAATGATCATGAGAACGGTGAGCAAAAATCCCAGAACTACACGGAGGGACCTGACGAATGACCTGCAGAGAGCTGGGACCAAAGTACAAAGGCTACCATCAGTAACACACTACGCAGAGAGGGACTCAAATCCTGCAGTGCCAGGCGTGTCCCCCTGATTAAGCCAGTACATGTCCAGGCCCGTCTGAAGTTTGCCAGAGAGCATATGGATGATCCAGAAGAGGATTGGGAGAATATCATGTGGTCAGATGAAACCAAAATGGAACTTTTTGGTAAAAACTCAACTCGTCGTGTTTGGAGGAAGAAGAAGAACCCAAGAACACCATACCTACGACAGCCCCAAAACATCACTGCTCTAGAGGAGATCTGCATGGAGGAATGGGCCAAAATACCAGCTACAGTGTGTGCAAACCTGGTGAAGACTTACAGGAAACGTTTGACCTCTGTCATTGCCAACAAAGGTTATGTTACAAAGTATTGAGTTGAACTTTTGTTATTGACCAAATACTTATTTTCCACCATAATTTACAAATAAATTCTTTAAAAATCCTACAATGTGATTTCCTGGATTTTTTTTCTTATTTTGTCTCTCATAGTTGAAGTGTACCTATGATGAAAATTACAGACCTCTCTCATCTTTCTAAGTAGGAGAACTTGCACAATCAGTGGCTGACTAAATACTTTTTGGCCCCACTGTATGTGCTGATAGAATCGGCTCAGATGGGATCGGACTGTATTATCTTTTTAAAGTAAATATTTCAATCAGCAGAATCGCATCGCATGTATGATGTGCACAACGTGTTTTTTTTTGTTTTTTTTTTACAATTAGTGATGGCAACCCAAGCAACTGTTCCACTGCACTATTTTACACTAAAAACTACACTATTCCATAATGCTCCAGATTGCATCATTCTAAATAGGCATAGGTAACGGTATCGGCGAGTACAAAAATACATGTACTTGCACTCGTACTCGGTTGGGAAAAAATGGTATCGATGCATCCCTAGTTTTGTTATACATAAATGTCCTGCCCATGAATTGTAATGGGATCTATTCAGCACCATTCAGAACTGTCAGTGACCACTTGTAAAAAAAATTAATCCATAATCAATTGCATCTCAGCTTCAGCCCATTGTGAGAGTGTGAGAGTGTGAGAGTGTGAGAGTTCTTAAATAGCTGTAAGTTGAGGGCAGCTCAGGTGGCGCAGCGCTAAAAATACACACTAGCACATCGGAGTTGGGATCTCGAATACATCGTATCGAATCTTAGCTCTGCCATTTGGCTGGGATGAGCAGCCACATGAACAACGATTGGCCTGTTGTTCATATAGGGGTGGGGTAGTGGTAAGCCGGATAGGGTCTCCTCATAGCTGATGCTACTACAACCTCTGTTGGCTAAATGATGGCGCCTGCACAGGGAATTGGAAGGAGTGTATTGATCAGGGTGTGTCTCTCCATACACAGAGCTGATCCGCATTAGCACTCACCTAGTGCAGGTAAAAAAATGCATACGTCTGCTGCCCATGTGTCAGAGGGAGTGTGGGTTAGCTTCATTCCCCCCCAATCAAAGCGGGGATCAGTGTTAGTGGAGAGGAAGTATGATGCAATCAGGCAATTGGACAAGCTAAAAGTCAGGAGAAAAAGGGGAGAAAATGCATAAACAAAATACAAAAAAAATAAATAAATAAATAACTGTAAGCTGTTCCGGTGATGGCACAGCAAAGCATCCACACACCAGCACAATGCCACCAGCATGTTTTACTTTTGGTAAAATGATTTCACTATAAAATGTTGCATTTGTGTTTCAACAAACAATAAAACATCCTTTCAAAAAGATCAAATTTTGATTCACTTCCCCAAAAGGTGAATTTTTTTGTGCCTTGGTGCTTTTTTACAACTGTTAGATGAGCAGTGATGTTTCTTTTTACAAGTAATGGTTTTAACACCCATCCACCCACTCCCAAACAGGTTTGTCCAGTCAATTTCAGATTATGAAATCGTGAACAATGACCTTACACTATAAAGATGCTTGTATAGGGGGCGTACATTCCTTCAGATGTATATCTTGGATTATTTGTGACTTTCTAGGGGCATTTTTGCTGATCCCAATTATTGGTACCCCTGGGTAGACTGACCACTGGTAGACTGGCATAGCATGACTGATATATTTGGACTCTTTCGGTGGAGATGACCATGGACTTCAGAAGGAGCCCCCCAACCCTGCCAGCACTCACCATCTTAGACAGAACTGTGATGGCTGTGGAGTCCTACAAGTTCCTGGGTACAATGATCTCCAAGGACCTGAATTGGGACAGCAACATCAACTCCAGCATCAAGAGGGCTCAGCAGAGGATGTACTTCCTGTACCAACTGAGGAAGTTCAACCTACCCCAAGAGCTGATGGTGCAGTTCTACACAGCCATCATAGAGTCTGTCATCACCACATCCATCACAGTGTGGGGCAGCTCAGCCACCAAACACGACACCAAAAGACTGTAGCTCATCATCAGGTCTTCAGAGAGGACCATTGGTGTAAAGCTGCCCACACTGCTGGACCTGCATGCCTCCAGAACCAGGAAGCGTGCAGGGAAAATCATCACTGACCCATCTCACCTTGGCCATCACCTGTTTCGGCGCCTTCCATCAGGCCGACGCTAGTCCCTGTAGTAGTATGCATTTTAGTATTGAGTATGTGACAAAAACAAACCACATGAACATGAACAAACAAGGTATTATTAACTTTTTAAATGTCATGTTAAAACTGCCAGCGTTGCATGACGAGCTAAGTACTCTACATAGCTAGCTCTGGTCGTGTACTGGAAATTTGGGCCGGACGGTCATCCCGGTATCATTTTGGTACCTACATGTACTGTAGTAGGCTGTTTTGAACACAGCCCATATGCTGTATTCAAATGGATCTTGAATAATGCTCAGGGGTACTGTCATTAAAAGTCCTAGTCTGTTATTACAAAGCTGAAAGCACATAATTAATTGAATGTAAATGAGTTAATACACCTTTTAGCAATGTGTTTGGCTGGAACACTTGAACTTAATGTTTAGGGGAGGTGTTGTCTTACTTTTTTACTTTTGGTCAGATATTAATGTTACACAAGATTCATCAGTTTAAGTCTTTAATGTCAAATCACTCCATCTGGGAATCAAACCCATGATTGAACTGAACCCAGGAACCCACAGATTTCCCTGAATATAAATAAACAACAAATATGTTTATGTAATATGTTTAATATCTAGTTTACTTTAGTGTTGGGAATATCATAAAATGTCCCAGTTTTTCAGAAAATCGGGTTTGTAATAAATGTTTTTAATGTTGAAATTATGTACTCATTTGAATTCTATTAAATGACTGCAACACCTGTTTAGTAAAGTGTGTTTAGCAAAGGTTTGTTGCGATATGTAAATATTTCAGTTTTTTATTGTTCATGGATTGTTTGCTATCTTGCTTTCCTATTGTTTTTTGCAAATACAGTGAAACCTTGATTTAACTGACCTCCGGATTTCAGACTAGAAAATCGAATGTCCGGTCCGATTGTTTAAAATTCCAGCAAGCAGCGTACCAAGACCAGTAGTTCAGTAATTGTCGCTAGCCCGCTCACATCTATCTGTTACGTGAGTGATAGGTTTTATTTTAATGGGAGGCTCGCTTTGTTCTCGCCTTTTTCTCTGTGTTTTACACTTAATTTTTGCGAGTTCTAGTGCTTAGTTATGCACCAGCTCTGCTCCAGTAGCCACCAGCAGTGCTACAGTCCTCAATATATGCTCACGGCAAAAAAAATACATCTTCTCCACCACACAAGAGAAAATGAAGTTTCTCCTCAGTAGCACAGTACACCAAAAAATTGTTTTTTATTTTTTCAACCCCCCCCCATTTTTCTCCCCTAATCTAGTCATGTCACATGCCCCCTCCGACACGTGCTCAGTACAGACTGCATTTTTTACCCGCACGAGTCGAGTTCATATATACCGATCAGCACTGTGCATGGAGAGCCACACCCTGATCAGCATTATTCCTCAGCCCTGTGCAGGTGGCATCAATCAGCCAGCAGGGGTCGTAATTGCACCAGTTATGAGGACCCATGATCCGGCTTGTCCCTGACCCTATGAACAACAGCCAATCGTTGTTCATGCAGCCACCCAGCCAGGTGGCAGAGCTGAGTTTTGATACGATGTATTCAAAAATCCAACTCTGGTGTGCTAGCGTACACTGTAAGCCCGGATAAATTCAATCTACTTAAAAAATTTTAGGAAACCGGTTGCCTTAAAAAAGTATAGTACAGTATAATGAAAACTTAATGTATAATGTATAATGAAAACTTGAGTTAGCATAACTTAAAACATTAGGTTATTACACCTAAAAGGCAAGTTGATTAAACTTTATTTTTTTTGTTATACCAACTGCTTTTCCCAATAATTCTACTTATTATCTTGAGCTCAATGGACAAAAATATTATGAGGGGAAATACTAAGATTTCTTCTGTGTTCATGTTAATTACGTTTTAAATATCAATTAGAAATGTTTATAGAAAAACAGACAGAATAATAAAATTCTTTTTCTTTATTTTACTTCAGAAGTATTTACTTAAAATACAACATGTCAAGAAAACATCTTAACAACTGTACAAACTGTATATAAAGTTCTGATGAAACACAAACAGCTCTTCACTGTAACCATGAACCTGTACTCAGTTTCACACAGCAAGCTGATTTCTTAACGTTTGGCTGCAGCTCTCTAAAACAAAACAAACATTAATACCATTCATTTAAGGATTAAAATAAAGCAAGCCAGCACACTCTTTGCTCTTTTATGAAGGCTAGCGTGCTAGCATGTAGCCTAAACACGGCAAATAAAGCAGCGCTGTTTTATTATTTATTTAGTGTCAACATTAAGATCATTTATTTTAAACAAAATTGTTAAGTAAATTAGATGAAAGATGAGATGAAAAAGTCCCATCAGACTGGTGTACATGCTACTCAAAAATAGCATAATGAGTAAGAAAATGTTCATCCATTTAGTTTAACAAAGGTTCCACTTCACAAAAGAAAAAGCCTTAAAAGAAGCCTTTGCAAAAAGCCTTAAAAGAAAAGTAAAATGTAATTTGCAACAATTAATTACTTACTTTACTTACACGTAAATGATGGGCGTTTTTCTGTTTAATTACCTTAACTTTTTTTTTTTAAGTTAATCTGATAGAAAAGTATTTTTTTTGTTTAGTAAACTTAATTCTTGTAGCACATTTAAATGTGTACTCAAATGAGTACAATGTACTCTGCATTTTATAGTAGAGCAAAAAAACTTAAATAATTTATGTATGTTGTACTAAAAATGTTTGATTAGATATAAAGTCCGGGCTTACAGTGTATTTTACCGCTGCGCCACCTGAGCGGCCTTGGTACACCAATTTTAATATTTATTTACAGGTTTCACATTACATATTTACATACCTATTTACGTTGTTTATTTTGCTGTTTATCGTATGTGCATGTTTAGCTTTTTTGTGGACCTGTGCTGTGTTTTTGTATATTTTCGCACCCCCTGAAACAAAAAATCATTGTTTTGGACAATCGCATTTTCTGGACCTGTGGTCCTGCCTTTTAGTCCGTTAAATCAAGGTTCCACTGTAATTTGATGCTAACTAGGTTAGAAATATGCAACCCTATTAACAAAAATGTTGGAATAGTAGATAAAATGCAAAAACTAATAGCAGAGAGTATTTTATGTGTTACTATTACTACTGTAATATTTTTTTTTAAATATAGTCTAATTTCTAATTTAATTCATGTAACAATGTTGGAACAGGACTGGGAAATAACTGTGAAAAGCTCATTAATATCAATAGATGACATCATCGCTACTGCCTAGATCAGTCAGCTTTTATAAAAAGCTCTATTAGTTCAAGTTAGCATAGATGACTATATCAAAAATCTCAATGTTATACTGCTAATCACCTCATTAACTTTTAATGTGTTTCCATACAGTACACTAAGCAGTAAAGTGCATTTCTCCAAACCACACATCCAAGCTTTCAGTGCTTTATGGTATAGCACAGATTCTGATTTACTGGTTGAGCTTGGAGCTATAACTGTTTTATTGAAGTAAGTGCAGATAGTGCACCTTGTCTCATTAACTTTTTTATGTTATAGTTAGCATTGATTTCCTATTTAAAGCCATGTTATGCTTTTTACTTGATAGTGAAACAGTAATAAAATACAACTAAATAACTGGATTCATGGCATTCTTTAAACTAATAATGCAAAAACATTTGGGACTGGGCTAATGCAACAAAACAGCCTATTTATGGTGACCAAACAAGCCTTTACCAGTCATGGTTTATAGTTATAGATTAATTTATTTTAAAATGCTTCACATAGCTGTAATTGTGTCATCAGCAAAAAAGACAAGGAGCAAATTAATTTATCCATTGTCTGTTTTACCACTGTTTTATTCTGCTCAGGGTTACGGTGGGTCTGATTTACAATGTGAAAGGTATAGGAAACACGCTGGATGGGTTGCCAGTCTATCACAAAGCAAAACACACAGGGTAATTCTAGTAGCTCCAATTAACCTGACTGCATGTCCTTGGACTGTGGGAGGAAACCAGAGCTCCCAGAGAAAACCCAGACAAGTGCAGGAAAAACATGCAAACTCCACAGAGAAAAGACCTGGACTGCTCCACCTGGAAATTGAACCCAGGACCCTCTTGTTGTAGGGCGACTGTGCTACTCATCATGCCACTGTGCCGGCCTGGGGGGGAAATTAAGAATCCAAAATTGATATCTCTGGCACAGACTGCAAGGGTTACTTTAACAGTTTGCAAAATGGAACAAGAAGGTTCCTGTGGGAGTTGTTTACAGTATAAGTGTATGGGGTTTTATGCATTATTTATTTGTGATGATGGATTATCTGTTTTTATAGCTGTTGGTAAAATACTAATGCTAAAATACTTAAAATAATTACCCTTTTACAATGTAGTAAATCATTTAATAGATTATTTCAGGTCAGGTGTTCCCAATTGTTTTGCCCAGTGACTCTATATAAAGGACTCAACATTTTTGTGGCTTCACCTCAAGTGCATTATATTCCAGTGTATTACCATAAAAGGATACATACTGTATATAACAGAATGTTAACTAAAGAACATGCTAAGTTAAATATTATTATTTAAGATTAAAAGTCATAATCAGTGCACATCAGTGCTGTTATTGTTGTTTGAATGTACTGAAAAACTAAAGGTTTTCAAATAGTGATGGACTGTGTAAGCTTTACATTATTCTAAATTATATGCACTATAAATGTAGTCAGATTGACTTGGCTTAGTGGCTATTTAAGAAACTTTTAAAAACTACTACAGAGAGTTTACAAAGCATCTTGTAACTGACTGTGACTGTTCTTGTCAGTACAAAGCTACAGAGTGGCACACCATTAAAGGTTTTAATTTCCCAAAATATGTCTTATGTGTTATATGTGTTAGAATGTCTGGGTCAATGTTTCAATGTGTAATTTGAAAAACACAGTCCAAATAAATAAATGTAGCATTTCTTAATTTGATAGTAGAGTCCTGACTGAGTGAAAATGGCATCCACTGAAGTAAAAACTATTACTGGCCAAAACTATTTGGACGCCTGACCATGAGCTTGTTGGACATCCTCATTTCAAAAACAAATAGTATTAAAATAGACCTCTATGTGATCTTTTCAGCTATAACAGCAGCCACTCGTCTGTGAAGGCTTCTCACAGGACTTTGAAGCATGTCTGTGGGAATTTATGTTCATTCAGTCAAAAGAGTTTGTATGACTGAGCACTGATATTGGTCAGGAAAGCCTCAGTTGATGTGCCAGTTCATTCCAAAGCTGTTCATCAGTGCTGAGGTCAGGGCACAGTGTAGAACGCACACTGTACCAGTGATGGGGACTCGAGTCCGAGTCGCACATAAGTTGCGCACACAGCGACTTCAGACTCGACTCGGACTCACAAAAAATGACTTGTGGACAGCTAAAGTCAGCAACATTAGTTACGTGTGACAATTGTGTCATTTTCTGCTCTCTAATAACGCTCCAGCCGTCTTAACCAACAACGCACGCAATGGGTAAATGTTCCAGCTTCCGGCAAAGTGATGAAGTGTCGCTCCCTACTTAAATTTTGAAATACGTAGTGCACTTCACAGTAACAGATAATGTGAATGGAACACGCCTACAGAATTGGCGTGTTCAGAACCACTTTCTGAACCAATCAGACCTTTTGATTGTAATTGTTAGTAAGAAATGCTGTTATTTGCATGTATTTAGTTTGCAGTGTCACACAGATGATTGTCAATGAAACACTTGATTGACTTTCTAACGGGTTCGTGTTTTACTTCACAACCGGGAAAAGTTTGGAGGGTTTTAATTATAAGCAGCTTTACAAAATAACGGATTCTATTCCTAATGGGACACACATTTATAAATTTAATAGCATCTGGAACAATGTAAGGTAAGCAGTATTATGAATTTTTTGCTGTGTTTGGGATTTTGGCCGCTGTGCCATAATTTGCAATGAAAACAAAACGTCAGTTTAAGCTTTTAACTGGTACCTAGGAAAGTAAAGGCACGAAGTAAAACGGCAAAATACAGTTGCTAATTTGTTGTTGTTTTTTATCTGAACTTTCAGATTATTTGTTTATTTCTATGATACACTCGCAATATATGTTTTGTGTTTATTATATTGACTCGTGACTTGACTCTGACTCGTATTTTGTGACTTGTGAACATCTCTGCACTTTAAATCAGGCTTTCCTTCATGTCTTTATAGAACTTGCTTTGAGCACAAGGCCAAAGTCACACTGAAACCAGAAAGAGCCTTCCCAAAACTATTGCTGCAAAATTCGAAGCATAATATTTCTTTTATATAATTGATTTGTTAAACCTGTTAGCAATTGATGTGTCTGGAGCGCATAATTTCAATAATTAGAAGGGGGATCCCAATATTTTTGTCCATATAGTGTAGCTAATAGTAGACAAGAAAATGTGTTAACTAACAGAGTTTTAAATTAGTCCCTACAAAAGTAGATACCAAGCATAAACGTCACAATATATCCACAAAAAGAAGCTAAGAAACTAAACGGTTTTAGTCTGGTGTAATTGAGATCATTAGTTTATTTCATGGTGCCCCCTACTGTGCACAACGTTTTATTACAAACCCACTTCACAGAAAGAGGAAACCTACACCGATCAGTCATAACATTAAAACCACCTCCTTGTTTCTACACTCACTGTCCATTTTATCAGCTCCACTTACCATATAGAAGCACTTTGTAGTTCTACAATTACTGACTGTAGTCCATCTGTTTCTCTGCATACTTTTTTTAGCTTGCTTTCACTCTGTTCTTCAATGGTCAGGACCACTACAGGACCCCCACAGAGCAGGTATTATTTGGGTGGTGGATGATTCTTAGCACTGCAGTGACAATGACATGGTGGTGGTGTGTTAGTGTGTGTTGTGCTGGTATGAGTGGATCAGACACAGCAGCGCTGCTGGAGTTTTTAAATGTCCACTCACTGTCCACTCTATTAGACACTCCTACCTAGTTGGTCCACCTAGATGTAGATGTAAAGTCTGAGAGACGATCGCTCATCTATTACTGCTGTTTGAGTTGGTCATCTTCTAGACCTTCATCAGGTGTCACAGGATGCTTCCCACAGGGCGCTGTTGGCTGGATATTTTTGGTTGGTGGACTATTCTCAGACCAGCAGTGACAGTGAGGTGTTTAAAAACTCCAGCAGCGCTGCTTTGTCTTATCCACTCATACGAGCACAACACACACTAACACACCACCACCATGTCAGTGTCACTGCAGTGCTGAGAATGATCCACAACCTAAATAATACCATTAAAGAACAGCATGAAAGATGGCTAACAAAGAGCAGAGAAACAGATGGACTACAGTCAGTAATTGTAGAACTACAAAGTGCTTCTATATGGTTTATGGTCTATATGAGAAAAAGAAAAAGAAAAATATATAATTAATAATTAATTAGTTTATTAATTTAGCTAGATCTGGTAAGTAGAGAAAAATTGCATGAATTATACTGAACCTCACAAACAGGCACATAGACAGGAACACAACACTAAAAGGCTGCTTATAAAGGACGACCTCCAGCTAAGCAAATCACTTAATTTACTAGGCTTAGAATTGTTATTAAGTGCTGTTTAAAGAGAAATGCACTTTCAGTTTTTTGTGCCTTCATGTCCTCTGCCGGCCAACATGGGGCATTACAATCTGGATTTGCAAATCCACTTTGAGATGTATTTAATTAAAAACAGCATAAAGACAATATATTTAATGTTTCAAAGAATTAAGTCTATTGTTTTTTTTTATATACCGTATATGCTAAAATGTGAATAATGCAACACATTGTTGGAACAACAACAACAATTGATTATGAACTGAAGACACCAGTTGTTGAAGTTTTGAATGTAGTACATCTACAGTTTGGGGTCTTGAATGTTGTCCAGTATTGCACTACATAATGCGATTTGATTTGCAATGGGAGACAGGTCTGGACTGCACTCTCTTTAAAACCTCACTTTTCTAGAGCCATAAACGTGGCTTGGCATTGTCTTGCTGAAAAAAGCAGATGCGTCTCTAAAATATGTCATCCAGATGGAAGTATAATTAGCTCCAAAATGTGTATGTATCCCTGAGCATTAATGGTGCCTGCACAGATATGCCAGTTAATCATGCCATTGGCACTAACTGACTTTTGAACTTTGCATTGGTAATTACTAGGATTGTCCGTTCTTTTTGAAGTGGAAAGCACACCTTTGAAAGATTGTTCCATCAGACCACAACACACATTCCTTGTTGCATTAGTCTATCTTAGACAAGCTTGAGCCTGGCTTGAGAGTTTATTTATGTTGATTTATGGCTTCTGCTTAACATAATAGTCTTAACATGTATTTTTAAATGCAGTGTCAAACTGTGTTTACTGACTAGAACTTTCTGGAAGTATTGCCATGCCCATGTGGTCATATTTTTTTACATAAGCACATCAATTTTCCTCGCTGTACCTCCTACAGATTCACAAGCAATCAAAATTGATTTTCGGCCTTGCCTTTTACCCATAGAGATTCATCCACCTTTTCTAAATCTTTCAATAATGTTACTGACTGTATATGGTGAAATCTCTAAATAACAAAAAACTGTCCAAAGAACATTGCTCTTAAAGTGTTGAATTTTCAAACAGATGCTTATACACAACTGAGCCTTGCATT
The DNA here is from genome assembly GCF_030014385.1 of Trichomycterus rosablanca. NCBI lineage: Eukaryota > Metazoa > Chordata > Actinopteri > Siluriformes > Trichomycteridae > Trichomycterus > Trichomycterus rosablanca. Next base: position 14,834,418 of record NC_086000.1, on the reverse strand, counting down.
AATTAAGCAAACTTCCCAGTCGTACATCCTTTCCCTAAAGCAGAAACTGACAGGAACAAAAAGTGAATTGGCATATAATGAGAGTTTGAGTAATGTTTGGTGTTAGTTTGTTCCATAATTCCATAATTACTACATTGCTTTGGGGTATTAAACAACAACATTGTTTATTTTGATAGATATTGACATAGTGTGAGTTTGAGGTGTTGACTTGGCCTCCAAATTCCCCAGATCTCAATTCAATCGAGCATCTGTGGGACGTGCTGGACAAACAAGTCCGATCCATGGAGGCCCCACCTCACAACTTACAGGAGTTAAAGGATCTGCTGCTGACATCTTGGTGCCAGATACCACAGCACACCTTCAGGAGTCTAGTGGACTCCATGCCTCGACAGGTCAGGGCTGTTTTGGCAGCTAAAGGGGGACCAACACAATATTAGGAAGGTGGCTATAATGTCATGCCTGAAAGCTATTTCGACAGAATGTGGCATTATCACAGTGTTAACGATAACCTCTATCATAGTACGCACATTTGGAACTGTTTTGACATAGTCTTCCATGAAAGAAATGTAGACCCCTAAGGGTTAGTGTGGTACAGTTTCGTAGCAGGTAGAACAGGTGCCGCCCGGTGGCATGCATCTTGTCCCTTTTCCACGTGACATGCCCATTTACCACTGCACGGTACCCTATAGTATGGTACTTTTTAAAATCCCTGGTCCCCCATTTTTTGTGGTTTTCTTTGCCTCGTGACATGTACTTACTGATGCAGACTCCGTGGGTGGAGCGAGAAACAGTGCAGACCATCGACTGGTCAAACACAATCTCCATCTTTAAAACCCAGCTGCAATCAATTTTATTAAAACGGTGTCATGAAAAGCTTTAAAATTGAACATTAAACACCACAAAAACAGAGGCAGGGCAAACCAAAAATTGTGTCTGGTAATAGTATTTGCTCTCAGATGCTGAGATAGAGACTGTCATCACAGCCTCACCTATAGTGAACTGCTCTATTATTAGGGTACTGTGCAAAAGGAAATAGGCTTAGTATGCGAATATAGTGAGTGAGTGGGCTATCTGCTGTCCAGTATTGTCCAGTGCTGTCATGTCCTGTATCCCTGCGTTATGTTCCAGGGTGCAGTAGTTACTAAAAGTAGAAAAAGTAAACAAATGGGGTATTTATAATAAATGCATGGTGGATTTGGGCTGAAACTTAATCACTCTATATTTAGAAAATAGTGCACTATGAAGCTTGCAGAAACCATTATTATATTCCCTATATAGTGCACGTATGTAGCCAGTAGGGAGAGATTTGAGATTCAGCATCGTACCGTCATTTTTGATCTTACAAACTATGTTTAGAAGCTATAGTGGATGGCAGGGAGTGACTCCTTCACGGTAGGTGGAGGTGTTGTTTCATTTACCCTTCTCCCTTTACAGTAGGGAAGAAGTGAACAACAACAACAAGCGCAGACATGTCTATAATGTGTTCATGTCGTCTGTTAGAACGTTACGTTATAAAGCTGAATTTTAGAGCGACATTGTTACTGTCGGTGCTGTGAGAGGATTCAGGATTAGTTACAGTGGGTGGAGCTTCTGGTGAGTGATGCGCTCTGCTTTAGCCATAATATGCGAAGCACCCGGCTAACTCGCTAACTGACTTCGTGACACGCCTAATATCAAATACTTGTAGCTTTTAAATTAATATTAGAATAAAATGATACATGTTTATGTACATTAATAAATAAATTGGGTCTTGGGAGGGCACTAACCTGCATTAACTTACTAGCTAATTTACTTAGTCATTTGTTTATTGGGGTGTTGCTTGCTAGCTAGGACAGTTATCAAGTGCAAATAGTTAACGTTTATATATAGCTAAACATGCATGCTAATACAGGTTTGTATATAAACGTTTATATATTTCAGTACTGTTTTATTTTTCTATTTACATTTTAATATGTGGTGTGGAATTGAGTGTTTATCAAACACTGTCTAGCTTAAATACATGAAGCCATAGAAACCCTGGACATTTTTCAGCATTTTTCCATTGTTAATCTGCTTAGAATGTAAGCAGTCATAAAAAGGTTTGTGCTGAAACGACCACTGACAGGTGAAGTGAATAACACTGATTATCTCTTCATCACGGCACCTGTTAGTGGGTTGGATATATTAGGCAGCAAGTGAACATTTTATCCTCAAAGTTGATGTGTTAGAAGCAGGAAAATGAACAAGTGTAAGGATCTGAGTGAGTTTGACAAGGGCCAAATTGTGATGGCTAGACGACTGGGTCAGAGCATCTCCAAAACTGCAGCTCTTGTGGGGTGTTCTCGGTCTGCAGTGGTCAATATCTATCAAAAGTGGTCCAAGGAAGGAACAGTTGTTAACCGGTGACAGGGTCATGGACGATCTACTTTAAATCAAATTACTGAAGAAGTTAATGCTGGTTCTGATAGAAAGGTGTCAGAATACACAGTGCATCACAGTTTGGTGCGTATGGGGCTGCATAGTCGCAGATCAGTCAGGGTACCCATCGCCAACAATGGGCACGTGAGCATCGGAACTCGACCACGGAGCAATGGAAGAAGGTGGTCTGGTCTGATGAATCACGTTTTCTTTTACATCACGTGGATGGCCGGGTGCGTGTGCGTCGCCTACCTGGGGAACACATGGCACCAGGATGCACTATGGGATGAAGGCAAGCCGGTGGAGGCAGTGTGATGCTTTGGACAATGTTCTGCTGGGAAACCTAGGGTCCTACCATTCATGTGGATGTTACTTTGACACGTACCACCTACCTAAGCATTGATGCAGACCATGTACACCCTTTCATGGAAACGGTAGTCCCTGATGGCTGTGGCCTCTTTCAGCAGGATAATGCACCCTGCCACAAAGCAAAAATGGTTCAGGAATGGTTTAAGGAGCACAACAATGAGTTTGAGGTGTTGACTTGGCCTCCAAATTCCCCAGATCTCAATCCAATCGAGCATCTGTGGGATGTGCTGGACAAACAAGTCCAATCCATGGAGGCCCCACCTCCTAACTTTATAAGTTAAAGGACCTGCTGCTAACATTTTGGTGCCAGATACAACAGCACACCTTCAGGAGTCTAGTGAAATCCATGCCTCGACAGGTCAGGGCTGTTTTGGCAGCAAAAGGGGGACCAACACAATATTAGGAAGGTGGTTATAATGTAATGCCTAATCAGTGTATAATTTACTGTCTTTACTTCAGAACTTTCTATAAAGGTCCAATGGTGTTTAAATAGATGGCACTTGGCAGGAATTTTAAACAGGAAAACTAATGAATGCATTTATGGTCAGATTACTTTCAATTCAGCGTTCAGCCCTAAACAGTAACAACAACAACAACAACAACAAATAAAATAGTTCATCAGTATAGATAGCATGACAGAATGTGGCACTATCACAGCGTTGACAATAACCTCTATCATAGTACACAGGCGGCACGGTGGCTTAGTGGGTAGCACTGTCGCCTCACCGAAAGAAGGGTTCGATCCCCAGGTAGGGCAGTCCGGGTCCTTTCTGTGCGGAGTTTGCATGTTCTCCCCATGTTGAATCTCAGACATTTTTGGTGATTTAATATGTCCGGGAAAAAGAAGACGTATGGTCATCCTAGTTTAAATCCTGTTTTTTTTTTGGAAGCCATGGAAGGAACTTCACTTTATTCTGCAGTTTGTCCAACTACTGTTGAATAATCTTAGGATGGGCATTATTATTCTATTTATTCTACCTGTATTAGGAAAGAACACACCATAGGATGTAAATGTCTAGGTTTTAAGTTTTTGTTTATTATATAAGCAAAAAAGCAACCACTGGTTCTGAAGTTCATAGGTGGCAGCACTTAAGGTGCTGGACTATTGATCAGATTATCACTGGTTCAAGCCTTACCGCTGCCAGGTTGCCACTGTTATGACCCTGAGCAAGGCTCAGCTGCTTGTGGTAAAAGCAAATGTCTACTAAATGCTATACATGTAAATATTTGCACATTTTAAAGCAGTGATTAAGATACTGAACTAACAGGTCTGTGAATTCATGATGTCAGTCACTCAGTAAACATCCTCACATCATCACTGACCCACCTCCATTTTTGACTATGGGCTTTTTTTTCTTCATGAGCTTTTTTCATGAGACAAACTGCTCCTGCTAATCCTTATGGCCGAACAGTTCCAGTTTTGATTTACCACTTCACAGAGCTGTGTCCCAGAGTTCTACAAGCCTATTCAAATTCCTTCTGGTGCATTTCCAAGCCCGGAGTGGCTAAGCGGGAGATTCGGGAGGATTCCCGATGGGCCGGCTCATGTCAATCTCGAGTTTGGGCCGGTTGGGAAAAGTAATTTTGACACTTATCTGTCTCTTATCTAATCTTCTTCTTGCATTAATTCTCCATTCATCTGACAGCGCAGCCCCTACATCGCAGTAGATTAGATGGGTTCTACCATCTGAGGGAATTCTCCCCTCCCAAATGTTTAAGTTGGTTTGGCCCATGAGGCGTCTTTTCTGGAGCGCCTGGCAAACCATCAGTCCATGGTGATGGAGGGCAGGAAGAGGCCAGGTGGAGCCGAAAAGGCCAGGTTAAAAAAAGCTGCCAAATGTGCCAAATGAACAGACCTGTTTTCCAGAGGACAGACCCCAGTTGCAGCCGGTAAAGAGAGATATGGAAATAATGTTGTATTGTCACTGTAAGGCTATTGCGCAACATTTGCAATGTCAACTTAGCGTAGTTTATTTTGTAGAACCCAATACACACCATTAATCACAAATATCCAGTTTCAAGCTGAAAATAATAAACATAATTTGAAGTGTAATATATTAAATAGCCTACCTCATTAATGGAATGTTTTTGTTCCGACGCTACTGTACTGATGATCCCGAGGAGGCCATGACTACTGAAGGGATAGGTAGATGATAGTCTAATAGAGTTATTTAAACTAACATAGTTATCTGTAATGTAAAATATAACGTAGAGAATATACATAATATACAGTGCCTTGCAAAAGTATTCAGCCCCCTTGAACTTTTCAACCTTTTGCCACATTTCAGGCTTTAAACATAAAGATATGAAATTGTAATTTTTTGTGAAGAATCAATAACAAGTGCGACACAATTGTGAAGTGGAACGAAATTTATTGGATATTTTAAACTTTTTTTAGAAATAAAAACCTGAAAAGTGGGGCGTGCAATATTATTCAGCCCCTTTACTTTCAGTGCAGCAAACTCACTCCAGAAGTTCAGTGGGGATCTCTGAATGATCCAATGTTGACCTAAATGACTGATGGTGATAAATAGAATCCACCTGTGTGTAATCAAGTCTCCGTATAAATGCACCTGCTCTGTGATAGTCTCAGAGTTCTGTTTAAAGCGCAGAGAGCATCATGAAGACCAAGAAACACACCAGGCAGGTCCGAGATACTGTTGTGGAGAAGTTTAAAGCCGGATTTGGATACAAAAAGATTTCCCAAGCTTTAAACATCTCAAGGAGCACTGTGCAAGCGATCATATTGAAATGAAGGGAGTATCAGACCACTGCAAATCTACCAAGACCCGGCCGTCCCTCTAAACTTTCAGCTCAAACAAGGAGAAGACTGATCAGAGATGCAGCCAAGAGGCCCATGATCACTCTGAATGAACTGCAGAGATCTACAGCTGAGGTGGGAGAATCTGTCCATAGGACAACAATCAGTCGTACACTGCACAAATCTGGCCTTTATGGAAGAGTGGCAAGAAGAAAGCCATTTCTCAAAGATATCTATAAAAAGTCACCTGGGAGACACACCAAGCATGTGGAAGAAGGTGCTCTGGTCAGATGAAACCAAAATCGAACTTTTTGGCCACAACGCAAAACGTTATGTTTGGCGTAAAAGCAACACAGCTCATCACCCTGAACACACCATCCCCACTGTCAAACATGGTGGTGGCAGCATCATGGTTTGGGCCTGCTTTTCTTCAGCAGGGACAGGGAAGATGGTTAAAATTGATGGGAAGATGGATGGAGCCAAATACAGGACCATTCTGGAAGAAAACCTGTTGCAGTCTGCAAAAGACCTGAGACTGGGACGGAGATTTATCTTCCAACAAGACAATGATCCAAAACATAAAGCAAAATCTACAATGGAATGGTTCACAAATAAACGTATCCAGGTGTTAGAATGGCCAAGTCAAAGTCCAGACCTGAATCCCATCGAGAATCTGTGGAAAGAGCTGAAAACTGCTGTTCACAAACGCTCTCCATCCAACCTCACTGAGCTCGAGCTGTTTTGCAAGGAAGAATGGGCAAAAATTTCAGTCTCTCGATGTGCAAAACTGATAGAGACATACCCCAAGCGACTTGCAGCTGTAATCGCAGCAAAAGGTGGCGCTACAAAGTATTAACGCAAGGGGGCTGAATAATATTGCACGCCCCACTTTTCAGTTTTTTATTTCTAAAAAAAGTTTAAAATATCCAATAAATTTCGTTCCACTTCACGATTGTGTCCCACTTGTTGTTGATTCTTCACAAAAAATTACAATTTCATATCTTTATGTTTAAAGCCTGAAATGTGGCAAAAGGTTGAAAAGTTCAAGGGGGCTGAATACTTTTGCAAGGCACTGTATGTTAAATTGTTCAGACATTCAGAAAGATGTCAGCACCATAGCCTAATTTATTTTAACAAATGGAGACAAATAGCCTAAATCACTATCAATTTTAAATTGTTAAAAAAAAAAAAAAAAAAAAAAAAAAAAATTCAAGCATGTTATTTTATTCAGCAAAATAGGCTAACCCTTAATGAAATGTTTTTTATAGCCTCAGAGCAGCAGATAAGCCATGTCTTATGTTTTTTATGTCACATTTTTTTTACCTTTTAAATCTTTATCTGATTTAAATTTGAATTAAACATGTTTAAGTGAAGTGTTTTCTGTTATATACCCAATAAAAAGGCATTGTAAGAGCTAGCTGCTGTTTCATTTATTCAAATTCTCCCTCCATGGAAAAATTGGGCCAGGTTTGGGCATGAAACTCCCGGGCTGAAAAAGAGGCCCACTCCGGCCCTGTGCATTTCCAACATGCACTTCCTGTTCTTAGTGGCACAAGTCATTGAGTCTCGCCCTGAGTTCCCTGGTTGTTAATTGATCTTCTTATGGTTGCCACTGACACATTCGTCAGAGTCTTCATCAGGGCATCCTGTTGGTCTTTTGTCCAACACAGGGTTTTTTTGCTATAATGATCAGATATTTTGGGTTTTCTGCCACATCCAGGCAGGTTTGCTGCTGGGTGGTGTGTATATAACACCAGTTAACCAAATTCACCTGAAATTTAGGTTTAATGTCACTAGTCAAATCCAGGCATGATTACCACCAGACTTGTTCAATTTAAACATCACTAAAATAGAAGCTGTGTGGTCTCAAAAAGCTGTGCACAGTGGCACATTGTTAAAGTCTCTTAAAGTCACTGAACTCTACCAGCAATTGCTAAGGCTCTGGGACTTCAGTGAACCACAATGAGAGCTATTATTCATATATTAACTTGGAACATTTTTTGGAACACTTTTTTTTCCAAAAATAATTTAATACTTCTTTAATCATTCTCAAAATAATAACTAAACTAATGCTGTCAAAAAGAGCTTACATTTACCAGCTGCATCTTTATTAATTGTGGTTAGCATGTTTAGTTAGTCCTAGGATTTAACTGTTTGCAACTGACTGTGCTTAAAATATGTATATCTAAATCAGTGGTGGGCAAACTTTTTGGCTCAAGGGCCACACTGTGCTTGAAAACTTGACAGACGGGCCGGGCCAGTAACAGATGAGGGGAGGGAACTAATATAAATAACATGTTACCTAATAAGGACAGATTACCTACCTACCTTATTCAATGCAAACGTGAAGAATGGATTTATATGTGTAGAGAAGTTAGACTGCTGTAGCGAAGACTGCATTTGTATCGCCTTTTTCCTGCAATACCCTGCGTTTCAGTTTATTCCACTAGATGGCGCACTTCAAACAATACCGTTTGAAGTGCGCCATCTAGTGGAATAAACTGAAACGCAGGGTATTGCAGGAAAAAGGCGATACAAATGCGGTCTTTAGGACAATTTTGTAAATACTCGACATTTTGGATCAAACAGCCGTAGTTTGTTTACCACTGGTCTAATGCTGAACTGGTTCCGCTCACAGTGTTTATATCTTTCTGTTCTATGTTACTGCTACGTTTGAATTGTTGCACCGGTTTTGTATAAATAAAATATAAATCTTGTTACTATGAAAGTCAGTGATGTGTTTTATATTGTAATGGGATGCTATATGATTGTCAGATAATCGTCAGCTAGTAATGATCAGTTAAGGAAATTGGCATCCCTAGCTTATCCAAACGACAGCATCCAAAGGACCTCAACAGCAACAGGCCGGTGTCACTGACTTGACTTCACATCTGATGAAGACGCTGAAGAGGCTGGTCCTTACCCATCTCCGCCCTCTGGTGAGCCCATCCATGGACCCTCTTCAGTTTGCCCATCAGCCTGGCGTCGGAGTGAATGATGCCATCATCTATCTGCTACACAGGGCTCTTTCTCACCTGGAGAAGCCTGGGAGCACTGTGAGAATCACCTTCTTCGATTTCTCCAGTGCTTTTAACATCATACAGGCAGGGCTCCTGAAGGACAAACTGGAACATGTTGGAGTGGACCTGTCAAACTGGATACTGGACTACCTCACCAACCGACCACAGTATGTGAGGGCACGGGTCTGTGTGTCTGATATGGTGGTCAGCAGCACAGGGGCCCCTCAGGGAACGGTCTTGGCACCGTTCCTCTTCAGAAGTTTTTTGATGACTCAGCAATTGTCGGACTCATAACTAATGACGAGGACATCTTATGCATCTTATGCATTCCATTCCATGCAAGATTACCTTTGCACCTTTTGCAGTTAATGAACCTCTCTTGTATAGGGTTTGTATTTCAAATGTTCTCACACTTTGGAATTTTTGATTGTACGCTTTTCTTAGTTGTACACAGTGCACAGAAGCCCATTGTGAATTTCTGGATTCGGTTAATGCTAGTTTAAACAAGACGACTCATCAGCGGTTTCACATTTAGCCTTCTTAGCCTCCTTGGTCATTAAGGAAGCACTTTTGTAAGTTGCTCTAGATAAGTGTCTGTAAAATTTGAATGTAAATGTAGTGTGGAGCAAACAATTAACAGATTAATCGCTACTAAAATTTTTGTTTATTTTTTTATTGATTTTGTCGAATCATTGTTGCAGCCCTAGACATTTGTGCAGAATTTACCACTTAAACCAAGCACAGATTCAAGCAGCAAAGGGTTAAGGGTTCAGAATGGTTCTTTGATAGCCTGGGATTTTTCAGTCTCTTGAGTTTCATCTGGCTCTTCACTGGCTTCATTATATACCACACTGCAGAACACTAGGGCTCATACACAAAAAATCTATGCAACGCCTGAATCCCTGAATCTCACTAAGATGTTTCTTGTCATTTACCATTTGCATTTGCAGTAAACAAAAGGACCGCACAATGATGGCAGCCAATTCACCCTATCTGCCCTTGAGGGAATTTTGCCCCCTGTACTACCTGCTGAACTCCATCCCTGCCAAAGTTCAGAAGGGCTTCCGCTCCGTCCTCGTCTATCTCACCGCGCTGGACAGCAGCAGCGACTACATTGCTGTGGGTAGCAGCATCGGCATGCTATACCTGTACTGTAGGAGAGTAAGCCAGATGAACAAGTACAACCTGGAGGTATGATCACACCTTCATTTATTCAAGTGGTTATGAACAATGTTGTGAGAAATATTTTTGCATGTTTGTTACACTACATAGATTTAGGCTTGCTTTTAAAATGTAATATGAGATGATGAGCATATAAAAAAACACAAACCATGGTTTTCCATCAGGCCTTTCATTTATTAAAGTGAATTGGTTATGTAAATGTTAATTACCACCTTTAACTTAACTACTGATTGTTCCACCAGACATTTTAGCCCTTTTCACATTAATACATGGTGTTCTAATTTAGCAGAGCTGGCACTTACCTAGCCTTGGTGTCAAGTCTAATTAAAAACAATAATTAAATTTGGTTTGTTAATGTAACAAGTAACATTGAGCAGGTGTGGCATAACGGTAAAAGCCACGCTGCTGGTAACAGCAGTACTCGAGTTCTGGGGTTCAAATCCCAGGCTCACAAATACAGAAGGTGCATGGTGTAACGTGGGGGGGCACATCAGTGCACCTTTAACCATCTTAAGCCTGGATTAATAGGAGGGTTGCGTCAGGAAGGGTGCCCGGCGTAAAAACTATTCCAAGTCAAATACGCAGACAAATGATCCAAAATGGTGACCCCTACTTTGAGCAGCCGAAAGGAATCATCATTTATTGAAGTAATTAAGAGGAGATCACTTTTTCATTCAGGGTCAACTGATAGATTTTGTGTTGCAGGTTATATTCAATTTTGTTTAAAGGTCTGAAACAATGGGTGCTCTGGTTATATGTTGGTTAAACATGCTAACCCACCACTGCTGAGATCTCAAGCTCTCGAGTATGAATAAAATCTCTGCTATCAGCCAGCCAGGTACCTACATTATTAACATGATGTTTGGGATTGGGCACGCCAAAGACGTTCCTCATTGTTGCTGCAATTGCAGCCTTTGCTGGCTGGACTATGGTGCCGGAATAGAGACTGAATAATGGAGATCAGGCCATGACTTTCAGTATGCAATACCAATTCCTTTGTGAACCGGCACCATTCAGGTAATAAGAAGCGGTTGACTACTACACACGTTGGAGGGGGAAGTGTTATGTCTGGCCCTTCTCGGCCTGCGTAGGGGTCTGGAGCATTAGAGGAGATACAACTAGAAAACTGGATATGACTAGATTGTTAGAAAAAGGCATAAATAGAAAAATAAAAATGATAGAGTAATAAAAGTATTTTTGTGTTTGACCTTAACAGGGGAAAAGCGAGGCCATCACTGTAGTGAAATTGCTGAGTTGTTTCGATGACCTGGTGGCGGTGGGTACAGCGTCAGGTCGGGTTGCTCTCTTTCAGCTGGTGTCACAACTGCCAGGACGGAATAAACAGGTATAAATCAGATAAATTTCTAAGTAGTTTGATTAACAGCAAATACAATATTATTATTCTGAATATGATGCCAAAGATGAACTAATCTGTGATTTTGAGGCTGATACTGAGTACCAGTTGAACACTTGCACAAAATGTAACAGTTATAATTGGTTTAGAAGAACCAAACTCTTGTAACAGTACTTCTTTTTAAACAATATGGCTGAACGTTTGTGCACACACTAAATTCTTATGTGCAAGTAGTTGCAACTCCATATTTTAGTTCTTGGTTTTAGAATAGAATGTCCATCAACCTCAAGGATAGGTGTCCACATACTTCTGGCCATTCAGTGTATTCATTTGTGATTAAAGACTTTTAAATAGCTAAATCTATATTGTTGTGTGTATACATATGAGCAATGCAATTATTTATGTATTTATTTAGCATTGTATTGAAAGGCACATGTGGGGAAACAATGGGGAGTTCAAATCCAGGCTCTGCTATGCTGCCACTGTTGTACCCTTGAGCAAGGCCCTTAAACCTGTCTGCTCCAGGGCCGCCGTACAATGGCCGACCCTGTGCTTTGACCCCAACCTCCAAACAAGCTGGGATATGTAGACAAAAGAATTTCATTGTACTGTACACATGTGTATATATACAGTATATATGACAAGTAAAGGCATTTTAGGCTCTCTGTAACAACCTGTTTATAGTAATGCTCTTTTGCATAGTCTGACTGAAGTATTCTGATCTGACCTTCTTAATGGTGTCTGCCTATGATTTTATTACATCACGTAAAAAGTCGGTCAGATTTACAGATTTCCATTTAGACTGGGTTTTGTCTTGCATGTGTGCCACTGTAAATACGATCTTGACTTTCCGTGGTCAGATAGAATTTTTATATTGAATTAGGTTGAGTCTTTCTTCTCTAATGTGAATTTTGCTTGCAGCTCAGACGTTTTGACGTTGTTGGCCTTCATAAGAGCACAGTGACGGCGTTAGCATGGAGCGCAAATGGCATGAAACTCTTCTCTGGTGATGATAAAGGCAGAGTGGTCTACTCAGCTGTGGACTTGGATCAGGTGAGATTTTTGAGCAGTTGTTTAGGATTTGTTTACACTAAATGTGGCAGTGACTTTTCTTTACTATCAGTGTAATCTGCTGTAGATTAATGGCTTGAATCATAAGAAAACATTATGTGAGACTTGTTGAAGGAGTTAAAGGTGTTGCTACCTGAATACCTATAGTACCTGAAGTGGTAAAACAGTTCAGCATTGTGCACAGATTGAAATCTCTTAACTATAATGCACAAATCCAACACACACACCTGACAACCCAGTTGCTATTACCTGATCTATTACCTCCTTCAGTTAAAGTGTTACAATTGCCGCCAGTCCTGTATAAATTCAGTATCCTTTTGCAATCTCTCTATTGCTCTGCTTAAATTCACACCTTTAACCTGTATAAGCACAATCAGTATAAAATTTATATTAAATTACGTTACTGTAAACAGGTTGTAAATCATTGTTTTTTAGGGGGTGTGTAACCCGGTGCTGCTGTTGGAGGAGCCATCAGCTATAGTTCAGCTGGAGTACAGTCAGAAAGTGCTTCTGGTTTCTACTACTCAGCGCTCTCTTCTGTTTAACACACAAGAGCAATCCTTACAGCAGCTGGGGACCAAACCTAGAAAAACGTAAGTTTGGGATAAAACACAAATTAATTCCTTGATTTGCCACTGATTGCATTGTATGTAAATGCGAGAAATCATAAATATTTGCAAAAGTGTTGGGTTGTTTGAGATGGTCTGTCACCCTGGGTGCACAGAGGTAATATGATGGGTGCAACCTTAGAAATAACTGGGGATTTGGCTGTGTTGTTCTTAATATATCAATAGACACATGTAAATTGTGCTTGTCTACTACTGCTGGAATCCAGGGTTTGAATCCCCAGCGGTTCTATCAGTTGGTCAGGCATATACATACAGACCTGATTGGCTATGTTATGCGTGTTCATGATAGATAATTTGCTGTCCTGACAACTACAGTAGTTATGAGCCTTAAAGTGCACAATGCTTTTTTCCAGAGACCTGGCACCGTTTTTTTTACTCTGAATGCCCTTTCCTGATGCAACCCTCCAATTTTTGTCTGGGCTTAGGAACAGCACTAAGAACGCATTGACAAGTGCACATCCCAATGGCTTGGCTTTTTTGACCAACCCATCATGTCTGTGCAGACACCTGACCAGCCGATGGCACCATTGAGATTTAAACCCTGCTTTCCCAAAGCTCAGCATTTGTGTATATTAATGCTGCGCTTCCCAAACCCATTACCCATACTAATCCACCAACGTCCACACAAAAAGATTCTGACTTGCTTTCAGCAACAAGAAGAATATTCCACTTCTCTTCATCCCACATTCATCTACTACTGGTTACTTTTTCTAAAAGCCTTTACCAGCATCTGTCTATTCTAATCTAATCTATATCTCATCTATCTTGATTTTAAACACTGCCATTTATCTGCTCTCTCGTTTCCCATTAGCAACGGCAAGTTCGGCGCCTGCTTTCAGCCAGCACTGTGCAAGCAGAGTGACCTGTTGGTCTATGCATCACGGCCTGCCCTTCGTCTCTGGAGAACAGACGTGCGAGGGCATGTGCAGGAGACGCATGTCCTCAAGCCACTCTTCAACCAGGATGTGCCTCAGTTTGAGCTCTTTCCCCGCTCAAGTCCCAACGGAGCCTACCGGCCCACAGACAGACAGCTGGGCCTGGTGAACTGCTTTCTCAAGGAGGGCTGGGTGCTCAGCTGGAACGAGTACAGCGTCTACATAGTGGACTCAACCAATCAGGTTTGTTTGGTTGGTTGGTTGTACCAATCAGGTACAGGGGTTTGTTTGGTTGGTTGGTTGTACCAATCAGGTACAGGGGTTTGTTTGTATCGTTGGTTGTACCAATCAGGTACAGGGGTTTGTTTGTTTGTTTGGTTGTACCAATCAGGTACAGCGGTTTGTTTGTATCGTTGGTTGTACCAATCAGGTACAGGGGTTTGTTTGTTTGGTTGGTTGTACCAATCAGGTACAGGGGTTTGTTTGGTTGGTTGGTTGTACCAATCAGGTACAGGGGTTTGTTTGTATCGTTGGTTGTACCAATCAGGTACAGGGGTTTGTTTGTTTGTTTGGTTGTACCAATCAGGTACAGCGGTTTGTTTGTATCGTTGGTTGTACCAATCAGGTACAGGGGTTTGTTTGGTTGGTTGGTTGTACCAATCAGGTACAGGGGTTTGTTTGGTTGGTTGGTTGTACCAATCAGGTACAGGGGTTTGTTTGTATCGTTGGTTGTACCAATCAGGTACAGGGGTTTGTTTGTTTGGTTGGTTGTACCAATCAGGTACAGGGGTTTGTTTGGTTGGTTGGTTGTACCAATCAGGTACAGGGGTTTGTTTGTATCATTGGTTGTACCAATCAGGTACAGGGGTTTGTTTGTTTGTTTGGTTGTACCAATCAGGTACAGGGGTTTGTTTGTATCATTGGTTGTACCAATCAGGTACATGGGTTTGTTTGTTTGTACCAATCAGGTACAGGGGTTTGTTTGTTTGGTTGGTTGTACCAATCAGGTACAGGGGTTTGTTTGTTTGGTTGGTTGTTCCAATCAGGTACAGGGGTTTGTTTGTTTGGTTGGTTGTACCAATCAGGTACAGGGGTTTGTTTGGTTGGTTGGTTTTTCCAGTCAGGTACAGGGGTTTGTTTGTTTGTTTGGTTTTTCCAATCAGGTACAGGGGTTTGTTTGTTTGTTTGGTTGTACCAATCAGGTACAGGGGTTTGTTTGTTTGTTTGGTTGTACCAATCAGGTACAGGGGTTTGTTTGTTTGGTTGGTTGTTCCAATCAGGTACAGGGGTTTGTTTGTTTGGTTGGTTGTACCAATCAGGTACAGGGGTTTGTTTGTTTGGTTGGTTTTTCCAATCAGGTACAGGGGTTTGTTTGTTTGTTTGGTTGTACCAATCAGGTACAGGGGTTTGTTTGTTTGGTTGGTTTTTCCAATCAGGTACAGGGGTTTGTTTGTTTGTTTGGTTGTACCAATCAGGTACAGGGGTTTGTTTGTTTGTTTGGTTGTACCAATCAGGTACAGGGGTTTGTTTGTTTGTTTGGTTGTACCAATCAGGTACAGGGGTTTGTTTGTTTGTTTGGTTGTACCAATCAGGTACAGGGGTTTGTTTGTTTGGTTGGTTGTACCAATCAGGTACAGGGGTTTGTTTGTTTGGTTGGTTGTTCCAATCAGGTACAGGGGTTTGTTTGGTTGTACCAATCAGGTACAGCGTTTTCTTTGGTTGTACCAATCAGGTACAGCGGTTTGTTTGTTTGGTTGGTTGTACCAATCAGGTACAGGGGTTTGGTTGGTTGTACCAATCAGGTACAGGGGTTTGTTTGTTTGGTTGGTTGTACCAATCAGGTACAGGGGTTTGTTTGTTTGGTTGGTTGTACCAATCAGGTACAGGGGTTTGTTTGTTTGGTTGGTTGTACCAATCAGGTACAGGGGTTTGTTTGTTTGGTTGGTTGTTCCAATCAGGTACAGGGGTTTGTTTGGTTGTACCAATCAGGTACAGCGTTTTCTTTGGTTGTACCAATCAGGTACAGCGGTTTGTTTGTTTGGTTGGTTGTACCAATCAGGTACAGGGGTTTGGTTGGTTGTACCAATCAGGTACAGGGGTTTGTTTGTTTGGTTGGTTGTACCAATCAGGTACAGGGGTTTGTTTGTTTGGTTGGTTGTTCCAATCAGGTACAGGGGTTTGTTTGTTTGGTTGGTTGTACCAATCAGGTACAGGGGTTTGTTTGTTTGGTTGGTTGTACCAATCAGGTACAGGGGTTTGTTTGTTTGGTTGGTTGTTCCAATCAGGTACAGGGGTTTGTTTGGTTGTACCAATCAGGTACAGGGGTTTGTTTGGTTGTACCAATCAGGTACAGCGGTTTGTTTGTTTGGTTGGTTGTACCAATCAGGTACAGGGGTTTGTTTGTTTGGTTGGTTGTACCAATCAGGTACAGGGGTTTGTTTGGTTGGTTGGTTGTTCCAATCAGGTACAGGGGTTTGTTTGTTTGGTTGGTTGTACCAATCAGGTACAGGGGTTTGTTTGGTTGGTTGGTTGTTCCAATCAGGTACAGGGGTTTGTTTGTTTGGTTGGTTGTACCAATCAGGGGGGTATTCCAGAAAGCGGGTTAAGTGATTAAACCGGGTAAGTTAACTCAGAATTAAGGAAAACTCGGGGTTTTCCGTTCCAGAAACCGAGATTAAAGAGAGCTTGTGTCAGTTACTATAGCAACTTACGCTCTGAAGCTAACCTGCTCGCTGGCAGGTTAACTTAAACCTAACCCGGGGTTACACACACTTTTCTCATGTAAGCCTGGTGTGTTCTTTCCTCCAGGATCCAGTGGATCCCGACGCGCTAATTATTCGAAGAGATCTTAATCGGAAACGAGTCATTAAACTCAGATTAGTCATTTCCCGATTAATTTCTCTGCGAACCTTTCCGTTTTTATCAGTCAGTCAATTCGGGGAGAGTGGGGACGGTTGCAACAAGGGGCAGTTGCAACATTATTAATCACAATATTAATAAAAAGGCTTGTTATAGCATTAATTATAACATTATGAATGGAATGTTATGGATTAATATAGAATACCTTTAACACACACACACAGTTTAGTAAGCTAAAATAATTTGTGGTTCAAATTAATTGTAGTAATTAACCCCAAACATGATTGTTACTTAAAACAGGGCCTATATATGTATATATACAATGACTGGAAACCCTATCTGTACACAAGAAAGTCTTTGCAAAATTATGTCAAAGAATTATTTTACTACATATCGATGAATGTTGCAACTGCCCTGTTATGGGTCTATTCAAGTATTATTTTTTACACATTTGCAATATTACACTTTGTGAATCAGCCCTCACTTCTTTGCAGACTTTATGCATTGCTCTCCGTTTTTTGTATGTTGGTCCATCCAAAAAGTATGCCTAGCATTGAAACTCTTGTTTGTCTGTAATAAACATCAAAGATGAATGCCACAGAATAACAGGTTTGTCTTTAATAATAAAGATAAAAACTGAAAAGTAATAAAAAAAATTGCTCTGCACCATCTTAAGGATTCCCAAGGGTTAGTGGCTGCATGGATGGAGCTCACATTCCCATTAAAGCACCAGCAGAAAATGAAAAGGATTAGGTGAACAACAGACAGAATATCCCTCCACGTACAGGTAGTGACCATTATCTTAAAAAATAAACAAATGTTTTAAATAAAACAGTGTAACATTTAATACACATTCTGCAACTTACTGTTCTCCATCAAGATCTTATGTGATGCTACCCACATTACAAATATTGAAGCCAAATGGTCAGGCTCTGTGCATGATCACTGAAAATAAAACAGTGCAACGAGTTAATTTCCTTGTCCTTATTCTTTAGTAAGAACATTTATATTTATACATCCTTCGCACTGACACCCATCTTAAATTCAAGCAACTAAATGTGTTCAACATATCCTGTACCTCTATAGGCCTCCCAGTATCATCCCACCTTGAGGCAGAGGAGATGGTTTCTCCATCATCCTTCAACAGTGTTTTTTTTTTTTATTAAAGAACATTATTTATACTCATCAGGATCTAGGGACATTTAGATCACTAACAATTGCAGGAGGCTCAAAACCACTCCACCAATCACTGGAGAGATGGCAATGAAAAGTTTTCAGACTGTACCAATGCAGTTCTTAATATTCCACAGTTTATGCACTACAAACTAATGATTTACATGTAATGAACATGCCATGAACATAGACAGTTTTTGTATTTTATTTTTATCTGCTGCTATGTGCATCTGATTCCACTTGGATTACACCTAGATTGAGTAAATGAAAGGGAAAAAACATGTAAAATCATGACAAACTGACATATTAAACATTTTGCTTCTGCTAAATGTTGAATTATGTTTCAACAAGTTTTTTTTATTGAATTTAAACTCACGCATTAACTCACATTTAACTAACTTTTTTTTTGCCATTTGCGACATCTTTTGTTACGGACGATGCTGTATTACTTTTACATTTAAAACATTTTCATGATCTGCACATGCAAACATTAAAATAAACAGTTCTATTGGTGTAAAATATTACGGACTACTTTTTCTTTCATTCACATCCATGATGAATCCACTTATCGACACTCCATTGAGAATGCCTGTTTAGAGTTTACCGTGAACGCGCTTCTGCTGGGTTCAATCTACTCAGAGTTGAGTAATCTAACCCTGAACCGCTTTTCTGGAACAGAAAACTCCGGTTATGATACGGTGAGATAAGTCAACTCGGAGTTCAGGGTTAAGCTTGAAGTTTGTTAAACCCGCTTTCTGGAATACCCCCCAGGTACAGGGGTTTGTTTGGTTGGTTGGTTGTACCAATCAGGTACAGGGGTTTGTTTGTTTGGTTGATTGTTCCTATCAGGTACAGGGGTTTGTTTGTTTGGTTGGTTGTACCAATCAGGTACAGGGGTTTGTTTGTTTGCTTTGTTGTTCCAATCAGGTACAGGGGTTTGTTTGTTTGTTTGTTTGTACCAATCAGGTACATGGGTTTGTTTGTTTGTTTGGTTGTACCAATCAGGTACATGGGTTTGTTTGTTTGGTTGGTTGTACCAATCAGGTACAGGGGTTTGTTTGGTTGGTTGGTTGTTCCAATCAGGTACAGGGGTTTGTTTGGTTGGTTGGTTGGTTGTTCCAATCAGGTACAGGGGTTTGATAACGGCGGTTGCATGTTTTGCTAAGATTTTCATTGTTTGGAGTGTCCAGAGTATCTGAGCAACAAGATTTGGTCATCAATAGCTCTAACCCAGCACCTATTGCATTGCTTGTACTTACATGGACACATTTTTTGGCAGCATGGCCTAGTCAGCCAATCATGTGAAAGCAGAGCAATGTCTAAATTCGTACCGCTTCAGTTAATATTCCTGTCAACATTAGCGTGGCAAAAATGTTTCGTTTATTGTGCACTATGTTCTCAATGTTATTCTTGTCACACATTAGAGTGGGCTTGTTAATAAAAGTGTATTCTTTAATCTTACCCTGGTTAATTCAAGGTCATCATCGGCGGGATGGAATGCTGTGGAGACATAGTGTCCGTGTCCTGCACAGAAAATGAGATCTTCATTTTAAAAGGGGACCGAGATATTATACGCATCTCCAACTGTCCTGAAGGATTAGTCACCAACAGTAAGATACTTTCATTGTTGTCATCATACTTTATTATTTTTGCACAGTTTATTGCAGACTTATCTGAAACATCACAGTTATTATATGATCAGGGTTAATAGTGACTTCTGTCCTTTGTTTATTTGCTAGATCTGCACTGTCAGTCGACCACACACTTAGTATTGTGTAATATATACATACAAGTATTAATAATTGGTAAATAATTAGAATTAAATATTTTATTCATGATTGTGTACACAGACAAGGCTTAACATTATGACCACTGACAGGTGAAGTGAATAACACTGATTATCTCTTCATCACGGCACCTGTTAGTGAGTGGGGTATATTAGGCAGCAACCGAACATTTTATTCTCAAAGTTGATGTGTTACAAGCAGGAAAAATGGAGCTGCAGCTCTTGTGGGGTGTTGGCTGCAAACTGCATGATTGGACACGCTGTATAGTAATAGCATGGATTAAATCCATTAACTCTATGTTTAAAGTCAACCAGCAATAAACTGGTTAAACCACAGAGAAATACCATGATCAGGTTAGTTGTCATGTTATTTCTTGTTGCCTGGGATTATGTGCAGTGCATACTAGATCATGTCTAGACATACTAAGACATTTGTTAGAATGAGAGGATGCTGTTTACGTGACCATATGAGTAATAACTTCAGAAATCAGTTGATGATTGATGATTCTTATTATGTCAACACTCAGCGACAGGACTGAAAAGTCACCACACGCTTTTCTCCCCTTCCCTCTCTCAGTGTCAGATCTGTCCTTCCGTCTGGCCTCCCCTCTCACCACCCCAACCATCCTGCTCCCTCCGAATGGCGCTGTGGAAATGGCTCAGCCAATCAGGACAATGGCCATCATCGCCGAGCCAGATCAGGAGCCGAAGCCGGATGAATGTGAGGAAGCGGAAGAAGAGGCCAAGGAGGCGCATGAGGAGTTCAGCCAGGCGCTGGAGGCACTAGAGGTGGCTGAGGAGGTTGAGAGCCAGAAGAAGTCCTCAGTGGACATGCGAAGCCGGAGCAGCTCCATCACGTCGTGGGAAAGCACACAGGGCACGTCGGATCTTTCCTCCAGCCGCTACAGCACCATCACGCAGGAGGACTTTCAGCAGGAGCTGGTGGTCAAACCAGTGAAGCTGAAGAGGAGAGGCAAGAGGATAAGGCACGGTGAGTGCAACAAGTTTATCTTAGCTCTGTTAAGCCATGTATACTGTACTTTGAATGGTTCCGCTACTGTACACAGCATTTACTGCCTTAGATCAATGATTTTCAAACTTTTTAATTGTTATATTGTATAAAAACATCCAGTAAGTGGCAGTTCTGCTGACAAAAACACAGATAATTAGAGAGGCTAGAAAAGAAAAGGCAGTAAAAAACTGTTTACAGCCATGCTGAGCAGAAAAGCATCTGAGAATGCACAATACATCTAACTTTAAAGCGGATATGCTACCACAGAAAACAACATTGTGTTCCACTCATGTCAGCCTTGAACTTGTGGCTTAGATGTTGTAGTCTGACAAGTGAAATTTGATTATATTGTCTGCTGTTGTCTTTAAATTTGATGCTCACTTCAATAACAAAATAAAGTAAATTATAGTGTGGTTTTTTGAGTTACCATTGGTTAAAGCAAGCTGTGATGTGCCAAATACCACACTCTATACCTCATTGTGTGCTAAAATATTTCTCCACTCCATTACCGGTGAGGTTACTATTTTGAGCACTCTTTAGTCTCTGTAATTACATGGAACATTAGTGCCCACCCCCTTCAACATTAACAATCCTGAGTGATTGTATGTGAGAGGCAGAACGACAAGCGACCCAACAGTCCAGATCACCACAAATCTCTGTGGTGGCAGGGGTGACCAGGCCTCACAAGTCCAAACCTCAGCACAGCCTGATGACCCAACGCATTGCCTTAATATCGTTCCAACGGGTGGGACAGAGCATAAGATCCACCAGACTACATCACTCCCTAGACCCTGAACCATGTACACAGTATACACATACAATATATACAGTGCAGATGAAAAACAGTACAATAAATACAAAAGACATTTCTAATCTAAATGTAATTGAGGGAGACAAGTACATGGCACTGAGTAAAAGATAGGTAAGATAATTTTGGCCATATAGTGTATATAACCCTAACAGGGCGGCACTGTGGCTAAGTGGGTAGCACTCTCGCCTCACAGCAAGAAGGTCCTGCATTCGATCCCCAGGTGGGGCGGTCCGGGTCCTTTCTGTGTGGACTTTGCATGTTCTCCCTGTGTCCATGTGGGTTTTCTCCAGGTGCTCCGGTTTCCTCCCACAGTCCAAAGACATGCAAGTGAGGTGAATTGAAGATACTAAATTGTCCATGAGTGTGTATTCAATATAAACTTGTGGACTGATGAACCTTGTGTAATGAGTAACTACCGTTCCTGTCATGAATGTAACCAAAGTGTAAAACATGACGTTAAAATTCTAATAAACAAACAAATATCACCCTAACATGAAAGTAAATAGTGTTACAGTCATCTTTAACCAATTTAAATCTGATATTTGACCACCATTAGTCAAGGGTTAACCATTGACTGACAAGCTTATAGTGTTCCGTGGAAATATGAAAAACATCACATCTTTTGTGTTTTACTTTCATGTCTACAAGGTGTCATGCTTTATTTGATGAAAAACAACTAGGATAGATTAGATGGACAAGATGTCCTGTCCAGGGTGTATTCTGCCTTGTGCCCAGTGTTTTTGGGTGGCACCAGATACACTATGATTTTTTAATTTCATTGACCACTTTATCTGGTCAGGATCATGATGGGTCTGTTTACACTAGGAAACACTGCTGTGAAGACCCTTTTTTGTAATATTTGGGTAGTTTTTCCTTACCGCCGTTGCTTATCAGGGTTTATTTGGGTTCTGGAATCTGTAAAGTTACTTAGAGACAATGTCTATTGTTAAAAGTGCTATACAAATAAATTATGATTGGCTGATTGATTGAAAGAAATAATGCATATTAGGGCTGCAACTAACGATTATTTTAGTAGTCGACTAATCTGGCGATTATTTTTTCGATTAGTCCACGATTATTTATGTCATACCCTCCATCTCTGCCTTAACGTAACCACAACTCTGCTTTGTAGTGTCTGCGTTCAGCTCGTTTCTTTGGGTTATTTTGGCTGAAATGCTCCTGAAATACTTTAGAAAGTTTCGGTCTCTCTAGCTTTGCCCCTCTGTCTTCATAAACTCCCCGCTGCGCCATGAAAGCGATGCTGCGCCTCCTGCAGTCACTTTAGTACGTTGCAATAATAACGACGCGTCGACAATAAAATTCCACGTCGACAAATTTTTATAGTCGACGTTATCGATTATGTCGACTAATCGTTGCAGCCCTAATGCATTTTTTTTTTTTTTTTTACAGAGAGCGGGAACTGTGTAAATGATCGCAGCAGCTGGTCAGAGAGCATGTTCAGCCAGGATGGTGCAGCCAGCGACGGCCTCTCCACACCTGCCAGTGCGCCACCCTCGGACCGAACCAGCCTCATGTGCAGCAGCCTGGACTTTCACAGCAACGGCTCGCCTGATCAAGAAGGCTCTGTCTGCATAGACCCCTTCAGCCCCGACACATATTTGATGCAAAACCTTCAAGAACCCTTACAAGTTCCCAACCAGGAGCTTAAAGAGCGGAAGAGCAGCGAGAGCCTCGTTAGCAAAACGGCAGATGACCTGCCGCCGTGCCCTACATCCCTCTGTCTACAAGACATGGACTCCCAGTCTGATGGTGATGTCATTAATGTTGAACAGAGTCAAGCACGTACAGCGGTCACACCAGACGTGGACATGTTGCTAGAGTGCACCTTCTCCTATGTTCATGCTGCTAACGAGGAGGCACCTGAGGCCGAAGCTGGACACGTATGTAATCCAGAGCTTCAACCTAAAGAAGATTTGGAAAAAGATTTTGACATGGATATAATGCAATATTCCATTAGGCCATTGGCTTACACCCCAGAGCCAGAGCCAGAACTATCACCCTCAAGTGATGAGGAGGACATATACGCACATGGTGTGCCATCCGCTGCTAGTGTGGGCGATGAGCTTAATACTCTAGGTGTTCAGAATACATGCTCAAACCAGACAGAGCAGGAGGACACACGGCTTCACAAAGCAGACCAGGTACGAGAGTGACCTGATCACAAACAATAATGCTATAGTTCTTAGATATGTGATTCAGAAATATTCAGACACACTTTGTCACACTCACTCATAATGCCTAAGTGAAAGTATGTTTTTTTTAAACTGTTATTTAAACTAATTAAGATCTTTTATTCATAAAAGCACAAAATACTAATTTGCACAGATTCTAAATCATGCCTCAAAGCACTACAATCATACACATCAGACCATCCTATCATTAAGCAATAGAACACGAAAGGGAGTGTGTTATCGCGAATAACATCACAGCCGTGATGTTATTTGCGATAACACACGACCTCAAGTGTTTTATTGCTTTTATACAACAGTTTTTACAAAATAAAGAAAGAAAATAAATCAAAGAAGCCCTGAATTTCATAATAAATATGCTTTAATATTGACAACACCTTCCGCCAAAAAGTAGTTCCACATCGAATATAAAGTTTAACACTACAAAGCAGACATCCCAAGCTGCAAAAACTCATTTCAGGGAGGTAAGAACAACAAGAAGAAAAAGGCAAGAACCTCCGAAGGGAAAAAAAGAAATAAAAAACCTCTCGCACACACCAAAGGATATGGGTGATAACTGAACTCTTAGGAGCTGCTAACCGGCTATTAAGCTAACTGTTCGCGTTACAAACACATTAATGTTCTCTACATAGTGCACTAGATTGTGTATCAGATCACGGATTTATGTTCCCTACATAGTGTGCTAGATTGTGTATCAGATCGTGGATTTATGTTCCCTACATAGTGCACTAGATTGTGTATCAGATCACGGATTTATGTTCCCTACATAGTGCACTAGATTGTGTATCAGATCGCGGATTTATGTTCCCTACACAGTGCGCTAGATTGTGTATCAGATCGCGGATTTATGTTCCCTACACAGATCGCTAGATTGTGTATCAGATCGCGGATTTATGTTCCCTACACAGTGCGCTAGATTGTGTATCAGATCGCGGATTTATGTTCCCTACACAGTGCGCTAGATTGTGTATCAGATCGCGGATTTATGTTCCCTACACAGTGCGCTAGATTGTGTATCAGATCGCGGATTTATGTTCCCTACACAGTGCGCTAGATTGTGTATCAGAGCGCGGATTTATGTTCCCTACACAGTGCGCTAGATTGTGTATCAGATCACGGATTTATGTTCCCTACACAGTGCGCTAGATTGTGTATCAGAGCGCGGATTTATGTTCCCTACACAGTGCGCTAGATTGTGTATCAGATCGCGGATTTATGTTCCCTACACAGTGCGCTAGATTGTGTATCAGATCGCGGCTTTATGTTCCCTACACAGTGCGCTAGAT
Organism: Trichomycterus rosablanca; assembly: GCF_030014385.1. Lineage (NCBI taxonomy): Eukaryota > Metazoa > Chordata > Actinopteri > Siluriformes > Trichomycteridae > Trichomycterus > Trichomycterus rosablanca. The sequence continues at coordinate 14,809,623 of NC_086000.1, read as the reverse complement.
TGTGTATCAGATCACGGATTTATGTTCCCTACATAGTGCACTAGATTGTGTATCAGATCGCAGATTTATGTTCCCTACACAGTGCGCTAGATTGTGTATCAGATCGTGGATTTATGTTCCCTACACAGTGCGCTAGATTGTGTATCAGATCGCGGATTTATGTTCCCTACACAGTGCGCTAGATTGTGTATCAGATCGCGGATTTATGTTCCCTACACAGTGCGCTAGATTGTGTATCAGATCGCGGATTTATGTTCCCTACACAGTGCGCTAGATTGTGTATCAGATCACGGATTTATGTTCCCTACACAGTGCGCTAGATTGTGTATCAGATCGCGGATTTATGTTCCCTACACAGTGCGCTAGATTGTGTATCAGATCACGGATTTATGTTCCCTACACAGTGCGCTAGATTGTGTATCAGATCGCGGATTTATGTTCCCTACACAGTGCGCTAGATTGTATATCAGATAACGGATTTAAAATGCGATCGGGAAAAAAGTCTGTGTCGCCTGCGTGCGCATTTGTGTGCATGAAGCTTGTCGTTACTGGCAACACGTCAGCGGAGTAATACAGTTGTGGTGTGAAAAGGCCGTGCTGTTATCACAAATATCAGCACGGTTAGAACGCTTCTCAACCAATCAGATTGTAAGGTCGGAACTAACTGTTGTATCATTAGTAACATACAATGGACAATCAGCATTTTAACAGAGCAAGAATATGACATACAACTATGCTGGATACCAGGACACAGTGGAATTACAGGAAATGAAAAAGCAGACCAAGTAGTTAGAGGAAAAACAAGACAAAATACAACGAACATCAAAATCCCATCAACCGACTTAAAAGCATCAATAAATCTCTACATCAAAAGAAAATGGCAAAATGAATAGAATACCCAGCTCACCAATAAACTATATGAAATACACCCAAACGTTAATGCCAAGCCAAGAATTCACCAGGGACGACACATAGACCAGGTAATCGGCCACTCCAGAATAATCCACCAACACCTGATAAAAGGAGAAAACCCCACCAACTTGTGAAACCTGCCAAACACCTATATCAATAAAACACATCTTGATAGAATGCCCAAAATACACTAAAGAAAGAGAACAAGCACACATGCCAGAAACTATCAAAGAGACTCTCACACAAGACAACACAAGAAGACTTTTAACCTACCTTGCAACCATAAAAATAAAAATGAACATATAATATGGACCAAAATATGAAGACACATACATAATACCTATTACTGCCATTAAATGACACCAATGTGTTAAACATGGCATTAAAACTTAAATAAATAAATAATTCATAAAAGCAATTACAGCTGCAAGATTTCCTGGACGTTCTCTACATTTCACGCCAGGATTTGGGCAGTTTATTTCATTTTTCATGGCAGATCCTCTCAATATCTGTGAGACATCATGTATAGGTCCTCTCACATACTGTATGTTTGATGGGATTTAAGTCTAGGCCTTTGCTGGGCCACTCAAGGCCATTCACAGACTTTTATTTTAGACGTTTATTGTTGTCAGTGTTGTGATTTCATGGTTTACCGTTGCCCCAGTCTGAGTTTGATGTGCTCCAGAGGAGTTATTCTTTACAGATGTTTCTGTATTTGGCTGTATTCATTTGTCTCCTAATTCTTAGCAGTCTTCCTTTCCCTGTCATCGTAAAGCATGCCAATAGCATGATGCTAATACCAACATGTACACCGATCAGCCACAACATTAAAACCACCTTTTTGTTTCTACACACACTGTCCATTTTATTGGCTTCACTTACCATATAGAAGCACTTTGTAGTTCTACAGTTATTGACTGTAGTCCATCTGTTTCTCTGCATTCTTTGTTAGCCCCCTTTCATGCTGTTCTTCAATGGTCAGGACTCACCCAGGACCACTACAGAGCAGGTATTATTTAGGTGGTGGATCATTCTCAGCACTGCAGTGACACTGACATGGTGGTGGTGTGTTAGTGTGTGTTGTGCTGGTATGAGTGGATCAGACACAGCAGTGCTGCTGGAGTTTTTAAACACCTCACTGTCACTGCTGGACTGAGAATAGTCCACCAACCAAAAATATCCAGCCAACAGCGCCCCATGGGCAACGTCCTGTGACCACTGGTGAAGGTCTAGAAGATGACCAACTCCAACAGCAGCAATAGATATATAATATAGCGATCGTCTCTGACTTTACATCTACAAGGTGGACCAACTAGGTAGGAGTGTCTAATAGAGTGGACAGTGAGTGGACACAGTGTTTAAAAACTCCAGCAGTGCTGCTGTGTCTGATCCACTCATACACACCACCACCATGTCATCCACCACCTAAATACTGTAATACCTGCTCTGTGGTGGTCCTGGGGGGTTCCTGACCATTGAAGAACAGAGTGAAAGCAGGCTAACGAAAAGTATGTGGAGAAAAAGATGGACTACAGTCAGTAATTGTAGAACTACAAAGTGCTCCTATATGGTAAGTGAAGCTGATAAAATGGACAGTGAGTGTAGAAACAAGGAGGTGGTTTTAATGTTATGGCTGATCAATGTATTACCATAGAGATGGTGTTAGCCAGATAATGAGCAGGGCCTGTTTTTCACCAGGCATAGTGCTTGTTTGGTGTTCTGCACAGTTTTTTTTTTTTTTTTTATCATACCAGAACTATTTCCTCATGTGGCTCAGGTGGGTTGTCATGCTGCAGAGATGGTTGTTTGTCCAACAGACTCCTTCATCTCTGCTCATAACTTTTAGAGCTCTTTTAGAATGACCATTGGTCTCCATCTTGCCTTCCTGACCAAGGCCATTCTTGCCTGGATGCCTGATTTGGCTGGAGGGCCAAGGCTTGTAAGGTTTAAGGTTGTGTCTAGCTTCTTCCATTTCAATATTATTAAGGCCACTGTGGTCCTGAACTCAGTCCATGGCTATTGTTTTATGTCCTTGCCACAATTTGCCACACTGAGATGTACGTATCGGTTCCTGGACTTCATGGCTTGGTTTTTGTCCTGACAAAATTATGGGCCCTTCCAAAGTACTTTAATTGCATGAAAAGTTGGGACATTTTGTATAATGGAATAAAATTTTTTTAATACAAACTGAATACTGAATACTACTGAATTTTTATTTCACTGAGAAAATTACAAAAAAGTTTTCCAAGGTTCCCACTGACCAACTTAATTGTATTTTTTAGATATAAACTAACTAAAACTTGTACTCAGCTGACCACAACACACCTGTGAGTTGGAGTTTCAGGTTGCATTTCTTATCCGATTACTCGATTAATCGCTGGAATAATCGATTACAAAAATAATCGATAGTTGCAGCCCTAGTTGGATCCTTCTTTTAATGATGATACTCTCACCTGTTACCAATTCACCTTATTGTAAAATGTTTCAAAATTATGTAATCACATTTTGGCTTGCTTTGGGGAAAAACATATAAAATTCTCCATGCCACAGGCAAAAAGGACCATCCAGACTGTTATCAGAGAAAGATGCAAAAGCCAACACCTGTCATCAATTAAAAAGCATGTCATCAATTAAAAGTATGGTGGTGCACCAGAACCCATGACATGGGTGACTCGCATATGTGTGAAAGTGTTGTTGCTGGGGCGTATATTAGGGTTTTAGTCCATAATTATTTTAGCAAAACCGTGTCAGGCCTTGTTCTGCACACACTAACAACAGTGTGATCAAATAGACACAGAGTGTGTGTGCTTGACTGGCCTGTCTGCAGTCAAGATCTGTCTTTTGAATTAGGGGCTCATCTGGGATCCTGTTTAGTCACAGACTAGGGCATGAATAAATAAATACAAATGAGATGACATGTGTAAGGGGTACAAAGCAAACATAGTGTTCTCTAATGTAGTGTGCTAGAGCTGGAGGATTAAAGAATGAGACATTGTGCAGGTCTCTGGACCATTTACAGCTACTACTATTTAGCTCTAGCTGTCACTAGTGCCTCAGCTGTGTTATATTTCAATTGGACTTCTGTTTGAACCATTCCTGTTGTGATGATTTTCAGAGATCAGTATGTTTAAACACAGGTTGGTTTTAAATAATACTAAATTGGAGAAGCAGTGCACACTAACAATGCGTTCTCTGTTTTATTTCTTTGCTCTTCACACAGCTGGCTGAGAGCTGGATGGGCTACACTGGGCCGGGTTGTGGCATCCTTAGCCTGGTAGTGACGGAGCGGAATGTCTGGTGCCTGGATTTCAAAGGGATCCTGTACTGCACCAGCCTTGCCAACGGCACCCTGAGCTGGCAGAGGTTTGAGGAGAATGTCCAGCAGGTGGCATTGTCACCTTCAGGTAAGTACAGCAGCCTCTCAATGCCAAAATGAAAAGGAAAAAAAGTAAAGCAACTCACACCAACAGATTAGGCTAAACATGGTAAGTTGTGCTGATTCACTACCGCTTGGATCCAGGGTTCAAATTCCCAGCAGTGCTGTTGGTTGGTTGGGCGTCTACTTACAGACACGGAGGTTAAAGGATGGCTGAGACCCTGGGGTGTGTTTACAGCATTAAGTCCAGTGATTTTGGGAAAAGCCGTACTCAAAGCAGCCCTGACTAGGATTAAACTGTGGTAAAATATTATAATGATGTTTACTTAATGCTCATATTTTAATGAGACGCTATAAGCTCATTGGTTATCAGTTCAAAGGAATTGGCAAAACTTGCATTTCTAATGGGCAGGGTTAAACAGTCTTAATGAGGTACAAGCACCATGCAGGTGGATATGTTGGTATTTTAAATGTTAAAAAAAAAGAATAATTTACTTTCTTTTTTAATGTAGTTTGCTTACATACAAACAAAGGGAAGTTGATACCGAGGTTTTAGACAAGCTTATTTTTCTGGCATTAGTGTACTCTCTTCACATAGCAGGCACAATAAGATATAAACTGATAGCTGTTGAAAAGTTACATGAGATGACCTTGGTGGATAATCGTTTTGATTAAACAGTTAATTCTTTATTGGCCATCAGTTACATTGGATATGTAAGTCTACACACTTTGGTTAAAATGGCAGGTTTTTGTGGTGCATTTCAAATTCTGACCATATAATCATAAAAAAGCAAACTAAAATTGTTTGGAGCAGGGAAATAAAACTACAAAACTAAAATAATGTGGTTGCATAAGTGTGCACACCCTTCTTATAACTGGGATTTACCTGTTACTTACATTTAAACTCATGTCAAATTGTAGTTAGTGACACATGCTATCAATAAAAATGACTGATTAACCTTATATAAAGTTTAGCTGTTCTTAGTCGCCTCTTTCAGTAAAAGCTGCAGTCCATAAAGAGCTTACAAAGCATCGAAGTGATTTTATTGTTGGGGTATCAGTCAGAAGGAGAGTAGAAAAAAATTCAAGGCAGTACATGTATCATGGAACACAGTAAAGGCATTCATCAACAAGTGAATAAAACATGGCACAACAGTGACACTGCCTAGAAATCTGGTCCGGGAGGCGGCCAGAAGGCCTACAGTAACAACCCAGTTACATTTTAAAAAATCCTACATCATGTCAGCCAGAAGCATGTGGAAAAATGTGTTATAGTCTGATCAGACCAAGGTTGAACTTTATGCCCATAATTCCAAAAGGTATACACACAGTGAAGCATGGTGCTGGCTCAGGTTTTTCCTGAGCTGGAACTGGGTGGAGGAATTATAAACAGTTCCAAATATCAGCTTATTTTGGCACAAAACCTTCAGGCCTCCACTAAAAAGCTGACAATGAAGAGCAAGTTCACCTTTCAGCACAACTTTGACCCAAAGTATACACCGAATAGGCATAACATTATGACCACTGACAGGTGAAGTGAATAACACTGATTATCTCTTCATCACGGCACCTGTTAGTGGGTGGGATATATTAGGCAGCAAGTGAACATTTTATCCTCATAGTTGATGTGTTAGAAGCAGGAAAAATGGGCGAGCGTAAGGGTTTGAGCGAGTTTGACAAGGGCTAAATTGTGATGGCTAGATGACTGGGTCAGAGCATCTCCAAAACTGCAGCTCTTGTGGGGTGTTCCCGGTCTGCAGTGGTCAGTATCTATCAAAAGTAGTCCAAGGAAGGAACAGTGGTAAATCGGCGACATGGGCAGCCAAGGCTCATTGATGCGTGCAGGAAGCAAAGGCTGGCCCGTGTGGTCCGATCCAACAGACGAGCTACTGTAGCTTAAATTGCTGAAGAAGTTAATGCTGGTTCTGATAGAAAGGTGTCAGAATACACAGAGCATCACAGATGCAGGGCTGTTTTGGACCAACACAATATTAGTAAGGTGGTCATAATGTTATCCCTGACTGGTGTATCTCTACATTAACAGAGGATAGATTCAACAGAAAAAAAGATTTCGGAATGGCCCAGCCCAGGTCTAGACGTGACTCCAAATGAAAGAGGCTATGCACAGGAGATGCCCTTGCAATTGTACATATTTGAATTGCCTTTGCAAGGAAAAGTGGACAAAGATTGCTAAGATATGCCATACTAATAGACTCATAAATATACATAGAACAGTGGTAGCCTAATGAGTAGAACTTTGGGCTATCAATTGTAATCTTGTCGGTTTGAATCGTACAATGGCCCAGCTTCCAAACAATCTTCCAAAATCATTTTACATTACAGAAACCTGGCATTTTAACAGGAGTGTTTGGATTTTTTATATTTGTATGTAATTATATAGAAAGTACATACTGGTTTATCTACACCAGTAGTCTTTTGTTAGCATAATTACATTTCTGATTCATAATATTGTAGGCAACCAATGTTTTCTCATTGCACATTGTGTCTCCCTGTCTTTTATTTTAAGGCTCGTTGCTGTGGAAGGTAGAACAAAAGTCCATGGCCGCATATGCTTGTGGAAAAGTCACCATCAAGGGAAAAAGGCACTGGTACAAAGCCATGGATGAGACAGCCTTTGTGGCACTGAGTGATGATACTGCCTGGATCATACGCACCAGCGGAGACCTTTATCTCCAGACAGGTGAGGCATGATGGATATTCATTTTGAACAGTTGTCATCTAGTTGAATGTGTTTTAAACTCATTTGCTATTACATCAGATCCTTGATTTTACATCAGATGTTCCATAAAACAAGGTGAGATGATGCAGAGCTAATTATGCCTTATGTCACCACAATATTTGCAGAAAGGTTTCTAAAATTCATGTCCAATTTACTAAAACTGTAGCTAAAAGTGCAAACTGAGATGTAGCCAGTTGTAACTTGCAAGCTAAAAGATTTTTATTAAAACGCTCCACTGAAGTACATTGCTGCGCTAAACAACGAGCATTTGTTACAGATACATACCAGCTTAAAGAGCTTCATTATATACACTGACCAGCCATAACATTAAAACCACCTCCTTGTTTCTTCACTCACTGTCCATTTTATTAGCTCCACTTACCATATAGAAGCAATTTGTAGTTCTACAATTACTGACTGTAGTCCATCTGTTTCTCTGCATACTTTATTTTAGCCTGCTTTCACCCCCACAGGACCACAGCAGAGTAGGTATTATTTAGGTGGTGGTTCATTCTCAGCACTGAAGTGACACTGACATGGTGGTGGTGTGTTAGTGTGTGTTGTGCTGGTATGAGTGGTACTGTGTCCACTCACTGTCCACCCTATTAGACACTCCTACCTAGTTGGTCCACCTTGTAGATGTAAAGTCAGAGATAATCGCTCATCTATTGCTGCTGTTTGAGTTGGTCATCTTCTAGACCTTCATCAGTGGGCACAGGACGCTGCCCACGGGGCGCTGTTGGCTGGATGTTTTTGGCTGGTGGACTATTCTCAATCCAATAGTGACAGTGAGGTGTTTAAAAGCTCCATCAGCGCAACACACACTAACACACCACCACCATGTCAGTGTAACTGCAGTGCTCAAATATTACCTACTCTGTAGTGGTCCAGGGAAAGTCCTGAGTTCTGGCACTTTTTGCAGTCAGGTGCATCCTGTTTGCTTTAATTATCCCTGAGATGTGTCTAGAATTTAATTGGAGTCCACTAGTTGCAGTTTGAATTGATTAGACAAAGTTTGAATAGACACACAGCTGGAACAACAGTCATTTCACACTGCTTTGTCAGGACAAAAGACCAAGAGACCTCCGCCCAACAATTTGTGACAATACATTAAACAGGGCAAGGAGTATTTCAAGAGTCCACAGTGTTCTCATTCATTTTAAAACTGAAGAAGCATGTCACAGTCTTGAACGTTACTAGTTTGGGCATTTGGGGAAGAAGAGCCTTCATTGGTCAGGGATGTAAGAAGTGGCATGTAAAGCTCACTGACACCTTGAGGTGTTGGTCCGATAAGACAGGCACTGCTAATTACCTGGCTGATACATTTACATTTACATTTTCAGCATTTAGCAGACGCTTTTATCCAAAGCGACTTGCACAATGAGCTGAACACGATGAGCAATTGAGGGTTAAGGGCCTTGCTCAGGGACCCAACAGTGGCAACTTGGTGGTGGTGGGGCTTGAACTGGCAACCTTCTGTTTACTAGTCCAGTACCTTAACCACTGAGCTATCACTGGCACTGATACCATTTAATTATAGGGGTTAATTATAGGGATTGCTCATTTTTTTGTGATATAGGGTTGCTTCTCAGTATTTTGTGATATAGGGTTGCTTCTCAGTATAAGGGGCCAATTTCAGGTGCACAATCTGTTCAGACTGCTGTCAAATATAGGGCCCAATAAACTGTAATTATATTAACACCCTTAAAATCATGGGCGGCTCGGGTGATGCACCACCAAAGGGCGAAAGGGAAGAAATTTTTCTATCACATTCAACCAGTGTTAAACTAGCTGTGACTGTTCTGGACAGTCTGTCTTGCCTCTGAATATCGTAGTCCAATCAGCGTTGAGTTGTGGTCCGTACAGTACCGCCCCTTTTGGGCGATTTCAGTCTGATTGAAAATCGCCCCGATTGCTCTCATAGACTCTCATATTAAGGCACTTTTTTAAAACTGTAGGCACTGCAATACAATCTGTATGGGTTCCGGGAGGGCTCGCACTTACGTGCTTGCGTCACACGTAACCTGGTGTAGCGATCTCGTCACCGTGACTACCATTACCTCAGTTCGGAGCAACTCCATCGTGTCATTAAGGGAAATGCCATGTAGTCGTCGTAGTAATCAGGATAAATGAGCAACTAAAGAATTAGGGCCACCCAGACCAAATTTAAACATCAAGCAAGTATCTACAAAGGGGGGGGGGGGGGGGGGGGATCATATAAGTTACAAGTAAATTGCAAGTAAGTAATGTCATTTTTAAATTGTGAATGCACTTATTGTATCTCCCCAACTGTTTAATTGTACTTCTTTATTCATTGCACATCAGCCCCGATGCCAATCTTTATTCTGGATCTGCTGCACCTAAAATAAAATGCTGATGAAGACTGAATTAAACTGTTAGTGTGAAGGCTTTACTTCATTTTATGATTAATGGTAAAGCTGGTCTCTCTCCATGTTCAAAGTTATTTGTGAGGTCAACTGACAGATGACTTAAGATGTTAATTATTTAAGCTTTAATTTACCCATTGAACGGGTCACCTTGGCCATCATCGCAACAATTGTCAGTGAGACTTGCATAACTCAAGCACGGCAGCTCTCAGCCTGGACGTGCCAGCTGCCTCGCAGCTCTCTTTATGGAAATCCCCAGCTAAAGGTTTCTACTGTCACCCTTCAGCCCTAACCACATTACTGCTGTACGTGCACTACTGCAAGAATCAGCCCAACCCAGGAGGTGATATGTATGTCTAAACAATGCAGTGGTTTCAGGAAGTGTTCAGACATACTTAATTACTACTTAATTACTACTCAATTGTTGTGTGTGTGTGTGAACTGATTTTAAATGTATATACACCAATCAGGCATAACATTATAACCACCTTCCTAATATTACCTTTTACTGCCAAAACAGCCCTGACCCGTCGAGGCATAGACTCCACTAGACGCCTGAAAGTGTGCTGTGGTATCTGGCACCAAGCTGTTAGCATCAGATCCTTTAACTCCTGTAAGTTGTGACGTGGGGCCTCCATGGATCGGACTTGTTTGTCCAGCACATCCCACAGATGCTCGATTGGATTGAGATCTGGGGAATATGGAGACCAAGTCAAACCATTCCTGAACCATTTTTGCTTTGTGGCAGGGTGCATTATCCTGCTGAAAGAGGCCACAGCCATCAGGGAATACCGTCTCCATGAAAGGGTGTACATGGTCTGCATCAATGCTTAGGTAGGTGGTACGTGTCAAAGTAACATCCACATGGATGGCAGGACCCAGGGTTATCCAGCAGAACATTGCCCAAAGCATCACACTGCCCCCGCCGGCTTGCCTTCTTCCCATAGTGCATCCTGGTACCATGTGTTCCCCAGGTAAGTGACGCACACGCACCCGGTCATCCACGTGATGTAAAAGAAAACGTGAATCATCAGACCAGGCCACCTTCTTCCATTGCTCCGTGGTCCAGTTCCGATGCTCACATGCCCATTGTTGGCACTTTCAGCGGTAGACGGGGGTCAGCATGGGCACCCTGACTGGTCTGCGGCTATGCAGCCCCATACGCAACAAACATTTTAATACATCCCATATTCTAACATGCACAGTTGTTACAAAATAGAAACCACCACACACATGTTTGAAGGATGCCCTATTGTTTCGGCTCATGCTTTTGCTATGTGTGTGCATGTGTGTCAGGGCTCAGCGTGGACCGGCCGTGTGCAAGGTCAGTGAAAGTGGACTGTCCGTGTCCCATGGCACAGATAGCAGCACGGGGCAGTGTGGTGTGGGCACTCAGCGAGCACAGGGCTCTGTTCTACAGAGAAGGCCTCAGCAGCTACTGCGCAGAAGGTGAACAGTGGAAATATGACAAAGTCAGGTACCCGAAATTCATCTCGATCCTTTTTTTTAATGCTAACTGTAATAGTAAACCAACTGTATAAGTGCATTATGAGCCTGTAAATATTATTATTATGTATTTTGAAAATGTTGACCCAAAAAGCAACACTTGTATAGTATATACCATGGGTCTCCTCAAAAACCTAGTGATCTCTCTACATAGTCAGCATTTTACGTCATCCTACCCGCGCTCCCGAGCAGAAGGCAGTCTGAATTATTAGATACCTTAAAATGCTGCCTACTAAGGTGCCTGTAAACTGACTGAATAACGAGGGAGCATCCAAGGCTTCCTTAGCGGTGAAGACAATCCCAGCATTTTCTCTCCAAAGATTTCAAATATGGCAGACACAGTGGGAGATTTTAGCTGGTATGCTAGCGGGTTGTGCAGCCATAGCCTGAATATTCTGAGGCTGTGTTAGCTTAGTAAGCGAAAACTGCGGTGACGTAATCATCATAATCACTGTATAAGTAGTGTGTCTGAATAACCTGCTTTATAAAATCGGTGTCTCATTAGAATCCTCTTTATTGAGGCAGCTGCCTAGGTAGTCAGAAGGCAGCAAGGCAGCTCAATAGGTTTTCCGACAGACCCGATAACTATACTATACTAAATCTTATAATACTGCTTCTCAAACTGACACACAGACATGCACCACACTCCTACCTTGAACTCGAAATTAAAAGAAATGATGGGACTCATCTGGCCGCCTGGCACCTAAACAGACGTGAGTGGCTGTGTCTACGGAAGGTGGGAAGGTTTTGGCTGGTTTACGCGCCTACAAGAGGGGTTCCCAGATAGTACAGCAAGACTCTCCATATGCAATACTGCTGTCACTGTCTCTGGCAGGTGAAAAGATGTGGTCTTTTGGTGGACCTCAAGGTGGGGTCTGTATCAGAGAAGGAGGTACATACGGGGAATTGCATGTGACTAGACTGAGAGAAATTGGAAAAATGCAAAAATGACTTCAACTGTTTAGTAAGCATTTAGACTGATTACAATTCTAACTACTGAATGGACCAGTTTAGATGATGTCTTAAACCGGATGAACCTACGTCCAGGTTTTATTTTCTTTATCCCATCCGTTACTTTAAGTAGCACTTAATTATAATAATTATTTGTAAACACTTTACGAGTCACAGTATGACCTATGCAGGTTAGGGGACTGTAAAAGTGTGCATGCAGTGGTTACATTCATTAGCTACCATGTGAGATGTATTGTTCCCTAGATGTGCTGTGTTGAATAAATATTATACTGTTGTAAGAGAATGTAGTGTAATTAATTATGTATGTTTTAAGTAGTTTAAGTAATTAAGTAAGTACATGATTTATGACTATGTTTACACTGTAGAACCTGAGCTAGGGTCATAACAGCAATTATTTTTCCCAGAAGTCCAAACAGTTTTCCAACTAAGTAGGTGCACTATGTATCTACATTCAATAAACCTTGGTTTAGAAGTGAATTTCTGTGAAATTTGAAAGTATTAGTGTACTGCTTGCACCGCATTGTCATAGTTCAGGATGTACTTAACTGATTATCTCTTAGCTGATAACTTTTGAATATGCTCTAATAGTGCCTTGAGTGTCTTGTGAGCTAAAAATGACGTCTCTTGTAGCAAGGCTGTGATTAAATGTTCAGTCATCTAGCATGATTATTTTTGTATGTTTGTTTTCTGTGTGTGTGTGCGTGCACATGTGTTGTTGTCTATGCAGTGAAGGCCAGCATCTAGAACCCATCTGTATTGCTCTGGGTGAGAATAATACACTGTGGGCTCTGGATACCGTCGGCAGTCTGTGGTTCAGAACTGGGGTGACGGCTAAGAAGCCCCAGGGTGAAGACGAGCACTGGTGGCAGGTACACACATAGCACCATATAAATCCTTTAAGAACTAAAAACATACGTTGTGAAACAGTCTGTAGTCATGACAGCCAAACAAGGGCAAGTGGCATTGGCAAAAGGAACAGTGGACACAAGTTAAAGCTCAAGTCGCTGTGGCTTTCACACTACACGACTGATCGGCGATAGGGGGTTTCACACTACACCATCTATCACCAACTGGAATCACAGGCGAGCTTCTCTGGTCTTCCATACTACGTTTTGTCACAAAAACAAACGCGAGAAGTGACGAGGAGTTTAATGATACCACGTCCAAAAATGCACGTCAACAAGTAGCGAGCGATCAAAGTTGATGTGCAGCGGAAAATCAAGAGAGAAAAAAATGAATCCGAGTGGATTTGGCAACGTGACCAGCAGGGATTGTTTTGTTCTGTAGAGAGTTGGAGTTTAATTTTTTTGTAATGCAGTGTTGGTATTATGGTTTGGCTTGGGCGATAAGTTCACAAATATTGTAAAGCTTGTGTGTGTGCTGATGTATTCTGATAGAAACTATATTATCCCCCTCAACACACTCATTGCCAGTCGCAACCGACTGAGCCAGATATTCAACATGCTAGATATCTCCCCTCAGTCGCCGAGCCGCTCGGATCGAGTTGTTGAGTAGTTCACACGTAGCGATTGAGAGTCGAGTTTAGATCGCAGAGCGAACGCCGAGTTGCTCCCGAGCTGCCACATCTAGCGGCGACCAGTCGGCGAGCGGAAATCAGGGCAAAAATCATGTAGTGTGAACTAGGCATAAGCTGAAATGTATTATTTGAACCCCTTAAGGATCTGATCAATTTTACCATATTTTCCCCTTATCTGAACAGAATTAAACTATACAGTATGGCCAACCGTACTGGGACACCCCTTCTAATTTTTTAGTTCGTGTGTTTTAGAAACAACATGGAAAATATATGCTTTCAACCTAGCAGCAATAGTTTAGGGAATGCTGTGTTGTGTTCCAGCATGAAGTAAGGTCTATAAAGAGATAAAGAATAGCTCGGTTTAAAGAACCTCCACTGACCTGCACAGAGCCCTGACCTCAGCCTCACTGAACAGCTCTGGAATGAACTGGAACATCAGTTGAGGCTTTCTTGGCTGACAACAGTGCCCAGCCATAAAAATGCTCCTTTGACTGAATGGGCACAAATTCCTACATACATACATACCTTAAAGTCTTGTGAGAAGCCTTATCAGAAGAGTGGCTGTTGTTACAGCTGAAAAGATCACATAAAGGTCAGTCTATTTTTATACCCTTTGTTTTTGAAATGGGCTGTCCAACAAGCTCATGGTCAGGTGTCCAATTACTTTTGGCCATATAGTGTAAGTTTGGTGGACGCACAATCCCTGTCATTTAGGGTGAGGGATCCATGTTATAGTAAAAATCATTAGTTCCAGTGATTGCAGGCAATAAATTGGCACTGATGTCGGATGTGTGAGCCTGGCTCGCAATCAACATTCCGCTTCCTCCCAAAGCTTATACTGGGGTTAAGGTCAGTTGTTGTGTATGCCACTGGAGTTCCTGCGAACCTAACTGGTCGAGCCATGTCCCTATGGAATTATTGTCACAAAACTGGAAGCAGATAATGAATTTCTATACCTGTTAGCAATGAATGTAGCTGACACAACTAAAACCTGGTATTTAGAAAGGCTGTCTATATACATTTGGCTATATACACTAATTAGCCATAACATTAAAACCACCTCCTTGTTTCTACACACATTGTCTGTTTTATCAGCTCCACTTACCATATAGAAGCACTTTGTAGTTCTACAATTACTGACTGTAGTCCATCTGTTTCTCTGCATCTTCAGTGGGCAGGGTCACCACAGAGCAGGTATTATTTGGGTGGGGGATCATTCTCAGCACTGCAGTGACACTGACATGATGGTGGTGTGTTAGTGTGTGTTGTGCTGGTAGGAGTGGATCAGACACAGCAGCGCTGCTGGAGTTTTTAAATACCGTGTCCACTCACTGTCCACTCTATTAGACACTCCTACCTAGTTGGTCCACCTTGTAGATGTAAAGTCAGAGACGATCACTCATCTATTGCTGCTGTTTGAGTTGGTCATCTTCTAGACCTTCATCAGTGGTCACAGGATGCTGCCCATGGGGCGCTGTTGGCTGGATATATTTTCGGTTGGTGGACTTTTCTCAGTCCAGCAGTTACAGTGAGGTGTTTTAAAAACTCCAGCAGCGCTGCTGTGTCTGATCCACTCATACCAGCACAACACACACTAACACACCACCACCATGTCAGTGTCACTGCAGTGCTGAGAATGATCCACCACCTAAATAATACCTGCTCTGTAGTGGTCCTGGGAGAGTCCTGACCATTGAAGAGCAGGGTGAAAGGGGGCTAACAAAGCATGCAGAGAAACAGATGGACTACAGTCAGTAATTGTAGAACTACAAAGTTCTTCTATATGGTAAGTGGAGCTGATAAAATGGACAGTGAGTGTAGAAACAAGGAGGTCATTTTAATGTAATGGCTGTCCTCAAAACTGCCAAGGGTCAACCAAGGCATGTGCATTGATGTGATACACAAAGCAGAAATTAACATAATTTTTGCGGCGGAGAAATTTATGATGTGCTGCTACATAATCTGCATTATGCTTTGAAAAGTGGGTGTTTTTAAACCAGCTTTTATATCTAACGTGTAGTTTGAAAAATGTTAGTTTGATTTAATACGCCTCATAAATGAAAGTTAATGTTTAAAAATTCATTTAGTGGACAAAATCAGGTCCATCGTGCTCACAAAGCTGAATTTGCATCTGAAAATCTGGCGTGACGGAGCCTTCAGTGTCCTTTCAGGCACATTATGTGATGGTATAGCCTCAGCTGTTGGTATTCCCTCTTATTACCATTGTTCCATGCTGTAGCAGTCATGCAGCAGTGTAAATAAGAGGTAGCATATGTGATTTCAGACTAACCCGCCTGATCTCCTGTGTAGGTGAGCATCACGGACTATGTGGTGTTCGATCAAGGAGGTCTTTTCCAGACCTTGATCCAGGCTACCCAAAGTGTCGCTACGGCCACCAAGGCTCCGGTGGAAAGGGTGGCAGAGCGACTGCGTGTGGCATTCCTCTGGCAGCAGTCTCAGTGTCATCCCAGCCTGGTCAGCGCCAACCGCAGCGGTGTGTGGATTGCCTCAGGCCGTAACGACTTCCACGTGGCTAAGGGGAGCCTCGTTGGTACGAAATTATTATTATTATTTTTTTTTTCTGGCACCTGATAAACAGAAAATCTGATCACAGAGACCTGGGATGACTAAACTGGGTTTTACCAGGAGTTTACTGTTGTAGTAATTTTTGTTTTGTTTCTTTCTTCAGGAACCTACTGGAGGACAGTGGTACCAAGAGGGATAGCTTCAGTGACCAAGTGGGCATTTGTGTTTTCATCTGAAGTCCCAACCAAAGAGGGTACGTGCAAATGTTCTTACTGTTTCCACAGTATCTCCTTAAATTTACTTCAGTACACTATATGGCCAAAAGTATGTGGACACCTGATCATGAGCTGGTGGCCATCTCGTTCTAAAACCATGGGCATTCATTTGGAGTTGGCTACCAGAAAGTATTTCCTCAAGACTTGAGGTCAGACAGGGAGATCTCGTCCAATATCAGTGTCTGACCTCAGAAATGCTACTCTGGATAAATGGGCAGGAATTTCCACAGACACGCTTCAAAATCTTGTGGGAAGCCTTGAATCAGAATCAGAATTTAATTTAATGTATTTCGCCAGGTATGTTACACATACGAGGAATTTGCTTTGGTGATACACACAATAATACACATAATAGTCCACATAGCAGTACACACAATACACATAATAGTACAGACAATTACACATGTATGACATGTAACATAGAACATATTTAACGTACCCGACAGAACACGGACTGTTAACCAGTATTTACCAACATTTGCCCAAGAGAACAACTTTGGTTAAAAAGTGTTACAGCTCTGGGGAAAAAGCTGTTAGCGTGTCTGGATGTGTTTGTTTTTATTGTCAGAATTGTCAGAATAATCTAATGTCTAGTTCACGCTACACGATTTTCGCTGGCCGACTGGTCGACGCTAGATTTGCCGGCTCGGGAGCAACTCGGTGTTCGCTCGGCGATCGATCACTATGTGTAAACTACTCAACAACTCGATCCGAGCGACCGAAGGGAGATATCTAGCTTGTCAAATGTCTGGATTCGAGTTGCCCGACTGGCAATGGGTGCTATGTCGAACAGCCAATGAGAACGCAAGATACGGTGTGAGGGGAAACGCAGGGGAGAAGTTGTGAAAAGGTGGGACGGGCGTAATATAGTTTCTATTGGAATACATTGGCATACACACACAAGTTTACAGTATTTCTGACCTTATCGTTCTCTACAAAACATAACACCAATGCTGCATTGCAAAAAATATTTATTAACCTCCAACTCACTATAGAACAATCCATGCTGTTCCTATTTTTCCTCAACCAATGGGATAAGGTGACACAATGCACTAGCATGTCAAATAACATCTCCCTCCGTGTACCAACAATGGTTAAACTGTCCCTGACAAGCCCGCACTTGCAAAGTGTACAATTGTTTTATGTTTGCAAGTTTGGGCTTGTCAGGGACAGTTTAACCGTTTTGGTACACGGAGGGAGATGTTATTTGACATGCTAGTGTGTTGTGCCACTTCATCACATTGGTTTAAATGGCATGATGCTATCTGTGTTAGCTTAGTAAGTGAAACCTGATGTTATTGCTGTCTAAGTAGTGCATTCAAATAACCTGACTTATAAGTAGATGACTTATTAGAATCCTCTCTACTTAGGCAGCTGCCTATGTAGACAGTAAGACAGCAAGGCAGCTCACTAGGTTTTCCAACACACCCATGGTCTGTGCTTAGACTATTTGTTAGAGTGATTAAATTGAGACACTGGATAAAAAGAGCTAATTAATTAATTAATTAATTAATAAATACTAGGCCAAAACTACAAAAGAATGTCCGTCCATGTGTTGCAGGCTGCAGATTTAGAACCACCCTTTTCAAACACAAAACAAACCTGGTGGCAAAGCAGTGGAACATAGATTTTGGTTTTATTGAATGACCTCTGTATTACATGCCTCTGTAGGAAGTTATCTGTGGCTGGGCCAGAGCAGAAAAGACCTCTTCTGCGTCTGGGACCATGATCTGCAGATGCGCCCCCTCACCGTCCAGCTGCCTTCAGACGTCGAAATCATTCAGCTGTCAGCATGCAGAGACGCTCTGTGGATCCTGGACCAGCACGGCCGCGTCCACATCCGCACGCTCACCGCCAACTGTCCCGCCGGCCTGCACTGGACACCACTCGATCTCAGCCAGCTTGGTATGCACACTCACAGTCACACGCCTGAACACGTACGAGCTACGTCAATGGATCACGCGTGGGGCAAATTTAGATCTGCTCGATGCCAACGACAGTCCTGATAGCTGTGGTCATGAGAGGTTGTTTTGGTTTGTCAAGAGGAGAGTGGCTGTTTGTCCGGTGGCTTGTGTGATTTCTGTGATTGATGGTTAAATTCTGTGTCATGTTCTTTGGTATTACCTTTAGATACATCAGAAAAAGTTGGAACGGCATGGAAAATGCAAATAATAAAAAACACAGTTTCTTACATGTACTTTGACTTTTATTTGATTGCAGACAGGATGAACCTGAGATATTTCATGTTTTATCTGCTCAACTTCATTTCATTTATTAATAAACATCCATTCCTGCATTTCAGGCCTGCAACACATTCCAAAAAAAGTTGGGACAGTCAAGCATTTACCACTTTGTAATGTTGCCATTCCTTTTCACCACACTTAAAAGACGTTTTGGCACCGAGGAGACCAAGTGATTTAGTGTTTCAGCTTTTATTTTGTCCCATTCTTCCTGTAAACACGTTTTAAGATGTGCAACAGTACGGGGTCGTCGTTGTCGCATTTTTCATTTAAAAATTCACCACACATTCTCTATTGGGGACAGGTCAGGACTGAAGGCAGGCCAGTCCAGTACCCGTACCCTCTTCTTCCACAGCCATGCCTTTGTAATGTGTGCAGCATGTGGTTTTGCATTGTCTTGTTGAAAAATGCATGGACGTCCCTGGAAAAGATGACGTCTTGAAGGCAGCATATGTTGCTCGAAGATCTCAATGTACTTTTCTGCATTAATGCTGCCATCACAGAAGTGTAAATGACCTTTGCCGAGTTCACTGACACGACCCCATACCATGACAGACCCTGGCTTTTGGACTTGTTGCTGATAACTGGATGGTCCTTTTCGTCTTTGGTCCGGAGCACACAGCGACCATTCTTTCCAAAAAAGACCTGGAATGCTGATTCATCTGACCACAATACACGTTTCCACTGTGTGATGGTCCATCCTAGATGCCTCCAAGCCCAGAGAAGTTGACTCCACTTCTGGACATGGTTAACATAAGGCTTCTTTTTTGCACAGTAAAGTTTTAAGTGGCATTTGTGCATGTAACTCTGTATTGTAGAGCTTGACAAAGGTTTGCCAAAGTAATCCCTCACCCATGTGGTCATATCAGCTATTGTTGAGTGGCGGTTCTTGATGCAGTGCCGTCTGAGGAATTGAAGATCACGGGCATTTAGCTTAAGCTTGCGCCCTTGGCCTTTACGCACTGAAATTCCTCCTGATTCCTTGAATGGTTTAATGATATTATGCACTGTAGAGGGAGAAATATGCAAATCCCTTCCAATCTTTCTTTGAGGTTCATTGTTTTTAAACATTTCAATAATTTTCTCACACATTTGTTAACAAACTGGAGATCCTCTGATCATCTTTGATCATCAAAGACTCAGCCTTTCCTGGATGCTGCTTTTGTACCAAACCATGATTACAATCACCTGTTGACATCACCTGTTTGGAATCACATCATTATTTAGTATTTTAAAAAGGCTGTTCAGCCCTATCTGGCCCTATGGGGAAAGACACTTGCTATGGGGAAAGACACTTGCTCACTTAGCTACTAAATCAACTAGTTAACCAAATTCAGTTGAAAATGTAGTTCTATTCCACTAGTTACACCCAGGCATGATTACTGTCAGACCTGTTAAATCTGAACATCACTTTAAATAGAACCTGACTGGTAATGTGAAGCACTGAGCCACCATGCCACCCTTTTGGTTCCTTTGGATTTCAAAAAGCAGCACATGATGTGATGTTCTAGAGAGATTTAAATACAGATGCAAAAAAAAACAATCATTGAAAACCATTGCTACAACACCGGAACGCCACCAAACCACAATAAGAGCCATTAGCCAAAAGTGGAGAAAACTTGGAACAGTGGTGAACCTTCCTAGGGGTTGCTGGCATATTACAGTGATCCTGTCATCTTCTGGAATAATATTCTGTGGACTGATGAGTCAAATGTGAAGATGTTTGAAACACATGGGTCCTTTTACATCTGATATTAGGCTTAACACCATATTCCGCCATAAGAGCACCATTCCAACAGACAAACAGGGTGGTTGTATTATGGTGGTGATAAGCAGTCTGGGGCTGCTTTGCTTCTGCAAGACCATAAATTCTGCTCTATCAGGAAATCGTAAGGTAGAATGTTTGCCTGTCAGTTCCAGACCTAAAGCTCGAGTGCAGTAGGGTTGTGCAGCAGGAATATTATCTGAAGCACACAAGCAAGTCCACCTCTTAATGTAGCTGAATTAAAACAATTATGCAAAGAAGAGTGGGCCAAATGAAGTCTCACCACAAGTTATCTCTCACCCCTGATTGCAGTTATTACCGCTGAGGGAGGGCACAACCAGCGTGATATACACCAATCAGCCATAACATTAAAACCACCTCCTTGTTTCTACACGCATAGTCCATTTTATCAGCTCCACTTACCATATAGAAGCACTGTGTAGTTCTACAATTACTGACTGTAGTCCATCTGTTTCTCTGCATACTTTTTAGCCCCCTTTTATGCTGTTCTTCAATGGTCAGGACCACCACAGAGTAGATATTATTTAGGTGGTGGATCATTCTCAGCACTGCAGTGACACTGACATGGTGGTGGTGTGTTAGTGTGTGTTGTGCTGGTATGAGTGGATAAGACACAGCAAAACACCTCTCTGTCACTGCTGGACTGAGAGTAGTCCACCAACCAAAAATAAACAGCCAACAGCACCCCATGGGCAGCATCCTTTGACCACTGATGAAGGTCTAGAAGATGAGCAACTCAAACAGCAGCAATAGATGAGCGATCATCTCTGACTTTACATCTACAAGGTGGACCAACTAGGTAGGAGTGTCTAATAGAGTGGGCAGTGAGTGGACAAGGTATTTAAAAACTCCAGCAGCGCTGCTGTGTCTTATCCGCTCATACCAGCACAACACACACTATTGTTTGTTTGTTTGTTTATTAGGATTTTAACGTCATGTTTTACACTTTGGTTACATTTATGACAGGAACGGTAGTTACTCATCACACAAGGTTCATCAGTTCACAAGGTTATATCGAACACAGTCATGGACAATTTTGTATCTCCAATTCACCTCACTTGCATGTTTTTGGACTGTGGGAGGAAACCGGAGCACCCGGAGGAAACCCACGCGGACACGGGCAGCACACATTAACACACCACCACCATGTCAGTGTCACTAAATAATACCTGCTCTGTGGTGGTCCTGGGAGAGTCCTGACCATTGAAGGGCAGCATGAAAGGGGGCTAAGAAAGTATGTAGAAAAACAGATGGACTACAGTTAGTAATTGTAGAACTACAAAGTGCTCCTGTATGGTAAGTGGAGCTGATAAAATGGACAGTGTGTGTAGAAACAAGGAGGTGGCTTTAATGTTATGGCTGATCGATGTAGGTTTTGAATAAATCTTAATCTTTAATAAATGGAATAATTATTTAAAAGCTGCATTTTGTGTTTGCTCATGTTGTCTTTATCGCTTATTAAAATCAGTTGGGCTATCCAAAACATTTAAACGTGGCATGGGCAAAAATAGAAGACGTTGGATGAGGGGCAAATACTTTTTCACAGCACTGTGGGGCTTAAAGATTTGAAGGAATTGGTGTGTTTTTAAACCCTAAAGCTTTTGTAGTAGATAGAATGGCATTAAAGTTCTGTTTTCTAATTAGTAAGTGGACATTTAACTGCCGCTTTCAGTTTGCATGTAAAAACTTGAAGCACTGGTTCCATGTTTGGTGTCTGTTAAGGCTGGGTCATGCATTCCTTACTGCACACTTCGGTTTCCACCCCTCTAAGGTTGCTTGTTGCCAGTCGAATGCCATATGGCGCTGCCCAGCTTTTGCTGTGTTTGCAGATCCAAACAGCTCAAAAACACAGCACACTATTACCTCACTAATACTTTGACTTGTTTTTCGGTTGTGGAGTTTTTACACCTCAGGGTGTCGAGTGGGATTCCATGTCAGCCGTGCAGAGGCAGGGTTTCGTGTATCAGCAGCACATGCCATCGTGGGTAGTGTTTATATTTTTATACGAGCAGGTGCTTCTTACATAACACCAACGAGTCCTGCAGGCAAAGTGTCAGAGTTCAACATAGCAAATAAGCAAATCAGATCTGCTGGTGTTGAGCAACAGCCAAAGGAGTCTAGTAGTAGAACTTAGCTTTTAACAGCCTTTTACTGTCAGATTTTTTAAAGGCTTTTTTTATCTAAATTGACCACCCCCAAAAATCTTAATACATTTTCTTGTACTGTGAAAAGAACTTAAAAGTCATGTACTTGCAACACAGTTGAAGTTTAAGTGCAGTTTTTATAATATTTAATGAACATTTATATTAAAAAAATGTCGTCAAAGATATTAACCTTTTCCTGACCCGAACTAAAATGTCATTGCAATCTTTCAGCCAGTACAGCTGACCATAACATTAAAACCACCTCCTTGTTTTTACACTCACTGTCCATTTTATCAGCTTTACTTAACATATAGGAGCACTTTGTAGTTCTACAATTACTGAATGTAGTCCATCTATTTCTCTACATGCTTTGTTAGCCCCCTTTCATGCTGTTCTTCAATGGTCAGGACCCCCACAGGACCACCACAGAGCAGGTATTATTTAAATGGTGGGTCATTCTCAGCACTGCAGTGACACTGATATTGTGGTGGTGTGTTAGTGTGTGTTATGCTGGTATGAGTGGATCAGACACAGCAGTGCTGCTGGAGTTTTTAAACACCTCACTGTCACTGCTGGACTGTGGGCAGCGTCCTGTGACCACTGATGAAGGTCTCGAGGATGACCAACTCAAACAGCAGCAATAGATGAGCGATCGTCTCTGACTTTACATCTACAAGGTGAACCAACTAGGTAGGAGTGTCTACTAGAGTGGACACGGTAATTAAAAACTCCAGCAGCGCTGCTGTGTCTGATCCGCTCATACCAGCACAACACACACTAACACACCACCACCATGTCAGTGTCACTGCAGTGCTGAGAATAATCCACCACCCTGTGGGGGTCCTGACTATTAAGAAACAGGGTGAAAGCAGGTTAAAAAGGCATGCGGAGAAAAAGATGGACTACAGTCAGTAATTGTAGAACTACAAAGTGCTTCTATATGGTAAGTGGAGCTGATAAAATGGACAGCGTGTGTAGAAACAAGGAGGTGGTTTTAATGTTATGGCTGATCAGTGTAGATAAACTATCTGGAGCATAATACTGGCTTGTTTTTTGAAGGCACAGTACAGACTACAGAGAGATGATTTTTAAAAAACAGGGTCAGGGTCATCCATAAGCCATATCGATCAATAACAATATCTTTTGGTAATTTATTGGAATTTCTGTGGGCAGGTGTAAAAGTTTTGGAGGCGTAAAGATATCATTAAATAAAGCTAACCATGCATTTACTCTGGTGTACTCTAGTACTTTTGCAGGGCCAGACTTTTTGAGAAGTCTGGAAAAACCAAATTATTTGATGTTCTTTAGGAAAACAAAAGTGATGCAAAAAGTTTTGCCTTGTTTTTTACATTAGTGCAATGTTAAACATACACACTATGTAGCACATAGTCGATACCGTCCTCCTTTTACAACCATAGATGCTGCGTAAACAATGCAGTTAGTTATATTGTGTCTTGCAAGTGTTACTCAAACATACTGGCAACCCGTAGTAGCTAATACTGTGCAAAAATGAAGGAGTGCTTATGTTTAAAGGAAATCAGTAGGGCTTCCAGGAAACCATTTGCATTAAATGAAAGCTAACAGCCAAACAAATTCAGTCCATCCCGTCGGGTTTGATTAAAGGTCAGTTTGAACCACTACTGGTTTTGCAACTTGGCATAAGGCAAGGCCTCATGTGTCAATATAAATATTTAAGGGAGGGGTAAAGCAAGTTTTAAAAAGTGCAGTTCATTACATAGTTTCACTAATTCCTTTAGGCTAACCTGTAGGTGTGTTAAAACCATCTTAAATCTGTTGTGTCTAGTCTAACTCATGTAATAACATGAATAACAAATAATATAATTCATCTGCCTCACTAAAACAAGTTTTAACCCCACTCTCCTACATAATACACATAATACGCCTCATAATACACATACTGCACATAATAATATACACATACTACACACCATAATACATACTACTCATCATAATACATACTACACTTCATAATACATAATACACATAATACTTATCATAACACACAATTCACATAATAATATACACATACTACACACCATAATACATACTACTCATACTACTCATCATCATACATACTACACATCATAATACATAATACATATAATACTTATCATAATACACATACTACACAGCATAATACACATACTACACACCATAATACATACTACTCATCATCATACATACTACACATCATAATACACATAATACTTACCATAATACACATACTACACAGCATAATACACATACTACACACCATAATACATACTACTCATACTACTCATCATAATACATACTACACACCATAATACATACTACACATAATACTAATCATAACACACATTGCACATAATAATGTACACATACTACACACCATAATACATACTACTCATACTACTCATCATAATACATACTACTCATACTACTCATCATACTACTCATACTACTCATCATAATACATACTGCACACCATAATACATACTACACATAATACTTATCATAACACACATTGCACATAATAATATACACATACTACACACCATAATACATACTACTCATACTACTCATCATAATACATACTACTCATACTACTCATCATACTACTCATACTACTCATCATAATACATACTACTCATACTACTCATCATAATACACATACTACACACCATAATACATACTACTCATACTATTCATCATAATACATAATACACATAATACTTATCATAATACACACACTGCACATCATAATATACACATACTACACACCATAATACATACTACTCATACTACTCATCATAATACATACTACTCATACTACTCATCATAATACACATACTGCACATCATAATTTACATCATACTACACATCACAATACACATACTACACATCATAATACACAATACACATACTACACACCATAATACATACTACACATACTACACACCATAATACATACTACACATACTATTCATCATAATACATACTACACATCATAATACATAATACACATAATACTTATCATAACACACTTTGCACATAATAATATGCACATACTACACACCATAATACATACTACTCATACTACTCATCATAATACATAATACTTATCATAATACACACTACTCATACTACTCATCATAATACATACTACACATCGTAATACATAATACACATAAGACTTATCATAATACATACTACTCATACTACTCATCATAATACATACTACACACCATAATAAATTCTACTCATCATAATACGCCTCATACACATACTACTCATCATAATACACATACTACACATCATAATACACATAATACGCATCATAATACATTCTACTCATCATAATACACATCATAATACACATACTACACACCATAATACATACTACACATCATAATACATACTACACATCATAATACATAATACACACCATAATACATAATACACAAACCACACATCATAATACATACTACTCATCATAATACACATACTACACATCATAATACACAATACACATAATACGCATCATAATACATTCTACTCATCATAATACACATCATAATACACATACTACACACCATAATACATACTACACACCATAATACATACTACACATCATAATACATACTACACATCATACTACACATCATAACACACATACTACACGCCATAATACATACTACACATCATAATACACATCATAATACACATACTACACACCATAATTCATACTACACATCATAATACACATCATAATACATAATACACAAACCACACATCATAATACATAATACACGTCATAGTACACATACTACTCATCATAATACACAATACAGATATATGTAGAATGTAGATTAAAAATACTTGAATCTATTGTGTCTAGTCTAACTTAAGTAATAACATTACTATTCAGTATTCCATGTATTATATGTTATTCCACTTGCATGGATTTACACCAGGTGATTAATATTATATTATTATATTATTCACTATAACAAGGTTTGACCCCCTCTCCTGCAGTGTGTGGTGTTTGTTGACAGGGGGTGTAACTGCATGTTTCAGTCTGTAGTGCTGAATGCAGTAGGGGTGCAAATAGACTGAGTCATGTGATGGGAGCAGCTGTAGTCTTGCCTCTTTTGGATATGTATATATAGTCAGGAGAAACATGAGCATGCACCACTTGAGAGTGCAGGATTGTTTTTAGAATGCACACGGACGGTCAGTACGTGGGGTTTCCTTCCTACCTAGTACATTTTATGGCATTATGACATAGTTGTTGGGGAAATTTGTACTACACAGCTCGTCATTGTTAAGGTTGCGGTGGGTCTGGTGACAAACGAAAATACTGGGTAAGGGCGCCAAATCTATTGCAGTGCGACAAGCATGCTGACAGTCCACAAGTTGGGTGAAATATTCTGATTTACTAGAAGTCTAAATAGAAAGGATGTAGTTCAGCAGCATGGTGTTGGTTTAAAGTAAGACAATACGAAACAGATCTTAGAACAAAGTGCTTTACACAGCCAGCAAGGGTGTGTCCCAAAACAAGAACAAAATCTTACACTATGCTAGCAACTAGTCAGGTCACTGGCATGTGCTTTGTGTTAGTGTTCTGTTATGTTAGTATGATTGTTTGAAAAATTACTATTTATTGTTTGTGTGTTAGGGGGATTGTCGTCATTGTTACAGTAAGCTTTTTCCATTTGCCAATATAACAAAAAGCAGCAGCAGGGGTCATGAATTGCAGTATCAATCTCACCTGCCAGCCTTTAGGATCGGCCGGTGGGGGCGGGGGGGCATGTCACACACATTAACAATAGAAAAACGTCACGGATAGTTGTAAAATTAAACTACAGACCTTTAGGGATTAATATAAGTCACCTTTGAACATCATACTACCCATCATAATACACATACTACACATTATAATATACTGTACATACTGCACATCATAATACACATACTATTCATCATAATACACTTTTATTTGATTGCAGACAGGATGAACCTGAGATATTTCATGTTTTATCTGCTCAACTTCATTTCATTTATTAATAAACATCCATTCCTGCATTTCAGGCCTGCAACACATTCCAAAAAAAGTTGGGACAGTCAAGCATTTACCACTTTGTAATGTTGCCATTCCTTTTCACCACACTTAAAAGACATTTTGGCACCGAGGAGACCAAGTGATTTAGTGTTTCAGCTTTTATTTTGTCCCATTCTTCCTGCAAACACGTCTTAAGATGTGCAACAGTACAGGGTCATCGTTGTCACATTTTCATTTCAAAATTCTCCACACATTCTCTATTGTGGACAGGTCAGGACTGCAGGCAGGCCAGTCCAGTACTCGTACCCTCTTCTTCCTCAGCCATGCCTTTGTAATGTGTGCAGCATGTGGTTTTGCATCGTCTTGTTGAAAAATGCATGGACGTCCCTGGAAAAGATGACGTCTTGAAGGCAGCACATGTTGCTCTAAGATCTCAATGTACTTTTCTGCATTAATGCTGCCATCACAGAAGTGTAAATGACCTTTGCCAGGGGCACTGACACAGCCCCATACCATGACAGACCCTGGCTTTTGGAGTTGTTGCTGATAACAGTCTGGATGGTCCTATTCATCTTTGGTCCGGAGCACACAGCATCCATTTCCAAAAAAGAAGAGAAGTCGACGCCGCTTCTGGACATGGTTAACATAAGGCTTCTTTTTTGCACAGTAAAGGTTTAAGTAGCATTTGTGCATGTAACTCTGTATTGTAGTGCTTAACAAAGGTTTGCCAAAGTAATCTCTCACCCATGTGGTTATATCAGCTATTGTTGAGTGGCGGTTCTTGATGCAGTGCCGTCTGAGGGATCAAAGATCACAGGCGTTCAGCTTAAGCTTGCACCCTTGGCCTTTACACACTGAAATTCCTCCTGATTCCTTGAATGGTTTAATGATATTATGCACTGTAGAGGGAGAAATATGGAAATCCCTTCCAGTCTTTCTCTGAGGTTCATTGTTTTTAAACGTAATTTTCTCACACATTTGTCGACAAACTGGAGATCCTCTGATCATCTTTGCTCATCAATGACTCAGCCTTTCCTGGATGCTGCTTTTGTACCAAACCATGATTACAATCACCTGTTGACATCACCTGTTTGGAATCACATCATTATTTAATTTTTTCACCTCATTACTAGCCCCCATGCCAACTTTGGTTGGAATGTGTTTCAGGCCTGAATTGCAGGAATGGATGTATATTAACAAATGAAATGAAGTTGAGCAGATAAAACATGAAATATCTTGGGTTCAAACTGTCTGCAATCAAATAAAAGTCAAATTAAATGTAAGGAACACTGCATATTTATTTTATTTGCATTTTCTATACTGTCTCAGCTTTTTCTGATTTGGGGTTGTAGATAGTGTACATAGATGAGCGTACATGTTCAAAGTGTAGTTAAGAAAAACTTCATTCAAATTAAGTTGCATTGTTTTATAGTTTTAGAATTCGTTGTCATTCAAACCAAGCTGTACTCTAGTATTTAAGTTTATTGCAGCGCTAAATCACGTAAATCGTGTTTTTACCACAGCTAAGATCATGCTAAGATGTTTAAGTGTTTTTAAGCACTCAGCTAAGTGTGCATAAGTTTTATAGGTCAAAGGCCCAAGGTCACTTGAATGATAACATTTTCCTTATTTATGAAGTACTTAACAAACTGCAGTTATATTGATCTGCATTACAACATTTCAGTCCACATTCACTATGATATGTTAAGGGATGTTGTTGAGAACTAAATGAAAATTCAGTGAATTCATAGTTAGCAGTATTATCTGCAAACTGACATATAAATAACACACTTCTTAATCTAATCCTTGACTAGAACAGATTATTGGATATAAAACAGAAAGTAGATCTGCATAGCATCATATCGTTGTATGACTAGAGTTGCTATCATGCTGTGATAAGGACTTTGTAAAGCTTTATCTGTATGACTGTTAAACGTAAGCAGTCATATCAGGGCAAATGTGGATAAATCACCGGCCTATGTGCCTAGGACATGCAGACTATGTTTCTGGGCTATCAGTGTTATGTTTGTTTTTGTCCAAGTGACTTAGTGAGCTGCTGATATGACAGTGTTTTTAAATCAGAGAGAAGAAATACTTCTAGTTAAAATTAGAATTTTAAGTGATGATTTTGATGAGTATAGCAAAGACAAACTTGAGTCGGTAGTTACATTTTTGTAATGTGAAGGTGCCAAAGTCAAAATATATTCAGATAAAAGTACAAATCAATAAGTAGTGTGGTAAGTAACAAACCTCTGTCAGCAAGTCTTCATGGATTACGTCTTTACAAATGTTACTCACCTTGATTTGGGCAGTTTATCCCATTCTTTATTGCTGATCATTTACATTTCTGTCAGATTGGATGATAAGCATCTGTGAACAACCTTCTTCAGTTTTCTCCACAGGTGTTCACGTCTGGACCTTGACTGACCATTTCAAAATCATAAATTAGGGCACGTATATATTTGATTGCAGTCAGGATGAACCTAAAATATTTCATGTTTTATCTGCTCAACTTTATTTCATTTATTAATAAACATCCATTCCTGCATTTCAGTCATCAAAAAGTTGGGACAGTAAAGCATTTACCACTTTGTAATGTTGCCATTCCTTTTCACCACACTTAAGACATTTTGGCACCGAGGAGACCAAGTGATTTAGTGTTTCAGCTTTTATTTTGTCTCATTCTTCCTGCAAACACGTCTTAAGATGTGCAACAGTACGGGGTCGTGGTCACATTTTTCGTTTCAAAATTCTCCACACATTCTCTATTGGGGACAGGTCAGGACTGCAGGCAGGCCAGTCCACTACCTGTACCCTATTCTTCCACAGCCATGCCTTCCAAGACCTGGAATGCTGATTCTTCTGACCACGATACAATTTCCACGTTTTTTGTGATGGTCCATCCTAGATGCCTCAGAATCCTGAGAAGTTGACGCCGCTTCTGGACATGGTTAACATCAGGCTTCTTTTTTGCACAGTAAAGGTTTAAGTGGCATTTGTGCATGTAACTCTGTATTGTAGTGCTTGACAAAGGTTTGCCAAAGTAATCCCTCACCCATGTGGTTATATCAGCTATTGTTGAGTGGCGGTTCTTGATGCAGTGTCGTCTGAGGGGTCAAAGATTGAAGAAATGCAGGAATGGAGGTATATTAACAAATTAAATGAAGTTGAGCAGATAAAACATGAATTTTTTTGGGGTCAAACTGTCTGCAATCAAATAACAGTCAAAGTAAATGTAAGGAACACTGTGTTTTTATTTTATTTGCATTTACCATACTGTCCCAACATTTTTTGATTTGGGGTTGTAGTTGGCCATCCAGCCCCTAGCGTGAAACGGTGAAAGCCCAGACTTGAACCTCATCAACCATCTGAAGAGAACTAAAGATGGCAGGTTACAGAAACTTGTTATTCAATTTGGCAGAGTTTATGTTTACTGTCAAGTTTCTACGCAACCAAAACTATATACCTGGACAGGCAGGTACTTGCTTCATAAGCTAGCTCAGGAATTTGTATGTACAACCTTGTAAATAGGATTATTTTTATGTTAGAGTCCATGTATTATACAACAATGTACTGATATTTATAAATGAACATGAATTTTGTAATTTGAAGTATATCAATATAATTTATATTAGTAATGTTATGTTCAATCAGTATTGGGTTACTTTTGTTTTTGTTATTTAATTTACTTCCACCACATACACCGATCAGCCATAACATTAAAACCACCTCTTGTTTCTACACTCACTTTCCATTTTTTCAGCTCCACTTACTTACTTTGTAGTTCTACAATTACTGACTGTAGTCCATCTGTTTCTCTGCATGCTTTGTTAGCCCCCTTTCATGCTGTTCTTCAATGGTCAGGACTCTCCCAGGACCACTACAGAGCAGGTATTATTTAGGTGGTGGATCATTCTGCAGTGACACTGACATGGTGGTGGTGTGTTAGTGTGCGTTGTGCTGGTATGAGTGGATCAGACACAGCAGTGCTGATGGAGTTTTTAAACACCTCACTGTAACTGCTAGACTGAGAATAGTCCACCAACCAAAAATATCCAGCCAACAACACCCTGTGGGCAGCGTCCTGTGACCACTGATGAAGGTCTAGAACAGAGGTGTCAAACTCACGGCCCGCGGGCCAGATCCGGCCCGCCACGTCATTTTATGTGGCCCGCGAGAGCTTAAACGACTGTATGATTGTTGTGATGGTTCGAGTCGTTACAGAGATGCGCTTATAATTTAGTGGGAGTCTTGCGCCTTTAAATAAATGTTACTTACTTACTTACTGCGCCTTTAAACGGCAACCGGTGGCATCGTAGTCATGGCAACTAACTTTGACCTTCACTGAGAAGCCATGTGACTTTTACGGCAAAAGAACGCGGGGTAGCGTAGTCAGTAACATAAACAATAATAAATAAATGCAAATTATTATCTTGCAATATAATACCAAAGCATCGTCTGTAGGTAGTGGTGTTTATATTCTCAGTGGTTTGTAAATGTTTAGTGAGTATATCACAGCGTTTTAGTTACAAATTCACTGTAATTAAATACAATTGTTACTGTTACTATAGCAATTAGTATCTTTACACAAAATGCTAACTCCTTAGCACTATTTTACGTTTGGTTAAATCTCATATTGTACCAGATGTAACACTTGACTACAGCCGTGTGCTTGTACTGTATTAAGTTCTTTATTGTTTTTATTGTTTGTATTTTTACTTCATTCTGGTGCACACAGTGTATCACACAGCTGGGAAGCAAATAAAACCGACTGTATTCTGAAGGGAGCTGTCTGTCTGTCTGTCTGTCTGTCTAGCTGAGAAAGGGGGATAAACTATTAGTGAGGGCAGAATGATTGTCTTAAAATACACTGTAAAATCCTACATAAATGCTTATTTTGTGACCTGCAAAATCACCAGTAGATGATGTTAAGAAATATTTACACATAATCTCAAAATGTACAAAAATTAAGCAGAAGGAGGAAATGTAATGAAAGTGAAAACAAGTTTGTACTTCAGGAAGAAAAACCGGTGCGTAATGACTCGTGTTATGAGGCTGTGTCTCTGGTAAAGGAGGACAGTATAAATGCATAATTCAGCCTCCAAGGAAAACAACAGACTGCAATCACAGCAGGATACGTTACAATCGGCCCTTTGAGGGCCACCATAATGCTGATGTGGCCCTCGGTGAAAATGAGTTTGACACCCCTGGTCTAGAAGATGAGCAACTCAAACAGCAGCAATAGATGAGCGATCGTCTCTGACTTTACCTCTACAAGGTGGACCAACTAGGTAGGAGTGTCTAATAGAGTGGACAGTGAGTGGACATGGTGTTTAAAAACTCCAGCAGTGTTTCTGTGTCTGATCCACTCATACCAGCACAACACACACTAACACACCACCACCATGTCAGTGTCACTGCAGTGCTGAGAATCATCCACCACCTAAATAATACCTGCTCTGTGGTGGTCCTGTGGGGGTCCTGACCATTGAAGAACAGGGTGAAAGCAGGCCAAAAAAGATATGTAGAGAAACAGATGGACTACAGTCAGTAATTGTGGAACAAAAAGTGCTCCTATATGGTAAGTGGAGCTGATGAAATGGACAGTGAGTGTAGAAACAAGAAGGTGGTCATGATGTTATGGTTGATCGGTGTATAACCCGCAACTTTCTGATTACTAGTCCAGTACCTTTACCAACCAGTAGTGTCTCTAGAGTGTCCAAACAGACCAGTGACACTGCCAGTCTCTTGACTGCTTTACAACGAAATGACTTTTTATTAATCCTGTTTGTTTTTAATGTTTTAATGTATTTAATTTTACTGCTAAATAGTATTCAGAAGTACACATCCTTTTTGTGGATAACTATAGCCATTATACCAGGTTTCATTTTTTTCCCCTTTATCTCCCCAATGTAGTCACCTCCAATTCCCAACTGTAAATCCGGTGCTGCTTGCACAACCCCCAATTGATCAATCAGATGTGTCTTATCTGCGTCCGCTTTTTTCACCTGCTAGTGTTGGGCTCGCTAACAGAACCATATCGTATACGGAGGGACACGTTACAGTCCATGTGAAACCACCTCCCACAGGCACCCAGATCCGTACTGGAGATCAAATATCACAGCAGCAGTGAGAGAAGTCCTCATTCCAACCTTTCCTTCCTCAGACATGGTGTTCAAACACTCTGCATTAAGTTGAAACACTCTGCAATGGTGTGCTAGCACATTAGACCAATCTGTTTATTTTCTGCCCTTCCTCTGTTAGATGGTTTAATGACCAGTTCAGGTTGAAATGTCAAATTTCACAGAGCAAGAGTTCATTCAGAATAGCTGCTAAAACAGCAAGGCATTAAAATGGCATAATTCTGAATACACAATCTGTCTGAGTTTTTGTTGGAGTAAACACTTTAGGTTACATTTCATACTGTATATTCGTATTCACCAAGTCGATATTTAGAATTATTTATAGATTATAATTTCACAATATGTTGGTGATGACCTAGTGTTTAATATGGTGCTTGTATAATTTTTTTTCTTTACAGGGCGTGTGAGGCTTCTGAGCTTTTCCTGTGGTAGTCAGAACGTGTGGGCATGTGACGCCAGTGGTATAGTCTATTTTCGAGTGGGAACACAACCTCTAAACCCCAGCATGATGCTCCCAGCCTGGATCTGTATCGACTCTCCCGAGCAGGTAAACATTAAGTATAAATACAAACCAGATACACTGATCAGGCATAACATTAAAACCACCTCCTTGTTTCTGGGCCTGTGGTAGCCTAGTGGGTAGGGCTTTGGGCTATCAACCGGAAGATTGGCGGTTCAAATCCAGGCTCTGCTATGTAGCCACTGTTGGGTCCTTGAGCAAGGCCCTTAACCCTGTCTGCTCCAGGGGCGCCGTAAGTTGGCTGACCCTGCGCTCTGACCCCAGCTTCCAACACCAGCTGGGATATGCGAAGAAAGAATTTCATTGTACTGTACATCTGTATATGTATATATGACAAATAAAGGATATCTTTCTTTCTTTCTACACTCACTGTCCATTTTATCAGCTCCACTTACCATATAGAAGCATTTTGTAGTACAATTACTGACTGTAGTACATCTGTTTCTCTACATACTTTTTAGCCTGGTTTTACCATGTTCTTCAATGGTCAGGACCCCCACAGAGCAGGTATTATTTAGGTGGTGGATGATTCTCAGCACTGCAGTGACACTGACATGGTGGTGGTGTGTTAGTGTGTGTTGTGCTGGTATGAGTGAATCAGACACAGCAGCGCTGCTGGAGTTTTTAAATACCGTGTCCACTCACTGTCCACTCTATTAGACACTCCTACCTAGTTGGTCCACCTTGTAGATGCAAAGTCAGAGACGACCTCTCATCTATTGCTGCTGTTTGAGTTGGTCATCTTCTAGACCTTCATCAGTGGTCACAGGACGCTGCCCACAGGGCATTGTTGGCTGGATATTTTTGGTTGGTGGACTATTCTCAGTCCAGCAGTGACACTGAGGTGTTTAAAAACTCCAGCAGTGCTGCTGTGTCTTATCCACTTATACCAGCACAACACACACTAACACACCACCACCATGTCAGTGTCACTGCAGTGCTGAGAATGACCCACCACCCAAATAATACCTGCTCTGTGGGGGTCCTGACCATTGAAGAACAGCATGAAAGGGGGCTAACAAAGCATGCAGAGAAAAAGATGGACTACAGTCAGTAATTGTAGACCTACAAAGTGCTTCTACATGGTAAGTGGAGCTGATAAAATGGACAGTGAGTGTAGAAACAAGGAGGTGGTTTTAATGTTATGGCTGATCGGTGTATTACAATTACAGCAATTGACACTGAGATTTTTAACATTCATTCATTTTTATGTTTTAGTCGTGGTGGGTCTGGCATCTTTGTAATCACGGGGTGCAGTGTAGAATTGCACCCCAGACAGGACACCCAATTTATCCCAGGGCCTCAGCTTACCACACCACACAATGTTAATCATGTCTGGATGTAGACAGCACCACTGGGGTTTCAAACCCTGCATTTAGCAGTGTGCTAGCAGAATTTACCCCTGCACCATCCGAGTGCCCCACTGAGCTATAAATAACCTAACAAACTACTCTTAAACTTAATCATGGTGTTATAATGAGCAAAACAGCTAATATTAACATGAACAATGTGGAAGAAATGCCTTTACTGCATTAGGTTGTTTCTTGCTGATTTATAAAAAATATGTGCACGAAAATGCACGTGATAGATCAAAGTTAATTGTCACCTGTGAAATTTAAAAAACAAAATAATGTTGCACTTTTAGACAAAGGATTAAGTAATTACACATAAAATAAGATCATCCAAATACCAGGAAATGAAGTTAAACCTCATTAACATGTAACCTTTTCCTGTCTTACGGGGAGCCCCGCTGGCCCAGACTTAAATAGTTGGCCCATTGGGGGAACTCCCTACATATTTTTCTATAGGCCGTTATGCTAATAACGCAAGTTAGCTACAACCCCAAATCAGAACAAGTTAGGACAGCAAGAAAAAGCAAATAATAAAAAAAAAAAACACAGAGTTTCTTACATTTACTTTGACTTTTATTTGACGTCAGACAGGATGAACCTGAGATATTTCATGTTTTATCTGATCAACTTCATTTCATTTATTAATAAACATCCATTCCTGCATTTCAGGCCTGCAACACATTCCAAAAAAAGTTGGGACAGTGAAGCATTTACCACTTTGTAATGTTGCCATTCCTTTTCACCACACTTAAAAGAGGTTTGGCACCAAGGAGACCAAGTGATTTAGTGTTTCAGCTTTTATTTTGTCCCATTCTTCCTGCAAACACGTCTTAAGATGTGCAACAGTACGGGGTCGTCCACACATTCTCTATTGGGGACAGGTCAGGAGTGCAGGCAGGCCAGTCCAGTACTCGTACTCTCTTCATCTGCAGCCATGCCTTTGTAATGAGTGCAGCATGTGGTTTTGCATTGTCTTGTTGAAAAATGCATGAACGTCCCTGGTCTTGAAGGCAGCACATGTTGCTCTAAGATCTCAGTGTACTTTTCTGCATTAATGCTGCCATCACAGAAGTGTAAATGACCTTTGCCGAGGGCACTGACACAGCCCCACACCATGACAGACCCTGGCTTTTGGACTTGTTGCTGATAACAGTCTGGATGGTCCTTTTCGTCTTTGGTCCGGAGCACATGGCGTCCATTTTTTCCAAGAAATATCTGAAATGCCTCCGATCCCAGAGAAGTCGACGCCGCTTCTGGACATGGTTAACATAAGGCTTCTTTTTTGCACAGTAAAGTTTTAAGTGGCATTTGTGCATGTAACTCTGTATTGTAGTGCTTGACAAAGGTTTGCCAAAGTAATCCCTCATCCATGTGGTCATATCAGCTATTGTTGAGTGGCGGTTCTTGATGCAGTGCCGTCTGAGGGTTCGAAGATCACGGGTGTTCAGCTTAAGCTTGCACCCTTGGTGTTTACACAATTAAATTCCTCCTGATTTCTTGAATGGTTTAATGATATTATGCACTGTAGAGGGAGAAACATGCAAATCCCTTCCAATCTTTCTCTGAGGTACATTGTTTTTAAACATTTTAATCATTTTCTCACACATTTGTTGACAAACTGGAGATCCTCTGATCATCTTTGCTCTTCAAAGACTCAGCCTTTCCTGGGTGACAATTGCCTGTTGACATCACCTGTTTGGGATTACATCATTACTAGCCTTAAATGAAATGAAATGAAGTAGAGCAGACAAAACATGAAATATCTCAGGTTCATTCTGTCTGCAATTAAATAAAAGACAAAGTAAATGTAAGGAACACTGCATTTTTATTGTATTTGCACTTGTCATACTGTCCCAACTTTTTCTGATTTGGGGTTGTAATTTAATAAAGTGTTGTTTTTTTTTATTACAAATCATATATTCAGCCTGGAAAGCTAAATGTTTGAACTATACATACATTTCCAACTTTTTTAGTATATGGTACTAATGAAAAGCACATTTGTGAAAGTGGACATGTCAATTTTTTTGTACCAAAGGTCAGATTTCACTGAGTCTTATCTTTTCTTTTGAAGCACAGGCTCAAACAACTTTGACCAGGTAGAATTGATCTATTCATCAGTAGCTCATTTCAGTTAATACATTTGTAGCCATTGTTTACTAGACTGAATACTGACAGTTTCTAAAATTCACATACAAGACTCATATAAATTGTTTTGCTGATTATGTGAATGGGCGGCACGGTGGGTTAGTGGGTAGCACTGTCACCTCACAGCTAGGAGGTCCTGAGGTTCGATCCCCAGGCGGGGCGGTCCGGGTCCTTTCTGTGCTTAGTTTGCATGTTCTCCCTGTGTGTCTGCGTGGGTTTCCTCCAGGTGCTCCGGTTTCCAGGTGCATGCAGTCAGGTTAATTGGAGACACTGAATTGCCCTATAAATGAATGGGTGTGTGTGTGTGTGTGTGTATGTGTATCTGCCCTGCGATGGACTGGCGTCCCGCCCAGGGTGTTACTGTGTGCCTTGCGGCCATTGAAAAGCTGGGATAGCCTCCACAAGCGACCCCCCCCCGTGACCCTAATTGGATAAGCAGATAAGAAAATGAATGAATAAATGATTATGTGAATTGTAAGGAAAACCATTTGTATTCAATTAAAAGAAAATTACTGTTAAGTAATTAATTTTATTTCTATTTTGAACAGTGTTATGTGGTTTGGGTTGCCATTTCTGCTTCCAACACACTGAAGCACAAAAGCAGTCGTAGCGAAGTTAAACTCTGACTTCTTGGCATAAAGTGGCGTTCCTTAAATTGTGTGTTCCTGAGGAATAAGTAATACATGTAGTTCACACAACAGAGGGTGAATCCGTTCCAGCGTTTCAGTTTCCTT
The DNA here is from genome assembly GCF_030014385.1 of Trichomycterus rosablanca. Taxonomy (NCBI): domain Eukaryota; kingdom Metazoa; phylum Chordata; class Actinopteri; order Siluriformes; family Trichomycteridae; genus Trichomycterus; species Trichomycterus rosablanca. The sequence goes on along the minus strand of NC_086000.1, from coordinate 14,771,263 downwards.
GTGTGTCAATCCGACTAGTGAATAAAAAGAAAATAATAGTAAGATTAAAGCATTTACATTTAGCAGACGCTCTTATCCAGAGCGACTTACAGAAGTGCTTCCATAGTAAACACGACCTTACTCTAGTTTATGTAGACAACAGTCCAAGAATACAAATCTACTGAAACCCTGTTAGAACCAAATGTTTCTTTTTAATCCATGAAATAAATAAGAGCATTAGAAATTTACATTTTTAATCGTCACACGTTGTCTCTTTGTGTTTTGTTCTTTTGAGCAGCCTGTTGGTGTACACTTGGTGCGTGTTCAGACCAGCCCTAACGACCACATGCTGTGGGCTTTGGACAACAGGGGCAACGTGCACGTGCGCACTGGCATTACCGAGGAGATGCCAGTGGGGACGGCCTGGGAGCACATTCCTGGTATACCCTCTATATGCATTTTATAATAGGACTTTGTTTTGCTTTTGTTATCTAATTTACCTTCAGTGTATCTGTCCATTTTAAATGTACAAACACAATGGGCTTTAAAGTTGTCCTTTTATATATAAAAAAAGAATGTTTTTATAGGCACAAATAACATTATAAAGATATGAATAACATTAGCATTTGTTACAAAGCTGTTGATAGCATTGAATTGATAGTTAAAAAAAAAAAAATGTAATGCTTTAATTCTTAAAGGTTATTATTAAAGCCCTACCTAATTCAGGGCCATGAAAATCATGTCACAGACCGTAAAATGAGCCTTTTATGAGGTTTGTGTTTTGTGGTTTAACGTTTTTCCATTCAAAAAGTGCCACACGTTTACTACTACGTTCACTCATAATTTGCACTATGAGGCGGTTCTAATATAACCGAGCATCTTTAGTGTTTGCTGAGTTTGTAAAGAAAGAAATAATCTGTACACACACAAACTATCAGCAGCGTAATACAAGGCGCAACACAGATTACAGAGAGATGATCACGTGTGTAGAGAAGCACACTTTTCCATTGATTATGGAATCCCCAATGAGACTAAATGCACTCAATACATAAACACATACATCAAACATTTTCAGCACACTACACCACAGAAAAGTCTGTTACACTAGCAGTCCTACGGCAATTCAGTTACCAATCAGTCACTATGTCAATATGTCGTAGTCTAAAGCAGCTAAAAACACGACTCAGGTAACTGAGTTTGGAAAACTCCCAACCAATTCTGTGGACACAGAACACATACGAGTATTTTCAAACATGAAGCCCCGCACTGTTGCTTTATGTTTTAGGTTTAAATTCAACTACTAAGGTAGGCTGTTCTGTGTATTGTAGCTTCCATTTATTCTACCATTCATTTACATTTTCGGCATTTAGCAGACGCCTTAATCCAAAGCGACTTACATTACAGTTACAGTATACAGTTTGAGCAATTGAGGCTTAAGGGCCTTGCTCAAGGGACCAACAGCAGCAACCTGGCAGCTGTGAGGCTTGATCCAGTGACCTTCTGATTACTAGTTCAGTACCTTAACCACTAGGCTACAGCTTGCCCTAACAATGTGTTATTTATGTGTTAATGTGTTATTTAATGACTGCCTACACAAAATGTGGCACTTTTCTTTAAAAATCCACCCTCTGATGAACTTGCTATTTTAATATCCTCTTCTTTCTCCGAACATGGCAAGCTAAATTATTCTTCCAATTCTGTAGTATTATTTATTATTTGTACATTGTACTTTTGTACATTTTGTACTATCATGTGTGCCGTGTTGGAGCTAAGAGGATTACAGTGCAGTTCATGGCTTATTGTTCAGTGTAACTATTGTTTCTGTTTCTGTTTGAGGTAGTCCAGCAGCTTTCAGACACAACAGCGCTGATGGAGTTTTTAAATACCGTGTCCACTCACTGTTCACTCTGACACTCCTACCTAGTTGGGCCACCATGTAGATGTAAAGTCAGAGACGATCGCTCATCTATTGCTGCTGTTTGAGTTGGTCATCTTGTAGACCTTCATCAGTGGTCACAGGACCCACGGAGCGCTGTTGACTGCATAATTTTGGTAGGTGGACTATTCTCAGTCCAGCAGTGACAGTGAGGTGTTTAAAAACTCCAGCAGTACTGCTGTGTCTGATTCACTCATACCAGCACAACACACACTAACACACCACCACCATGTCAGTGTCACTGCAGTGCTGAGAATGATCCACCACCCAAATAATACCTGCTCTGTAGTCGTCCCGGGAGAGTCCTGACCATTGAAGAACAGGGTGAAAGCAGGCTAAAAAAGATACAGTGGGGCCAAAAAGTATTTAGTCAGCCACTGATTGTGCAAGTTCTCTTACTTAGAAAGATGAGAGAGGTCTGTAATTTTCGTCATAGGTACACTTCAACTATGAGAGACAAAATGAGAAAAAAAATCCAGGAAATCACATTGTAGGATTTTTAAAGAATTTATTTGTAAATTATGGTGGAAAATAAGTATTTGGTCAATAACAAAAGTCCAACTCAATACTTTGTAACATAAACTTTGTTGGCAATAACAGAGGTCAAACGTTTCCTGTAAGTCTTCACCAGGTTTGCACACACTGTAGCTGGTATTTTGGCCTATTCCTCCATGCAGATCTCCTCTAGAGCAGTGATGTTTTGGGGCTGTCGCTGGGCAACACGGACTTTCAACTCCCTCCACAAATTTTCTATGGGGTTGAGGTCTGGAGACTGGCTAGGCCACTCCAGGACCTTGAAATGCTTTTTACGGAGCCACTCCTTCGTTGCCCGAGCGGTGTGTTTGGGATCATTGTCATGCTGGAAGACCCAGCCACGTTCCATCTTCAATGCTCTCACTGATGGAAGGAGGTTTTGGCTTAAAATCTCACGATACATGGCCCCGTTCATTCTTCCCTTAACACGGATCAGTCGTCCTGTCCCCTTTGCAGAAAAACAGCCCCAAAGCATGATGTTTCCACCCCCATGCTTCACAGTAGGTATGGTGTTCTTGGGATGCAACTCCAAACACGACGAGTTGAGTTTTTACCAAAAAGTTCCATTTTGGTTTCATCTGACCACATGATATTCTCCCAATCCTCTTCTGGATCATCCATATGCTCTCTGGCAAACTTCAGACGGGCCTGGACACGTACTGGCTTAAGCAGGGGGACACGCCTGGCACTGCAGGATTTGAGTCCCTCTCGGCGTAGAGTCTTTGTTACTTTGGTCCCAGCTCTCTGCAGGTCATTCATCAGGTCCCTCCGTGTAGTTCTGGGATTTTTTGCTCACCGTTCACATGATCATTTTGTCCCCACGGGATGAGATCTTGTGTGGGGTCCCAGATTGAGGGAGATTATCAATGGTCTTGTATGTCTTCCATTTTCTTACAATTGCTCCCACAGTTGATTTTATTCACACCAACCTGCTTGCCTATTGTAGATTCACTCTTCCCAGCCTGGTGCAGGTCTACAATTTTCTTCCTGGTGTCCTTCGACAGCTCTTTGGTCTTAGCCATGGTTGAGTTTGGAGTCTGACTGTTTGAGGCTGTGGACAGGTGTCTTTTATACAGATAACGAGGTCAAACAGGTGCCATTAATACAGGTAACGAGTGGAGGACAGAAGAGCTTCTTAATGAAGAAGTTACAGGTCTGTGAGAGCCAGAAATCTTGCTTGTTTGTGGGTGACCAAATACTTATTTTCCACCATAATTTACAAATAAATTCTTTAAAAATCCTGCAATGTGATTTCCTGGATTTCTTTTCTCATTTTGTCTCTCATAGTTGAAGTGTACCTATGATGAAAATTACAGACCTCTCTCATCTTTCTAAGTAGGAGAACTTGCACAATCAGTGGCTGACTAAATACTTTTTGGCCCCACTGTATGTAGAGAAACAGATGGACTACAGTCAGTAATTGTAGAACTACAAAGTGCTTCTATATGGTAAGTGGAGCTGATAAAATGGACAGTGAGTGTAGAAACAAGGAGGTGGTTTTAATGTTATGGCTGATCGGTGTATTTTAGAATGAATGGAGACGTTTGCCTCAGAATATATGTATCTTACTGACTGAATCCTTATTTTCCTTTTTTTTTTTTTACATAGCTCTGTTTTGCTTTAGAAATAGCTAAATATTCAATCATGCTGAAGTGAATATATGCACAAAAAGTATATTAAATAGCAAGACAAGTAGCTAAATCCTCTTACCTTTTATGTTTCTATTTGTTTAGAGCTCCTAAAAGTGTGTTTTCTGTACTGTTCAAGCTGAGAAGGTTTGTCCCTATTGTAGGGGATGCCTCAATGCCTCAATGATTGGTTCAAACCTGGATTGTTGGGTTGTTGGCTAGAATAGTTTCTGAATTCTAAGAACAATATAACATATGGATGGCTGGCTGGATGGATGGATGGATGGATGGATGGATAGATAGACACTGTAGATTTTCTCTCACTCTTAAAAAGCTGTGCTCAAGTCTGTAAACCATGTAGCATATTTAAATGGGTCCAAGTGTTACACCTGCACAGTTTTTGGGAATACCTTTTTCTATATCAGTAATTAAATACTTGTGTGATGCCCTGATAATGCATTGACACAGGTATATTGTGTATTTTGACACTTCTAATTATTAACTATGCATGAATACGTAGCACTGAGACATTAGCTGTATTGCCATTGGTTGGTCCCAGTTTAATCTCATAAAAGTGTAACAAAGTCTCTCTTTGCTGCAGGCCTCCAGGTCAGTCAACTAGTGCTGAGCTCTAGAACCGCATGGGTGCGCTGTGCCAATGGCGAGGTGGCTCGACGATACGGCATTTCAGAAAAGAACCCAGCTGGAGATTACTGGAAGAAGGTACCAGGCCTAGCAAACTGGCTGGCAGGTAAGATTTTTGATGGTTGAAAACAAACAGTTTAGAAGATATTATTCAGTCACTGAGACCATGATTACAACTACTGTGTTGCAATAACATGTATTTACAAAAAAAGTGTATGAATTCAGAAGAAGAATGCCTGTAGTTGTATGTACTGTACTGTACAGCACCCCTGAAGTCATGCTCAAGGGCCCAACAGTGGCTGCATAGCAGAGGCTGGATTTGAACTGACAATTTTCAGATTGATAGCCAAAAGTCAAGTCAAATTTATTTATTTAGCGCTTTTTACCATAGACATCCTCTTAAAGCAACTTTACAGAGTCCAGGACCAACAGACCAAAAATCCCTGTTGAGCAAGCCAAGGGCGACAGTGGCAAGGAAAAATTTGCTTAAAATACAGGAAGAAACCTTGAGAGGAACCAGACCTGGAGGATAATTTGATTAAATAGGATTTACACAAAACATACAAACAAAAAATTTAATTAAACTAAAAGTTATAACTAGCACAAAAATAATAATAATGTAAACAATTGGAATTCTTCATTATTCAGTCCAGTCTGTGATAAAGCCCGTAGTGAGTTCTGGACATTTTTGGTGCAAACATGCCAGGTGTCCGTTATATCTAGTAGGAGCAGCATTGTTGGCACTGCAGTCTCGACTTGCAGGATTCAACCTCGGGTGGGTAAACAGGTTTCCATCAGAACCACCTCAGGGTAAAACAACAGAAAATGTAGTTAAAATTTTGTATTTACAAAAAAGTGTATGAATTCAGTAAAAAATTTAATTAACAAGTTATAATTGTACTTTGTATATGAAGGTAGCATAACGTTAAATAATTTATTTTATTAATAATATACAAACAAAAAGACCATAGGTCTTATTCAGTATTCAAAACGGGCCAACTTAGAAAAAGGATGGATTGTACTAAACCTCACCCCCCATATGAAGCCTGTAGCATCTTAATTAACCATTAAGCTTTGTAACTCTACCTAATTGTAGATATATTTAACATATGCAATAAGTGAGCACTTTTTAGATACACATTTCTGGTTTATACATATATTGGTTATTTTATAAGCTACACCTAACATTCAGATGAAATTTATGGGTATACAATTACAGACTGTAATACTGCCTATCTGTTGTATTGTTACTGCTGTTACTGTTACTGCTGGACTGAGATATTTACCCTGCACTGTCAGAAACATTTCAGCATAAAGCTTCTTTGTTGCAGTGACTCCGACAGATGAGCTCTGGGCCGTTACCCCAGCTGGTGCTCTCACTCAGCGCCTCACTAAGACCCTACTGCACAGCGCTGGTAAAAATCCCACAAACACAGGCTCTGCGAGTGGGGAGGAACTGGAGGAGGAATGGGAGGTGATCTAAACCGTTAGCTGAAACACTGCTTCTTGTATAAATGGTTCTGTTTATTAGTTGCTGAGCACTTTACACTTTTTGTTTTATATTGTGTGTACAGAGGTGAAAGGGATTAAGTGTACAGGACCTTTAAAGGTTGGGTTTTGTAGAACAGTCTCAGCAGGGTGTACATGTTTTAACTGTCTCAATGCACCTTGTAACATGCATATTTGTTTTATTAACTGGTTCAACCAAATTGTATTTGATTTTTAATGTGAAGCTTCTTGGTACATTAATCTAGGATTTTTTTTAATTTTGTAAGGAAAAAATTCTGGTCTGCACCAGTGCACTTGGTCAGGAGTGGAATGTAACACAGATTAGTTTACTGTGAGCTAGGTTAGTATCTGTAACACCCTAAATCTATGGTTATTAGGAGTATCACTGTTTAATTACGGCCCTGTGTTCACTGAACTGACTTTTTAAATCGTTTCTTCATGCGTTCAGAAAAGCCCAAATTTTATTAAGCTAGCTAAAGTTCACACTACTCGACTTTCCAAGTCATCAGGTCGCTGTACAGTTCACACTACACGACTAGATCTCTTGTAATCGGGAGTCTTTCAAGTCGGTGTGGCTTTTACACTACACGACTGATCGGTGATAGGGGGTTTCACACTACACCATCTATCACCAACTGGAATCACAGGCGAGCTTCTCTGGTCTCCCAAACTACGTTTTGTCACGAAAACACACGCAAGAGGTGACGAGGGGTTTACTGATACCATGTCCAAACATTCGCGTTAACAAGTAGCGAGCGATCAAAGTTTGTGCACTGATGTGCAGCGTAAAATCAAGGAGAAAAAATAAATTAACCTGAGTGGATTTGGCAACGCGAACAGCTTGGATTGTTCTACAGTGAGTTGGAGGTTAATAAATATTTTTTGCAATGCATCGTTGATGTTATGTTTTGTAGAGAACGATAAGGTCAGAAATACTGTAAAACTTGAGTGTGTGTCCCTGTCCCACCTTTTTACACTCCCCTGCGTTTCCCCTCACCCCGTATCTTGCGTTCTCATTGGCTGTTCGACACCGTGCACATTGCCAGTTGGCCAACTCATATCCAGATATCTAGCAAGCTAGATAACTATCTTCAGGCGAGTGCTCGGCGAGCCGTTCGGATCGAGTCATTGAACAGTTCACACATAGCGATTGAGAGACGAGTTTCGGTCGTCGAGAGAACGCCAAGTTGCCCCCGAGCCGGCAAATCTAGCGTCGTCCAGTCGGTGAGCGAAAATCATGCAGTGTGAACTAGGCATAAGGTGTGTATCCTAAATCCAGACTTGCTTATTTTGCAGGCTAGAACTGATGTAACTGGCATTACAGTATCAATAATTGTATAACCCACACTACACATAATTACCTGCTTTTTATTAATGAGTGAATAATCGTTTTTAATCAAGCTTTTTGAACAAAGCACGTTTTATCTAAGGATCCTTAGTTTTCTATTAATATTAGTGCTGCCGATTGAGCAGAGAAGGAATTATTGGACCATGTAAATTGTCAAGAGGTCAAACAGCAAATGCTACGTAAAAGCACAGCATTATTTCATTATCATTCATTACAGACGTTTTTGATTTTAATAAATACCAGTAACTAAATTCAGTTCACTCACTCACTTTCTTAACCGCATATGTTGTGAATTTCCCCACTGTGGGACTAATAAAGGATTATCTTATCTTATCCAATTAGGGTCGCGGGGGTTGTGCTGGAGCCTATCCCAGCTTTTCAATGGGCGCAAGGCACACAGTAACACCCTGGACGGAGCGCCAGTCCATCGCAGGGCAGGCACACATACACACACCCGTTAATCTATGGGGCAATTCAGTGTCTCCAATGAACCTGACTGCATGTTTTTGGACTGTGGGAGGAAACCGAAGCTCCCGTAGGAAACCCACGCAGACATGCAAAAGAGAACATGCAAACTCCACACAGAAAGGACCTGGACCGCCCGTCTGGGGATTGAAACCCAGGACCTTCTTGCTGTGAGGCGACAGTGCTACCCACCGTGAAACCCTAAATGAAATTCAAAATAAACAATTAGTCAGATGTATTTACAGTAGTCATATTTGTGATTTATTCTGACAAAAGTGCAAAGAAAACATTGTTTTCACTGGCCAATGCCATTTTGTAAATATTAACACATTTAGAAACACTGAATTGATGTAGGACTCTTTTTCTCTTTGCTTAATAGACTTTCAGTTTGCATTTCTTGATGTAGCATTTGACTGTTTGAAGTGACAACAATTTTTAGAAGTACCTCCAGGTCCAGCTGATTTGTTGTTTTCTCATTCAGGGTTCCAAGGTCACACATATTCACTGGTGTGGTGGTTCCTGACCTTGCCCTGTACAGACTGAGATTTCTCTAGATTTCCTGAATCTTTTCACAGTATTAAGTATAGTAGATGGTAAAAGTTTATTATTTGTATTATTCGTAATATTGCATTAAGAAATGTTCTTTTTAAACTGACTGACTAGTCTCTTATGAGGTTTGCCTCAAAGTGTTGAACCAGGACCCATCTTTGTTTGCAATAAGTAAGCCTGAGGTGGAACCTCTTTTATATCCAATCATGATGACTTTACCTGTTACCAATTCACCTACTTATTGTAGAATGTTTCAAAATGGTAATATTCTATGAACGTTTCACGTTATTTTGCCCGTCCCAATGTTGAGTGTGTTTCAGGCATTAGAATCAAAAATCAAATATTTACAAAATACAATGAACTCTTGTCAGCCAAGAACCACAAAAGTGGTTTCTTTGTACTTTTGTCAGTTAAATGAAGATAAAGACAATTAAGACAGTTAACAAATCACAGATTTGTGTTTACATTGCATTTTACAAAATGTCCTAGTTTAGCATTAGCCCTCAAAGGCTTAAGTGACTTCTGTGAAACAGTGCCCAGATCCACTTTTACTAGAATATAAAGCAAACATTAATGTAGATTAGCATGCTTGTTGATACACAAGGCTGTAAAAGGGACACAGACTGTAGTCAGTTCATTAGTAAAGCTTTTATATAGGGAACTGTGTAAAGAATGTTTGTAAATAACACTGGTTAAATACTTGACAGTAAAGGTATATTATTATTTGGTACTGATCTGAACTTATCGGATAGTTAGCCTGTACTCTTACTATGATCTGTTCATCATAGTAAGAAGCGGGATTTATATATAATTAATAAATGTACACAGACAGTTTAAATCTTAACTTATAAAATGTAAAAATCACTTGTAGTGTGTAACTTGTTCAATTCATGCTGGTAAATAAGCAACAGCTATGAGCTCAGTGGGGGGGGGGGGGGGGGGCATAGCAGAAAATGCTTTCTGTAGTTGACTTAATTAACTGATTATCTAATTCAATATATTAACAATAGCAAGCCAGACAAATTACATTATTATTATACACCGATCAGCCATAACATTAAAACCACCTCATGGTTTCTACACTCACTGTCCATTTTATCAGCTCCACTTACCATATAGAAGCACTTTGTAGTTCTACAATTACTGACTGTAGATATGTTTCTCTGCATGCTTTGTTAGCCCCCTTTCATGTTGTTCTCCAATGGCCAGGACCACCACAGAGCAGGTATTATTTGGGTGTTGGGTCATTCTCAGTACTGCAGTGACGCTAACATGGTGGTGGTGTGTTAGTGTGTGTCGTGCTGGTATGAGTGGATCAGACACAGCAGCGCTGCTGGAGTTTTTAAATACCGTGTCCACTCACTGTCCACTCTATTAGACACTCCTATCTAGTTGGTCCACCTTGTAGAGGTCAAGTCAGAGACGATCGCTCATCTATTGCTGCTGTTTGCGTTGGCCATCTTCTAGACCTTCATCAGTGGTCACAGGATGCTGCCCATGGGGCGCTGTTGCCTGGATATTTTTGGTTGGTGGACTGTTCTCAGTCCAGTAAATAATACCTGCTCTGTGGTGGTCCTGTGGGGGTTCTGACCATTGAAGAACAGGGTGAAAGCAGGCTAAAAAAGTATGTAGAGAAATAAATGGACTACAGTAATTGTAGAACTACAAAGTGCTGCTATATGGTAAGTGGAGCTGATAAAATGGACAGTGAGTGTAGAAACAATGAGGTGGTTTTAATGTTATGGCTGATGGGTGTATTCACATAATGCTGTTTAACGGTTGGGATTGTGTGTTCAGAAATCATCAGAAGGAGGATGAGGTGGGGGGTCAAGAGTTTGTTTACTTTTCTTTTAAGTGCTGTTGAGAAGGTCTTACACTACACTGCTGTTTCATTTACGCTGTATTTTAATGCTGAATAGGCATTTTCATGTAACTCTATTACAGTTGTATTTGGAAATATTCAACCCCCCTCATCTTAAATTGTGTCACAGTGATGTATAAAGAATTGAATGAAAATCTACATACAGAGGAATAATACTGATTTATTGATTTATTTTGTCCTGTTAGTCTATTGCAGTAACACATGGCTTTATCTTCTTGTCCTGATCAGATTGTTAAGGCCTCTAGATAACATTTTGGGCTTTCTCCTGCAGCCAGGCAGCTTTGGTGCTGCACCACAAGTTTGGAACGTCTGGACAGTACTCCCAATGCTGTCTCTAGTAGTGTTTTTTGGAATATCTTCTTCTACCTATTGTCCTTTTGCTTTAATTAAAAGATCTCATCTCTCAGCTATTGTGACGACTTCTTAGTTTTTAAGATGGTTGCAACATACCTCGAACACTTTAATCTCTGGGTGGTGTTTGTGTAACACATCTCAGGAGAAGTAAATTAAGGGTTGTTATTGAGTCACAATGGTTTAATCATGTTGTAACCCAACTTTTGATCATACAGACAAGCAGTAGGTTTTAAGATCAGCTGTATTATGTAAGGGTTGATTAACTGAGACATGCCTGTATTAACAAAATACTCTAAATTACACAATCCATTTTCTTTGTGTATTTGCTGCATCATTCAGCTGAAATACTTCAATTAAAGCAAAGTCTCCCACTGTAGAAATCCTTATTTTCTTTAAGGGGTTGATTATTTCAGATTGAAACTGTAAAGAATGCACCTTAGTATTGACTAAATACACTGATCAGCCATAACATTAAAACCACCTCCTTGTTTCTACACTCACTGTCCATTTTATCAGCTCCACTTACCATATAGAAGCACTTTGTAGTTCTACAATTACTGACTGTAGTCCATCTGTTTCTCTGCATGCTTTGTTAGCCCCCTTTCCTGCTGTTCTTCAATGGTCAGGACTCTCCCAGCACCACTACAGGGTAGGTATTATATGGGTGGTGGATCATTCTCAGCACTGCAGTGACACTGACATGGTGGTGGTGTGTTAGTGTGTGTTTTGCTGGTACATAGCAGCGCTGCTGGAGTTTTTAAACACCTCACTGTCACTGCTGGACTGAGAATAGTCCACCAACCAAAAATATATCCAGCCAACAGCGCCCCATGGGCAGCGTCCTGTGACCACTGATGAAGGTCTAGAATATGACCAACTCAAACAGCAGCAATAGATGAGCGATCGTCTCTGACTTTACATCTACAAGGTGGACCAACTAGGTAGGAGTGTCTGCTAGAGTGGACAGTGAGTGGACACAGTATTTAAAAACTCCAGCAGCGCTGCTGTGTCTGATCCACTCATACCAGCACAACACACACTAACACACCACCACCATGTCAGTGTCACTGCTGTGCTGAGAATGATCCACCACCTAAATAATACCTGCTCTGTAGTGGTCCTGTGGAGGTCCTGACCAATGAAGAACAGGGTGAAAGCAGGTTAAAACAGTATGTAGAGAAACAGATGGACTACAGTCAGTAATTGTAGAACTTCAAAGTGCTTCTATATGGTAAAAGAAGCTGATAAAATGGACAGTGTAGAAACAAGGAGGTGGTTTTAATGTTATGTCTGATCGGTGTATGTGTGTGTTATAGCTAAATAATTAAGAGGTCGGGAAATGGTCTTTTTTGTTTGTTTCTCTTACAAGCATTCACTTTGTGATACTTCTGTACTTTATGACTAGACACTTCAGAACTATTAATATGAAAATATTTAAATGTTTGTGACATATTGCCAATAATCTGGACCTCTCGATCTATCCTGCACGCTTCTTCTCTGACCAAAATACTGTTTGTGAATGTAAAATAGGATTGACATTTAACCCTATATGAAATATGGGTATGAATTAATCATCACTGATGTCATTAACTGCTGCTGTTATCACTCTATGAATAGTCTTTATCAACTTCCAGAATTAAAAATCTTTACCAAAAGGGTTTGTGTCATTATTAACTGCAGCAGTACGTTTTGGTTAACCGTTTTGCCTAATCTTGTAAGGGCTATGCCATAAAACAAGCCAAAAGAAGGTGGTGCTAAGGGTGCTATCAGGGAAAACTATATATCTTGGCAATTAAACTCACAGAAGCTTAGTAAGGAAATTTGTCTTTTTCAATCACTGTCACAAGTCTGCCAAATTCTGCCCGGGACCACTACTATCAACGGACCCCCACTTTTAAGTAAATTTTATATTTACTGATTCGTGTGTAACTGCAGTCATTTTAGGTTTTTCACTCTGGAACTAATAAGCAATTAATTAAATAAGTTACATTTACATTTATTAAACACAAAGAAATACACTGATCAGCCATTTGTTTCTACACTCACTGTGCATTTTATCAGCTCCACTTGCAATATAGAAGCACTTTGTAGTTCTACAATTACTGACTGTAGTCCATCTGTTTCTCTGCATACTTTTTTTAGCCTGCTTTCACCCTTTCACCTTTCACCACAGGACCACCACAGAGCAGGTATTATTTAGGTGGATGATTCACAACATTGCAATGACAATGACATGGTGGTGGTGTGTTAGGGTGTGTTGTGCTGGTATGAGTGGATCACACACAGCAGCGCTCCTGGAGTTTTTCAATACCGTGTCCACTCGCTGTCCACTCTATTAGACACTGCTACCTATTTGGTCCACCTTGTAGATGTAAAGTCAGAGACGGTCGCTCATCTATTACTGCTGTTTGAGTTGGTCATCTTCTAGACCTTCATCAGTGGTCACAGGACAATGCCCACAGGGCGCTGTTGGCTGGATATTTTTGGTTGGTGGATTATTCTCAGTCCAGCAGGGACAGTGAGGTGTTTAAAAACTCAATTAGCATTGCTGTGTCTTATCCACTCATACCAGCAGAACACACACTAACACACCACCCAAATAATACCTACTCTGAGTCCTGACCATTGAAGAACAGCATGAAAGGGGGCTAACAAAGCATGCAGAGAAACAGATGGACTACAGTCAGTAATTGTAGAACTACAAAGTGCTCCTGATAAAAGCTGATAAAATGGACAGTGAGTGTAGAAACAAGGAGGTGGTGTTAATGTTAAGTCTGATAACAATAAAATTAATAATTATTAATTATTTATTGAATGATTAATGAACTATCTGTTTGCACAGGTTTTGGATTAGTGTGTGGTGTCTATTTTTTCTGTATAATTGTATACTTCTATATCAAATATACAGAAACCAGTGGATTCAGTAAATTTGTAGACCCCTTGACATTTTGCACACTTTATTGGCTTATAGATGTAATTTCAAAGTAATACAGTGTAATTTTTTACCCATTAGTTTACACTTACTCATCCATTATAAAACTGAACATGTTTTTTAAAAATAAATTAAACATCAAAAACTGAAGTAACCTTTTCAGACCATTTGTTTTGACACTCCCGATTGTGGTGCATCTGATTTCCATAAATTAATCTTGGAATGTGTCTAAAACTCAATTGAACTGCAACTGTTGCATTGACAGAGGTGTAACAAAATCTGGCAACATGACCTGCAGATGGTTTGAAAACTCATAGCAGTTAATATGTATATTAAATAATATGCACTTCAAATTGCCTGGCTAATCCTTTCTTTAGGGCAGGGATAAAAAGACTGGTAAGAACTGAGGGACGGATTAATGCAGGCAAATACGAAAAACAAAAATTCCAGAGCACAATCAAGCTCGGTCTGGACTAGCACTTTTCGGTGGCTAAAACGACACGGGTGACTTCGGGGCAAGTCCCTAAATGTCCTTGAGTGACCCAGCCAAAGCTCAGACCTAAACTCTATCAAACATATGTTTAAAAACCTGAAGAACAGTTTACAGACGCACGCTATATACTCTGACTGCGGATAAGAGAACCTGCCAAAAAAAATAGAATAAACTGCCCAAATCCAGATGTGCCAGACTTTTAGACTCGTACATTTTCATTTGTGGCATTTAGCAGATGCTTTTATATAAAGCAATTTAGGGTTGCTCAAGGGCCCAACAGTGGCAACCTGGCAGTGGTGAGGCTTGAACCAGCGACTTTTTGATTGCTAGTCCAGTACCTTAACTATTAAGCTACAACAGCCCTAGTGTTTAAAAACATCAAGAGATTCAAATACCTTTTGAAACTACTGTGGTAATTATTAGCTGTTTTGAAGTTTTTTAAGAAAATGTTCAGTCTTTGTGTTGTTGTAATTGTTGATTATAATTGAAAGATTAATTATCACTTCTTTACACTGTGTGGGTGTGTGTGTGTGTGTGTGTGGGTGGGAGGAAAACAGTTGTAGGAAAACAGCTGCCACCATTGTAGTGAGAAGCATGGCCATAAACAGCACACCTTACACTTTGGTTTCCATACACCATCAAAGAACATGCAGTAGGTATGTTGGCTAAATTGTCAGCTCTGAGTAAATGTGAAACTGATAAGAGTGCATATCCTTGCTATGAATTAGCGCCCTGTCCAGAGATGCTCTCACCAAGACTGATCAGGATTAAGCGGTGAGTAAAACCTGATACATGGGTGTGGTACAAGTACATGTAATGAATGCTAGACTTTCTTTCTCTGAAGCAGGTTAGCTCTGAAGAGCAAGTCATGCTGTGATTATTCTGGATTGCTGGATGTTCACCTCTGCGATACAGTTAAGCTTTAAATCCAGAAGTTAAGTCCATAAACTACAAATCATCTGTATACAAAAAAAAGTCCAGTTTTGTTAATGACAGGCTGGTGTGGCTGCAGGTTCTTATACAAACCAGGGAGGAACTTCAACTGACAACTCATCACTAGTCTAAAAAAACCAACTGCCGAGATACGCAGCCACACTACTATGAATGGTAGGTAGGTTCGTGGTAAAGGTTTGAAAATGTCATTGTATTTTCTTCACTGTGCTCAAAATGAGTTCCATAACAAAGAGGTTTGACAGGTTTGATGTGTATTTTAAATACCGTGTCCACTCACTGTCCACTCTATTAGACACTCCTACCTAGTTGGTTCACCTTGTAGACAAAGTCAAATATGATCTGCTGTTTGAGTTGGTCATCTTTGAGATCTTCATCAGTGGTCACAGGATGCTGCCCAAGGGGCGCTATTGGCTGGATATTTTTGGTTGGTGGACTATTCTCAGTCCAGCAGTGACAGTGAGGTGTTTAAAAACTCCAGCAGCGCTGCTGTGTCTTATCCACTCAACACACACTAACACACCTCGACTATGTCATTGTCACTGCAGTGCTGAAAACGATCCACCACCCAAATAATACCTGCTCTGTAGTGGTCCTGGGAGAGTCCTGACCATTAAAGAACAGCATGAAAGGGGGCTAACAAAGCATGCAGAGAAACAGATGGACTCCAGATGGTAAGTAATTGTAGCACTTCAAAGTGCTCCTATATGGTAAGTGGCGCTGATAAAATGGACAGTGAGTGTAGAAACAAGGAGGTGGTTTTAATGTTATGGCTGATTGGTGTATGTTTAACCTTACAAATGCTTCTTTGACTGAATTTGGCACAAATTCCAACAGACACAGTTTACAGTTCTGTGAAAAGCCTTTCCTGAACAGTTGAGGCAGTTTAACAACTCTGTAGTTCTTATGGTTTGATGTTAAAATCTGATGTTTAACAAACTCATGGTTAGGTGTTCACATACTTTTGGCCATAGTGTAAGTATTACCTTTTTATAACAAAGGCTGATAGAGCAGGAAAATGGAAGGTAGGATTTGGAATGGGAAGTCCAACAAGCTAATAGTCACTTGCACACATTTTCGGCATACAGCGTATCCATTCAGTAATCCTGTCTGAAATCATCTGCATATATTGACCCCTATTTATTTATTTCTATTTTATTTATGCATTTTCTCTAGCGTAGTCAATTTGTCTTCCACTGCTGGGGGATCCCTGATTGCAGTTGATAAGGGTATATTGCTGCTCACGCCTCCTCCGACCCACACGCAGCCCTTAGCGGAACCCTTTTTCACCTATGCACTCTGCACAGGCGCCTCTATCTGCTAATCAGGGTCCTTACACAGCGTTTAAAGACCCGACCCACATAGTCCGGTCATCCCGCCCTATTAGAACCGTGTCTGCTGCAGGCACTACCAATTATGCCCGCTAAATGGCGCCCAGCCGAACGGTGGCACCGCCGAGTTCAGAATCTCGGTTCTGGTGTGCTAGCGGAATATTGACCCCTATTTATTAAAATTGCATACAAATCTTGCACAGCCTCTAAAATTATGAACAAACTACTTTATGACTGATTAATAAAACTGTAAGAGTATTAGAGTTGAATGTTTAGATAATGGTTTTATAAACCAATCATATATCGAATGATCTTGTAATGTTTTTATCAGGTATAAAAAATTTTATTTGCAAAAGAGTCTATTGCACTAAATGAGTTAAAGTAATTCGTCATTGCTTTGACCTTCATTAAAATGAAGACTATTGCAAAAATAGAATTTTATTTAATATTAAATATTCTTAACATCTTTCTTTTTATAGCATAAAAATATTCACATATTTACAGTGCATAGGTAGTGCATTTACACTGGTATATTTCATCAACCCGTAAACATATATAAAAAGTGACTGATTTAAAGATTTCACACAAATATAGAGTAACATCATAGCCTCACACTGCCCTACCATAACTTAAAAGCTATACAAGCGTTTAATAGGCTGCCCTTATTTAATTGCCAGTGTCAGTATTTGGCCTAATTAATGGCTTAATACTATAAAAAATCAATACATATCAAATATTTTAAACATGATCCACTAAGCTATTTTATGCTATTAATGTTTGTGATTTTTTTTCTTATGACATGGAAACATAGCAATCAAACTGTTACTATTACACCTTAAATGTTTGCAGTTATCTTGCAGAGTCAGTTTGGTAACTGTAATGTTATAAGTACTGGATTAGTATCAATCTACACTTGGACTGCTGGTATCTGAACTAATTAGATAAAAAGGAATAGATACATCCCTGGTTTGCAACTTCATATTTTCCAAAATAAAAGCTGGTTGGTGCTTGTCTTAAAAATTACAAACCTGGTCATTTCCTAGGACAGCACTACAAACGTCCGGCACAATGCCTGGACGGACACGTATTTGTCCTCATTTGGAAGCTAACCAAATGCTTGTAATGATCATAATTAATTTCCCTGCCTTGGTTTAGGAACATGTAAAAAAAATACTTGTATTTTATTGGTCCTCACACTGTCTGTGAGGACGTCCAGTACTGAAATGCTAGTTAATTACTAAGTTGTAGTAACTGTTCATGCTGTCAACATGCCAAAATGAAAAACAACGTACAGTTCACCACCTTGTCATTTAGAGAAGTAGGAAAGATGAATTTCATGCTTTTTGTACTAAAGTATCACAGCTAGACTCTTAATGTGGTGAGTAGAGCGTTCATTAATATTGCAATTTTCTACTTCATTTGGTTGCATCACAATTATAACAATTAGAGTTCATTTGTGTGCTGCAGACACTATCCTGACTACCCACTGTCATGTCCTCCTGTTTGCAGTCTGGTGTCCTTTTTGGGGGTAATGGGAGCCACCCTGTGTATAAATCGTGGCTCCCTAATGCATCAGAGTTCTGGACTGTGTCCCAGTTTATGTTTTTTACAGGACACGTGGGGGGGGGGGGGGGGGGGGGTACAGTACACTCACTGAGTACAGTCCACTCAGTGCCCTTGAGTACACCTTAATCTTGGTGCAGTCTGAAATCGGGCGGTCGGAGAAAGTCAGGCAGGGATGCACGCTGCTCTGCAGGAACGCGGTGTGTTACTGTGCGCATGCTCTGTACGAACAGAGACGGTGGAGAGTTCCCGGAGAGCCACTGGAAGGCTTGCTCCCCGACGAGCTGTGTCCACAGTCCAGGCTTCTCCTGCAGCTCAGTGCGCATGCGGAAACTCAGAGTGGGCATGAATAACACCAGGTAGCCCAGGCACACTCTCTTAGTGCGCATGTCCATTTCGCTCTGATTGATTTGTTGAAGCAGGCAGTCCAGAGGCGTGTCCCCGTCGTAGTCCGTTACGTAAGGGCACGCGCCGTGTCCTAGCAACAACAACAAACATTCAGGTCGCGCTAAGTCGCACGCCAGGTGCAGCGCGGTCTTGCCTTTGTCAGCGTGAGGGCAACCGCGACTGTTTAACAGCAGCCTTTTTTCGGTTTCTTCCGCAAACTTTTCGGTGGTGTCCATTATCATTTCCAGGATGTTCGTGCGGTTGTAGCGGACCGCGACGGCGAAGTGCGGCGGCGGGGAGGCCGCGCAGCAGCGGAAACTCGCGCTCGGGATGTCGAGCGCGTGCACGGAGAAGCGCTGGAGCAGGTAGCGCGCGTACTGCTGGTGGTCGTGGACCAGGGCGTACAGGAGCGCTTCAGAAGGCGAAAACGCGCATGCGCGACCCTCCTCCTCCCAGTGAAACGCCTCGGTTGCGCGTATGTCCTCCAGCAGCCAGACCGGCAGCAGGTCCCGAACAGACTGGTAGAAAGCGAGCGAGGTGCGCTGGCACTTCTTTTCAGATTTGTAATCCGGCCGACGCTCGTACATTCCCACATCCAGTGGCATCTTTACTTTCTATGAAGATTGTTCTGAAATGTTTGGGAGTTTTGACTTTGTCACTGAAACATCTGCAAGGTATTTAGACTGTAGAGTTTAAAGTTGGTCAGCACACACACGCACAGCCTGGTTACTTTACTGTCTATTCTTTAAAAAAAAAAAACAATCAGAAGAGGATTTTCTAGTGCCTCCGCCGTCAAAGCCTGCTTTACGCTCCCAACTCAGTTTATATATTCACTATATGCTACTGCACGTTTCTCATTGGCTGCTGGTGTTTAACGTCATGCAGATATGACGTCAGGATAGTCCGAATGGACTGCAGTGTTCCCATATAGAGAACAGCACAGCAGCAATAAGACAAGACACCTCTCTCAAGTTATTTACTCATACTGAAAGTGTACACAAGTGGAAAAAGGGAATGACACAAAGTGATACTATTCACTGGTTTTGTGAAAGAGCTTTGGTGCTTCTTGAATTATATCTGACTCCTTTTCCCTCCCTGCATAAGGTTTGTTTTTTAGAGAGCACTGTTTCATGTACTTTGCTGCAGTATGTGTATTTTCTCATCCCATTACTTAACCCTTTGAAGCCTAAACTACCAAAACATTGCCCAAAAATTTGTGGAATTCATAATGGATAAAATGCATAAAACGACATTTTACTGATATTTGCCTTAAATGCCTGCTGTATCTAATTTGATACACACATATTCAACCCGATTTTACAACAAAATAAATTATGAAATATCAAGTACTAATAAGTTAAATTAATCCACTAAATATAATGAGGGAAGATGTAGCCTAGTGGTTAAGGTACTGGATTAGTAATCAAAAGGTTCCTGGATCAAGCCCCATCACCCAGGTTACCACTGTTGGGCCCTTGAGCAAGGCCCTTAACCCTCAATTGCTTAGGCAATATACTGTCACAACTGTAAGTCGCTTTGGATAAAAGCGTCTGCGAAATGCAGAAAATGTAAATACGTTTTTCTAATGAAGGATCAGTAATTTTGCAAAATTGGTTAAAACATCCATGCAAAACAACAGGGGGCCAATGCTTGATGATAGCTCCTCTGGTTGGGGCAGAAGACATTTATCTAATTGTACACAAAGCTTTTCAGGAAAACAAATGACCTACTGGTGATGTAGAGGTCTCTAAAAGTCATGTATCAAATATGATAAACTTGGCATTAAGTTAGGGTTAAATTTATAATAGCCAAGAAAGGAAACCAGAAAATCCAAAAACCTATATGGACTCAGGAAGACTATTAAATTATAATAGACAATTAGTAAAATTACTGTATGTTGCTATTCAATGTAGTAAATGATTTCACCAAAATAGACATGGCTTTATTACTTGTATACTAATAAGAAAACTATTTAGTATTATGTATTGTTTAATTTTATGATAAGCAAGATAAATTAAATGATTTCATAAAAATAAGACGCCACACTCCACATGTTTCCTACATACATACATTCTTGCAGACGAATACAGAAAAAGAACAAAATTGTTACATGACTAAGTGGGTCAAATACAAGAGCAGCACATCTCCAATCAATAAATCATAAAAATAACAAATCTCTGTAGTATTGACTGGAAATAATATATAGATGTGGATCGATAACTTAATGGAACCATAAATGCTGCTTTCTAATTGGCAGAATCTCAAAGAATAGATTACCAAAATGTCTCTATGCTATGTGAAAGGTTGATGTCCAGTTTTTAAGTGTTTGGTTGCTAAAGGTGGCACAGCCAGTAATTAATTTTAGGAAGGCATGGAAGTATTTATAATTTAAGAAAAATGTATAATGCCCAATCTGGAATGTAAACAGATAACATAATATAGAGATAGAGCAGAGAGATCACATAATATGAGCACATTGTAACTCCCAGTTCAGATTGTAACATTGTGTAACATTGTCTTCATGTAGATGAGTGTGAGTGTGCGCTCAATAGGGGTGAGTGACCGAGAGATAAAATGTTACGGATGGCACTTGTAGTAAATCGTGGTGTGATGTTGAAGAGCACCCACACCTACAGTGTATCACAAAAGTGAGTACACCCCTCACATTTCTGCAAATATTTCATTATATCTTTTCATGGGACAACACTATAGACATGAAACTTGGATATAACTTAGAGTAGTCAGTGTACAGCTTGTATAGCAGTGTAGATTTACTGTCTTCTGAAAATAACTCAACACACAGCCATTAATGTCTAAATAGCTGGCAACATAAGTGAGTACACCCCACAGTGAACATGTCCAAATTGTGCCCAAATGTGTCGTTGTCCCTCCCTGGTGTCATGTGTCAAGGTCCCAGGTGTAAATGGGGAGCAGGACTGTTAAATTTGGTGTTTTGGGTACAATTCTCTCATACTGGCCACTGGATATTCAACATGGCACCTCATGGCAAAGAACTCTCTGAGGATGTGAGAAATAGAATTGTTGCTCTCCACAAAGATGGCCTGGGCTATAAGAAGATTGCTAACACCCTGAAACTGAGCTACAGCATGGTGGCCAAGGTCATACAGCGGTTTTCCAGGACAGGTTCCACTCGGAACAGGCTTCGCCAGGGTCGACCAAAGAAGTTGAGTCCACGTGTTCGGCGTCATATCCAGAGGTTGGCTTTAAAAAATAGACACATGAGTGCTGCCAGCATTGCTGCAGAGGTTGAAGACGTGGGAGGTCAGCCTGTCAAGTGGAAGGTGGAGGAGTTCAAGGTGTCTAACATCCACCAGCTCCGTGATGTCATCATGGAGGAGTGGAAGAGGATTCCAGTAGCAACCTGTGCAGCTCTGGTGAATTCCATGCCCAGGAGGGTTAAGGCAGTGCTGGATAATAATGGTGGTCACACAAAATATTGACACTTTGGGCACAATTTGGACATGTTCACTGTGGGGTGTACTCACTTACTGTATGTTGCCAGCCATTTAGACATTAATGGCTGTGTGTTGAGTTATTTTCAGAAGACAGTAAATCTACACTGCTATACAAGCTGTACACTGACTACTCTAAGTTATATCCAAGTTTTATTTCTATAGTGTTGTCCCATGAAAAGATATAATAAAATATTTGCAGAAATGTGAGGGGTGTACTCACTTTTGTGATACACTGTATGCCTGGCCTGTGTTGTAATATGAGCTGTATTATCAGTGCCAAGCACATACAGTACATTCAGATCATTCAGCATATCAACATCCCTCTGCGTAAACACCCCTGACTGGATAAAAAGTTATAATCAGATCAGTATATAAAATAATATATAACATAGATTTTATATGAACTTTGAGGCCGAATTTGGAAAATGCACCTTCTTCATAAACAAGGTCCATTGAGACATGGTTTGACGTGTTTGGTGTTGACATCCAGTCGATTGCACAGGCCACTAAACACCTTTGGGATGAATTGAAGTGTTGATTGTGAGCCGAGCCTTCTTGTCAGACATCAGTGGATGACCTCACAAATGTTCTTTTGTCTAAATGGGTACACGATCCATAGACACACCCCAAAGACTTGTGGAGAGGCGTCATAGAAGAGTGGAGGAGGTTGTAGCTGCAAAGCCATGTGCAGGCAGTGTGGAAACATGGATCCTAAGGATCTGGGTTTTAACCCAAAACCATGCAAGTGAAGGATTGGCCACATTATATTGCTTCAAGATGTAAGTTAGTGGCAATTGTTAGTGGGATTAACATAAAATTCTATTCTTCAAAATGTTTTTAGGGATCCAAGCATCCAGTGTGTGAGGGACATGCTTACAAGGCTCAGCAATTGTTCTTCTCATTTGTGATTAAAACCTAACCCTCTATTTACTAGCAAAATCTTCTGAGCCAATTATGTACTCATGTATGTAATTATAAAGATATTATAATACAATCAAGACCAACAATTGTATTCAAAACAACGTACATGCACCCATTTTAGGACTAATTGCAGTCTTAAACTAGCGTTCTCTGCCTTTGAGTGAAGAACCACTTATCAATCTATTATGACAACTACATCTTCATCCAGCCATCAGCTGTAAATTATGAAAGCATAACTTTTGAAAGTTATGAATCAATGGTTAAAGAGAGTTGACCTTTCAGGAGAATATTTACCTTATCACTATACACGCCAACAACGCCACCTTGTGGAAAAATAACATAAATAAATAAAAATAGGATGAAAATCCTGAGTTAGTTCACACGAGTTTTTATATTAAAATTACTGTGACCTTTGGTAAAGGTGACAGGTGAAAATGATCGTTAAGAGCCTTTGTTGTTATTTAGCTTACAATCTTTTACTAAAATAATTATTTTAAAGATCTAACTAGTTCAATTCCATGTTTTGTTAATTATAAAACATTCACTGTAATATTCTCAACAGAAAGCGAATGCCAATATAGAATCTCAATGGTAGTTGTAGTAGTAATTATAACAATTTTAAATTAACAGTATTATTTGTTCCATAACATATGTATTGTTAAAACATTTCTCCAATATGTAAAAATATACAATAACTGCATTACAAATAGCAGAATTGTTATTTGCTGATTAGGATGTTAACATATTTTCACTTAGAAAAAAAGCAAAATATGAAATATGACCTTCGCATTAGACTAAAACAGTGCTGAGACTTCTTCTGTAATGCTTAAGAAACTTGGAGAAAACAGATCAGGAAAATTGACAGCACTCCTAAATACAAACTTTTTTTTGCTTCTCATATGTGAACTTCCCATTTTAGCTTACACCACAGGTTGTTAGAAGAAGAAGAAGATATACTTTATTTGTCATATATACATATACAGTTGTACAGTACAATGAAATTCTTTCTTCGCATATCCCAGCTTGTTTTGGGAGCTAGGGTCAGAGCGTAGGGTCAGTTACCTTACAGCGCCCCTGGAGCAGACAGGGTTAAGGGTCTTGCTCAAGGACCCAACAGTGGCTGCATAGCAGAGCCTGGATTTGAACCGCCAATCTTCCGGTTGATAGCCCAAAGCTCTACCCTCTAGGTTACCACTGTCCGTAAACAGGGATGGCCATGGCAAAGGCTTAATTTAAACATTAACATTTTCGGCATTTAGCAGATGCCTTTATCCAAAGCGACTTACATTACAGTTACAGTATACAATCTGAGCAACTGAGGGTTAAGGGCCTTGCTCAAGGGCCCAACAGCAGCAACCTACACTGTAACAAATTTCTGTAGTTTTTACAGTATTACTACTGTAAAATGATAAAATTCTTACTGTAGAACCTGTACACAGCATTTTACTGTAGATCTGCAAAGG
The DNA here is from genome assembly GCF_030014385.1 of Trichomycterus rosablanca. Classification (NCBI taxonomy): domain Eukaryota; kingdom Metazoa; phylum Chordata; class Actinopteri; order Siluriformes; family Trichomycteridae; genus Trichomycterus; species Trichomycterus rosablanca. The sequence continues at coordinate 14,746,917 of NC_086000.1, read as the reverse complement.
ATTATGGTCAAGATTCAGTGGTGGGCGAATTCTACAGTAAGCATATTTCTGCTGTGAATCACAATACGGTAAGTTTAAGCGGGATTTTTCTTTTTCTGTCAGTTTAAACAATAATCCGTCTTTGGTAATAGTACAGTTTGCATTATATCTAACACAAATATTAGTTTTTTTTATCACTCAGACAGAAAGACATCTTTATATCATCAGTAACAGGTACAGAAATTAGAATTACTTGATAATAGTCACCTACTCTTTTAAAACGCTATTAAGACAGAAAGCAAGCTAGCTCGCTAAACATAGAACTAATCGGCCAGTTGATAAACAACTAGCTAATGGTCTAGCCAAAAGTGATACACTAGAGAGCCAGCGTGCATAACATTAACAAAACAGGTAAGAATTTTAAACAGCACATTTTGAATAGTAGAATGTGTTTATTAATGTAATATCTCTAATGGGAGGTTAGGAATTAACAAAACTGTCATAGTCTCCAGTCTTGTATATAAATTTCTACAGCAGTAACAGTAATTCCTTGTTTTATCTTTACAGTGCAGGAAAGAAAACTTTAGCCCAAGATGTGGATTCTAGCAAATGTAAAACAAAGCACTCGCACATTTTTATGGTTTTGTTTAGAACAGCAGTGTTTACAAAAATATGAATTTATTTATTTAATTATCTATGTATTTTCAAAAACATGTTTTAAAATGTTGAAATTCAATAAATGATTTTTTGTTACAGTGTCTTAATTTTTACAGTGTATAGTTATTTTTCGAATATTATTTTAGTGTTAAATGCTGTAATGCCTTTAAAGTAGTCTGATATTTGCTGTAATTAAAAGACTGCATTACTGTGATAACAATTACAGTAAAGTGATTACTGCTGTATTAGGTTACAGTAATGTGAAATTACTGTAATAAGAGCTACAGTACTGTGATTATTACTGTAATAAATATTACAGTACTTTATAGTTACTGTAATTAAATTTGCAGTATGTGTACTGTAAATTGTATTACAGCAACTTACCGGCTAATTGCTGCCAGCAAGTTACTGTACATTTCACAGTCTCCTTTTTACAGTGTAGCAGTGGTGGGGCTTGAACCAGCAACCTTTGGATTACTAGTCCTGTGCCTTAACCACCAGGCTACGGCTAAACCAGTTTTGTGTAATTTGGAAACATGTTTGGAATTGAATCCTGATGTAATATCTAACCACAACATTTTTAAGTTTTATTTAAAATCTAATGGTTATTTATAGACTTCATGATCCCATGTAACACAGTTACCAGGACCTTTGGAGAAATGGTGGCTGAAACAGGACAGAGACTCCACCATACATAACGGTGGGGTTTAGGCTCTATTGTGTATCCATTCTTTTTTTTTACACAAAACTAATGTTAACTGGTCCTTAATTCATCTAACTATAAATCCCAGTTTTAGTCATCCCAGTAATTAATGTTTTAATGTTTTTTTGTGACACCAATTGCAGATTTGATTATTTGATTATACCCAGTGTTTGTGAGGGCAAAATACATGAACTCCTTTTCCAGGCAACTTTATTATAGTCAACTTAATTTTTTCCCCATGTTGAGAAATGATTTAAATGTTGGAACTTTGAGTTCACATATTTCAGCCACACTCAGTTTGTAGTAAATTAAATAAAACACATTATACTTCCAGATTGGTGGCAACAGTTTGAGGAAGGCCCTGTCATGTTCTGGCATGACTCTGTCCTTGTGCACAAAGCAAGGTCTTTAATGACATGGGGTCAAGTGTTAAGTTTCATGTGTAGGCACTACAGTGGACTGCACAGAGCCCTGACCTCAGACCCCTTTGGGTGGGCACATATTTCCACAGACACACTCGGAAATGTTGTGGAAAGGCTTTTTCAGAAGGGTGGAGGCTGTTACAGTAGCAAAGGGGGAGGGACTTTATATTAATTACATTATGTAAGGGGTGGCATGGTGGCTTAGTGGGTAGCACTGTCGGCTCACAACAAGAAGTTTTGATTCCCAGGTGGAGCGGTCTGGGTCCCCTCTGTGTGAGTTTGCATGTTCTCCCCATGTCTGCGTGCTTTTTCTCCGGGAGCTCCGTTTTCCTCCCACAGTCCAAAAACATGCAAGTGAGGTGAATTGGGGATACAAAATTGTCCATGACTGTGTTTGACATGAAGACTTGAACTGATGAATCTTGTGTAATGAGTAACTACTGTTCCTGTCATGAATGTAACCAAAGTGTGTAAAAGATGACATTAAAATCCTAATAAATAAATTAATAACATTAGATAGATAGATAGATAGATAGATAGATAGATAGATAGATAGACAGACAGACAGACAGACAGACAGACAGACAGACAGACAGACAGACAGACAGACAGATGCTTTATTTATCCCGTGGGAAATTATTGAATTAGACTAGCTTATGGATTTCTTTGCAGAATTATGTACACATTTTACTTTAGCATTAAAGTAAAAGCATGTCTTTTCATTGACAGCTGTACCCTTTCATTGACAGCATTGACCTTTTTTGCATATTTAAATGCCTACACTCCAGCCTCTTCTTGTCTTGTCTTAGTTTGGACATATTCACCTTCTGTGTACTAGGTGACCTCTGCTGGCTGCACAACACCCACATTGGCAGCTACAGGACAGCTATAGAACACTTACCTTCTTAGACACTTCTGGAATCACACTTGTCAACGGCGTATTCTTAAAGATCTCCAGCACACGCAGGATCATGCTATCCTCCGACCTTCATGTTTTTCTGATGCTTCATGCTAGTCATGATTTGACACTAAGTAAGCCCTCTTTGCTTAGAAGAACTATTTGATTACTGACATATTAGGTCTGATGCCATATTTCCTGCAAAACTTAAGTACAACCATATTTATAATAGGTTAACCATGGCTGCAAATGTATAATCCTAAACAAGCTTCTAGTGAGTACATTAAATCCATCTGAGTGGCTTCAGAGCAGAAAGACTTAAGAAATGTCTAAGTCTGATGCATTATCTTTAATTTGAGCCATGGAAGCCCTACTGTTTGTCCATACCATATGCCATAGCTGCCACATCCTCTGGCATTAGTGAATCTTGGGCTGCCCAGCTACTTGTCTGGGGTTTGTGGCCCTCCTTGGATCACTGTCAAAGGGTATACACCACAGATGCCTGTGTGCACCCCTTGCTGTTTCAGAGATTCATCAATTCGTTTGTCTGATCATAACAAATTGGCCCTTATCGGAGTCACTCAGATCTTTATACCTGCCTATATGTGCTACATTCAACATGTATACCACCAGTAACTACCATCAGCCCAACATATAATATATCCTTGACTGTGACATTGTTGGCAGCTGTTATGAAATAGGCATATAGAGGTGGGGTATAGAAAAAGATGATGGTGGTATACTGTTTAATGCAACCCATGATCACAGTACATATTTAGAAATGCTTAACCCCCCCATCATACATATTCTACTCAATAGCTTTGCATAATGTTAGTATCTGTCATTGTTCCCATTAGTTGTTGATATGACAGGAATGTTTAAGAAACAGGAATCTTAAGGGTAGATCTGCCCCCACAAATGTTTAGGTCATGGCTACGGCCTTGGTTTAATATCAGCTGTGTAACTGTGGTTCCTTTATATATTCATTGTCTGTTTTAACACCGCTTTATTCTGTTTAGGGTTGCGGTGGATCAAATTCACTAGGCAAAAGGTAGGAAAATGCCCTGGACAGGTCACCAGTCCATCACAGGGCAAGCACACACCCACTCATACTTTATGGGTACTCCAGTTAACCTGAGTGCATGTCTTTAGACTGTGTTAACAAACCTGAGCACCTGGAGGACCCAGAGGAAACCCACACAGATACGTGGAGAACATGCAAACTCCACACAGAGAGGACCTACACCACTCCACCTGGGAATTTAAGGTGACAGTGCTACCCACTGAGCCACTGTGCCACCTGATTGAATTCTTCTTGCTATTTATTTTGTTTAACATATTAAAGACTTTAAGAGATGCTTTGTTGTCATTTCAGCTATACACAAGTACATACTGAAATGAAACAATGTTCCTCCAAGACCAGGGTGCAACATAAACAAAAGTGCAAGACAATTCAATACACAGTGCAGATAAAAAACAGTACCATAAATACAACAAAAATGGTACTGAGTAAATGATAGGTGAGGTAAAAAACCTACTCTGATACACAGCGTAGGTTTTTTTTTTTTATAGCAGCACAGATATAAAAAGGGTAAGGTGCAAAAATGCAACATTGTGCATATTTTGTAGTTCTACAATTACTGACTGTAGTCCATCTGTTTCTCTGCATGCTTTGTTAGCCCCCTTTCAAGCTGTTCTTCAATGGTCAGGACTCTCCCAGGACCACTACAGAGCAGGTATTATTTGGGTGGTGGATCATTCTCAGCACTGCAGTGACACTGACATGGTGGTGGTGTGTTAGTGTGTGTTGTGCTGGTATGAGTGGATAAGACACAGCAATGCTGATGAAGTCTTTAAACACCTCACTGTCACTGCTGGACTGAGAATAGTCCACCAACCAAAAATATCCAGCCAACAGCGCCCTGTGGGCAGCGTCCTGTGACCACTGATGAAGGTCTAGAAGATGACCAACTCAAACAGCAGCAATAGATGAGCGATCATCTCTGACTTTACATCTACAAGGTGGACCAACTAGGTAGGAGTGTCTAATAGAGTGGACAGTGAGTGGACACGGAAACTTCAGCAGCACTGCTGTCTGATCCACTCATACCAGCACAACACACACTAACACACCACCACCATGTCAGTGTCACTGCAGTGCTGAGAATGACCCACCACCTAAATAATACCTGCTCTGTGGGGGTCCTGACTATTGAAGAACAGGGTGAAAGCAGACTAAAAAAGGACTGCAGTCAGAAATTGTAGAACTGCAAAATGCTTCTATATGGTAAGTGGACAGTAAGTGTAGAAACGAGGTGATTTTAATGTTATGTCTGATCAGTATATATATATATATATATATATATATATATATATATATATATATATATATATATATATATTCTCACTTTATGGTCGCAGAAGCTTCAAATGAATGTTAATTCAATGGATTAAAACTGTGTTCAATTAAAATAAAATGTAGTGATATAAGACGTGTATTTAGAAGGTTGTTTTTAAGCAAAATATTGCAAATGGACAGTGTTCTTTGGCTCCCTCCCCCATTACTTTTCCTGCTGTTTTGCATCAGTAGGTGAGTGAGTGAGTGAGTGAGTGAGGACTGTGTTCATTCATTGCATTGAGTGAGTGAGTGAGTGAGTGAAGTAGTGTGGAAGTGCACTTATTCAAGTTCCCTACTGCAGCTGAACACAGCGTCTCACTTCTACAGAGTTACGTTTTATTACAAAGCCGCGTTTTCGCCTCATCTCACCCGAGCCGCTGGAACGGAGGAAAGTAATATTCTACCTGTGCAGCGCTGACATGTTTAAAGTCGGCTTTAACAGTCATATAAAATATTAGCATTAGTCGATGCTATTTGTGCTAGCTTTGAGCAATGCACTAAGCTAGCCGTTGGTCGGCTAGCTAATCCGTTTACTTCCATAGACTTCCACTACTGTATTTATAGCAGTTCGACTCGGGCTGATTTTTTACAGCTAATGTTTTAGCATGCGTGCATGGTAGTTTTTGGCCTTCATATCTCGATGCATTCAGGTCGTTTTGGAGCACTTTGAGCAAACTGGGACATTTTAGACTTGAAATAGGTAGAACTGTGTGTTTGACAACGGAGGCCGCACATTAGCATCGGTGTGTAACACTGCTTTAGGTTAGCCTGTTAGCACTGTGCGCGTGTGCGTGTGCGCGGTGAAAAGTTTTCAGCGATGCCTGCGATGTTGGAAAAAAGCACAGCGGAGATCTCAGGGAAAAGAAGAGGCCGACATTCTGTCAACAACCCCAACAAAAGTTTCACCTCAAACGGTAACAGTAATAATTCTTGGGAGGAAGGAAGTACGCCTTCATCAAGTGATGACGAGCATGGTAAGTCATGGTGAGGTGGTAGCCTCGCTCAGCCAATCTAACTTCATACACTTTGCAGCTCGCTATTAATTTTATTCATTGTGACTTTTATGTTCATAAGGTGCAGGAGGGATGAGAGTGGGCTCACAGTATCAGGCAGTGGTTCCAGATTATGATCCAGGTAAACTGAAGTCGTTGTTTTAATGCTTCAACAATAGAGCAGGTTAAAGGCTGGGGTAGCCTCGAACACCGTCCGTTGTTTAACTAGTTTTCTCCACTTGCATAAGATCTGCATTGCACACACTTCTCAATCTGAACTGATGTAATAGCACTTTAAAAGTAAAATAACCAGCGATCTTAATTATAAAAACTATTCTAGTAATGCATATTTATTTATTTATAACAAATACCTGGCAAAAACAGAAGTGACAAGTTTGTTTTATATTTTGACTTATTGCATATTGTTTTATGTTAAGCCTACATAAAGGTGTTCTCAGATATTATCTGTATTTAAGTTTTTGAACAAGATCTGTTGTGGAACTAAAACACAAATTTTAAATATTTGCTTAATATTATAAAATATTCTAAAATTAATATGTTGTTTTATTGATTATTATTTTGTTTAAATTTCAGGTAGTACACCTGTACTATAGTCTTAAACAAAGTTTGAAATCTTCTTTTTAAATGTGATGTATGTGGGGGTAGGTGAAAAGTGAAACACCTCTCTAACTGTAACTGTTATTATTATTTTTCTTATCATGTATTTTTCAATTTTATAATGTTGTTCGGGTGGCACAGTGGTGATTTGTGCTAGGGTTCGAATCCCTAAACCCCAGCGGGTGGGGGAGGAGAACACGCCACAGGCAAGACATTTTAGAGAAAGACATCCTGTATGGGTTGTGTTACTACGCTGTGCACATTGACTGGATAAACCGGACCCACTGCAAACCTGACTAGGATAAAGTGGTGGTAAAACATGGAAATGTCATGTGAAAAAATGAAAGTTCTATATTGAAATCAACAGATCTGTTGCCCTTTACTCCAGCAGATATGTCACTATATTTACTCTTTATATGTTCTTATAAACACTTAATGAAAAAGGAGCTTGACTGAAGTGAGGAGGGCAACGGTACATATAACTGTACTGGTTACTATCATTAGGTTAGTTGTAAACAGCATGTATCTGGTAGAAATACAATCTGACAATTAACACTTTGTCATACAAAATGTGTGATGATATTTAAAGTAACATTAATCAACTAACCATTGAAAGAAGACTAAGATTTTGTTTACAACTGCAGAAGCAGCAAAGAGGAACAGTGATTGCAAGCGTAATGCCACAGCTAGCCAACACCTTACAGGGTATTTACTAAAAGTAAAGCCACAAAAATAACATTAAGTGCAAATTCCTCTGATTGAGCCTCATTCAGAACCTTATATTAAAGGTCATTGGGTATAATAGAAGATGCATAATTTATGATAAAGAGCACAAAACCAGGACCTCTGCATTTTAGTTAACATCCTTTATAGGAATTGAACTTCTGCTCATTTTAATGCACAATTACTGTAAGTTTGCAGAGTATTTGCTGATAAACATCATATGTTGTAATTGCATTTTTGTGAGTTTATTAAATACATAGATAGAAATAGCATGCTGAAATTTGCAAAGGAAAAAAACCCAACAACATACAGTGTATCACAAAAGTGAGTACACCCCTCACATTTCTGCAAATATTTCATTATATCTTTTCATGGGACAACACTATAGACATGAAACTTGGATATAACTTAGAGTAGTCAGTGTACAACTTGTATAGCAGTGTAGATTTACTGTCTTCTGAAAATAACTCAACACACAGCCATTAATGTCTAAATAGTTGGCAACATAAGTGAGTACACCCCACAGTGAACATGTCCAAGTTGTGCCCAAATGTGTCGTTGTCCCTCCCTGGTGTCATGTGTCAAGGTCCCAGGTGTAAATGGGGAGCAAGGCTGTTAAATTTGGTGTTTTGGGTACAATTCTCTCATACTGGCCACTGGATATTCAACATGGCACCTCATGGCAAAGAACTCTCTGAGGATGTGAGAAATAGAATTGTTGCTCTCCACAAAGATGGCCTGGGCTATAAGAAGATTGCTAACACCCTGAAACTGAGCTACAGCATAGTGGCCAAGGTCATACAGCGGTTTTCCAGGACAGGTTCCACTCGGAACAGGCTTCGCCAGGGTCGACCAAAGAAGTTGAGTCCACGTGTTCGGCGTCATATCCAGAGGTTGGCTTTAAAAAATAGGATCAGTGTATTCTGTATTTACATGTTGAATGCTGTGGGCCTGATTGCTTTTCATATGTGTCCTTTCATGCTCATTCATAATTTGTTTGATTATTGCTGCAGTGATAAATAAGTCTGGTGCATTGGGAACCAATGGGAACCGGGTTGTATAAAATTACACTATTTTCTTGTGCATAGTATATGTGACTATTGCTTTCTCTTTCGCCTGACAGAAGTGGCCAAGGCAAGCCAAGAGAGAGAGAATCTGGGGATGCTGGTATGGATTCCCAACCAGAACTTGCCAGAGTCTAAATGTAAGTATTTTCATTTATTTAGACTGGCAAATTTAACTAGCAAAACTCATCATAATCATACACTTTGGCCTGTCAGACGTCTACACAGACCTTATTGGCTATTTGGGGGGTGGGCAAAGTTATTCTGTTAATTAAAGACATTGTTCACAAATTATTTACAAAAATTAAAACTGCCAAGTGTAAAAATGTAGTAAGTAATGGGGTTTTTATACAGAACAATTTTTTTACTGGTTATTCAGGGTATAGAGGAGTAGTAAAATGTGTGACATTAACTGGAAGAACCTGAGAAGAGTATAAGGAATTAACTCCAAGTTCTTTAGAGTCAAAATAGACCAGCTGATTATGATGAGGAAAAGAGAAAAAACATGGCGCTTGTGCTCTTAACTACTGCTCTTGACAATCTGAGTTTTTAAATTAAAATTCATAAATGTGCCGACTTTATTTATTCACAGCAAGAAGGTCGGGGTGGTCCTTTCTGGTTGGAGTTTGTTAGATATAATCTTGTGTAATGAGTAACTACCGTTTCTGTCATGGTGTTTGTTTGTTTATTAGGATTTTAACGTCATGTTTTACACTTTGGTTATATTCATGACAGGAACGGTAGTTACTCATTACACAAGGTTCATCAGTCCACAAGGTTATATCAAACACAGTCATGGACAATTTAGTATCTCCAATTCACCTCACTTGCACGTCTTTGTACTGTGGGAGGAAACCGGAGCACCCGGAGGAAACCCACGCGGGCACGGGAAGAACATGCAAACTCCACACAGAAAGAACCCGGACCGCCCCACCTGGGGATCGAACCCAGGACGTTCTTGCTTTGAGGCGACGGTGCTACCCACTTAGCCACCGTGCTGCCTTCCTGTCACAAATGTAACCAGAAGTGTAAGACATGACGTTAAAATCCTAATAAACAAACAAACAATAAAGATCTGTAAATTAGTTTTTCTGCAGATTTAGGGCTGTACAGTATCCCTTGCTTTTTTCCTGTTTGATTAGAAGGGATTGTTCACACAGTTTCTGATAAAGTGTCACTCATGCAAGAAATTTAAGTAGTTAAATTAAAAACGAATTAAAAATGATTTAATATGTTAAAGTACAATAGTGGTTGTAAGCAGCTTTGTTTGAAACTAGGCATTTTAAATGTTTTTGTTTGTTTCTCATAGTGGACGAGTATATTGCAATAGCCAAAGAAAAACATGGGTACAATATGGAGCAGGTAAACTACTTCTATTTTTGGTGTAATGTAGATAATTTTTGTTTATCTTTGTTACATTTTGACTGTTGCCTTGATCTATTTTGGTAATTTTTATTTTATTTAACAGGCGTTGGGTATGCTCTTCTGGCACAAACACAACATAGAAAAGTCTTTAGCAGATCTTCCTAACTTCACTCCTTTTCCTGATGAGTGGACAGTGGAGGACAGAGTGCTCTTTGAACAGGGCTTCAGCTTTCACGGCAAGACTTTCCATCGTATTCAACAAATGGTAAGCCACAGAACCTGTTAGGACATTGCACATATTAAAAAGCCAAGCTTAGTTGTTGCTGGTCTAGAGATTTGCATAGATTCAAATCATTTGTACCCTTATCCAGATAGTAACTACAAATGAGGAATACAGTTCAGTGCAAAACCATTCCTAGTGATTTTTGATTTTTAAATAAATTCTGTTTGTGTTACTGAGATTAGTCATCAGATTAAAAGTATATATTAAAAACAACCAGCAAACAGATGTGCAGATGTAAGCACATAAGTAAATGGATGGGCGCAGGTAGTTATTGCAGTTAAGAGGATCTAAAAGCTGCTTGAAGTAGATGTAAAGAGGTTAAAGGGGAAAGAGCCTGTATATCATATTTATTATATATTGTTAGCTAGACAGTTACACCGATCAGCCATAACTTTAAAACCACATCCTTGTATCTACACTTTTTATTAGCTCCACTTACCATATAGAAGCACTTTGTAGTTCTACAATTACTGACTGTAGTCCATCTGTTTCTCTGAATGCTTTGTTAGCCCCCTTTTATGCTGTTCTTCAATGGTCAGGACTCTCCCAGGACCACTACAGAGCAGGTATTATTTAGGTGGTGGATCATTCTCAGCACTGCAGTAACACCGACATGGTGGTGGTGTGTTCGTGTGTGTTGTGCTGGTATGAGTGGATAAGATACAGCAATGCTGATGGAGTTTTTAAATACCTCACTGTCCCTGCTGGACTGAGAATAATCCACCAACCAAAAACTTCAAGCCAACAGCGCCCCATAGGCAGGGTCCTGTGACCATTGATGAAGGTCTAAAAGATGACCAACTGAAATAGCAGCTATAGATGAGTGATCATCCCTTTATATCTACAAATTGAACCAACTAGGTATGAATGTCTAATAGAGTGGACAGTGAGTGGACACGGTATTTAAAAACGCCAGCAGTGCTGCTGTGTCTGATCCACTCATACCAGCACAACACACACTAACACACCACCACCATGTCAGTGTCACTGCAGTGCTGAGAATGACCCACCCCATAAATAATACCTGCTCTGTGGTGGCCCTGTGGGGGTCCTGACTAGGGCTGGGCGATATGGATCAAAAATAATATCTCAATATATTTTAGCTGAATGGCGATATACGATATATATCTTGATATTTTTTTCATTTCCATAAGGTAATAACAACAAGACACTTCTGAGACAAAGCTACATGTTCCAAATACTAAATACCAAAAATGTTTACAGGCACTTTTATTAATATTCATGCTGGGAAAGCTTCACACAGGAACTATTTTTCCTTAAAAAAAAAAAAAAAAGAGCTATTCTAAGAAAAAGTTTGTTGTTTTCTAACGTCTCGCCTGTTGTGTAATGTGAATTACAAATATATTGTCTGGCCCTTTAAGAATGTTAAGTGCACTATAGGGCGCAGGGAGCGAGTGTGTAGGGAATATATTAGAATTGTGCTTATGTTCTTCTGTTGTTTTGCACTGAGCTTGTATGACATTAAAAGTAGCGTCCAGGGCTCTAGAGTGCGACCAATTTGGTCGCACATGCGACCTAATTTCTCAATGGTGCGACTGAAAAAAACCTGAGGTCGCACCAGTGCGACCAGCCGCTCGAGGGAAACAAAAGTCTCTGTGACTCTGAAAGTCTCCGGTGCAACAACAGACACACATTAGATCCATATCTAATCATGTCTATATGTCTAATGCCTAGTTCACACTACACGACTGAATCTTTTGCACTCGGGAGTCTTTCAGTCGGTGTGTAATTCACACTACACGACTAATCGGTGATAGGGGGTTTCACACTACACGATCTATCACCAACTGGAATCGCAGGCGAGCTTCTCTGGTCTCCTTTTTTTTTCTTCTTTACAAAAACACACGTGAGAAGTGACGAGAGGTTTAATGATACCACGTCCAAAAATGCACGTCAACAAGTAGTAGAGATCAAAGTGTGCGCTGATGTGCAGCGTAAAATCAAAAAGGAAAAATAAATTTGGCAACACGAACAGTATAGATGGTTCTATAGTGAGTTGGAGGTTAATTAATAATTTTGTAATGCAGTGTGGGTATTATGTTTTGTAGAGGATCAAATCAGAAATACTGTAAAACGTGCGTGTGCCAGTGTATTCTTATATAAACTATATTAATTAAGCCCCTGTCCCAGTGTTTACAACCTCTCCTGCGTTTCCCCTCACACCGTATCCTGTGTTCTCATTGGCTGTTCGACATGTCACTCATTCCCAGTCGCACATCTGAGATCAGATATCTGACATGCTAGAAAACTCAATCCAGTCCAATCCAATCCAGTGGTCGGCGAGCCGGTCGGATCGAGTTGTTCAGTAGTTCACGCTTAGCGACCGAGAGCCGAGTTCTGATCGCCGAGCGAACGCCGAGTTGCTCCCGAGCCGGAAAATCAAGCGCCGACCAGTCGTCGAGCGAAAATCAGGGCAAAAATCGTGTAGTGTGAACTAGGCATAACCAATCAGAGATAGTGAAGGGCGGGACCAGCGTCTTCAACAGTGGGCGTTACACAGCGAAAGTTAAGAGTAGTAATATCATGGCGGAGTGTGTAGAATATGTGTGAGCATATGTGCTGCTGTTACAGATGTTGGTTTTTATGTCAAAACATCAATCAAATATCGGTGATAAGAAGACGTGACGTGTTTGTCTCAGTTGTTGTTTTCTTTAGTTCACTGAGGTGAGAAGAGTTTTGCGCTTCGCTTTCACCGCGACTCTCGGCGCAAATAACCGATTTGCTCAGCGCTCGACTCGAGAGATAAAACATCATTAAAGTTCCATAATACAAACAAACATCTGTGTGAAGTAACGTCAAATCCAGTCTAACAGCTCCACATGTATCTGTGTTTAGCTGGATTTACTTCACGTGTGGTGTTTATATTTCACGTTAAGCATTGTTTGTTCTGTCCGGGTTACTTTTACCACGTCATATCACACAGTTCATCTTTTAAGGCACTTTAAAAATATCTGCAGCAAACTGACTCAAAATGTAATAATGTCATGTAGCCTATGTTAATAATATGCGTCTCGTTACTGCATTAACCATATGTAATATTCTTATCATTAAATGAGATTTGAAGCCCTTAAAACACTTGCACTTTTAATTTAGATTTTCTTTTTATTTCATTTATCTTGAGTTTAAATTTCAGCTCAGTGAAGCACTTTAATCACCAACACTTTTTCAGTAAGTTACCTTTCTTGTAGAATTGTGCTTCAAATAAAGAACTTTATGTTGACCAGATTGTTAGTTAATCATTTACAAGGCAATATTGCCTATATGGACAGCGAATAAAAACAAAAAGTGAACCTCAAGGTAAAACTGAGGTGTTAAATGTGATGCGGTCGAAAATTTGGGTGCACCAAACTTTTGTGCTGGTGCACCTAAGAAAAAAAGTTAGTCTAGAGCCCTGTGCGTTCTCCTTAAACCCCCCACTCAGATGTTTGGACTTTATACATTGTTTTACATCAGTCACCACAACATTAACATTTGCATTATTATTATTTTTATACCGTATAGAACTCAATTCTGTAATACAGGTATAATTAATCGTTCATGTTACTGTGTAACTATTACAACATTTAATGCATTTTAATCAGCGTTCTGCTTTATGCACTATTATTATTTAACAGCTTTATTTGTTGTTTAATTGCTGTTTGCTCCTTGTTTACTGCAGAGTTAGTTCATGCAATTTTATTCATGTTTGGATGTTTATTGGCCAACAGCAAGAAATAATATAATAGAAGATAAATAAATAAATGACGTGTCGGATGTCGGGCGATCATCCAGTATAAACTAACACGACCACGTACAACATCCAGTACAGAACTCACTCCCCATAATGTTTGATTTTTACAGATAGAGCAAATATCTATACATGCACATCACATATACAAACACACGTCAGAACAACAGGAGATGCATCGTTACGTTATTATTACTTTCTCAACACGTGCATACACTGTTTATATATAAAGTAAATACGTGCATGTCAGCGCGTGCATGCGCTTGTGTTTGTTTATTTCTGTTTTCCAATATTGGTTTTTAAAACGAATAACGACTCGTTTTCTTGTTTTTCAACTTTGGGATTTGAAGTGAAAAACGAATGACCAAAGGTACACGGAGCTGGAACCTTTTGTCTGGACTTGTTTTCGACATTCTCTACAGAATACATTATTCTGCTGCTCATCTGATACTTCTCCACCACTGAATCCGAACCATCTACAAATATTGAGCCATTATTATTCTTTTTACTAAGCAGCTCCTCCACCGTCTCCATGCTGTCATGGGAGTTTTACTTACAGAAATGTGTTCTGAGGGCAGAAAGTATTGGCGGTGGGGCGGGGCAAGTTGTGTTCAGTGAGGGAGAGAGGCGGGGCAGGTGAACATGTGCAGAGACAAACTGGGAGAGGAGAAAGACGAACTGTCGGATCTAATTGGAACGCAACATCTATATCGATATATGCGATATTGTCTTATCTTATATCGCGTATGAAACTATATCGATATTTTATAAAATCTCGATATATCGCCCAGCCCTAGTCCTGACCATTGAAGAACAGGGTAAAAGCACACTAAAAAGTATGTAGAGAAACAGATGGACTACAGTCAGTAATTGTAGAACTACAAAGTGCTCCTATATGGTAAGTGGAGCTGATAAAATGGACAGTGAGTGTAGAAACAAGGAGGTGGTTTTAATGTTATGGCTGATCAGTCTATATATTACTTTAAGTTGGAGGCAAATGTTAAACTGTAATTTTATTATTTTCATATTATCTTCATTATAAGTGTTTGTTGCTTGTAATGACACATTAGTAAAACCTTACACAATAAATTACTTGTCAGTACATTCCATTAAAAATTTGTAATATGTACATTTTTGTACATAGATATATTAGATATATTGTATAAAATGCTGAAAACATTTGGTGGTCCTGAAATCAATTAAATACAGTTATAATAAATCATGCACATATTTTTATTCATTAATAGTTGTTAGTTGCTTTGGTTACTTGTGAATTATCTTGGCTTTGTGACACACCTGCTGGATACTGATGTTACGGTTTGTGTTTTTTCCAGCTTCCAGACAAGTCTATTGCAAGCCTGGTTCGATTTTATTATTCATGGAAGAAAACACGAAGCAAAACCAGCGTGATGGACCGTCATGCACGCAAGCAGAAGAGAGATCGTGAGGAGAGGTCAGCCTTTTAAGAAAAATTGATTGTCTGGAGCACAGTGCATAGAATCATACAGATACATATCAAGAGCTTTAGTCAGAGTTTAATTTAAATCTCAGTTTTGGGAAAATGTGATAAAAAGGTACCCTCTTCTTCTGCAGCCATGCTTTTGTAATGTGTGCAGCATGTGGTTTTGCATTGTCTTGTTGAAAAATGCATGAATGTCCCTGGAAAAGATGACGTCTTGAAGGCAGCATATGTTGCTCTAAGATCTCCGTGTACTTTTGTGCATTAATGCTGAAGTATAAATTACCTTTGCCAAGGGCATTGACACAGCCCCATACCATGACAGACCCTGGCTTTTGGACTTGTTTCTGATAACAAGTCTGGATGATCCTTTTTGTCTTTGGTCCGGAGCACACAGTGTCCATTTTTTCCAAAAAAAGACCTGGAATGCTGATTCATCTGACCACAATACATGTTTTCACTGTGTGATGGTCCATCCTAGATGCTTTAGAGCTCAGAGAAGTTGAAGCAGCTTCTGGACATGGTTAACATAAGGTTTCTTTTTTGCACAGTAAAGCTTTAAGTGGCATTTGTGCATGTAACTCTGTATTGTAGTGCTTGACAAATGTTTGTCAAAGTAATCCCTCACCCATGTGGTTATATCAGCTATTGTTGAGTGGCGGTTCTTGATGCAGTGCCGTCTAAGAGATCGAAGATCACGGGTGTTCAGCTTAAGCTTGCACTCTTGGCCTTTACACACTGAAATTCCTCTCGATTCCTTGAATGGTTTAATGATATTATGCACTGTAGAGGGAGAAATATGCATATCCCTTCCAATCTTTCTTTGAGGTACATTGTTTTAAACATTTCAATCATTTTCTCACACATTTGTTGATAAACTGGAGATCCTCTGATCATCTTTGCTCATCAAAGACTCAGTCTTTCCTGGATGCTGCTTTTGTACCAAACCATATATAGGAATAACATCATTATTTAGCCTTTTCTCCTCATTACTAGCCCTAAATTGCTCCCGTCCCAACTTTTTAGGAATGTGTTGCAGGCCTGAAATGCAGGAATGCAGTTAATGTTTATTAACAAATGAGAAATCTTGGGTTTAAACAGTCTGCAGTCAAATAAAAGACAATGTAAATGTAAGGAACATTTCATTTTTCTTTTATTTGCATTTTCCATACAGTCCCAACTTTTCACACCAGCGGATATCCTTTACGCACAGCTTTGTTCACTATGAGAAAGAACACTTCTGGATAGATTTAGAATGTGCTGAATGAAGAGCCAGTGATTCCAGCAAAAATAAGGTTAAAAGAAGTTATGTAGTAGTGTTTTGAAAGACTGGGGGTTGGTGAAGTTATGTAAAGGGGGAGTGCAGTTTGTTAAAATAATCAAAGAGAAGTATGATGTACATATGACAGTAAGCGTACACAACTGTCAGCAGTTAATCAGTGTCGGAGAAATGTCTTGGTACCAAAACATTTTAATTGATTTTTGCTTAAAGGGGTCCTTGGCTTCATACAGTTCAAGAGCCAATTATCTAAAACCAATTTTCTAGATGGCAAACAAGGCAAAAAGACACAAACATTTTACAATAGCCTACTGGAAAAAGTCCCACATACTGATAAATCATAGTTTGGGATTATGGTAGTTACAGAAGGTTTATATAAGGAGAAGAACAGGAAAGAGATTTAATATCACAGCAGGCTATTAAAACAGTGCAGCATGGTCATGGGAAAATTGAAGTCAGTGTGTTTTGCTTTTAATTTGTGCACCTATCAATCAACTATAAGCTGACAGGGGAAGCATCACTCCATTTCTCAGACACACACTATACCATCTGATTTGGATCATTGTAAAAAAAAAAAAAAAAAAAAAAAAAAAAAAAAAAGGAATCATACTACTCATTCAGTCTGGTCATGAGATTATCTTTGTGATATGGTGAAGTCATGCAGAGAGAACATGAGTTTGCACAAACTTGTGGAGTCCATGCCAGCCCAAGCTTATGCTGTGATTACAGCAATCGAGGGCACGTACCAAATCCTGTGTGAACATTCATTCATTGATTATATTATCAAGCACACTCCTGACCCCCACTGACCAGGTGATCGGGTGGTGGACCATTCTCAGCACTGCACTGACACTAATATTGTACTAACATGTTAGTGTGTGTTATTTTGGCATAGCAGGTGCAGCAGTGTTTTGGGGATTTTTAAAATGCTGTTTAAACTTACCGGCCTCATTATTAGGAACACAAGCTGTGAGTGGATCAGGCACAGCAGTGCTGCTGGAGTTTTTAAATACTGTTTCCACTCACTGTCCACTCTATTAGACACTCCTACCTAGTTGGTCCACCTTGTAGATGTAAAGTCAGAGACGATGGCTCATCTATTGCTGCTGTTTGAGTTGGTCATCTTATAGACCCTCATCAGTGGTCACAGGACACTGCCCACAGGGTGCTGTTGGCTGGATATATTTTAGGTTGGTGGACTATTCTCAGTCCAGCAGTGACAGTGACTCCATCAGCATTTCTGTGTCTTATCGAATCATACCAGCACAACACACACTAACACACCACCACTACAAAGTGCTTCTATATGGTAAGTGGAGCTGATAAAATGAACAGTGTGTGTAGAAACAAGGAGGTGGTTTTAATGTTATGGCTGGTCGGTGTATTTGGGGGGTGGTACTAATGTTATGCCCTGTGTGTTTAATTCATTGTTAGTTGTAGCCGCAGTTTAAAACTTTTTATCTTGCTTTTTAGTGATGAGGCTGAAGAGACGAGCTGCATCTCTCCAGCTGATGGAGAATTAGAGCCAAAAAAAGAAGAGAAAAAAGAGGTTAGATTTTAGGTTGCATATTCAAAATGAGTCATTTACTAGTTCTTTACAATTCTCTAAATTAGCAAAAAGTAATTGTACTAATTTAATTGTATTAATATAATCTAAATGCTATAAACAATTTTAATCCAGTGTCATTTTCTTTATTTAAAAAAAAAAATGTTATATTGAATGTATTTTGTCAGCTTTATTATTAGATTAGATGCTTTATAATTTGCCTTTGTGGAGTGTGTTCAAAAGAGTAATGTTTGCACGTTCTTTATTGTTCCCCACAGAGGAGGTGTTAACATTTTTTAAATGAGATAATCAACAAAACAGAATTAAAACCATTTGCACAAGACTTTACTCTGACACCCAGTTAAATTAATAAAGACTTTAATATATAATATATACAAATTGTCCTAGTGCTGTGTGTTTCACTGCTTATTTTGTATTTAATTTTGATGTGTGCTTTTTGGCTCTCTCTTTGTATTTTTCTGGGAAGTGAACTTGAGATTGTGTACATGCTTGGCCGAGTCATTAACCTTTGATCGTCTCATGCAGAAGCTGTGCTTTTTTGTACATGTTTAATCTGGGTGCAGTATTTCTGTTATTAAACCCTATTTCCCCCCCCTCAGGGCTCATCTGGACTTCAGAAACAGGATACAGTTGTTCAAAAGGTACCATCACATAGTTAAAAGCTTTCAATTCCATGTGTTTGCCATTACTTTTACTTAATACTGTAGGCCTGTTTAAATTGCAAGTGGTTTTCTCATTGTTTTTGATAAAGGTAAAACTGCAGTCCATTTTGGCAAACCAGTATATTAGTGCTGCTAGTGTAAGCTCCCAGTTCTCAGGATCCCTTTATTTCCTGAAATACCCATATTTATTCATTATGAACAGAATCATACTTAGTCATATACATACATACACACCCTTTCTATGTTTGTTTGTTTGTTTATTAGGATTTTAATGTCATGTTTTACACTTTGGTTACATTCATGACAGGAACGGTAGTTACTCATTACACAAGTGTCATCAGTTCACAAGGTTATATCGACCACAGTGGACAAACTAGTATCTCCAATTCACCTCACTTGCATGTCTTTGGACTGTGGGAGGAAACCGGAGCACCCGGAGTAAACCCACGCAGACACAGGGAGAACATGCAAACTCCACACAGAAAGGACCTGTACCGCCCTCTCTCTCTCTCTCTCTCTCTCTCTCTCTCTCTCTCTCTCTCTAGATAGATAGATAGATAGATAGATAGATAGATAGATAGATAGATAGATAGATAGATAGATAGATAGATAAGCTGTTGTACATAGAAAGCATAGTACAAGTGCATATAAGTCATGCTAAACAACTGTAAACTTGTTATAAGAGTGTGGACATAATGTACACTAGTTTTGGAAAAACAGCAATAAGTGTCATTAAAAACTACACAGCACATCATAAAGTTTGTCTTTCGTTAATGGACAGAATCCTAGATCTGTATTAGGTATTATGTTGATGTGTATACATTTGAATTAAAATAACAAGAAGTCTCCATACAAAGAAAAAATATTTACTGATATATTCAAGCAATTTTAAGAACATAGATTATGTTGACTTTAAATGAAAACATCTAGTTCTCTTGACAACTGATGACCTGACTTTGTTTTAAACCCTCTTCAGCCAGCACCTCCCACAGACAAACCACTTCACATTAAAAAAGAAGCACAGGGTTCAAGAAGCCACAACCGGGCCAAAAGAAAGCCACCTAAAGGCATGCACCTGCACCGAAGCGATGTGACAGCTGTTTCGAGCAGCGGCCCGGCTGCAACCGGCATCCTCAGGCAACTGGACATGGAGCTCATCACCATTAAACGACAGGTCTGTGCTGTGCGGGCTGTGTTAATTTTGATAATGTTAAAAGATGATGGTGTAAATGCTAGTGCTTGTCTAAGCAACTTTTCTTTATACCTTTTTGCAGATCCAGAGCATCAAACAGAGCAACAGCGCCCTGAGAGAGGTGCTCAGTACTGGAGTGGAGGAGTTCCGACCTGCTGAGGTAATCCCTTTATCTAGTTACTATCAGTATAATATGTCATAACTGATATGCATATCTTTACCAAAAAAAAACACCAATTCTTTTAACAAATTATTGACTTTCATTAGTTAAAGTAATAGTCTTACTAGGGCGGGATCATCTCTGTCAAGAATCTGAAGTGCTGCTATTTTTATTTTGCTAAAACAAGGAAAATGAATAACCAAAAAAGAGACTAAAAGTCTATTTTAAAAAGTGCAATCTAACCTTTTCTAACAATATTGTTATACAATCCTGACATGTTTTACTATGTGAACCAGTCAACGTTTTATTGCATAGGCTTGATGTATGGCTTTCTCTTTCATTACAAAGTTGCAGCATTTCAAGACAGCAGTTTTCCCAAGTAATTCCAGACCCATGTGACTATATTTATCACTGTAACATGATGGTTTCTCATACGGTGTGATCTGAGGGCTCAAATGTCACACACCTCAAACGGGGGTTTCTGAACCTGCCTTACACTGGCCGAGATCTCTTGGAATTCTCTGACTCACAATATTAAGTTCAGTACAAGGAACATTTTAATCTAAGACATTTAAAGTACTGTGGTTTTAAATATAAAAATGGAAAAACAAGGTAATGATTATGTACAAAAATAGACAGTCTGTTTCAAAATGTGACCTTTTTTTTAACAGTGTTGCTGTATGAACCAGCCCTGTTCTTTCTGTTAATATAATGTAATGTTTTAATAGGTGAATCAGAAGTTCAATACACGCTGGACTACAGAGGAGCAGCTTCTTGCTGTCCAAGGTAAATTTATCATTTAGCTCCACATTTATCAGTCCTGCCTCAAGGCAAAACTAACCCTCACCCTCCTGTGGGTATCTGGCTGGTAAGTGTTTTGATGTGTTTACAAATATCTAGCTGCCCAGGGTTACATTGTTTTTCTCTCTCTTCCTTTTTTCAGCTATAAGAAAATATGGAAGGGATTTTCAGGCCATTTCCGATGTCATCGGCAACAAGTCAGTGGTGCAGGTCAAGAACTTTTTCGTAAACTACCGTCGCCGCTTCAACCTGGACGAGGTACTTCAGGAGTGGGAGGCTGAGCACGGTGTGGAATCTTCTAAAAGTTCAGAGGAGGAGAAGATGGAGGTGTCATCTGAAGAGGGCACCACCACTCCTGTTCCACCTGAGGACCAGAAGGAGGTCTGAGGTTTTAAAATCAAGACAAAAAAATTCATAGCCTACAGTTAATATGTCCTAGTGTTTAAACTGTTTCTGTTAGAAGTTTTGTGACACTTAGTCTTGGACTTTGTAAAACAGCAATGAGGGATCAGAGCAACGTGATTGTGATCTAATTCTGTAAGAGTTTGTAGTTTTCCTACTGTTAGTTCCTAGTAGTGCAGAATGAGGCATGGTTGTCTCTAAACGTCTGTGTAGTTTAGTTCAATTCAATTTCTATTACTGTCAATCTCAAACCTTTACTGTGGGCTCCTGTCAAACCCCAGCATTTCATGTAATAGAATTACTTTTTACATAACTGGTTTTTGACAAAAATACAAAGTAAAGATACTTTTTACTGACCAACTTTTTTTGTAAACATTTGCAAATGTATAATTTTTGAAATGATGTCTTTAACACCATCAAAAAAGTGGGGACAGACATGTTTACCACCATTACATCAGCTTTCTTTTAATTACACTTATTAATCATTTAGGAACTAAGGATACTAATTGTTGCAATTTTATATATTTATACAATTTTATATACATTGTGTTTTTCTCCCAATTTAGTGTAGTCAATTTGTCTTCTGCTGCTGGGGGATCCCCGATTTTTTTGCAGTTGATGAGGGTATATTGCTGCTCACGCCTCCTCCGACCTGCGTGCAACCCTTAGCGGAACCCTTTTCCACCCATGCACTCTGCACATCTGCCTCTATCCATCTCTATCTAGTCCTTACACAGCGTTTGAAGACCCCGCCCACATATTCCGTCCATCCCTCCCTGCAGGCACTGCCAATTATGCCCGCTAGATGGCGCCCGGTCGACCGGTGGCAACAACAAGTTTCGAAACGAGGAGTTCAGAATTTCGGCGCTGGTGTGCTAGCGGAATATCCTGCTGTGCCACCTGGGTGCCTAATTGTTGCAATTTTACTCGCTGAATTTTTGTCCATTCTCGCTTGCAAAGCCACAGTGTTGTAGTTCATGCAAAATGAGGCATTGCTTTGCTGAAACAACCTTGGACTTTCCCCTTCATGCTAGCTTATTCCTCTCTAAAATTCTAATATATGCCGTTGTACCTAAATAGTACCTTCACACTGATACACCCCCCCATACTATGTTAAATATTCTTAAGAGAATATACCAGAGCAAATGTAAATAATGATTCAAAAATCACTGACACTAATTGTTTGATAATGATGATAAATATGTAAAAACATAAGATTAATTGTGGTCATTTGAGGTCATCACAACTATCTTAAATTATTGTGATTTGGCAGGTAAAAAGGTTATTTTAACAGGCCTTATAACAGTTTAACTAAATTTGGCTTGTTTAAGAAATGCCTCAGTCTCTTATATTGATTTTTTTCTTTTCTTTTTAAGGAACCCACAGAAACACAGACCGCCTCTGCTTCCTGAGTGCCCACACATTGGTCAGGTGATTGCTCCCTCTATATAAGCAGACCAGCTGATGCCGTGCTGTTGCAAAAGAGGCACTGGGTTATACAGACTCTTCCTACTCGTTGTTTTTTTTGTTTTGTTTGTTTTTGTTTTTTTTCTCCTTTAACCCAGCTGAGCTTCAGGAATCTTTTACATCCCACCAAATGATAGCGCAAACATCAACTGGTCTATTAAAAGGAATAAGGACTGTTTTAACTTCTGTACTCACTGCCAGCAGGAAGTAGAGTCTCTTTATCAGGTTAATGTGGTGCCTGGTGCTCCAAGCACTAATTCATTTAATTGTCAGAAACTTTAAGAACGTTGGACTGATTCTCATTAAACACAAAGAAAAGCTGGATTTCTGCTCCATGTGAGCAAATCTCAGTCTGCCTCATGTTCCACTAGTTGCTCCTCAATTCATATAGTTATCAGATTTACTATGTTTGATTTTGGATGCAGTGCTATCATGGTTTTATTTTTCTTTCTGTCTTATTTATTTGCTTAAATCGTTTTCTTTAGAATGATCATTTTTCAGTGCTGGAAGTTTGTTCTAAGGATTTTGGAATTGGAACACCTGAATCTTTTTCCTGTCAGTCCATCTAGTCAGTCAGCATGTTGGTAGATGACCTATCTTAACACGTATACTCACTGCAAATAGCTTTAATTAGTGTTCTGCCAAATTCCGACAGATTACCTCTGCATGTCATGAGTACCATCACTGCTTGATTGCTTTAGCTTGCATACTTTTGCCAGTCACACACACAGTGGTGTGCTGCAGAACCAAACAAGTAAAGTAAAACCATACATCTTCACCACTGTACTTATATAATATGGATTTTGTGTGGTGCTCGGGCGGTGCAGCTGTAAACCACGCTAGCCCACCAGTGCTGGTATTTTAAGCTCTCGAGTTCATATCTCAGCTCTGCTGTCAGCCGGCCGGGCACCCACACAGACATACAATTGGCTGTTTGTCTTTGTTGAGGAAGGGATAAGGGCTGAAGCGGGGTTCCTTTCAACCAAGCAGGTACGACCTTTGCTTCATAGGGGTGGCTGATCATGGATGGCAGTGTGTGGCTCCACACGTGATAGAGCAGTCTGTGAGAAAGATCAGCGGCTGTGCACGTGTTGGAATGGGGCACGTGATGGCTGCACCCCTTGATCGGCAGCAACAAGCTAAGCCCCGATTGGCCATGACTAGATTGGGTGAAAAGTGTGTGGGGGGTGTGGGATTGATCAAATAAATAACCACCAAGAATGTACATCTGTGCACATGCATTTCTTTGCAGAATTTTCCAAACTGTGATTTTGTGGTTGCATCTGGCCTGTCGGACCAACACAGTTGATTTTATTGGCACAACTGTGACCATTTAAAGGCGGTGGCGTGTCTGGGATGCTGTCCTGTTCATTTACAGTGTGAAATCTAGTGATTCTTAACGTTTTTGATAGCTGGAGCAAACTGGTGGACTCATGGGTCACACTAATATAGCAATGTTGGATATAGCAATATTGGACCCAAAGTACATAGGTACCTCAGAACCCTTACTCTGACCTCTTGTATGGACGTCAAACTGTAAAATAAGAGAATACACATTGCTCACTCCACACACAGGGATTATGTATGAAGCAGGAGTTCGAATAAGCGTAAAAGTGATTTATTTAAATTAAGCAAATTGGATATTTTATCAGTATATTCTAACAAAGACATTGTAATTCCTCATTGAAACTGTACAGAACCCTGATTCATGGAAACACGATTGCATATCCAAAACTATAGACATTCATTTGGAATTGGTCTCCCGTTTTATAGCCTCTTCTCTTTTAGGAAGTCTTTCTACTAGATTTTATAAAACTGACCCATGTTCCAGTTTCTCAGGGGTCTGTGTAATGCAGTCAAGATGTTCCAGACCGGACTTTTTAAGCCTTGCTTGTGAATAAGAACTATCCATGTCCATGCTAAAACAGGACAGTCCAATCCACGAACAGTTGTTGGACGTGTACTGTTACGAACGTGTAGAGTTTGATTGTATGCTGCAAAGGATTATTTTACTGGAACTGAGAAACCTAATCCAAACCTCACAAACAAAGCTGGACCATCACCACCAAACCTTACAGTTTCCCTGGGTCTACTGAAGCCAGATTCATTCTGCCAGGTGTTGATGGTGGAATCTTCACTGCACAGCAGCGGTTCATTGGGTTTTGTTCGTATGATTGGGCAGGTAGATCACCAAACTGGTGGAGTCCGGTCCCTGTTGGGCATTTGTAAGTTTTATGGTGATGGGCTCTTGGCATTCCACGTGCACTCTTCTGTCATAAAAAAACAATTCATAAACCTCTCCATATAAAGTTCTTATAATAACAAGTTTGCAGTGCAAATGCATGTTTGTTTTGGCTCCAAATGTTTAGTTTTCAATGGAGGAAGCAAACCAGATTTTTTAATTATTATTTTTATTATTATAGGATGTTTGGTTTATTGTTTTTTTTGTTTGTTTGTTTTAATGGACTTTTAAAATGTGACCCTGTATATAGTGGTCTGATTCTACTCATAATAATCCTTTAAGTAATATAATGTATTAAGGTAGGTGCCTAATAATGGTTCTCCCCTGAATGGTAAGGGTTGTATGAACATTGATATAGAAATATAATGTTTATTATAGATGGTAAATAAGTACCATCCCATGTAAGAGTAATAAGGGTTAAATGCTTTTTTCCTGTGTGTTCCTTGGGTTTTAATAATATGTAGTAGGCTAAGGCCTGCATGCATGGGAAATTTGGCGTAAACGCCAGTCGAATGAGTGATATGAGGGAATGTATACATTACAGCTGTTTCCATATTTCCTTAAAAGCACTACAGATGTAACACATTGTACTGATTTTAATTTAAAGAAATCAGTTCTGTGTAATCCTGAGGTCATTTTATTTTTGCCACATTAACATTTGTTTTGTTTACTGTACCACAATGTCAGACTGTTGAGGTTTTTTGTTTGTATTGTGCATCTTTCTTTCTCTCTCTCTGTGTGTGTGTGTGTGTGTGTGTGTGTGTGTGTACGTGTACAGGGTGTGTGTTCTATAGCCATTACCTATCTTGCCCAGATATAATGCATTTGTCTCATTTAGCCATATAATAAATCAATAAGGTTTAATCAAATTCATGTATGTGCATTATTATTTTGAATTATCTTTTGTGTTCGGGTGCCATAAAAGAGTATTCATCCTTTGTCTTTTTTTTTCTGTAGTATTTTTGTTATATTTATTTATTTCAGATATTTTTTTTCTGAAATATTTTTTTTCATTTTCTCCCCCTCTCCCTTTTTAGCGTGTCCAATTACCCAATTGCGTCATGCTTTTTCTCCACCAATGCCAATCCCTGCTCTGATTGAGGAGAACGAAGCGAACCCACGCCCCCTCCGACATGTGGGCAGCATGCCGTATGCATCTTATCACCTACACTTTGACGAGTGCAGTGCAGCTCAGCGTTGTGTACGGAGAGACACACCCTGAGATCACTCTTTTTCTCATCTCTGTGCAGGCGCCATCAATCAGCCACCAGAGGTCGTAATTGCACCAGTTATGAGAGAGACCCCATCCGGCTTAGTCCCGCCCATTTCTGAACAACAGGCCAATCGTTGTTCATGTGGCCGCTCAGCCTTAGCCAGCAGTCAGAGCTGAGATTCGATACGATGTATTCGAGATCCCAGCTCTGGTTCCAGCGTGTGTTTTTACCGTTGCGCCACCTGAGAGACCTCAGATCTTTAATCTAATTTTAGATCCATAGAAGATCTAACTTGCTGTGAAAATGGTTTGACATTGGCTTAGAGTGTGTGTGCTTGACTGGCCTGTCAGCAGTCCATATCTGTTTCCTATTGAAAATGAATGGTGCATCATCATGAGGAGAATCGTGCAATGGCGACCACGAACTGTTGAGCAGCTGAAGTTTTGTATACTGCAATAATGGGTAGAAATTTACTTGTGAAACTGCAGTTGTCAAATGTAAATATGAATGGAATCCCGCTATTAGTTTAAAACTTGTTTAAAAGACTTTTTTGCTTTTTATTGCATTTTTAGAAAATGGACTGATGAGGGAAGAATTGAACTTCAAGTAGAACAGCATGCACTATGTCTGGCAAAAAACAGCACTACATATCACCTGACTCATACTATACCTGCAGCGAAACATGGTGGTCATGCTCTGTGAGTACTGAAAGTGTGGTAAGAAATGAGGGACTGATAAATTCTCCCAAATACAGAAATATCCTTTAACTAAACCTGTTCTGAAGTGCAATCAACCTCAGACTTGGTGAGAATTCACCTTTCAACACAACAATGACCCAAAGGATACAGCCAAAACAACATTACAGGGTGTCCCTACAGTCTGGACACATAGGCAAAATGCATAATTTTAGTACATTATTCAATATATATATACAGTGGTAATCAAAAAAATAGCAGTCCAACACCATTAACCTGATAAATCACTGTTTTTAGTAGAAATGCTATTTCTACATGCAAAAAATTTACTTGAAAGTGTAGTAGAGTATTGAAAACAAACCCAACAATTAGGACATGCATATGCCGTTCATTCTGAGTAATTGAAGCATTGATTGAAAGGGGCTTGTTCAAAATAATAGCAGTGAGGAGTTCAATTGGTGAAGTCATTCATTCTGCAGAAGAACGGGTGTCAATTTTGGCCCTTATTTAAGGTAGGAGGGTGGCAAATGTTGCACATGTTGGTCATAGCGCATTTCCCTCTGAAATACTGGGTAAAATGGGTCCAGACATTGTTCTGATGAACAGCGTACTTTGATTAAAAAGTTGATTTTAGAGGGAAAAAACATACAGAGAAGTGCAGCAAATGATAGGCTGCTCAGCTAAAATGATCTCAAATGCCTTAAAGTGACAACCAAAACCTGAAGGAAGCGTGGAACTACTGTTTGAATGGATCAAAGAATAGCCAGAATGGCAAAGGTTCAGCCAGTGATCACCTCCAGAAAGATCAAGGAACATCTGAAGTTACCAGTGAGTACAGAAGATGATTAAGTGAAGCCAATTTACCAGCAAGAATTCCTTGCAAAGTCCCGTTGTTAAGAAAAAGACAAGTCCTGAATGGGTTCAAATTTCCCAAAGAACACATTGACTGGTCCAAAGAGAAATGGCTCAACATTGTGGACTGGTGAAAGCAAAATTGTTCTTTTTGGGTCAAGTGGCCATAGACAGTATGTCAGATGACCCTCGAGCACTGAATTCGAGCCAAAGTACACTGTGAAGACAGTAAAGCATGGTGGTACAAAACTATGATATGAGGATGTTTTTCATATCATGGTGTTACGTCTATTTATCACATACGAGGGATCATGGATCAGTTTAAATACATCAGAATACTTGAGGAGATCATGTTGCCCTATGTCGAAGAAGAAATGCCCTTAAAATGGGTGTTTTAACATGACAATGACCCCAAACATCTTGGTTACAGACAAACAAGATTGAGGTAATAGAGTGGCCAGCCCAATCCCCTGACTTCAGTCCCATAGAGAACTTGTGGGCTGACATCTGAAACGCGTTTTTTTGAGGCAAAACCCAAAATTGCAGAAGAACTGTGGAATGTCGTCTAATCATCCTGGACTGGAATACCTGTTCAGAGGTGCCAGAAGTTGGTCGACTCCATGCAACACAGATCTTGGAAACAATTGTTATGCCACTTAATATTAGTTCAGTAATTTAAAGTAAAGTGAAACCTCAAACATTTTCAGTTTATAGATACATTTTTTTAGTTTTTAAAGAAAAATGCTGGCACTGCTATTTTTTTTGAACAGCCTAATATTCATTTTTCTTAACTTTCTGTAAAGGATTAACACAAACTGGCTAAATGTTGTTAATGTTTTGATTTAGAATTAAAAGTGTAGTATTTTCAGTGCATTTGCATTTATGGAAATAAAAGTTATTATAATGATTTTGTGCTTTATTAACTTTTTTAAAATCACTGCTATTTTTTTGAACACTACTGTATATACCGATCAGCCATAACATTAAAACCACCTCCATGTTCTACACTCATTGTACACTCACATTTGATCAGCTCCACTTACCATATAGGAGCACTTTGTAGTTCTACAATTACTGACTGTAGTCCATCTGATTCTCTACATACTTTTAACCTGCTTTCACCCTGTTCTTCAATGGTCAGGTCCACTACAGAGTAGGTATTATTTAGGTGGTGGATCATTCTCAGCACTGCATTGACACTGACACGGTGGTTGTGTGTTTGTGTGTGTTGTGCTGGTATGAGTGAATCAGACACAGCAGCGCTGCTGGAGTTTTTAAACACCGTGTCCACTCACTGTCCACTCTATTAGACACTCCTACCTAGTTGGTCCACCTTGTAGATGTAAAGTCAGAGACGATCGCTCATCTATTGCTGCTGTTTGAGTTGGTCATCTTTTAGACCATCAGTGGTCACAGGACGCTGCCCATGGAGCGCTTTTGGCTGGATGTTTTTGGTTGGTGGACTATTCTCAGTCCAGCAGTGACAGTGAGGTGTTTAAAAACTTCATCAGCGCTGCTGTGTCTGATCCACTCACACCAGCACAACACACACTAACACACCACCAGTGAGTGTCCACCACACCGTCAGTGTCACTGCAGTGCTGACAATGATCCACCACCCAAATAATACCTTCTCTGTGGGGTCCTGACCATTGAAGAACAGAGTGAAAGCAGGCTAAAAAAAAGTATGTAGAGAAACAGATGGACTACAGTTAGTAATTGTAGAACTACAAAGTGGAGGTGGTTTTAATGGTGTGTGTGTGTGTGTGTGTGTGTGTGTGTGTGTGTGTGTGTGTGTGTGTGTGCGTGTGTGTGTGCGTGTGTGTGTGAGAGATTAATAAACCTGTCTAAGACCTTCACTGTACTAACTCGTTTTCTTTAGGTGAGAGAGAAACTTTGTGTACTTCACCGTTTAAAAATGATACTTTATTTAAACATTTTTCAAAAGTTTAAACCCTTAGTACTTTATACAAAATCATATCAAATTATTATGATTATGCAGTTGTTATAACAGGCCAACAACTGATCTATCCTCCACCCATCTGAAGTTATTACTCATCTTTAAGGATTTCAGTCCTGTGAGGTTTTGTTTATGCAGCATTTATACACAAGTTACCCAGTTAGGAAACTTTTGTAGACAGTCCAGTAAGTCAAGTTTCTTGGGTTTTTGGTTCGTACTGGCAATGGAGCACTACAGGTTGTGCTACTCAGATATTCTTATATAATTACACATTAATAAAGGCTGCTTCTTGAGTAAAAGACTGAGACTAAGTGATCAACCACTTTTTTAGTTTTATATTCAGTACTTCCAGCACATAAATCCACTTTGTAATTAGACACGTCTTTGCACCTTTAAGTATGTAGTTACACTGATCAGCCAATACATTAAAACCACCTCCTTGTTTCTACACTAACTCCATTTTATCAGCTCCACTTACCATATAGAAGCACTTTGTAGTTCTACAATTACTGACTGTAGTCCATCTTTTTCTCTGCATGCTTTGTTAGCCCCCTTTCATGCTGTTCTTCAATGGTCAGGACCACCACAGAGTAGGTATTATTTGGGTGGTGGATCATTCTCAGCCCTGCAGTGACACTGACATGGTTTAAATCATTTTCTCTGTCAATTTGTCTTTAATTCTAAAGTGTTTCAAAAATGTTTTTTACATTTCTTTTCATTTTAAAATTCCCCATTAGTTTATATATACTTGTTGTTTACACATTTTAATAATTAAACATGATGGCCCATCTGATTCAGATCTGGTATTCAAATCTAATTTGAAACTGATGTGGCATTTCAGGCCTGTAACAGGCCATACACCAATCAAACTAGGTTCCATATGTCTCCAATAATTGTAGACAATTTTTAATATTCTATTTTTCTTTTATTATGAAAGACATTCAAGAGTCTTTAAGACACTTTACTACAAACCGCAGTTCTAGAGGGGTTGAAACATTTTGTAAAATGCAATAAAAACAAGAATCTGTGATATGTTGTTTTAAGCGTTTATTTACTGACATAAGTACAAAGAAAAAATGTGTTTTCACTGATCAGCTTAATTGTGTTTTGCCAGCAACACACTTTAAACATTTGGGACCTTCCCTATTAATGACACTTTTGGGAACTGCGGATACTACTTGTTACCCATTCTTGCTTGATACAGGGTGGAATGGTGGCTCGGTGGGTAGCACTGTTGCCTCACAGCAAGAAGGTCCTGGGTTTGATCCCTAGGCAGGGCGGTCCGGGTTCTTTCTGTCCAGAGTTTGCATGTTCTCCCCATGTCTGCGTGGGTTTCCGCCCACAGTCCAATAACATGCAGTCAGGTTAATTGGAAACACTACACATTTTTAATAGGAGACTGATCTGGACTGCAGGAAGACCAGTCAAGCACATGCACTCTGTGTCTATAAAGCCACACTGATGTAGTTCATTCAAAACAAGGCATGGATTTCCTGGGAAAAGAAGTGTGACGTTAATGCCACCATATGTCTGTAAAATCATCTTTGTAAAATCTCTGAGGGCTCAAAAGTCATGCACATTTATTAGTGGTTTATGGCCTCGCCCTACAAAGAATACGATTTCTCCAGATTCCCCTAATTTCTTTATCAAATTATGTGTGGTAGATGGTAAAGCACCTTCAAGTTTCAAGTTTGGCACATAGTGGTGAGTCACGACCCATCTTTGCTTGCATACACTGAGCCATTGGTGGATTCTCATTTCATACCCAGTCAGAATACCCTCAGCTGTTACCGATTCACCTGATTCTTGTGGAATATTCTGTAGACTTTTCACTCTTATTTTGTTCCTGTTTCAACTTTTTTCAGGCCGTTGCTGGCATCAAATACAAAATACAATCAAGATGGACAGCCAAACTATTAAAGGTCATTTCTTTGTACTTTTGACAGTTAAATAAAGACTCAATATAATTAACAAATCACAGATTTGTCAATTCAATTTACAAAATGCTCAAATATATGGAAAATGTTTTTGCTGAGACCCGTATACCAGAGGCCAAGATCTCAGTGGTGGTAAGCTAGTGGTAGGCTTGTGTAAAACTGTTCATTTGATTACAGTGAGTGAGTGTGTGAGTGAATGAGGGAGTGAGTGTGTGAAGAACAAAGCATTAAGTCATCCGCACTCAAATCAGAAAAGCTTTCATGCTGTAACAATCAATTAAATACTGCCTTGTGTAAACCACTACCAACAGATTGATTATTTAACTTAATACATTTCATTCCCAAGTTTAAGTTTATTTATTTATTAGGATTTTAACGTCATGTTTTACACTCTTTGGTTACATTCATGACAGAAACTGTCACTGTCGTTACACAAGATTCATCAGTTCACAAGTTTAATATCAAACACCGTTATGGACAATCTCCAATTCACCTCACTTGCATGTCTTTGGACTGTGGGAGGAAACCGGAGCTTCCGGAGGAAACCCATGCAGACACGGTGAGAACATGCAAACTCCACACAGATCGAACCCAGGACCTTCTTGCTGTGAGGTGATAGTGCTACCCACTGAGCCACTGTGCCACCCCTCAAGTTTAAGTAATTAACTGGGGTGCCGTTTGTTAAATCAGTGCTTTTTAACATTTTAGCAGCTGCCAAAACAGTAGACAGTCTCTCTTCAGTCTCACAACATTAATACATTCAAACTTTTTAAATTAAAACAGAGTGTGTAATGTGTCTGAAAAAAATTCACTTTTTATACTGTTGTCTAGTATGGACTGGTCGTATCCAATTACCAGATTGCATTATGCTTCCTCTCTACCCATGCTGATCCCCACTCCTGATTGAGGAGAGCGAGACTGACACACACCCCCTCAGACACGTGCGCAGTAGCCGACTGCATCTTTTCACCTGCACGAGGTGAGTTCATATGTGGATCAGCTTTGTGTACAGAGAGCCACACCCTGATCAACGCATTGTCCCTCGACTGTGCAGGCACCATCAATCAGCCAGCAGAGGTCGTAATTGCATCAGTTATGAGGTCCTGGCTCCGGCTCCCACCCTGTATGAACAAAAGCCAATCATTGTTTGTGTTTCTCTGAACCGACAAGTTCGAAATGTCAGCGCTGATCTGACAAATTTTTGATAATTCATATTAGATATTCTAGCTTAATGTGATAAAATTTCCTCCTTGTTTTCTAAAGACCTTTTTCTCTTAAAAATAAACTTCAACAGAAATAAAGCAAATATGCAAGTCAAGAAAAGAAATCATTCATAAATGAGCATTTTAACAGTTGTTTTGTAACTGGAGAAAGTGAAAGTAAAACTAACTGTGGGGGAACACAGGGTTGTTTTTGTACACATTATACTGAGGGTGTTGTATCTGTTTAACAGATAAAACCAAACTTACATACAAGTGACAAGCCAAAAAGAAACTGTTGTTGAGAAACAAGGTTGATACAGTGGTGCAGTCGATAGCTGTGTCACCTTCCAGCAAGAAGAACCTGGGTTTGGTTCCTTTCTGTGTGTTGGCATGTTCTTTCTCAGAATGCTCCTCCCACAAGTCCAAAGACACACAGTCAGGCCAACTGGAGTCACTGAAAATTTGTGTGAATGGCCGCTCAGGTGGCGCAGCGGTAAAAAGACACGCTGCAACCAGAGCTGGATTCTGAGTACATCGTATCGAATCCAGCTCTGTCTTACCGGTTCGAGGCTGAGTGGCTGTATGAGCAAAGATTGGCCGGTTGCTCAGTTGGGGGGTGGGACAAAGAACCGGATGTGGGTCTCTCTCTGTCAGGATGCGATTACGACCTCTGCCGGCTGATTAGAGGCGCCTGCACAGAGATGAGGAAGAGTGCCCTTAGGGTGTGTCTCTCCGCATGCAACGCTGGGTGGCGCCAAACTCATCAATGTGTGGGTGGCAAAAATGCGGGGGGGCTAACAAAGCATTCAGAGACACAGATGGACTACAGTCAGTAATTATAGAACTACAAAGTGCTTCTATATAGTAAGTGGAGCTGATAAAATGGACAGTGAGTGTAGAAACAAGGTGGTGGTTTTAAAGTTATGGCTGATCGGTGTATAGAATCTGTGATGTGTGGTTTAAAAGTAGAATGTTTTCACTAATCAACTTAATTGTACTTTGTTGATATAAACACATTTAGAATTTGATGCCTGCAACAAGATTCAGGAGAATCTTCAAGAGAAAACGTCCCAACTTGGAAACTTTGGAAATGGGGTTTGTACATTGTACATGTACAAACTACACACACTGAATGGCTTAATGAGATGAGAAAAATGTTTAAACAATTTACTGCCTACTGCCAATATCATTATATCATAATTAGAAAACAAAACAAAAGTAATTAAAATGTTTTCTGCACCACATAACAGGAGCAAGTAATTAAAATCTTCAGTTGCATTTCATTATAAACACTGATGCTATCAAAATCAACATTTTAGATTGGGGATATAAGTACATTGATTTTACCCATTTTTAAATAAATGAATCACTTTTTGTTTGTAGCAACTGTGTTGATTTATATATTTTTTGAATTTTCAAATGATGCAGATGTTCATTTTAGATTCAAGGTAGCACTAATTCAGTGTAACATTTTGGTACATTAATGATTAATTAATTTAATTTTGGTATCAATTTAATTCCTTGTATGTGTAACATACCTGGCGAAATAAAGTGATTCTGATTCCGGTCAGAAATGCTGGTTAATTGCTAATTCTTACTACTTATTCACCTACGATTAGCAGGTATACTTTCCACTAGGGGAAGCAAGTCAAATTCTGGTTCTTTATCATCAAAAACTCAATATGTGGACTAAAACACTGTGTAGAATAATCTGATGACTAAGGATAATGCATTTTGCAGTCAGTCAGCTGATTTTTTAAACAAAATAAGGTATTACTAGAATTCTATATGAATGCCCATCCTCCATCAACATAAATTACTTGTGATAAATGAAGAGTTGCTGGCATGGTGGCACAGCACATTGTTTGGGTGCTGCACATCTTTAGGGTTTGGGTGACCTGGTTTTAAGCTCTCGAGACTGTTTTGTAAAGATGAGGTCTTACCTAAACTGATCAGTATCAAGAATGCTGATTAATTGCTGATTCTTACTGCTTACTCACCTGTGATTAGCAGGTATAATTTCCACTAGGGAGAGCAAGTCAAATTCCAGTAAGATTTTATAGGAATGCCCAACCTCCATTAACATACTGTACATTACTTGTGATAAATGAAGAGTTGGTGGCATGGTGGCACAGCACATTGTTTGGATGCTGAACATCTAGGGTTCGGGTTACCTGGGTTTACATTTAAGTTTACATTTTCGGCATTTAGCAGACACCTTCATTCTAAGAGACTTGCAGTACTGTGACAGCATACAGTCTGAGCAATTGAGGGTTAACAGCAGCAACCTGGCACTGGTGGGACTTGAACCAGTGACTTTCTGATTACTATTGCAGTACCTTAACCGCTAGGCAACAACGTCTCTTTAAGCTCTGGCGACTGTTTTATAAAAATTAGGGTCAAGAGGCCAAGATCTCAGAAATACAAAGCAATAAGTCATCCGCACTCAAATCAGAAAAGCTTTTATGCTATAACATCAGTTAAATACTGACTGGTGTAAACCACTACCAACGAATTGTCTATTTAACTAAATACATTTCATTCCCAAGTTCCCAAATAATGAACTGGGGTGCCGTTTGTGATATCTGTGGTTTTTAACATTTTAGCAGCTGCTGTAACAGTAGACAGTCTCTGTTCAGTCTCACAACTTTAATGCATTCAAAGTATTTGAATTAAAACTAAGTATATATAAGTATGTATAATGTCTTTTATACTTTTTATACTGTTGTCTGTAATGGACTTGTCTAACAGTGACTTTCTGATTACTATTCCAGTACCTTAACTGCTAGGCTACGACGTCCTTTTAATGACAGGAACGTTAGTTTCTCATTACACAAGATTCATCAGTTCACAAGGTTATATCGAACACAGTCTTGGACAATTTTGGACCTGGGGATCGAACCCAGGACCTTCTTGCTGTGAGGTGACAGTGCTACCCACTTAGCCCGTGTCGCCCATAAAGATTAGGGTAAAGTGGGTAAGTAGAAATCAATGAATACATGAAATGACTATAGAATATTATTTACTTGAATAGACGTTCAGCTGTTTTGTAATAAGGGCTGGTGTTAGGGCCTCAATACAGGTGCTAGCGGGCTCCCTCACTGTGATGCGGTTGAACATGAGTCATATTATGAAGCAAAGAGCCGTTTGTGAGCCGAAGAGTCGACTCCTATTGTTAAGTCTAGCCTATCGACATGACTCACTCTAAGGAATCGGTTGAATCATAATGGCCAATAGGATTTCTCTGAGTGTTCAAACGCGTTGGAAGCTTGCGCGTGCGCGCAGCGCCCTCTGGTGTTTGCGTTTACTATTATGCCGCCCTACAATTTTTTTTATTACGGGGATTTCCTAAGGAAGTCAGCACGGGGGCTTTCCACTAGCTCGTATTTGACATCAACACTTTAGAAGGCTTTTCAGCGCCGTCGGACTTTCTGCTTCTTCGCGGCTAAAATGCGCAGTTTTTGCTCACACAGGATATAAAAAGCACGAGAAATGAAGATGTTAGTTGTGTCGGAGCGGCTCTGTGAGAGAATGAGAGGAGACACATTTCTGACTGAACATTAAGACGGCTGAGACTGGCTCCGTGGTGGTGGTGTTCATGAAGTGGTCAACCAGCCGAGCCTCGGGCTGCTGCTGCTACGTTGTTCAGAGGAAAAACAGTGTTGGGATAGAGGACGACGTCCATAACTGATTCATGTAAGTGCTGCTAAGGTTGAGGCTGGACATGGTTATTGTTAGCAGTACACGTTTAGCACTAGCAGGAGAAGGTTGGGTTAGTTAGCAGCAGCCCATATCAGACAAGCCCAAAGCTGCTCTAGGCTCGTTTAAGCAAACTGCTAAACTGTGGCTAACCTAAACTTCACTCATTTAGCAAGCTTCTAGAATTTACCATGCTGCTCCCATGGGTTTAAATGAGATAGCCACGAATCCGTTCTAAAAACAAAAGCTGCTACAAACTGGTAACCTTCATTCCAAAACTTACTCCTGCCTAGGTCTGCTGGATGTTTCTGCTGGGAAATAAGAAGTTTCTCTAGCTCGGAAATATGACTACAAACGTTTTCAACTCGTATTTCAGTTATAGAAACAAACCTGAAACAAAGAATAGAGAAACATAACGTGCAGATGCTGGGAAACATTTTGCTGGCATGCTTTGGTTCCACTTGGTGCCATAGAGGGATGGGTCAATGCAAATCAAATCAAATAGATCACCCCAGTAATCTGCTGAAATATTTCTATTCTGATGTATATATTCCTTTTAGCATAACAAAGACTTCATCCACAAGGCATCAGGGCTCAGAAAATGCTTTGGCGAACATGCTTTGGTTCCACTTGTGCCATAGAGGGATGGGTCAATGCAAATCAAATCAAATAGAACGCTGTTTCTACTGATCACTCCAGTAATCTGCTGAGATATTTCTTTTCTGATGTATATATTCTTTTTAGCATAACAAAGACTTCATCCACAAGGCATCAGGGCTCAGAAAATGCTTTGGCGAACATGCTTTGGCGTTCACGCTTACTAGATCTCAACCCAGAGGATTTTGACCCAAAGTGTAAGACACCATAAGCACCCCTAGTTTTAGGTTCCCTTGATGGTCCAGTGGCATAGAATCGTATTCTGGCTGTTTGTCCTGGCCCAGCATCTTCAGAAGACACTTCATGTTGAGAATCAGCCGATACTAATACTGCAATACTAATTTACAGTAATAAAGCCAATTAATTTGCAGGTTGTCTACAGCATCCAAGTCAAGATGACAATTTAAGATTTGCTTGACCGAAACAAACCAAACAAACAAAAAAAACCCATAGAAGATACAATCGAAAAATCGTGTCAGATCTGATCTGATACTGATCTGGCGTTTGTGTTGATACTTGATATAGTGTAATTCTTTTTTTACAATATGCACATGCCATACATGACATTTTTTTGGGCTAAACAATTTTTATTAATGGCACTCAGATGGCGCAGTGATAAATGACCTTAGCCCGTTGGGATCCAGGGTTCGAATCCCTACTGGTGCTATTATTTGGTCTACATCTACATACAAACATGATTGGTTATGTCACAGAGAAGGGGATGGCAAAGGCACTGGGATGGATTGGCGTCCTGTCCGAGGTGTGTTACTGTATTGCGTCCAGTGACTAGGGGAAGCGGACCCACAGCGACCACGACCAGGATAAAGCGGCGCTATATAGTGATATCATATAATATTAATGCTATATATATATTTCTTGTTCAACCTTTCCTTCCTTCTAGTAAGAAGGCTCATCAAAACTTTTGTCTTCTTCTAAAATATCACATAGTTGGTGTGAACCTACAGCAGTTCATAGCAGGCTCTGTTCACAGATACATGTGGATGCCTCAATGCTAAGATTTGATTTGGCACGCTAGTTTACAGTAGCATACTGGTGTGGAAGTATCACAGGCCACTACTTAACTTAACTCTATGAGAGAAGCCGTGGACTGATTTTGGCCGCCGGCTCAGACGTTGGGCATTCTTGATCTACATCACCCACGTGTCACAATGTGAACAATTGACCCTATCGATGGAAAAACCATGATGACAGACGGAACTGTGTCAGATTTTCTTCTCCACCAGATTTGTAAGTTCTTCTTAGTGCTGGCCTGGAAGTTTGGGCTGGTTTTTGAAAAGACCCCTGATCTCATCTGCGTTTTGCAGATTCACTTCACAACCTGGGTTATTTGAATCTGACATCTGTTTCATTCTCAGAATAAACACGGTAAGGTCCCGTGATACGCTTGGACGCGCGCACACACCGCACACATACACACATGCCTGTCATTTCGGGACTAAATATCATTCAGAGTAGATGCACCTTCCCCCTGGCACACTGTTCAGTTCTGGAGGGCATGTTCTGTGCTGGCACATCATTTCTCATTTTCAAATTACATCATAAGTGAGGAGGTCGATTGAACCTTTTCTTCCCAATAACGGCGTGTCAGTCACACTCTGTCTCTTCCTCTGTTGAAAGGTCAGACGAGAATAGGCTGATATTCCCCTTTAGACTTTTGTTTCATTTTTGCTATGATTTCTCAGGCAGCACAGACAGGTTCAAAGAAACCCTCTTGGCCTGGACACCATTCAGCTCAGAACTTACACTCTTGCTGGATTGGATTACACTCTTCCCCGTCAGCTCTTTCTGGTGTTAGGTTCTGTAGGACTCTGATGAGGAGCTTTGTGTGAGGTAATGCAAATTGTCTCCCTGTCTCTGAAGTTGTGATGTACTCTGTTTGAGGCACGTTTCAGTTTGTGCCTTTTGTCTGAGTTTAAATTTAGCTACATTTGTAAGGTTTGTTGGTTGGGGTGGGTGAAAACCTAAATTATTTATCATGCCATGTCATTTTATATCACAGTACAGTATCATTACAGTACTTTCTGTTGAAAATGTTGCTTGGTTTTCGCTTAGTTTAAGATGCTTTTGTTTGTAAGAATATATTGCCACTCACTTGTGATGCATTTCAACGCTGCTGTTTTAACACTTTATATAGTATCATGCTTGTTAAATATAGACATGACTATTTGTTTCACCTTATTTGGTTTCGAAAAAGCTTATTTGGCCCATTTGGCTCATTCATTTCATTCTCATGTTTTACCACCACTTTATCCTGGTCAGGGTGCCGACGGGTCCGGCTTTCCCGGAATCACTGGGCGCAGTGCAGTAACAGACCCCGGAAAGGACGGCAATTAATCGCGGGGCCTTGACGTAGCCAATCGTCAGTATGTAGACGCCTGAAAAAGCAAATGTACTATAATTTGTTAATAATCGTAGGTCAAACCATTTTCCTCTTTGATACATATGAATTATACATTAATTAAAGCAGTGTGGTGTAGTCAGTGTGTGGTAGGCAGCACCGGTTTGGGATAGTTTACATAACATCATATGGTCTTTAGAGTTCGATTGGGTTATGTGAATATAGACATGTTCAAGACTTTTAACTCTTTCATTATAAAACATGAATTCTAAGCAGTTTGGTCATAAGTATGAGTAGATTATTTTCTACTAATAATATTTCATTGTTTAGTATTGGATAATAGGCTTAATTTAATGGATTCATAATAATGTTTTAGTTTTAGTTTTAAAATTTATTTTTTAAGCAGTCTTTTTCTTTTGCTTTGTCTAGCGTGTGTATGTGCGTGTGTGCGAGCTCTGACGGCAAGGGATGAGGCAGCAAATTAAAAAGCCCCTGACATATTCCTGGAAGCTCCTAGAGAAGTACACATATTGGTCAGCCACTAGTGCACCGCCCTCCCTGGGATGGGTTTAATTGTTATTTTGCCTTTATTTTACTTTTCTTTTTTTTTTTTTTAACAGTGTTTCATCATGAAGCAGGCTTTTGTATTGCTGGAGTGGCTTTTTTTAGGGCAAGTATGGGTATGGGTTTTGAATTAGCTGTGGGTATGACTTAAAGAGATATGCAAATAAGTTGAACAGAAGTGAAATCAAAAGTAAGCTTGGTGCAGAAGAGATGCTAATAATAATGGGTTGAAAATTGAATACAATGTTTTTTCATTCATATAAACAATTGAATTGGGGGAAAAAAGGAGTATTTTACTATGTAGAATTTGTTTTAGGATTCTTTCATATTCAGCACTACTGAAAATCAAGTAAGCACATTTGGTATTGATCTTACCCAATTTATATATGTTTTAAAAATGTAACATTTTACTATGATTGTTAGTTAAACAAATATTAATTACAAAATCATTTCTGTATTAAATTTTCAGACTTTTGGCCTTCTGCTGTATTGGGCAGTTATTACATGAGTCTGGTTATTTCATTCTGTAAATCCCTACATTCTCTGTCTATAAGTCTCTACGCTTACTCAACGCATGATTAAGCATCTTTTTATGACACAGCATGCACTCTTGGTGTCTCGGGTCACACGACAGCTGTGTGTTAGAAAGGTGTCATAGGAAGATCGCAGTTCCTTTACTCATTCAGCACTAATAAGAAAAGTTACTGATACTGTTATGATTAGACACATTACCTTTATGTGACCAACCAAACTCATAATTATTAAGAAGCCGGGTTTGAATTTCAGCGGTGAAGCTGATACACAGGCATGTTTGGCTATGTCTATGGGGAATGTTGGGGGGGTCATTCAATGGATTGCAGTCCTGCCTTGCACCCAGTGTTTCATGGTTGAACTTGTACCCTAGTTATTTTGCAGCAAACACGTGTGCATATAGTATACAGTACACCACCTCCTTGTTTTATCAGCTCCACTGACCATATGGAA
Organism: Trichomycterus rosablanca; assembly: GCF_030014385.1. Lineage (NCBI taxonomy): Eukaryota > Metazoa > Chordata > Actinopteri > Siluriformes > Trichomycteridae > Trichomycterus > Trichomycterus rosablanca. Next base: position 14,705,713 of record NC_086000.1, on the reverse strand, counting down.
GCACTTTGTAGTTCTACAATTACTGACTGTTGTCCATCTGTTTCTCTGAATGTTTTGTTAGCCCCCTTTCATGCTGTTCTTCAGAGTAGGTATTATTGGTGGTGGATGATTCTCAGCACTGCAGTGACACTGACATGGTGGTGGTGTGTTAGTGTGTGTTGTGCTGGTATGGAGTTTTTAAACACCTCACTGTCACTGCTGGACTGAGAATAGTCCACCAACCAAAAATATATCTGGCCAACAGCGCCCCATGGGCAGCATCCTGTGTCTGTTCCACTCATACCAGCACAACACACACCAACACACCACCACCATGTCAGTGTCACTGCAGTGCTGAGAATGATTCACCACCTAAATAATACCTGCTCTGTGGGGGTTCTGACCATTGAAGAACAGAGTGACCACCCTGCCACATCGATAGCATAGCTGAAATTTTAAGATCAGCTTTTACATGCTTAGACTTTTGTGCTTCACTTACCGCAAGGTTGGGTCCATACTGGCGCTTACTGCAGCGTTTAAGCCTTTTACATGATACATATCATGTTTTAGCATAGCCAGTTCGCTGCTGGGGACCCAAACGGTGTCCAAGTAGGGTGTATATTCGCCTGAGACACACTCCCTCCGACATGTGCACAGTCCACCAATCCCTTCTTATTCCCCCATACTTCAGTGAATTTGCATGAGGTCGGCTTCACGTACGGAGAGCCACGCCCCAGTCTCTGCGCTCCTCCGCTTTCTGTACAGAAAACCAAGGTCCTTACACAGTGTGATAACCCCACTTCTTTTCCATCCAGCAGAATGGAAGCCAATTTTAACAGATAGCAGAGCTGAGATTCCAACCCGGGAGCTCACACAGCGCTGGTGTGCTAGTGGATTATTCTGCTGCGCCACCTGGGCACCCATACATTTACATTCACATTTTCGGCATTTAGCAGACGCCTTTATCCAAAGCGACTTACATTACAGTCACGGTATACAGTCTGAGCAACTGATGGTTAAGGGCCTTGCTCAAGGGCCCAACAGCAGCAACCTAGCAGTGGTGGGGCTTGAACCAGCAACCTTTGGATGACTATTCCTGTGCCTTAACCACTAGGCTACGGCTTTCCATAAGGCTACGGCTTTCCATACGGAATGTATTTTAAGTTATATAAGGAAGCTTTGCTATGGTCAACATTTAGAAGCATGAGAAGATAAAAATAAACAGCAAAAGAATGAAGTGGCTTTATTAAACTTTATTTGATCTAAGTAACAGCTACGAAGACAAGTGATCACGGGGTTAATCTAAAACACAAACCTGGTCTCCCTGTTTACAGATCATTAGTCACTGTGGCATATTTTTTTCCCACAATGCCATGCTTCACAACAGGTCGGGGTTTTGTAAAACAGTGGTAATCAGTTACTTTCAGTTACTCTCTTAAGCAGTGCTCTGAAAGGGTCTGTGGCAGACTGGTTCAAAGTTCAATCAGATTGAATGTTGAACACAGTGACGAGTGGTAAAAACCGAGCGTCAAAGCAGTAAATGTGCGCCGCTCAGGTGGCACAGTGGTAAAAAGACACACTGGAACACCAGAGCTGGGATCTCGAATACATCGTATCGGGTCTCAGCTCTGCCTGCAGGCTGGGCTGAGCGGCCACATGAACAACGATTGGCCTGGTGTGGGATATTAAAGCCGGATAGGGACTCTCTCATAACTAATGCAATTACGACCTCTGCTGGCTGATTGATGCCGCCTGCACAGAGACGGGAAAAGAGTGCCGTCAGGGTGTGTCTCTCCATACACAGTGCTTAACCGCATTGCACTCGTCAAAGTGTAGGTGACAGAATGCATACTGCTGCTGCCCACGTGTCGGAGGGGGTGTGGGTTAGCTTCGTTCTCCTCAATCAGAGCGGGTATCTGCATTGGTGGAGAGGAAGCGTGACTCAAAGCAGTACATGTGCATTGTGCACAATGCTCAAGCGGCAACGTAATCCGCTTCGCTCCGCTGGAAACAGTGGACAGTCACCCCAAAGGCGTTTTTTGCCACATATCTTGTGAATATAGCCCCACAATAAGTGTTTATCCTTCTTGTTTAAAACTTGGTTGGCTTGTACAGCCAGTGTTCTGTCCGGATAAGTATTTTAGCATTATTTTAGCACAGTGTGATGGCACAATTTGATTGTGTACAGCTATTAATGTTCTGCCACAGTTATTTGCTGTGGTTGTTGTGTCGCTGAAAGTTTTAAGCTTTGGCAGTGAAAAGTAGTTCTTATAAGTTCCCCTATGACTGGCACTGTGTATTTTGCATAAATCCTGAGTAGACTCTGTGTTGCTAAGAAGCATAACATGATGCTACCACCACCGTATTTTACAGTTAAGTTGGGGGTTTTTTTTAGGTGATGTTTTGCCGTTACTTTTAGTAAGGTCTTTTTCCCTTATAAGGACGTTAATGATTAACCGCTAACCAACCAAGTAGTCATAGATTGATGCTTTTGGTTTAATAGCTCTTCCATTTCCAACATGTTTAAGCATTTCTACACGACAATTATCGTCTGTAGAGCCACTTTTCCAATCATAAATGTTTCCTACATTTATGTCCTTTTATAAGCTGGTCACGGAACAGCGCACCTGTGGTCAGACTTGCATTCAAACACTGAATTTGGGGAAACAAGGGTACTGCAGTGGAACTCCAGGATTTGCTGAAAGCATTTCGAGCTCTGTGGCATTGCCAGGACCTTCCTGCTGTGCTCTTGCGAGATATTATTAGTGCCAAAGAGTTATGCTGGTTATGAAGGGGTTTCCCAAGCCACAAGCTGCCGGTCAGGAGTTGTTGATGTGGCAATGCGAGACTGGAGTTTAAACACAGGCATTTCCATATGGAAATGGAGGAGCAGTTAGGTAGCTTCCATGTCTGACGTGCTGTAAACCTGTGTGTGCACAGTAAAACGTTAGTGTATGCGTTATATCAAGGATTCACATAGCATTTACGTTGGTTGAACTTAGGCGTTTGTCTTTTCACTTGACCAAGTGTCCAACTGGCAGACAAGTCTTCATATTGGGCTGCAGTAGAGCGCCTGACTCTGGCACCTGAGTATGTCATTTTGGATCCTGCAACTAATTGTGTCTTTAAATCCAGGCTATAAAACCTTTATAAATGCATTAATTTTTAGTAAACATTGTTTTAAATTCAAGTTTTATGTAAGTTTTATATTTGTATTTATGCTGTAAGACTTTTTTTTAACCCTAATGTGCCCCCCCTCCCCTTTATCTCCCAATCTAATGAGATTCGATTCCTGATTGTAAATCCGCTGCCCTCTGCACAACCCCCGATCCGATCAAGGAGAGCCAGATCACGACATACATATTTGACATGTGTCCAGTCTGCACCTTGCCCAGTCTCGCAGATGTCATATCGTTGCGGCAGCTGGAAGAGACCCCGGCTGACCTTCCTTCCCTCAAACACGGTCATTTGTGTTTGCCTTGGTCGGTAGTTCTGCTGAGATTCGTATTTAAGAGTATGAACACTTTGCATTGGTGTGTTAGCAGCTGTGCAATCTGAGTGCCTATATTGTATAACCATATTATTATAGTAGATTAGAAATAAGAATTTTATTACAGTTTGAATGACCATATATAGACATTTAAGCAACTGAGACTAAATAGCTTATTGTATCAGCAAAACATAAACAAATTTTTTGTTGTTGCTCCACATACCTTTGGGATTTGGGACTGCTTTTATGCTGGATGCCCTTTTTGGAACTGTGCTTGGAACCGGCACTAAGAACAGACTTCTAATGCCACCACCCCCTCCCCCCCTCAAGAACATATGCAAATCATGTCTGTGCAGACCCCCGTCCGGCCCATAGCAGCACTAAGATTTAAACTTTGGATCTCATCAAAAGTGCATGCCACCCAGGTGGCACAGCGGGATATTCCGCTAGTGCGCCAGTGCGGAGATTCTGAACTCCTTGGTTCGAAACTCGCTGTTGAAATCACGGCAGAATTAAATGTGCACCTCAACTCTCCTGTTTCCACCAGAACTGTCCGTCGGGAGCTCCACAGGGTCAATATACACGGCCGGGCTGCTATAGCCAAACCTTTGGTCACTCGTGCCAATGCCAAACGTCGGTTTCAATGGTGCAAGGAGCGCAAATCTTGGGCTGTGGACAATGTGAAACATGTATTGTTCTCTGATGAGTCCACCTTTACTGTTTTCCCCACATCCGGGAGAGTTACGGTGTGGAGAAGCCCCAAAGAAGCGTACCACCCAGACTGTTGCATGCCCAGAGTGCAGCATGGGGGTGGATCAGTGATGGTTTGGGCTGCCATATCATGGCATTCCCTTGGCCCAATACTTGTGCTAGATGGGCGCGTCACTGCCAAGGACTACCGAACCATTCTGGAGGACCATGTGCATCCAATGGTTCAAACATTGTATCCTGAAGGCGGTGCCGTGTATCAGGATGACAATGCACCAATACACACAGCAAGACTGGTGAAAGATTGGTTTGATGAACATGAAAGTGAAGTTGAACATCTCCCATGGCCTGCACAGTCACCAGATCTAAATATTATTGAGCCACTTTGGGGTGTTTTGGAGAAGCGAGTCAGGAAACGTTTTCCTCCACCAGCATCACGTAGTGACCTGGCCACTATCCTGCAAGAAGAATGGCTTAAAATCCCTCTGACCACTGTGCAGGACTTGTATATGTCATTTCCAAGACGAATCGACGCTGTATTGGCCGCAAAAGGAGGCCCTACACCATACTAATAAATTATTGTGGTCTAAAACCAGGTGTTTCAGTTATTTTGTCCAACCCCTGTATATTAAAGAAGAAGAAGATGCAGTGAAGAGTTTGTGGATAAAGCGGCCAAGAATAAAAAAATGAGATCTCCATTAACACCAGATAAATCAGTGCTATCACACTGTGACCATGACTGTGTAAATGGTAGAGTGTTTACAATGAAATACAGCTGAATATGATAATCATAATCGCTGTCATTCTCATTTCATATGGAAATGTTCAGGGTGTTATTAACACAAGAAGACCATGTTGTCATTGTAGGTTATAATTAGGTGTGTTGAAACAGGGCCTGCATTTTATGCTTACCTTTTTTCCAACAAGTTCTGTTCAGGGCTTCATATTTTAGCAGCACTTATCCAGGATGTTTTTTTCTCTGCCAATTCTTTTAAAAACTGCAGTCAGTTATTGTGCGTGCTGGCTTTTATTGTCGTGCTTATTGTTGAATGTTCTTGATTTTTTTCCACTGTTGAACATATTCCAGCATATTTTCTATTCTCATGTTGTGGCAGGTTGTTATTACTGTAGTTGGACGACTTTTTTGGCTCTGCACTTTGGTACCAGGCAGATTTAAGCTTGTGTGGGAGTAGAAAAACCTGTTTAGAGCTCATGGGTTTTATACTACTACTACTACTACTACTACTACTACTGCTTCAAGATGAACGATTGTAGCAGATCTGCTTGACGGGATCTGTCACCTGATTTTAGCGTTCACTGCTAACACGGTTGATATCAGCCAGCAGCAACCACACAAACTTCTGGTAATTTTACATGATGAAAAATGTGGGATTTTCTTTTTTTTTCACTTTCATTTAATTTTTATAAATAAACCACAATTAAGTAACAGTGCATTGTACATTGCTATGTTATTTCTGAATGTTGCCTCATCTTTGTTTTCCCAATGTAATGCTAAGGTTTCCGTCAGTAATATTCTAGTGAGCAGTTGCCACTGTTGGCCCCCTGCGCAAGGCCCTTAACTCTCAATTGCTTGAATTGTGTTTGGTGATGATGTACGTTGCTTTGGATAAAAGTGTCGGCTAAATGCTTCAAATGTAAATGTATTGACAAAAAAACACAGAAATTTCAAGCTGCTTTCATTGATTTAAGACGTAAAGCTCAGAAATTTTAAAACACACAAGAAAAAATTCACAATTCCTACCAAACCCCCCCCCCCTCCAAAATGTTCAGGTATACAGATGTGCAGCTACAATACATTGTGTGGAAAGGCGTTATGTGAGTTAGATGTTGTGCGAACATTGTACTATATACCTATAAAGCAAAATTATACAGTGGTATCTTGAAACTCAACGTCAGTTGGTTCTGGGGCTGGTCGTTGAGTTTCAAGGTATTTTTTTTCCATAAGGTTTTATGTGAAACCTGTTAATGCGTTCCATGGTCCTGTGGACTTGCATATATGTTAGGCTCATGTAAAATAATGGGGTTGTTTTTGACACTTATACACTGAAAACAACACATCTAATATAAAAACACTGAAATAAAAAGCTGATTCTTACAATTTCTCAGAACCCTGAGCTATAACACAAGTTTAAAAGTGAAACAGGAGGAAGCAAACAATACATGTGGAGCTTCAGAGTGAATCTGACGGTTATTCCACACAAATGCAGATTCGTCTCATATGCACACTTTGATGACGTTTTACCACACCGCTCAAGCCGAGCACTGAACAAAGCGACTGTTCATTGTTAATTTGGAATTAAATAAATACATTTTTAAAACCAAAACTGAACACATTAAGTTTAAGGGTGCAAATTTCTCAACGAAGGGCGCTGAGTTTCAAAGATATTGAGTTACAAAGGTACCACTGTATGGGATACTGTAGTATGACCTGTATTGACTAAAAAGCCAAGATATTGTGTTGTATGCAGGAAGCTACTTTGTCCTGTTCTTCAATCAGGGATTGATGAACTCTGTAATAACCTCATGGGACCTCGGATGTACAAGCAGTTGGACGCTGCAAGTACAGGCATCATGTGACACATACCTGTATAAACATTTTGCTTTGTTATTAGTAAATGATCACACTCTGACTCTGGCTATGATTCTGCTGACTAGGATGAAGCTTGATCAATTACAAATAGAACTTTTCATGCCTCATTTCACCTTGCATTGTGCCAAGTTGTGTATTGCAATTGCAGTTTGACTCCGCACCCTTCGACATGACTGCAGGGTAAAAATGCTGCGCTATTTCATACCTGGGTGTCATCTGCGGTGGATATATCTGGCGCTTTTCCAACAGACCAGACTGACTGCTTACAAATAAAAAACAAAGCCTTGTCAGTAAGAGACTTTTATAAACTTTCCAAAAACTTCATGCCCGGCTGAAATTGCTTCATGCTTTGCTATTATGTAGAATTTAGTTTTGGACCAATAAGATGAAGCCATTACCCATTTAACTGGATGAATGGATGTGTGTATTTAGTTAAGCACATCATTATTTTAAATGCTGTGTTCTACAATTACAATTCCTTAAGAACTGTACGTGGTTTTCCCCCTCCAACCTTTTTACACACATGGTTATCAGCCTTGCCTTGAACCTTTTCCCTCTAGGCACTAGTTTTTTTTTCATATGTACAAACCCCATTTCCAAAAATGTTGAGACGTATTGTTAAAGAATCTGTGATTTGTTCATTCTCTTGAAACTTTATATAACTGATAAAAGTAGAAGGAAAAGATTTCTAAAGTTTTCACTGGTCAGTTGTATTGGGTTTTGTAAATAGAAACATTTGATGCATGCAACACACTCCAAAGAAGTTGGGACAAAGGCGTGTTTTCCCCTCTGTCCTTTCATATAATATGACTTTTTAATGATTCACACTGAGGACACTAACTGTTGCAGTTTTGCCAGTGGGGTTTTTGTCCATTCTTGCCTGATATGAGACTTTAGCTGCTCAACAGTCTGTGGTCATTGTCTGATTCTCCTCTTCATGCTACACCATACATTTTCAATAAGGGACTAAGGCCAATGTACCAGGGACTTCCCGCATGCATAAAATGAAACTCTTTTTTTCTCTCTCTCTTGTCTCTGTTTTGGTGCAGGTCATGTCCTCGGTGCGCGGTGTGGATGGGCGGGAGCAGCAGATCGCACTGCAGCAGCAGCAGTCTTTCTTCCCGCCACGTGGTGGCTTTTTGGATCACTTTGTTATGCCACCTGAGCCAAAGTACTGCTGCGAATACTGCCACATGGTGCTATGTAATCCGCGTCAGACCGAGTGTGGACATCGCTTCTGTGAGAGCTGCATTAACCAGCTGCTCAGGTTTGGACTCATTTTATTCTGCCACCATTGTACAGAATTACAACATGTAGCCACAAACATAAAAAACGTGCTCTTGGTAGCATGACGGGTCAGACAGTCCGATGTCTACAAGGAGATGATTGGCTATGACAGGCAGCTGTAGCCTAGTGGTTAATGTACTGGACCAGTAATCTGAAGGTTACCTGTTTAAGCCCCTGGTTGGCACTGTTGGGCTCTTGAGCAAGGTTCTTAACCCTCAGTTGCTTAGATTGTATACTATTTGTTTGTTTGTTTATTAGGATTTCAACATCATGTTTTACACTTTGGTTATATTCATGACAGGAACGGTAGTTACTCATTACACAAGATTCATCAGTTCACAAGTTTAATGTCAAACACAGTCATGGACAATTTTGTCTACAATTCACCTCACTTGCATGTCTTTGGACTGTGGGAGGAAACCGGAGCTCCAGGAGGAAACCCATGCAGACACCACCCCACATGGGGATCAAACCCATGTCCTTCTTGGTGTGAGGCGACAGTGCTACCCACTGAGCCGATTGTATACTAAGCATATAGTTCATATCATATCAAGTCGCATTGGATAAAAGCATCTGCTAAATGCCAAAAATGTAAATGCTATGTGTTGGAGGTGGGGGGTGGAGTTGGGTTGAACAGACTAGCCATTGGGAGGTGCACTTGTCAGTGCACTCTTAGTGCCAGTTCTAAGCTTGGAGAAAGATAAGTTTGGCATCAGGAAGGGCATTTGGTGTAAAAACTGTGCCAAATCAGGGATTCGGATCAGAATGATTGGTTGTGGCAACCACAAATAAAGGAGCACCCGAAAGAAGAAAAAAGTGAGCATAAAAAATTGGCCAGCCATTTAGTGGAAATGGACTCTTAAGCTGTGCTATCAGACAGATGGGTGCATACATGAGTGGCTGGGGGTCTGGTGGTGTTGGAGAAAAAGTTCAAACTCCAAAATCATGGGGTAAAGGGTTCATTCCTATCTGTGAGAAATGTAACTTCTGGGTACTTCCGATTAAGCAGGACTGCCTACTCTAAATTGCCCCTATGTGTAGGGGAGTGAATGGGTAATCGTCAGATGCCTTGAGATGAACTGACTCCCTTTCCGTGGTGTATCCCCACCGTGCACCCACTGTTTCTGGGTAAGCTCCCGCCATGTCTCATGAAAGATCTTGAGAGAGTTGACGTGGTAAGAGGCTATTAGCTTCACTTAAAAATGGTAAAGGCTGTCTGTGTCAAATCTGAGGGGTATTTAGTGCTGGACAATAATTCGATATCGATATATATCGCGATAGAAAATGTTTCAATAACGCTGATATGATTTTTAAACAAATTCGATCGATATGCATACGTCAGTGCGTGATGACGTATGCCACAGGCACGAAGCTAGTGCTCAGCGTTACCGCTCTGATTACACTCCGCTACAACACGGTGGATAGTAGCGGCAAAATTAGTTCAACAGCTGTGAGTGAACGAGCATCCACAGTTAAAAAAGAAGCAGTAGAAATAGTTGATAAGAGAGGAAAGACTAGACTCTTTTTTTCTGTATTCTTTAAGCACATCATCTGCTGCAGCAACTCTTAAGCACTTTTTATATTATTTATCCTGGTTGAGCACTTCTGTTCGAAAATGTTTACATACAAATAATAATCAGTCCATGTTGTGGATTAAAGTTAGTTAAGACCAGAGGTGGAAAGTAACGAATTACATTTACTCGTGTTACTGTAATTGAGTGTACTTTTTAGTTTTTTGTGTACTTATACTTTTTAAAGTAGATTTCACAGCCTGTAATTTTACTTTTACTTAAGTATGTTTTGTATTAAGAATTGTAATTCGCTACATTTTAAATAAGATCCGTTACTGAGTAAAATAATAAATGCTAAAGAAATCGCGTCTGGGAAACTGCTGCAGTGAATTCTGCGACGGGGAGTCGGATCTTTTGTCTCGGTTCCTTTTAAAGAGCCGTATATATACATAACGACTCCCAGAAGCGCGAATCGATTCCTTTATTTCAGTTTAAAGGGCCGTTCAATAGATTCAAATAATTCTACGACACATCACTAGTGGTTATACAGTTTGAAAAAGTTTTATGGGACTAAAATGACACATTACACATCCCTAAATGTTTTAAATGTTGTATCAACATGTTTCTTCTATTATATTTCAATTAAAAACAACTATTGTGAGATTTATATCCACTTGTCCTGTTTGCATTACACAGAAGAGACCCCCCCCCCCCCCCCCCCCCCCGCTGTTAATAAAGTAACTAAGTAACGTTTACTCTGAGTACATTTTAAATGAGTTACCTTTTACTTGAGTAGATTTTTAGACTAGTAACTTTACTCGTACTTAAGTAAAAATTCATTGAAGTAATAGTACTTTTACTTGAGTACAATATTTTAGTACTCTTTCCACCTCTGGTGAAGACATATGTTAATATATTATATTATATATTGTCAAAGCTTATGTTTATTTGAGAATGATGTCGTGTTTTTGTCTGTATACAAATGCTGAATACAAGTAAAAGGTGAAAGCTAATTTATTTGTATTATTATTATTATTATTATTATTATTATTTTTTTTTTTTTTTTTTTTTTTTCTAAAATATTATGTAGTTGTAAAGGGTGAGATTTCATAGACTTTGCAAATACATTTTTCAGAGGTTTGCAGGTACAGCCTTTCAATGTTGGTGTTCCTGGCAGTTTTTCTAACATTTGTATTATTCATATTGATATCGGAATTAGGAGTTATATCGTGATATAAATTTTAGCCATATCGTCCAGCCCTAGGGGTATTTAATAAATATGAATGCTGGGCTGGAATCTGCATTTTGCTTGTTATACCATTACAATTTGCATCCAGTAATGTAAACATGAAAAATCACTAACACAGAAGTTGTAACAGTGTAATGCTACTAGATATGTTTTTTGTTAACTGGATTTAAAATGTGCACAGGATATGAACAGCTAAGTGATTTGATTTTGATTTCTTTTTTTTTTCTTCTTCAGTAAACCAAACCCAGTCTGTCCAGCTGACATGGAGCCATTATTTGAGGAAAAAGTAAGCATTGCCCTGTTATAGGCATTATCAAAGTTTAAAGGTGGAATGGTAAACATTTTTATTGTTCTTAATAAAAACAATGAAAATCTGGCACTCAGGTGGGGCAGCCATAAAACATGCAAGCACACCAGTTCAGATCTCAGCTCTGCTACCTGCAGGCTGGGCGTCTATACGGACAATGATTGGCTGTGTCCGAAAGCGCGGTTAGTATGTCCGAATACGTAGTATACATTAAACAGTATGCGAAAAGTACCAGGATGACCTACTGTCTGGACAGCAATTTTTGAGTATGCAAACGATGCACTTACGGTCCGATAATCTATCCCATAATTCAACTGGAGCTGCAAAGGCGTTCGTAGCGAAGAAGAAAGATGGCGGAAAGCGGAGTAAGACAAACGTTATGATTTAGTACAACCCTGAATAATGTTATGAAAAGCTTTGTCGAGAACGACAAAATACATTTTGTTAAAATTGTTATAACTGTGGTGATGAGACGTCATGCATCATGTGACGTTGGTACGATGGCGGATGTAGTACGTATGAGGCTGCATGCATACTGCACACTTGCGTACTGAAAGAATGTACTGCTTTACCAGTTGAGTAGTGTATACTTCCTTGAATCTAGTACATACTGTTTAAGTATGCGATTTCGGACGCAGCCATTGGCTTTTCAGAGGGTGGGAATGCCGGAGGGGATTTCTCATAAATGTTGCTGGCTGATCGATGACACCTGCACTCTGAACGATGCACGATGAAGATCTCTTTATTAACTAGCCTTGTGCAGGTTCAAAAGAAGCAGTCAGCTACTGCACATGTGTTGAAGGGTGTGTGTGTTAGTCACAGCGCTCCTCTGTCAGGAGTGGAGGTCAGCAGCAGCAGAGGAAGCGAAATGTGGACCCAGGTGATCAGATAATTGGATATGACTAGATGGGGACAAAAACTGGGGGGAAAAAACAATGAAAATCTTTGCATAAATTGGCTTTTATTTAAACAGCTTTATTGGCACTCTATAAAAACAGTTATAGGCCTGGGTCCTGCATTCTTTAAGAACTAACATGGCAAACTCCTGTGCTCAACCAATAGATTTTACCATTATACCTTTGAACAGATCCAGTGTACACTAAATAGCAAGTAGAGTGACTAATCACTAACTTTGATTTTTCATGGCCAGATATTTCGTGACGTCTGCTGCAATAGAGAGATCATGACTCTAAAGGTCTACTGCCGGAGTGCAAAAAACGGTTGTAAAGAACAAATGAGTTTACAGCAGGTTATGGTAAGTTTCTTAATACATTTTAGTTTTACACTTTTCTATAAACATACACTAACAAAAAATTACAATTTCACACTACACGACTTTCAAGTTGTTCAGATGGCTGTACAGTTCACACTAAACAACTGATTGGCGACAGGGGGTCACACATTACACGATCTATCACCAGGAGGAATCTCGAACGAGTCTGTCTGATCTCCCAAACTACGTCAGCAGGAAGCCAACGATCAAAGTTGTTTGAGCGCTGATGTGTAGCGTAAAAGCAAGTAGGAAAAATAAATGAATCTGGGTGAAGGAGTGGGTTTGGCTACGCGACCAGCAGGGATTGTCTCTTCTGCAGACAGAGTTGGATAAAGAATATAATACATCTTTTTTTGCAATGCAGTGTTGGTATTATGATTTGGCATTCAAGTCAAAAATACTTTAAGGCTTGTGTGTGCCGATGTATTTTCATATTAACTATATTATGCCCCTGTTCCACATATTTACAACTCCTCCCCCAGGGTTTCTCTTCTGTATTTTGCATTCATAGCAATTACAACCTGCTCGCAACACCTTTCACACTACATGATTTTGAGTTGCAGACAGGTCCAGATATTTAACATGCTAGATATTTTTCTTCAGTCTGCGAGAGCTCTGCGGGCCGTTTGGATCGAGTTGTTGAACAGTTCACACATAGCCAGCCGATATCTAGCAAAAATCATGTAGTGGGAACTAGGCATAAGGACTACATTAGATCTCAGCTCTGCTTTAGGTGCCAGCGGGGCACCCACACAGACATGATTGGTTGTGTCTAAGGGTGGGCAGGCCAAAGGGATTGCTCATTGCTGCTGCACTTATGACATTAAGTTTGCTGGCTGGTTGATGGTGCCTGTAAGGAGATGGAAATAATAAAGATCAGTCTGTAGAAATAGAGGGAAAGAAAAGCACAGTGTCTGAGGGGCGTGTGTTACGGCCCTTGTCTGACAGGGTATGTGCCTACAGCAGTGGAGAAGATACAACTGGGTAATTGGTGTAAATATGACTAGATTGGGAGGAAAAGGGTAATTGCATAAATAGAATAAGTATTTAAAAATAATAAATACAGTAACAACATATTAAGTGATGGGTGCTCAGTTGCCACAGGGGTCTATAAAGCTATTCCTCCACTGCTGAGATCTGCCCGGGCGTCTACACAGACATGATTGGCTATGTCTGGGGGAAATGATCGAAGCCCTGCGATGGATTGGCCCTCTGTCCAAGTTTTTTCAGCCCTGCGCCCAATGTTTTCCTGACCCAAAATCTATTTCCTTTAATCATGTACAGTATTTTAGCAATGACTTCTAAGACCCTATATATTTTGTGAGCTGTTGAAGAGGCTGTGGGGTCTCAGGGAACACAAACCGAGCAAGAGGGTTATTGCATAGTTATTGCTGATATGAAAGAGCCAAAAAAAAGGAAAATGTATCAATAGGCAGAGCTTCACTCATGCACATGACAATATTAGCCATGCAAATTGCATCCTAAATTGACCAGCTTGTGAAATGATGAGATGCTACAAAACGTTTACTATATAATATAATAAAAACTATTATAAAAAATACAAACAAATCAACATCAATGGATTTTTAGTGCCATTCATTTTTCTGACAGCCAATTCTTCTCCTTTTCTCTTCCTTCCGTCTGTCTCATTCTCACTGAACTACCAGGACCACTTAAACGTGTGCGAGTACTTCGAAGTGCCTTGCCCTTTGGGGAAATGTAAAGAGAAGATCATGAGGAAAGACATGGCTGACCACTTGTCCCGCAAGTGCAAATACCGTGAGATCACCTGCGAATTCTGCAAACAGAAGATGGCCCTCACGGAGCTACAGGTACCTTTACAATGTCAAAGCTCCACCCTGTTACCTGAACAAGAAGTGGAAAGTACTTTAGTGACACTGTGATACTGATATGCAAAGCATAAACAGTAATGCACGGCTTTGTTAGTCCCAGACTGTAATTAATGAACTACTCACTTCCTGCTAAGTATTTCCCTTCCAGGGAGTTAAAAATGTCCCATGACTTTAGTTTCAAGTTTGTGTTGGGAACTTTAGGGGAATCTCCTGTATCAGTTACGTGTTTCAAAAAATGCTTACTGTTTGCTACTGAGATTATAAAAGAGGTTGCAGAAATTCTGTACTTCTGTTCAGCCTTATCATGCTCGTAATAAAGGCTGCAGCTTTAGTGATATGGTTTATAATTTCTCTCTTTCTGTTTTAGAAGCACAAAGAAACAGTCTGTCCTGCATTTCCAGTAGCATGTCCTAATCATTGCTCATTCCCATCCATTCTGAGGAGTGAGGTAAGCTATTGTGTGTTTGTTTAATTATACAGTCAATATACATTTTATTACATTACAGACTCATTCTACAATAGATTGAGTTTATTTTTTGTGCTAATTTATTACAAATCAAAATGTAAAATATATGTACACAAGTGTGCACACCCTTTGATATGACACCCACAAGTGAGCTGAGGTGCATTTTGTTTTCACTGATACTACTTGGGATGTTTCTACAATGTAATTGGAGTCCTCCTGTGGTAAATTTAATTGATTGGACATGATTGGGGATTGCCAACGCCTGCCTATATAAGGTCCCACAGTTGACAGTGCATATCAGAGCAAACTCCAAGCCATTGGGTCAAAGGAATTATCTGCAGACTTTAGAAACAGGATTGTGTCAAGGCATAGATCTGGAGAAGGGTACAGAAAAATTGCTGCAGCTTTACAGGTCCCAAAGAGCACGGTGGCCCCCATCATTCGTAAATGGAAGAAGTTTGGAACCACCAAAAACCTTCCTAGACCTGGCCGCCCGGCCAAACTGAGCAATCGGGGAAGACAGGCCTTGGTCAGGGATGTAAGCAGGAACCCGAGGGTCACACTAACCAGAGCTCCAGCGTATCCTTGTGGAGATGGGAGAACCTATCAGAAGATCAACCATCCAGGCAGCACTACACAAATCACGCCTTTATGGTAGAGTGGCCAGGCGGCACATGAGAGCCCACTTGGAGTTTGCCAAAAAGTGCCTAGAGGACTCTCAAACCATGAGAAACAAGATTCTCTGGTCTGATGAAACCAAACTTGAACTTTTTGGCCTGAATACCAAGCGTCACGTCTGGAGGACACCAGGCACCGCTCATCACCTGCCTAATGGCAGAGCCCCCACTTTTGATCAAGAAGAGTCGTAGACTTTAATGCAACCCCTCCACCGGTTTGAAGCAGGGTAGTATCATGTATGGTTAGCCATCCGCAATCAGTCACGTATTATGAAATTGCTTAAGTGCATCAAAATCATTTTTTCTCACTTGTTTACACATATTCTGTGTAAAAACACCAAGTGATGCTATAGGTTTGTATATTCTCAAAGGATGCAAACTTTATTTAAGTTAGATTTCTCTTATGCTTTATTTTTCAGCTCTCAAGTCACCAGCACGACTGTCCGAAAGCACAAGTCACATGCTCCTTCTTTCGCTTCGGTTGCACCTACAAAGTAAGTTTGTATTGTTCATCTACAAAAAAGCTTATCTAATGCAGGGTCAGATGTACTAAGCTTTTGAGCCTGGGGTTTAGGTGCAGTTGGGCGAATTCTTTGAAAAAAAACCTTGTGTGTGACATGTTCTGGGCAACCACCAGAGTGCACCATTCTCCTTTAAACAGATTTTTACTTGCATTACATATTGTACTTGATTCACAAGTTGAACCAAATTGAATTTTCCCTCTTGATTAAAGTTTGGGTAATCTGTGTATATTACAATAACAATTTAATTAAATCATTTTAGAATATTTGGGGATGTGGTTTTAAAAAACACTGCTTTTTTTTAGCCTGTTTTGGCTGGGTTTGTGACAAAGATCATAGTACTATGTGTACAGGCTTTGAAGGTTTGCATTTGAGACATTTTTACTACTACCTAAATTAGCCACATCCTTTATTATAATACTTTTATGATCAATTTTAGGATTGTAATGTTATAAAACACAACATAGCAATCATTTATAATTTAGTATGTGTTATGCCAAGTTCACACTACACGACTTTCTGAGCTGTCAGGTCGCTCTACAGTTCACACTACACAACTGGATCTCTTGTAATCGGTGGTTTAAGTCATTGTGGATTTCACACTACACGACTGATCGGCGATAAGGGGTTTCACACTACACGATCTACCATCAAGAAGAATCTCAGACGAGTCTGTCTGGTCTCCCAAACTACGCTTTGTCACGAAAACACACGCGAGAAGTGATGAGTGGTTTAATGATACCACGTCCAAAAATACACGTCAACAATAAGCGAGCGATCCAAGTTGTTTGTGCGCTGATGTGCAGCATAAATGCAAGTGGGAAAAATAAAAGAATCTGGGTGGATTGGGATACACGACCAGCAGGGATTGTCTGTTCTGTAGTGAGTTGGAGGTAAATACATATTTTTTGCAATGTAGTGTGGGTGTTATTGGTTGGCGTGAACGATAAGGTCATAAATACTGTAAAGCTTGTGTGTTTGCTGATGTATTCTGATAGAAACCATATTATGCCCCTGTCCCACGTTTTTACACTCCTCCCCCGGGTTTCCCCTCACCCCGTATCTTGCCTTCTCATTGGCTATAGTTCGACATGGCACTCGCTGGCACTCGCTGCCACTCGCAACCTGCTCACAATGCCTTTCACACTACAGGATTTTGACTCGCTGACAGGTCCAGATATTTAACATGCTGGATATTTTTCTAGAGTCTGCGAGCCGCTCGCATAGAGTCGTTGAACAGCTCACATATAGTGATCGAGAACCGAGTTTTGATCCCCGAGCGAAAATCAGGGCAAAAATCGTGTAGTGTGAACTAGGCATTATTCATCTATGTATGTGTTTCTGTACTTTTGTGTATTAAAGGCCTTTATAAAACAGACACGATATAATTCAGAAATATAAAATAAATAATGAACTATTTTTAAACGAATGGCTTTGCAGGGGCTAAACCAGGAAATGAGGGAGCACGAGTCAAGCTTTGCATCAGAACACTTGCGGATGATGGTGGCCAGAAGCAACATGCTAGAAGCCAAGGTGGAGTAGCTTGATTCATTTTTTTAAATAGTTAATATCCATTTAGATTTTCTTTGAAAAATGAACCAATTATGCAGCTGTATCTAAATACAAGTGTGTGTATGTACATGTGTAGGTAGAGGACGTTAAGAGTGAGCTGTTGGAACGATACAAGGTTCTTCCCAGTCTGAGCAGCCGGCTTACTGAAGTAGATGTACAGTATGAAGAAATGAAAGAGAAATACAGGCAGCTGGAGCAGAAGCTTATGAGCATGCAGGTGAGAGGTGTCTCTTACGCTAAATTCACAGGATAAGCTGTATACCGTGCACGTTTACAGCTTTGAAATTAGATTTTTACCTCTTGTTGCTGCGCTCAGAGTTCAGACGGACTGAACTTTGACCCACTGACTTTTCGAGACGAATTGTTTATATGACATAATCAAAAGTGAAACCCAGAAATGGCAGATAGAATCTAATTCTTACTGTTTCACAAAACCCTGAGCTGTTGTGTTCTAAATTAGAAGCATGGCATTATGGGAAAAATACATCATGGGGACTAGTGAGATATGAAACAGAGAGACAGAGTTTGCATTTTAGACCGAAATCCCATGTTTACTAATCCTGTAATTGCTAGTCATGGCTTTGTATCTTTTAAATAAGATTTAATTTAATGAAACAGCTAAGTTTCTTAAAAGCCACTTAACGCCGAACAGGCATAACATTATAACCACTGACAGGTGAAGTGAATAACACTTATCATCTCTTCATCACAGCACCTGTTAGTGGGTGGGATATATTAGGCAGCAAGTGAACATTTTATCCTCAAAGTTGATGTTAGAAGCAGGAAAAATGAACAAGCGTAAGGATTTGAGCGAGTTTAACAAGGACCCAATTGTGATGGCTAGACGACTGGGTCAGAGCATCTCCAAAACTGCAGCTCTTGTGGGGTGTTCCCGGTCTGCAGTGGTCAGTCTCTATCAAAAGTGGTCGACAGGCGACAGGGTCATGGGCGGCCAAGTCTCACTGATTCATGTGGGGAGTGAAGGCTGGCCCGTGTGGCCAGCCTTCAACAACAACAAGCTACTGTAGCTCAAATTGCTGAAGAAGTTAATGCTGGTTCTGATAGAAAGGTGTCAGAATACACAGAGCATCACAGTTTGTTGTGTACAGGGCAGCAAAGCGGGACCAACACAATATTAGGACGGTGGTCATAATGCTATGCCTGATCGGTGTAATTCTTTTGCTGGGTTTTTATCTACTCACGTCTACACATTACGACCACTCCACAGTTTCTTTATATAAACTAAAATCCATTTCATTCTAAACTGCATGTGAATAACAATCAATACTGTCATTCAGTATTATCTATGCTGTGTTGTTGTTGTCAAGCTTGCCGCTCAGCGGTACAGCCAGCAAAAAGTAGTTTTGCCATGTATCATGTGGAAGCCTTAAACACTGCGTTAAGAGGCAGTATGCATCCAGCCTTGTGAGCAAATCACAAAACGCTTAGCATGTGAACATAAAAGTAAAGTAAAAGCTAAAGAGGAACAATCGTTACTACAATAGAACATACCGATACATCATTTTTCACATTTTTTTTCTTTATTGAAAATGTACATATTTGCAAACAGCACCATGACCCTAAGGAAGGTCAGTGGTAGCTCAGCTCAGGTACTGGACTTGTAATCAGAGGGTCCCTGGTTCAAGCCCCACCACTGTCTGATCAATGCCCTTAACCTTAAAACATTCAATTGCTTGAATTGTATATAGTCTGCTAACTGCTGTAGATGTACAATAATATCTTTAAAAATTGGGCAGTGGTAGCTTAGTGGTTACAATACTGGACTAGTGGTTAGAAGGTCAATGGTTCAAGCCACACAACCACCAAGTGCCTTTTAGCAAGGCCCTTAACCCTCAGTTGCTTACATTGCATTTGTCACTGTGGATAAAAGAGTCTCCTAAATGCTTTAAATATAAATGTATTTTTTTCACTGCTATGTCTGTATCTTGTTTTCATTGTAGCTTTGTGATCGCATTGATGAATTGTTTAAAATATCCTAGAATAAAAGAAATATACAGGAGATTTGTAAAGAATGACACATTATTTATTATAAATCATTAAACAAAACTGTATACAGTACCGATTTCTAGTTCCTGGTAGTGAAATCAGGGCTGAAGCTCAGTATGATTTGCTTCATGGATTGAAGTTGTGATGTTTGTGTGTATGCAGAAGCTGATGAGCACCCACTCTGAGAAGCTGCTGGAGATGGAGCTGGAGCTACGGGAACTGCGGCCCCTGAGGGCCATGCGTGACGAAGTGGAGGCGCTGAAGGGTGCTGTGGAGAGCATGCGCTCTGTGGTCGCATCACTCGACTCGACCCGTACTGGCCCCGGTACACACACTATGGGTGAGTTCCAGTTCATGATTCACTATCATGATGTAAAAGCAGCCTGGATTTTTACTCTAATTCAGAGTTAGGTGTGGACGCTTGACCATGAGCTTGTTGTCATGCTTATTCAAAACTAGGTTACCATAACAGCCTCCACTCTTCTAAGAAGGCTTTTTAAGAACTTATAAACAATTTTTGCATTTCCCTTTTATTCTTTCAGCCTAATAGCTTTCATATTCCACTTGTACCACCTTTACCCTGTCTGAGGAGCGCCACAGACTATCACACGGCCCCTTCCTATGTAACATAAGGAGGGGCATAAGGAGGGCTCTGTCCTTCTGTGAAGGATCCAAACCTTGGCCAGCAAGCAGAAATCACATTTGCAACAGCAGTTAGGAATCCTGGCGGCCTCCCTCCCTCTGGCACAGCCAATTGTGCCTGCATGACACCCGGCCAGGTTGACAGCTCCCTGTCTGGGAATTTAGTCTAAAGAACATTTGTTAGGCTAGTCACTGCAGCTAGACAAGAGCTTGGCTTGCAGTTGGCATTCCAGTTTATCCTAAAAATGTTTAGTCGAGTAAAGGTCAGGGCTTTCTTCAGGCCACTCAAGTTTGTAGACCATCCAGGTACCGAAAAAGGCCTTCCCCATACTGGTGCTGAATTTGACTCTTCATCTCCTGGTAGGGTTTGCCACCGTGAATCATTCATCTACATCTTACCCTATCCTAAACATTCACCTGTATGTCCTTCTTTGGTCCTTTCATTCTCCTGTCTGGCGGCTCCATCCTCAGCTTCCTTCTCCTGATATAACTTCACTTCCACCACCTTAACTGCACCTTTCCACCGCCCTCCCTCTCATTCATTCACTTGTTAATTTTACTCCTGCTAACTTTGGGTCCAACTGAAAACTTAGTGAGCTGCCTTGTTGCCTACTGCCTACTTAGACAGCTTCCTAAGATTAGAACCCTCTCTAAAGACATTGATTTACGAGGCAGATTATTTAGACGCGCTACTTACACAGTGAATATGGCAATTGCGTCACCGCAGTTTTTGCATATTAAGCTAACACAGTTAGCCTCAGGCCAATCGAACCAATGGGCTGAGGCAGCAGAATCCACTATCATGCCAGGTAACATTTCCCTTTGTGTACTGAAAATGGTTAAATTGTCTCTGACAGGTCCGAATTTGCAAACAAATGACACTTGTGCACCTTTATACAAATAAAAAAAATCTATGAATATTTATTTACATTTGAAAAAAACTTTGTTGCTCTGCATTCCTCTGTCATATTTGTCATTTTTTGTGAGAATGGGATTGCCTTCACCGCTAAGGAAGCATTGGATGCTCCCTCATTATTCAGTCAGTTTCTAGCTTTGAAATAAGGCACCTTAGTAGGCAGCATTTTAAGGTATCTAAGAATTTAGACAGCCTTCTTGTCGGGTACATGTGTAGGATGACTAGGTTTTCAGACAAACTATTTCAGTCCCCCTCTCTCCAATGCATACCTTCATCTCTCCAGGCTCTTCTCAACCTGCTCCCTACTCACGCTGCAAATCACATCATGTGTGTGTCACCCACAAGCATCACAGTCCATTGAGACTCCTGCCTAACCTCATCCGTCAGCCTGTTCATGCCAATTGCAAATAAGAAAGGACTCGGAGCTGATCCTTGATGCAGTCCAACTATATGTTTAATTTGTGTTGGAAAACAAATAAACCCTAACTAGGATGTCCAGGTGGCGCGGTGGAATACTCCGCAAGCACACAAGCGCTGAGATTCTGAACACCCCGGTTAGCTGGGCGCCATCTAGTGGGCACAATTGGCAGTCCCTGCAACTGAGTCTGCTGGGTGGTAAACTAATGCCAAGTTCACACTACACGACTTTCCAAGTCGTCAGGTCGCTGTACAGTTCACACTACACGACTGAATCTCTTGCACTCGGGAGTCTTTCAGTCGGTGTATATTTCACACTACACGACTGATCGGCGATAGGGGGTTTCACACTACACGATCCATCACCAACTGGAATCGCAGGCGAGCTTCTCTGGTCTCCTTTTTTTTCTTGTTTACAAAAACACACGTGAGAAGTGACGAGGGTTTTAATGACACCACGTCCAAAAATGCACGTCAACAAGTAGCGAGTGATCAAAGTGTTTGTGGTCTGATGTGCAGCGTGAAATCAAAGAGGAAAAATAAATGAATCTGAGTGGATTTGGCAACACAAACAGTATATGGCTTGTTCTTTAGTAAAGTGGATGTTAATTAATAATTTTGTAATGCAGCGTGGGTGTTATGTTTTGTAGAGGACGATCAAATCAGAAATACTACGTGTGTGTGCCGGTGTATCCTGATATAAACCAGAGCGGTAGAGAGAACAGAGTGGCGACACTCCCATAGGGAACCGTTGGAAAGGGGGCGGGACATATTTTCTGTGCAGCTTCCGGGTTGTGTAGCTCTGTATAGTTCCAAACATCCCATAGAGCCTCATTAATTTTCACTACTTATCAAGCATTTTTAGCTGTTTGTTGCTTTGTTTTAAAAAAATAATGAATTTGATGTCATTAATATACTTAATACTGTTATTGTTTAGCATTTGCTCAGCACTAAATGTTACATGTTTATCTTAATTGATAGGTATAACTGAATTTAGCTTAGTCAGCTAAGCTAAATTATTGACACTAGAGTCTTTTCACCTAAAATTGATTAATTAAAAGTTGATTAATCAAGAGTCTTGTTACAGAAATGATAATAAAACATCAGAGCCATAATAAATCATGCTACTTTTACTTTCATTCTTAAGTACATTTGAAGGTAAATTTAGTTGAGTACTTTAGTGGAGGTAAAGAGTATTTTACTTTTATTACTACTTTTACTGGAGTAATAATTTACCTTGGATATCTCTACTTCAACTCAACTACATGGTTTGTTTACCTTGTCCACCACTTACATTAGACAAAATGAACTAGTGCATATTCATTATGAATTAATTCATGTATTACATGTAGGAATAAATTATTACTTACTCATGAAATAAGACATGAATTAATGCTATTTCATGTACCTGCACTATAATGTTAAAGGTATTGGTACGGTAGTGTGTTTATGAATCTGTTCATTCAGTGCAGGTAAACCTTATGAATCCAGCCACATGGCTTAGTGTTTAACCAAAATGATTATTATTATGAATCCTCGGGAAAGTGAAGGGAGATTAGTTTATGTAAAAAACAAAACATAAAAAACTGTCTAATCTCTGTACTGTATATTGTCTCTACTACTTAATGATATCGCATTATGTAATGTATGCTAATATAATGTACTGTGTGTTAACAAGAACGACCTATTAAGTCATTATAAACATCAATCTTCCACTTCTTATACCAAATTGATATTAAAGCAGATGCAGTAAATGTAAAGGCAGGTGAAAATACCCAGAAATTGTACAAATGTTTATTATTTAATGTTTAATATTTCACTCACTGCTGCCTGTCACATATGAGAACATGACGGCGCCGGGTTTGTTTGGAACTATTGGAGGGTTACATGAACCACGTGACCGCGTAGCGGCAAGATCAAGGAGTGTCGCAACTCTCTCTATCTACGGCTCTGGTGTGAACTAGGCATAAGTGGGTGGGGTCTTCAAACGCTGTGCAAGGACCTTGGTTAGCAGACCAAGGCGCCTGTGCAGAAGTGGATTAGCCATGTGCGAAGCACAGGCGGAAAAGAAGGGTTTGAGAGACTTGCCACATGTCGGACGGGGCGTAGAGCAGGCAAATATACCCTCCTCGAACGCAATTGGGATTTCCAGCTGCGTAAGACTAATTGGCTATGCTAAATCGGGAGAAAAAGGAAAAAAATGCATAAATAAGTAGGAATAAATAAATAAATAAACCCAAAACGATAAATGTGCCTTGGTGTGTACACCATACATGCTTCTCTGTTATGTTATATTTTCTGCCAAATCATGTAGTCACTTTAGTATTACTCTCAATGGTTCTCATATTCTCGTTTTTACTGTTAATAATAAAATGACATCTATTTTTTCATTGCTCTGTACCTCTCCAGCATCGTTTGAAACACAGTTGTCGCGACACGACGAAATGCTCAGCGTGCATGACATACGACTGGCTGACATGGACTTAAAGCTGCAGGTGCTGGAGACGGCCAGCTTCAACGGCACGCTCATCTGGAAGATCCGTGACTACAAGCGAAGGAAGCAGGAGGCGGTGGCTTCCAAAACCCTCTCGCTCTACAGCCAGCCCTTCTACACCGGCTACTTCGGCTACAAAATGTGTGCACGTATCTACTTGAACGGTGACGGCATGGGCAAGGGCACGCACCTGTCGCTCTTCTTTGTGGTGATGCGCGGCGAGTATGACGCGCTCCTGCCATGGCCCTTTCGCCAGAAGGTAACTCTTATGTTGATGGACCAGGGTCCTGCACGAAAGCATCTGGGGGATGCGTTTAAGCCTGATCCAAACAGTAGCAGCTTCAGGCGGCCTACGGGCGAGATGAACATTGCTTCTGGCTGCCCGCTGTTCGTCGCTCAGACTGTGCTAGAGAACGGCACCTACATCAAGGATGACACCATCTTTATTAAGGTCACAGTGGACACCTCAGACCTGCCAGACCCCTGACGCCTGGACGGATGCCGTTGGTCAGTATTACATCAACACTTCAGAGTCAGCTTTAAATACTGTTATTTTAATTTTGGTTATTAATTTTGGGCTTAAGTTAGTTGTGAACAATCTTCCTAATAATTAAGTTCAGTTCTTCCGCCACACTTATCGCTAACAGGTGTATGAAATCAATTATCAAAATAAAGTATGAGGTGGTGCAGCCAACTAATATGCTAAACTGACACTGCTGAGATCTGGGGGGAACTCGCTGTGCAGCGTAGTGTATGTCTTTGTATCTGAGGTTTGGCCAGAAAGCAGCCAACAAGGGGGCATGTGATAGTCTGCGGCTTTCTGGTCATCTATGCTGGTTATATCTCTCACTGCTGAATTTAAAACCTAAATTACACTATATTGCCAAAAGTATTCACTCACCCATCCAAATAATTGAATTCAGGTGTTCCAATCACTTCCATGGCCACAGGTGTATAAAACCAAGCACCTAGGCATGCAGACTGCTTCTACAAACATTAGTGAAAGAATGGGTCGCTCTCAGGAGCTCAGTGAATTCCAGCGTGGTACCGTGATAGGATGCCACCTGTGCAACAAGTCCAGTCGTGAAATTTCCTCGCTACTAAATATTCCACAGTCAACTGTCAGTGCTATTATAACAAAGTGGAAGCGATTGGGAACGACAGCAACTCAGCCATGAAGCCACGTATAATGACAGAGCAGGGTCAGCGGATGCTGAGGCAGATAGTGCGCAGAGGTCGCCAACTTGCTGCAGGGTCAATCGCTACAGATCTCCAAGCTTCATGTGGCCTTCAGATTAGCTCAAGAACAGTGTGTAGAGAGCTTCCTGGAATGGGTTTCCATGGCCAAGCAGCTGCATCCAAGCCTTACATCACCAAGCGCAATGCAAAGCTTTGGATGCAGTGGTATAAAGCACGCCGCCACTGGACTCTAGAGCAGTGGAGTCGTGTTCTCTGGAGTGACAAATCATGCTTCTCTGGGTTTGGCGGTTGCCAGGAGAACGGTACTTGTCTGACTGCATTGTGCCAAGTGTAAAGTTTGGTGGAGGGGGGATTATGGTATGGGCTTGTTTTTCAGGTTTTGGGCTCGGCCCCTTAGTTCCAGTGAAAGGAACTCTTAATGCTTCAGCATACCAAGACATTTTGGATGATTTCATGCTCCCAACTTTGTGGGAACAGTTTGGGGATGGCCCCTTCCTGTTCCAACATGACTGCACACCAGTGCACAAAGCAAGGTCCATAAAGACATGGATGAGTGAGTTTGGTGTGGAAGAACTTGACTGGCCTATACAGAGTCCTGACCTCAACCTGATAGAACACCTTTGGGATGAATTAGAGTGGAGACTGTGAGCCAGGCCTTCTCGTCCAACATCAGTGTCTGACCTCACAAATGCGCTTCTGGAAGAATGGTCAAAAATTCCCATAAACACACTCCTAAACCTTGTGGAAAGCCTTCCCAGAAGAGTTGAAGCTGTTATAGCTGCAAAGGGTGGGCTGACATTATATTAAACCCTATGGATTAAGAATGGGATGTCACTCAAGTTCATATGCGCGTGAAGGCAGACGAGCCAATACTTTTGGCAGTATAGTGTATGTGATGGCAGTTTACTTTTTCACTTAAGCACCACATGGTTTCCTAAATGTGTTGCACAAAAGGCAGCCATGCACTACTATCCGTGAATCTGCCATCTCTTGTGCACCATGCTTAAACAAGGAACCCACTAGACCATCCCTGCCTCAGACACAGCCAATCGTGTCTGTATGGGCAGCTGCGATTTGAGCTTGAGCTCTAAGCAATGTTGGGCTAGCGCTTTAGACCGCTGCGCCACTCGAGTACCCATGAAGTAAGATCATAAAGTGTCAAAGTATTTAAAGGGTTGCTGAGCTATCTAGCCATAGCATTCGTGAAGTGACTTTGGATTGTATTTGTTTTGTCAAATGAATAAATTGTTGAATTATTTGTCAAATGAATAAACATTCAGTTCATAGGAAATAAATTCATTCATCAATAGATTTTTGATGTAACAGTATTCATACAGTCTACTAGCATAAACAAGGTGCAAACAGTGTCGTCATTGTAAACATTGCAATTAACTGTGTTTTCTTTGTACATTTCTTAGGGCCTGGTGCTCATCTGGATGTTACAAGGCCACAGGATCGGGGGGGAAGAAGACCTAACACCGAAGAAACGAACGCAAGAAACACAAATGCGCTGAAGGTTGTTAAGACGTGGCAGAAGCATTGACGCGGTTTCATGCAAGACAGACTGCGCTGTCCTCTGATTGGATGGTGCTTGTTACATTGACCAGGGTAGGCAGGTCTCGGATAACCCCAGTGTTCACGATAAAGCAGAAAGAGCAAAAGGATTTTACGATCCTAATCAAACACGCATACAACGTCTGCGCTGGTAAAGACTGAGAAATAGGGCACAGAAGGTAGCCACGCTGGCGGGAACAGCTAAAGAAAGAGGAATACATGCGTTTCCTATACTTGAGCTGTTATTCTTAAGGGTGTTTTGGACAGCCGTTAAAAAACAAATTCATTTCAGTTAGTAAGAATTAATAATCTGCAGAATGCTGAGCTAGCAGATCAGCTTTTATTTTCAGTGAACAAGCTTTGTATTCGAGTATAATTCGAGACATTTGGGGGTTTCCTGAAACAAGTGTTGCGTTCTGAAGGGTTTTTATAGAAACGAATATTGTGTGTAGACTGTGTGTGAATGGTGATAGTTTTTTATTTTTATTTGTACTGATAATAGTCGTGCTGCAGAGCATCAAGTTGCAAGTTGGGCACTAAACAATAACCATGCTCCACCCATTCTGGAGTAACAGCCTTTTTATGCATGTAAATCTACAATACTTACATGAACTTAACCTCCCGACTGTGTTTACTATTCTGACACATTATTTTTTGTAATGTTAAATGTTGATGGATGCTGTGCATCAGAATATATTGTTTTTTTAACACATTTTGAAATACTAGCCTTTAAAGCCAACAGCCATGCTGACCAATAATTTTTCAGTAACCCGGATCACTTTTCAAAAATATTTGCACAATTTATTTTCTTGAATGTGTTATATAAATGTATAAGAATATAAAACATTTTACTATACCCTTTTTGTGTGAAGTGTTTCCATGCTTCTTCCTGGACCCAGGTTAATCCAGGTTTAACTTTGAACATAATGTGTCGAGTATTATGTTTTTAGCGTATCCAATTATCCAATTGCATTATGCTTCCTCTCTACTGATGCCGATCCCCGCCCTGATAGAGGAGAGCGAGACTGACACACCTTCTCCGACACATACAGTATGCAGTAGCCGACTGCATCTTTTCACCTGCACGAAGTGAGTTCATATGCGGATCAGCTTTGTGTACGGAGAGCCACACCCTGATCAACTCATTATCCCCTGACCCTGTGCAGGTGCCATCAATCAGCCAGCAGAGGCCATAATTGCATCAGTTATAAGGAGTCCCTATCTGGCTCCCACACTGTATGAACGGACCGACGGGTTGATTTGAAATTGAATAACTGGACTATTCACAAATATGCTTTTTCGCTACAACGAGACGCTGCTCCCACCTAGGGGTGATTGGTGACAATAACACCCATAAGGAAGTAGTGTTTTCATTGCTGGTGTCGTGACCTCTTATTATTTATTCTTTCTATGTGGCCCGGTAATAAATCACCCACGGACCGGTATCGGTCCGCGGCCTGGTGGTTGGGAACCACTCTGTTACTGGACGTTTAACAGTGGGTGCCTAAGAACAGCTGTGTATGGCTGTGCTGTCGGGCACATAATATTTGGAGTTTGGCCTAGGCACTGAGATGGACTAGTGACCTGTCCGGTGTGTGTTACTGCATTGTGGTCAGTGATTCTGGGATAACCAAAGCCACCCCGACCCTGACTAGGATAAAGCCACAGTAAAACATTAAACTAAAATGCAATATGTTAACCAAATTATTTCTGATCATTAAACCTAGAACACACAATGATGAAGTCACAGCTTTATATGTGTCAAGAACTGCAATTATACATTTATTTTATTACCAGGAGGTTTTAAATAAAACAATCTGCCTTTACCAAGAGGCTAAAACTGGGCTGTGTTTTTTCAGCAGGACAGTAATTTTAAAACACACACAAATTCACTAAAAAGAAAAATCCACAATAAAGAAACCAAAAATCATTTAGATTTTGCTCTTAGAAGGCTCTTAGATTCTCTCCACCTATTTTATGGAGTTTTTTGGAAGAAGATTCAATACGTACGTGTGTTGTGGATTTGTATTAATGCTAAGCCATAAAGAAGTACATGTAACTATCGGATCTGAACTTCAAACTGGATCCACCAGTATGTGGATTACTGTGCAAGATACCAACCGCAGAATGAAGCAGGTAATGAGTCCATCTTTAAAAGACCATCAAAGGAAGTGATAGGAAAGTGAAACAAGTAAAAAATAATACATTTAGGAAAGTGGAAAATTTCAAACCAATAAAGGAGGACAAGGAAATTCCAACCTGGATGAACATACAGCATTATAATGAAATAATAAATAATGAAGACTGTTGAGAAACTGAATCACTTACTGAATTACACATGTGTTATTTTATATAACCTATAAGGACTAGATTTTATAGGCCAAGTGGGTAGCACTGTCGCCTCACAGCAAGAAGGTCCTGGGTTCAATCCCCAGGTGGGGCTGTCTGGGTCCTTTCTGTGTGGAGTTTGCATGTTCTCCCCATGTCTGCATGAGTTTCCTCCGGTTGCTCTGGTTTCCTCCCACAGTCCAAAGACATGCAAATGTAAATTGGAGACACTAAATTGTCCCTGTGTTTGATATAGTCTTGTGTAATGAGTAACTACCGTTCCTGTCATGAATGTAACCAAAGTGTAAAACATGACGTTAAAATCCTCATAAACAAATGGTTCACTTTCAGTACATATTACACTGAGATTACATTGATCAGGCATAACATTATGACTACCTCCTTGTTTCTACACTCACTGTCCATTTTATCAGCTCCACTTACCATATACAAGCACTTTGTAGTTCTACAGTTACTGACTATTGTCCATCTGTTTCTCTACTTACTTTTTTAGCCTGCTTTCACCCTGTTCTTCAATAGTCAGGACCTACACAGGACCACTACAGAGCAGGTATTATTTGGGTGGTGGATCATTCTCAGCACTGCAGTGACACTGACATGGTGGTGGTGTGTTAGTGTGTGTTGTGCTGGTATGAGTGGATCAGACACAGCAGCGCTGATGAAGTTTTTAAACACCTCACTGTCACTGCTGGACTGAGATGGTCTAGAAGATGACCAACTCAAACAGCAGCAATAGATGAGCGATCGTCTCTGACTAGGAGGACAGTGAGTGGACACGGTATTGAAAAACTCCAGCAGCGCTGCTGTGTCTGATCCACTCATACCAGCACAACACACACTAACACACCACCACTATTGTTACTATTGTCACCACATTGTCACTGCAGTCCTGAGAATGATCCACCACCCAAATAATACCTGCTCTGTAGTGGTCCTGTGGGGGTCCTGACCATTGAAGAACAGGGTGAAAGCAGGCTAAAAAAGTGTGTAGAGAAACAGATGGACTACAGTCAGTAATAGTAAAACTACAAAGTGCTTCTATATGGTAAGTGGAACTGATAAAATGGACAGTGAGTGTAGAAACAAGGAGGTGGTTTTAATGTTATGGCTGGTTGGTGTATATGAGATAACAATAACAATATATGAACTGTTATTTCAAAACCCATTAATCTAGGATGTAGTGCCGGTTATTAGCATACTATAGCGTGTGGAAGCTTTAAATGTAAATGCCAGTAAGCAGTGCACTAGCCTAATAGTATGATTTCTAAAATCACAGCCTCTACACACCATGTAATAAAAACCTAAACAGCCTAAAAGCTGCTGAAAAAGCTTTTTAACTCTCTTTGTGCTGCACTTCTGAAATGAAATTCACGTGTTGGCCACACGATGGCAGTAATATATAAGTGACGGCTTTTACTGGATAAAATTCAAATCGCTGCTTACTCACTGCGCAGTATTTACTGTTTTAGTGCACTAGCATATATCGACTTATAAAAGCATAACACCTTTAGTAGTGCACTTAGTCTTGGCTTATGAAGTAATAGGTTATTTTGTTTTTATAGTGTAATAGCCGCATGCCTTCTGAAATAACAGCTTTTAGAGCTTAATAATTCTTATTTGCAAGGCATTATTTTTAGTTGCTGTTTTATAGGGTGTACAAGTCAAATAAAAGGTATTATTAGTCATGATTTTTATAATTAGATGTGTATCTGTTTCATTGGCTAAAATCTAAAACCAGAGTTAATGTAATGTTTATTTGTGTTGTAGATGTGTAAAAAAAAATACAAAATACAGTTTTATTAAATAACAAATTGTGAAATGTAATATCCAGGCAGCCAGTCTATAAGCAACCTCCAACAAAAGAAAATTTAGAAGTGTGTAAACATAAAGTACATTCAAAGCTGCTCAGGTAGCGCAGCGGTAAAACACACGCTGTTCACTAGAGCTGAGATCTCGAATACATCGTATCGAATCTCGGCTCTGCCTTGCCGGCTGAGGCCGAGCGGCTACATGAACAACGATTGGCCTGTTGTTCAGATAAGGGACGGGACTAAGCCGGATGGGGACACTCTCTTAGACTGGTGCGATTACGACCTCTGCTGGCTGGTTGGTGGCGCCAATCAGGAGCAGGGACCAGCATAAGTGAGAGGATGATTGACGGGTAGAAATTGGATGCGCTAAAGTGGGAGGAAAAGGGGGAAAAAAAAGGAAACATTCAAGAATAAAGAATAATCCAGTGCAGATATGAGATGGGGAGTTCAGAATCCCCTCTGTCACCAGTTTGGACATTTTTTCATTTGATCACATATAATAGGTCCATGATGTAGCGTTTGGGGAATGTGGGAGCAGTTTGGATGACGTTTCTGTCCTAACTGAAAAAATATCTTTTAGCCGTTTAACATATGACTTTTATCACATATTTCAATTCAATGTGTTTTTATTTATTCAAGAGTTTATATGGGTCAGTTATGTGTTGAAACACACATATATTTTTATTTGTTACTTTTAATATGGTATAAATTTGTAGCTGAGCAAGGTAATTCTAATGTTTCATACTTATGCCAACTTCTGAGTGCAACACGAACATCTTTTGGGGGCCAACTTTATGATAAAGCACCGGTTCATTCTTTTTCTTAAAAGCATACCAAACAGAAGTCTATTTTATTCATTAGACTAAGTTAGAAGACTAAGTTATTCTGCATGACCAGAGTTTACAGACAAAAATGTCAAACTGCAACTGTAATTGTGCTGAATTATTGTTATTATAATTTTTTCCAAGGACCTTAATTTCCTCCTACCACGCATGCAAAATATAAACTAGATCTTCTAAACTGCACCTGCCTCAGAGTGTATTTATGTCTACTAAGCCACACTTTTGTATCTCGTGCAGAATGAGGCCTGACATCGTCCAGCTGAAATAGACATGGAATGTTTGAGAAAAGGCGTCGTCTTGGTGGCAGCATGTGTCTCTCCAAAATACCAGTATAAACCCTGCATTAATGGTACATCCACATATATGCAGATCACCCATGCCGTGGGCACTGA
This sequence comes from Trichomycterus rosablanca, assembly GCF_030014385.1. Lineage (NCBI taxonomy): Eukaryota > Metazoa > Chordata > Actinopteri > Siluriformes > Trichomycteridae > Trichomycterus > Trichomycterus rosablanca. Next base: position 14,673,585 of record NC_086000.1, on the reverse strand, counting down.
TGCACCCCCACGCCATCACAGATGTTGGTTTTTGCATTTTTTCACCTGACTCCCTGAATCTTTTCGTGATATTATGAACTGTAGATGGTGAATGACCTAAATTCTGCTGGGAAACATTGTTACAACAAAGTTTGGCACAAAGTGGTGAACCACAACCCATCCTTGCTTTCAAAGACTAAGCCTTTAGTGGATGCTCCTGTTAGACCTTACCTGTTATAAGTTAAATAAAAGTTCAAAATACAGTTTTTAGTTTTCATGGCATTTGTATAAAAAAACGTGTCCCAACATTTCTCTGTAAATGGGGTTTGTACCTACCTACCAAATTTACAATCATCAGCAAATTCTTTTTGAACTGTATATTTGAATGTATATATTTTAATTTATTTTAATATATAATGCAAATTTTTTTTGCAATAGTTCAAAAAAAGTCAGGCAACTTTACAACATCACCTTTTTTTTGTTAACAATGTTCTGTAATCGTTTGGGAACTTAGGGAACCATTTGTCATAGTTGTAAAATATGCATTTCCCCCTATATATCCTTAATATAAAACATAAGCTGCTCAACAGTCTGGGAGCTCTGTCAATTGTGTATTGGTGAACCTCGACCCATCCTTGCACATGAATAACTGTTCTTTTGTTACTGCTTTAGCATGACAGTATCACATACAGCAAGTTCACCAGTGCACCTGTGTTTGTTTGTTTGTTTACTAGGATTTTAACATCATGTTTTACACTTTGGTTACATCATAACAGAAACGGTAGTTACTCATTACACAAGGTTCATCAGTTCACAAGTTTTTACGTCAAACACAATTTAGTGTCTCCAATTCACCTCACTTGCATGTTTCATGTTCCTATGGGAGGAAGCCGGAGCTCCCGGAGGAAACCCACGCAGACACGGGGAGAACATGCAAACTCCACACAGAAAGGATCCGGACCGCCCCATCTGGGGATTGAACCCAGGACTTTCTTGCTGTGAGGCACCGTGCCGCCCCCCAGTGCACCTGTGAAAAATGCCAAAACATTGTTGGCTGGTTTCTGAACATTCAACAAAGGAAGTCTAGTATGGCAGGCATTACATTAGGAATTAGCATATTTTTACAAAATTGTTGTTAAGGTCAAACATGTTATATCTCTTACATTTACATTTTTGGCATTTAGCAGACACTTTTATCCAAAGCGACTTACAGTACTGTGACAGTATATTATCTGGCAGTGATAGGGCTTGAACCAGCGACCTTTGGATTACTAGCCCAGTACCTTAACCACTAGGCTACAACTGCACTAGGCTACAGAGATGCTCGTCCGAGCTGCCTGAACTTCTTTCCCTTGTAAATGCGTGTTTAATAAAGAGGAATTGATTAACTTATCTCGGTTTGTGTGTGTGGTTGTTCCAGCCTCCAATCCGGACCTTACCGGGTTAACAAAGGTGGTGGCAGCATTACGCTACCTCGTTAAATCCAAATTATAAAACGGATAGTTCTGGTCCTAAAATCGGATTGGCTGAGCCGCGTTCGAAGCTGTTGTAAAATCCCCGATATACGCACACCTATGACCACCTCACATCATTCCATATTAATACGCCACTGAAAAGAAAAAGTACAAACTTGGTTGAACACTATTTTAAGTCATGTACTATAAATGGAAATGTCCAGATTAATATAAACAGTAATCCTAATCATTCGTCCAAGAAATAGTGTAATAGTGTTTGTGGAGGAATGTTTATTGCGAATGTTATGTTCGCCCTCATGTTGCCTAGCAACACTGTTAACGGACTACCTGATTTCACGGAAGAATGCTTTTTGTAAGTGTTTTTGTAAATAAAAACATTTATAAATTGAACATTGTTGTATTTTATTATATTTTATGTTGACCGCCGTTTTATAAAAGCAATAAGCCACGAGAGACCGTGCGTTACTGCTATGATTTTATCACGGGGAAAGACGTTTTAGGCACTCTGCTTCGCGTCGTGCCAAAATAGCCTTCCCCGTGATAAAATCACAGTAACGCACGGCCTCTCGTGGCTTATTGCTTTAACGCACGGTCTCTCGTGGCTTATTGCTTTAGTTTATTACATTGGACGAGCATCTCTTCTATGTACAGTTTAAATGGAATACCTGTAAAAGACAGTTTACATAAGACTGCTTTTTGTTTTTATTTAAATTTTAACAACCTTTTTGGAATTGAAATTGCATGAATATGATGTCTGTTAGCCATTAGAACGTTATAAGGATGCAGGTGGAAGAGTGTACAGTAGTTAGGCTAGGCTGGAACACAGCAGGAAGCACGTGTTGGACCTGCACACACACACACACACACACACACACAGAAAGAGAGAGAGGAGAGAGTCATCTTATTCCTACCCATCAGTGAGAACACAGAAGTAAGGTTGCATCACTCTCTACTGGTCGCTTAAACAGAACAGCGTTATGTTCAGTTGGGTGAACAAGGAGCAGGGTGGAAGAAACAAGGAAGGCGACATGTTTCAAACAGTGACTGAGGGACTACATGGTCTCTATACTAAAAAATTACTCCCTTTAGAAGAAACCTATCTCTTCCATGAATTCCACTCGCCTGCGCTGGAAGAAGCGGATTTTCAGAGCAAACCGATGGTTCTTCTGGTGGGACAGTACTCTACAGGAAAGACCACCTTTATACGGTAATTATATTACTAAATCTAACTATATACTGTATTATTACAGGTGAGGTCTTAGTGTTTCATGCATTTGAACTTCTGTACCACTTCTGTACTGTGTAATGTGATTTATAATACATTAAAGAGCAGTATAACAACAGAATTGGATGTGTTTTAAGGTGGAACGGTTATGCACTAGATAAACGCATGTTAACCCCACCAGCGTTATGTACAGTGAGACACGAAATAAATATATATTTTTTAATTTGACTGGTTGAAATGAAACAAACCAGGTTTTTAAAAAGGGACAAACTTTATGTTTGGTGTTTTAGACCGTTAATTCAGGTGTTGTGTCGTTTCACTAACCAAAAGTAAATGTGTACGGAATACAGTGACTATTCGTTCCTTTTATATTCCTGTCAGTTTTGTCTATATTTTTCCAAAAACAACAACAAAAGTGAAGTCAGTCGCTGGTATAATGTTCATATAAATGAATAAAACCTAAAGTTTGACAGAATTAGACGCTTAAACCTGAACAGTCAGCACGTTTAAGGCGGCTCCTCACAGTATTGATGTATAAATAACAGCTACCTCACAGTACTCTCACAGTCCTCACAGAGGAGGAAAAACATACACAGATCGGTGTACACTACATGACTAAAAGTGTGTGGACCCCTGACCATGATCTTGTTGGACCTCCCATTCTAAACCCATGAACATGCATAGGAAATTTGCTTCTAAAATAGCCTCCAGTTTTCTGTGAGGTAATGCACTAAGTTTAAATTAGAATTATACGGTGTATCACAAAAGTGAGTACACCCCTCACATTTCTGCAAATATTTTATTATATCTTTTCATGGGACAACACTATAGACATGAAACTTGGATATAACTTAGAGTAGTCAGTGTACAGCTTGTATAGCAGTGTAGATTTACTGTCTTCTGAAAATAACTCAACACACAGCCATTAATGTCTAAATAGCTGGCAACATAAGTGAGTACACCCCACAGTGAACATGTCCAAATTGTGCCCAAATGTGTCGTTGTCCCTCCCTGGTGTCATGTGTCAAGGTCCCAGGTGTAAACGGGGAGCAGGGCTGTTAAATTTGGTGTTTTGGGTACAATTCTCTCATACTGGCCACTGGATATTCAACATGGCACCTCATGGCAAAGAACTCTCTGAGGATGTGAGAAATAGAATTGTTGCTCTCCACAAAGATGGCCTGGGCTATAAGAAGATTGCTAACACCCTGAAACTGAGCTACAGCATGGTGGCCAAGGTCATACAGCGGTTTTCCAGGACAGGTTCCACTCGGAACAGGCTTCGCCAGGGTCGACCAAAGAAGTTGAGTCCACGTGTTCGGCGTCATATCCAGAGGTTGGCTTTAAAAAATAGACACATGAGTGCTGCCAGCATTGCTGCAGAGGTTGAAGACGTGGGAGGTCAGCCTGTCAGTGCTCAGACCATACGCCGCACACTGCATCAACTCGGTCTGCATGGTCGTCATCCCAGAAGGAAGCTGACGCACAAGAAAGCCCGCAAACAGTTTGCTGAAGACAAGCAGTCCAAGAACATGGATTACTGGAATGCCCTGTGGTCTGATGAGACCAAGATAAACTTGTTTGGCTCAGATGGTGTCCAGCATGTGTGGCGGCGCCCTGGTGAGAAGTACCAAGACAACTGTATCTTGCCTACAGTCAAGCATGGTGGTGGTAGCATCGTGGTCTTGGGCTGCATGAGTGTTGCTGGCACTGGGGAGCTGCAGTTCATTGAGGGAAACATGAATTCCAACATGTACTGTGACATTCTGAAACAGAGCATGATCCCCTTCCTTCGAAAACTGGGCCTCATGGCAGTTTTCCAACAGGATAACGACCCCAAACACAACCTCCAAGGTGACAACTGCCTTGCTGAGGAAGCTGAAGGTAAAGGTGATGGACTAAACCCAATTGAGCACCTGTGGCGCATCCTCAAGTGGAAGGTGGAGGAGTTCAAGGTGTCTAACATCCACCAGCTCCGTGATGTCATCATGGAGGAGTGGAAGAGGATTCCAGTAGCAACCTGTGCAGCTCTGGTGAATTCCATGCCCAGGAGGGTTAAGGCAGTGCTGGATAATAATGGTGGTCACACAAAATATTGACACTTTGGGCACAATTTGGACATGTTCACTGTGGGGTGTACTCACTTATGTTGCCAGCCATTTAGACATTAATGGCTGTGTGTTGAGTTATTTTCAGAAGACAGTAAATCTACACTGCTATACAAGGTGTACACTGACTACTCTAAGTTATATCCAAGTTTTATTTCTATAGTGTTGTCCCATGAAAAGATATAATAAAATATTTGCAGAAATGTGAGGGGTGTACTCACTTTTGTGATACACTGTATATGTTTATATTATAATGATATGTATAAGAAGGTGTTTTTTTTTTTTTTTTTAAATAATTAAGGTGCCATGTTTACAAACCTATTAGTGGTTTACCAATTAAATCAGAAATATATGCACAGATAGTATAATTATTTGTATTATACTGTATTATTAATCATTTTCACTAACTGCTTCATTCTGGTCAGGGTCATTGAGGGTCTGTTGCCACCCAAAACAAATTGGTGCATAAATAGAAACACACCCTGTACAGGGTGCCAATCAATTATAGAGGTTAGAGGAAACCAGCGTACTGTACTTAGAGGAAACCCACACTGACACTGGTAGAACAAGAGGTGCCCAGTCCTTATTTAGCTGTGTGCCACTCACTCTACAAGCTGCGGCATTGTGCTGCCTTAGAAATGTCATTTTTACCTTAATTTTCAAGTGTGTATAGTAACAAAACAGTTTCAGTATTTTGTTTCTAAAAGCACAACAAGCAATAAGACATAGAAAACCCTTAATCTGTAAACAGATTGCCTTAATTTTCACATAGACCAGATCCATTCCTCATCCATTCATTTTCATTAATCAATTTATTGGTCACAATTGTTTTTAGAAGGAGTCAAAGTTCGTCTAAGGCATCACAAACATACATATTTATTACTTGTATCACACCCTGAGACATTTTAAAGTAGCCAAGTCCCCTCCTGTGTGTTTGTCCTACAACAGAGTAAACAGTTTACATAACACAGGAACACAAGGAAACCTGTTTTTAACAGCAGATTAGTTCTAGCTTACTAACAAATAAAAACCTGCATGTAAAGTTCCTAACATTGTTTGCTCAAACAAATTTATTTCCCAAACTTTCTAAAACATGTATATCTAATTATTAAATGTCACCATACAGACTTAACATAAGGTCAGAATATGTTAAAGCAACATACTGTATATCCACATTTATAAACAGTAAAAGCTGCAGTAGGGGTGGATTTTAGGATGAAATGTTAATGTAAAGGAAAGATTAACCAGGTTTCTTTAAATTAAACAAATTAAGTGTTAAAATTTAAAAGTAATTCAGACTTTAACACAGCCCTTCTATTTTTATGTAGGCTTGGGACCAGCACTGAGTGCGCAAGTGCACCTTTCAATGACTAGGCTGTTTCAGCCATCCCCCCTCAGACACTAGCCAATCATGTTTTTTCAGTTGCTCGACCGTTTAATAGCACCACTAAGATTTAAAGCCCAGTTCCCCAGGTCTCCGGATCTCAGCAGTAGTGGGCTAGTGTACTTTAGCGGCCACGTGAGCACCCAAATACTGTAACTGTAGCGGTGCAGTAAAACGTCAAAGTGCGTATATGAGACAAATCTGCATTTGTGTGTAATAACAGTCAAATTCACTCTGAAAGCTCCACATGTATCTGTGTTTAGCTGGATTTTTTTCTCCTGTTTCACTTTTAAACTTGTGTTATAGCTTGGGGTTCTGAGAAATTGTAAGAATCAGCTTTGAGTTTAAAACGCTTGTTATTAAAAAGCAGTGCAAAAGCTAATGTGCTGCTTCTCATGTGAATGCGCATTTATTGAATGGAATACAGTGTTGCAGGTTTTATTCTATTTTTTGTAGATTTTTAACTGATCTCAATTGTATTTCAGTGTTTTATATTATATTGGTGTAATTTTCAGTGTATAAGTGTTAAAAACAACCCCATTATTTTACATAATCCTAAAATATATGCAGTTCCACTGGACCAAGAAACGCATTAACAGGTTTCCCATACATCCTTATGGGAAAAAATACCTTAAAACTCACCACTGTACCTAGAAGTAAATAAACTAAGATACATTTTTATATGACATGTTGTAGCAGCATTATAGCAATATAACAGACAGGTCTCGTAGCAGCAGTAAATAAAACATTTAACATTTAAGTCTAGTGTTTTTCCGGCCGCTCAGGTGGCGCAACGGTAAAGTACGGTAGCTCAACAGAGTTGGGGTTTCTAACACATCGTATCAAACCTCAGCTCTGCCTTTCCGACTAGACTGGGCGGCTGTATGAACAACGATTGGCTGTTGTTCAGGGTTAGGGGTAAGAAAGTCGGATCATAGGTCCTCATAACTGGTGCGACTGCGGCCCCTGCTGGCTGACTGATGGCGCCTGCACAGGGCTGTGATATAATGCTGATGGGGGTGTGGCCCTCCGTGCACAGTGCCCGTCAAGTATATGAACTCGACTCGTGCAGGTGAAAAATGCTCTATCTGTACTGACTGTGCGTACCGGAGGGGCGCATGTCAGTTGAGAGGCGTCCTCAGTCAGTGGTGAAGGGTCGAATCAGTATAGAGGACGCATTCAGGGTAATTGTACACAACTAGACTGGGGGACAAAAATTGGGGGAAAAAAGAGGGGAAAAAAAAAATATATATATAAAAAAGTCTAGTGTTCTCCTAAAATAAGGCGTTAAATCCAAGTGCCATTTTATTTAACTTTAATATATGTGGTAAACGAATATATTATGTGAACTAAAATTCTCAGTTTGGTTTAGATCATTTAACATCCAATAATGCATGTCATAAATGTAATAAATAGTCTATGTGTATGTTTTGTAATTTATATCACATCATATTTGCACAATACATAATATATATCTTGTAGAGGTTTGCAACATCAAAACAGCTGATCACACGTACAAGCAATTTTTTCCTCATGAAAGAAGATACTTTATAAATTTGCTCAGCACTGTCATGTTCATTTACTCACATTCCCCTGTTAGAGCACCTAGAGGTCATTGTGAGTCTGAGCACGGTGAAAACTGACTCCTGTAAAACAAACTGACTCTTTATATTCTCCTGGCATAAGGAAAAACATTAAAGAGCATGAAATAACTACTCACTCTGTTATAGGGCCAAATATATATTTTCCTTGCTCAACCCACCTAATTTATATATATATTGAATAAGGGTTGGTTTACCAGGGCAAGTGTTATTACTGAAGCGCAAAGTGAAGCCCTATACCTGCAAATAAGTTGAAAAACACAAGTGCAGGAACTACTGTGGCTGAAAAGACACTAACAAAGAAGGGACAGTGGAGAAATAATGAAGGTGGCCAAAATAACAAAAACTAGGGATGTCCGATCAAGGCATTTTTTAATTGATCGGAATCGGCTTTACTAAACCCGATCTTAATCCCGATCTTTTGTTTTACGTCAGCATGTCCGCTGTGTGGAAATACTTTAAATTGAAAAGTAAAACAAGTCCAACAGTGAAGTGTAACGTCTGCAGTGTGAGCGTTTCATGAGGCGGTGGGAGCAGAGCTGCGTTCATGTGTGAGAGTGTGTGTGAGTTAAGGATCACACCGGTTTACAAAACAACGTAGTGATGCACTCGTTTAATAAAGAATAAATGCACAGTATATTCACATATTGTCGGGAGCAGAACAGTTTATTAACTTCTTCTGTTACGGTACCGAATAGCCGACAGTTGAGTCAAGCACGCTATTTCATGTTCTATGGAAGGCCTAAAGGGTCAAAACACACTTACTTCGTGTACAAACGTCCATCAAACCATTGTCACAATACAAGCACTTTAAGAACTGGCTTTCCTTCATAACAAAAGAGCCTTTCCATTTTATTTTGGTATTCAGGTTTTACTGTAATGCTTTTAAGTAACTTTTTTTCTTATATTCAAGTTAAGCTGCTACACAGATTTCTGTTCATTTTTAGTGTATCACTGCATTAAACATCTTTTTTCTTTGAATGTAAAGTAAAACTAATTATCTCACTCATTTTGATTGATTTTGTAAAAATACAAAAACATTAAGCAATAGCTTGGATGCAGCATTTTTCCCTTCAGCACTGCAGAGCTATTCAGTTGTTAAACATATACATTGGATTAATTTGAATAATTGTAATGTACTTGAAGTGTGCACTGTGTGAACAGTATTATCTAGTTCTTATCTAGACAATATCTAGAAAATACAAGTATCGGTTTGAGAATCGGTATCGGATCGGGATCAAAATTAATAATCGGGATCTGTATCGGGAACAAAAAAACGTGATCGGGACATCCCTAACAAAAACCAAACAAAGTAACAAATGAAAGACACAAAAACATAGACAGCCTTGAAGATTGCTACGCTAGCAGAAAACTAGACTGTACCAAGCCCGGCATTACGATTCCAGAGAAAGGCAGATTTGCCAACAGAGGAGCTGGCAAATCTGTGAGGAAGAAATTGTGATAAATAGAATCACTCCCACCTGAAGCAAATTAACACTCATTGAGCTGCAAATGACTGACTGTTAAGAGGACCGACATGTCAATCATCCGTGCCTCATCAACTGGCCAAATTTAGAAAGGCATAAAGACGTTATTCTGTCACCGAATATTTCAATAAATAACCTGATGTATGTGGTAGATGTTACTGTTAACAGGGATTATTCACATGTGATTACTTTTTAGGCTGTAACAAGCAGTTCCTTATTGAGGGTTCGAACCATGTACTTGGCATTTAGGCTGTGCAGTTTAAATTTGTTACTAGGTCTGGGCTGGGCGGCCACATGAACAACGATTGGCGTGATTACGACCTCTGCTGGCTGATCGATGACGCCTGCGCAGAGTTGGGGAATAATGCTGATCAGGGTGTGGCTCTTCGTGCAAAAGCTGATCCGCATATGATCTCGCCTTGTGCAGGTGAAAAGATGCAGTCGGTACTGCACACGTGTCGAAGGGGGCGTGTGTCAATTGCGAGGCTCCTCAGTCAGAAGTGGAGGGTTGTATCGGTAGAGGTGAAACGTAACGCAATCAGGGTAATTGGACACGATTAGGGGAGAAAGAGAAAAAAATGGTTACTAGGCAGTTAATTTAAAAGTGTTTAGCCTTACCTAGTTAATCTGCGTAGTTTTAGAGTACTACTAGATTTCTTTTGCAGTATTTTGGCTAGTAATAGGCTCTTAATCTATTCAGTACGTTTAGGGTAATGTGTAGTTTTTAATGTAGAGATATTTTAGACAGATATTTTATGCAGCTTGTAGGCTAGTAGTAATATTTTATGTAGTGTTTAGTTGTTTGTAGGTAGAGCAAAAAGATTTATCCCGATATTTGGGGAATATTTATGCACATTTCATATTAGTAATGCACAGGTAATTTTATATATTAGCCCCTTTTCCTCAAGTATTGTTGTCCCATTTATCCTACATCCATATTTTAAAGAAGTTTAGAGAAACAAGAATTTTTAAGTACAGTGTAGCCATTGTCTAGTCTAACCATAGTCAGTTAATGTAATGTACTCTACACACATGATTATGTCTGTGCAGACTAAGGCATCTCAGTAGGCATGACATATTTGTATATTGAATATTGAAGTTTTTAGGCTAACACTAGGTAATCTGTTCTATATTACTGAACAGGTAATCTATACTGTGTTTGAGTTAAAATTAGGCACTTACTCTATGTATGGAAAGTCTCGTTAGGTTATGTAATTTTGAAAGCCTGTATGTTTTTTTTTTTTGTACATTTGAATGTGGGATGTGATTTATTAAGGGAGTTACATGAAGAACAAGGTCGAATATCTTTTAGTGTTGTAACTTTTTTCCAAGAGAGTAAGGAGTAATATTCTAGGCTTCTCACTATAACGAAGCCTGTAGTAGCTGGTGAACGTGCCCCGGGTTCCCAGCGAAACAGGTCTTACAGAGCTCAGAAAACAAAGCCCTAAGTAGTGGGTTACTCATTAGGGCTGATCGCCCGCAGCTGTGGGGCTGACTATTTAAACCAGCTCCACACAGCTGCGGGTGTCGCACCTTCTGTTTGTTTTCCGTCTCCTGTGGTAGCTCGTCCACACTATTTCTTAGCCGTAGGTGGTAGCCCTGGTGGCGCAAGGCCATTCGGGCAGGTAAAACCGCAAGGTTTGAGGTAGTGAGGGTTTTCTTTACTTCTTAGAAATTGGGTGGTGCGACGCCGGGCAGTCCGCGAACTGCTGTTTGTTTATCGCTTTAGCCATTAGCATTAGCGGTTGCACGCCGTGCCTCTGTGTGGCGCTGGTGTCTAGCTCCGCTATTAGAACTCTTATTGAACGCTGTAATCGAATTCGGTAACCGTTGGGTGGCGACCCCGTACAGCGTTCGGTCGGTCTGCCAGCGATCCCGGTTCGAATCCGCAAGTTAACCTTGCCTAACTGTGCTTGTCTTTTTTTCCTCCTTTCAGGTCGGAGTGCCTCTGCCCCGCGACCGTGAGCTCGTCGCACTCCGAATAGTTTTCCCCGAATGTCTACCGCTGTTCCGGGGTTGGCGTTAAGCGGAGCCTTTCCCTCTCGCCTCGGCTTACAGCAGCGTCTTCAGCGCTAACGCGCTTTCGTTTTGCAGTGCCGCGTTAGCGCGGTGTTAACGCTCCCGGCTCTCACTACGGAGACCGGGGTTCGCGTCCGTCCTGTTGTGCCTTTTTGTTCGCTGCACCCGCAGCCTTCCGTCGGAGGTTCCGATCGGTTTTTTGGTTTGCTTTATTATTTCTCTGTTTTATTTTTCTATTGATTATTATTTAAAAACAAAAATAAAAGCTTTTTTTTATCTTATTCCTGCGTTTGAGTCCTCCCTTCTTCACCCACGTGACACTCACTAGCTGATAGCCATACACATACTATTTTTTATCTCTTATTTGACCTAGAACTTAGTAGTGTAGTAGCTCGCGCTTTGTTTTGTGCTGTTGCTCAGTTGTTTGGCGTGTCTCTAATCTCCTTCTTTGCAAAGCGAATAATTCCTGCTTGGCAATATTGGAAAGCAGCTAATCATATGTGCATTATTTGCTTTGGTATTGTTCTTCTTGGATTTTATAAATGACCAGATTATCTTTTTGATATGCAGATCATATGATATCATACTGCAAACTGGTAAACACATGTAGTAAACTGCCCTTTTCTATACACGAGCTCAATGATGTTTAAAGCAAAATTACAAAGATTTTTGCCGTCATAGATAAAAGTCAGATTGTGAGGTTTTTTGTTGTTAATTAAGATTGGTGGTTTTGGAACTCACCAGTGGCCAATTTAGTGCCATTGCAACAAGAAGAAGGTTTTGACAGTGTCTAAAATTGTGTAATTTTTTCAAACAAAATAATTTTGCATTCTATTTTCATATATAGTATATGGCTGTAGTACTGTTAACACAGATGTTGATTTAAAATCTTCCCTTTTTACTTAAACATATAATTTTTAGTAGTTTGTTAGAGTAGGACTTGTGTTTCTAAAAAAAAAAAAGTCTGCAATACTTTTTCTAACTGGTAGATGTTCTCTGTTTGCTTCATCTGACTTCAGATATCTACTCGAGCAAGACTTTCCAGGTATGCGGATTGGGCCCGAGCCAACGACAGATGGGTTTATCGCTGTGATGTATGGGGAGAGTGAAGGAGTCGTTCCTGGAAATGCCTTGGTGGTGGACCCCAAGAAACCATTCCGCAAACTTAATGTGTTTGGAAACTGCTTTTTAAACAGGTAATGAGAATAATGACATTTACTGTTATTTGTTGAATGCAATGTATATCAACTTTACTATTAATAGCATTCTGTAATCATTAGCTAACATCAGTTGTACATCGATAGTTGTGAAAGTAGAAAGTTTTCCATTCTTGGCTGATATCAGACTTTAGCTGCTCAACAGTCCATTAACCACACATTTCTAATGGAAGGCCAGAAAAGCACCTGCACTCTCTTACTACAAAGCCACGGCAAAATGAAGCTTGGCATTGTCCTACTGAAACAAGAAGGGATGCCCCCTAAATAAGTGTTGCATAGACAGCTGCATATGCATATGCTAACTTTACAGCATTAACTTTGCTAAAGTTAGGGCACTCACTATTGCCTTGGCTTTTGGCCTTGATCTCTGCACACTGACATTTCTGTGGATTGTCTGAATCTTTTAACCATGTTATGGACTGTAGATGGTGTAATCCCAAAATTCCTTGAAATAGTGGCAAAACTTGATGCATTCTTGCTTGTAAACGAACATTTGTCTTTTTTACCCTATCATAATAGCATAATAGCAAGTGTTTTCACAAACCTTTTGACAAAAATCAGTGTTTATGAGGTAAAAAAAAAGTTTCTGTTTTTTATTTACAAATACTTTGCTTTCTGTTTTGAGATGAAATTCACCTACTGTACTATTTTTTAAAGTTGGGGTTGTATAAAAGTTAAAACTAGCATATATATTTGCACATTTAAAAATGATTAAAACCAGGTAGCCATATGTACAGTTCAAGTCAAGTCAAGTCAACTTTATTTATATAGACATTGTCTCAAAGCAACTTTACAAAATCCAGGACCAACAGATACAAAAACCCCTGTTGAGCAAGTCGAGGGCGACTGTGGCAAGGAAAAACTCCCTTAAAATTACTGGAAGAAACCTTGAGAGGAACCAGACTCAGCAGGGCCCATCCTTCTTAGGTGGCCTGGAGGATACTTTAAATAAGTAGGATTTACAGAAATAAATAAATAAATAAATAATAATAGAGTTATTATTCGGTCTAGTCTTCAATAAAGTCTGTAGTGAGTTCTTGTCATTCTTGGTGCAATTACTCCATTCCCGTCACATCCGGCAGGAGCAGCATCGTTGTCACGGTAGTCTCGACTTCAATCCTTAACCTCGGCGGATAAACAGGTTCCATCAGAATATGGATTCAGTGATATGTCATTTTAGACAGCTTCATCATTCACAGTAGATTGGCAGATTGGCTGTTTTGCATTGGCTTTATGTGTGAAAGAATATGTGCCTTGGCTCCCTTTCCATGGTGTACTCCTGGGTGTGCCTAGTGTTTATGGGTGGCTCAAGACCTTTTTCAGATTTAAGCAGTCGCTAATAATGAATGAATGAACAAATAAATAAACTACTCAACACAACGTATACATTTAGCTTCTAAAAGATTTGCATTTCCCCCCCCCCTTGGTGACATCATACGTCGGCATGGTTTACATTTCCACTGCTATGCTGATGATATTCAGCTTTACATCTCCTCCAAATCCATTAATACTGAACTTCACTCCACTCTGACAAATTGCATCACTGAAATGAAATTGTGGATGAAAGCTAATTTCCTCAAATTAAACTGTGAAAAATCAGATATGATCATCGTAGGTCCTACAACCCTGGCAAAAACCACAAAAAATTTTCAAATTACCATTGATAATGACACTTTGTCTCCGTCTTCTAACATCCGAAATCTTGGTGTAATTTTTGATAGCAACCTCTCTTTTGACCGCCATGTAAATCACATCACCAAAACTGCTTTCTTTCATCTAAAAAACATAGCACGTCTACGTCCATCACTCTCCTTTTCTGCCGCCGAAACCTTGATTCATGCTTTTATTACATCCAGAATTGATTATTGCAATAGCATCCTTTATGGTACATCTAACAAAATCCTAAAAAAACTTCAGTATATCCAGAATTCAGCTGCTCGCCTCCTTACTCATACTCGCTCCCGTGATCATATTACACCTGTTCTACAAAAACTTCATTGGCTTCCCGTTGCTCAACGCATTCAATTCAAAATTCTTCTATTCACTCACAAAGCTCTCCATAATCAGGCCCCATCCTACCTCACCGACCTGCTCCATCAGCACATTCCCTCCCGTAGCCTTCGCTCTTCTGAGGCTAACCTACTGTCCATACCCTCTAGGACCAAGCACCGGACCTGGGGTGACAGGGCCTTTTCCATAGCTGCTCCATCTTTATGGAATGCTCTCCCCAAACACCTACGAGATTGTCCTGACCTGTCCAAATTCAAGTCACTTCTCAAAACTCATCTATTCAGAGTGGCATTTAACTTGTAACAACACAAAATAAATGCTTTTATTTTTGCTATTCTTTTTAATAGTTTTTATACTTAGATCACGACAGAAATGTGAAGTCCTAGATCCTAAAACTTGTAAAGTTTTCAGTTTCCTGATTGCATGTAAATCTGTCCTGTTTCTGTCTAATTTTAAGAAATTGTTCTATATTTGTTGTTCTCTCTCATAATTTAGCTAATTTTTAATGAACTGTCTTATGCTGCTCTCTTTGTTTTTATCTTAATTATTCTTGATGTTGATGTACTATTTTGATTTTGTACTATGATTTGTATGGTGTATGTACGTATTTGTTTTGATTATTTGTCTTATGTAAAGCGTCTTTGAGTATCTTGAAAAGCGCTATATAAATAAAATGTATTATTATTATTATTATTATTTATTTCATGCAGCTAATAAGCAAAAAAGTCTTAAAACCTGTTAAAATTACTTAACACAAATGCTTAAAACATGCTGTCTATGCCTGCAGACAATCAGGAAAGCACTTCAGGGAGCAGGTCCTCGACAAAACAATGTCAAACAATGCTGCAGACCTCCAACACACACATTACAAATATTGTTTATGAATGAACACAAACAAAACATACTTTCACCTATTATGACATTCCATTTACTTACTACCCTGTCTACCCCAGTCTGATAGAACTTCTCATTGTTATATGAGTCTTACATATTGTCAGAAGTATCGTTGAAACAAGTGAAACTAAGTAACAGCTTTAAATAACTTTCACTTCCTTTTTCCTTTTCTTCATCACAATTCAGTAATTATTCCTTGTAAAACTGTACTTAAGCTATTACTGATTTAAGTGGGGGAACATTACAGTGTGCAGGGCTGTGGCTTTTCAGGACATATTTAGCAAAGTGATCTTGTCTGTTAGAGAAAAATTACTTTATTGTCCTTTAAATGTATTACTTCTTTTTCTGCAACACACTCAAAAAGTCAGTACAAAGCATATTTATTACTGTGTCACATCAACTTGCTTATTAATTACACTTTTTATTCATTTGGGATTTAAGCATGCTAATTGTTGCGGTTGTAAAACTTTATTTGATTATTTGCCCATTTCTGCTTGATACAAGACTACAGCTGTCATTCGGGCCAACTGAGATGAACCCAGGCCCAGAGAACACAAAATTTCTGCATTGAACTGCTAAGTGGCTTTCTCTTTGCATAACAGAGTTGCACATGACCATGAAACCCTGTTCTAGTCAAAATAGTGTTAGTGCCTAATGTGGCACTTGTGTGCTTTAAAGAAATAAAAGGCCTTCATCTAGAATTCCATTAAAAAAATTTGTTGGCATAAAGTTGGAGTCTAATTGTACATTTGAGGAATTGGTAGCCCCTAAATCAACTTCAAATCTTCAACTATGTTTTTGGAAAATGTGCCTGCATTGTTTTTAGACAGATCAGTTATAGCTTTAGACTTTTTCAAATGTGTTGCTTTCTAGCCATTGTCTGGTTTATGGTTTAAGGTCAAAACACTCAAATTGAGAGTCAAGGCCTTATCATACATCACATCACAATGCCTGAACTTACAAAATGCACACAGACACACTTTATTGATGCTCATTTGGAGTATGATATCCAAAGAAACTTATACTGACTCTTTATACACATATTTACTATAGATGCCAACATTTTGGGGCTAAATGTACAGTAATCAGCCATAACATTAAAACCACCTCCTTGTTTCTACATTCACTGTCCATTTGATCAGCTCCACTTACCATATAGAAGCACTTTGTAGTTCTACAATTAATGACTGTAGTCCATCTGTTTCTCTGCATGCTTTGTTAGCCCCCTTTCGTGCTGTTCTTCAATGGTCAGGACCCCCACAGGACCACTACAGAGCAGGTATTATTTGGGTGGTGGGTCATTCTCAGCACTGCAGTGACACTGACATGGTGGTGGTGTGTTAGTGTGTGTTGTGCTGGTATGAGTGGATCAGACACAGCAGCGCTGATGGAGTTTTTTAAACACCTCACTGTCACTGCTGGACTGAGAATAGTTTACCAACCAAAAACATCCAGCCAACAGCGCCCCGTGGGCAGCGTCCTGTGACCACTGATGAAGGTCCATAAGATGACCAACTCAAACAGCAGCAATAGATGAGCGATCGTCTGACTTTACATCTACAAGGTGAACCAACTAAGTAGGAGTGGACAGTGAGTGGACACGGTATTTAAAAAAAAAACACTAAATACCATGTCAACACACCACCACCACGTCATTGTCACTGCAGTACTGAGAAGGATCCACCACCTAAATAATACCTACTCTGTAGTGGTCCTGGGAGAGTCCTGACCATTGAAGAACAGGGTGAAAGAAGGCTAAAAAAGTATGTAGAGAAACAGATGGACTACAGTCAGTAATTGTAGAAGTACAAAGTGCTCTTATATGGCAAGTGGAGCTGATAAAATGGACAGTGAGTGTAGAAACAAGGAGGTGGTTTTAATGTTATGGCTGATCAGTCTATATACATTTATATATTACACATGAAGTCAAAATTTTTCTCAAGAAGTGACGTTTTTTTTTTTTTTTTTACTTCAAACTCTCTGTTGGTTGCAGTATCTGTAACCCAGGCATAGACATTCATTCACAGCTGGTACTGGTGTAACTGGCTTAACATTGTAGGTGCATTGTAGGTATTAATACCTTAGACAAAAGAATGCGTTGTATGTTTGATCAGCTGCTTGATACACCCAGTGCTTTCTCTCCTCCTTGCCCAAACATCCTTCTATAACTGGCATCACTTTTTATAAACATGTCAGCTCTGGAAATTGACCGGTCACTACCCTTTAAGTGGCTGTGAATGTTTGTGCTCTATTTAATGTTTAACTTCAGCATGTGGGCAGTTGTGGCCGGACTATTTTTCCACGCTGGCTGGATATTTATGCTCAGGGAAATGGGTAAGTGCTTTTTGACAATCACTGCTGCAGAGGTCAAAGACACACTTGGCAGAAAACATCTCCTCTTTTCCAGAGGAACCTCAAACAATGCACATTGTTTCCTGTGGGCCACTCTGTGCGTCATAAAAATAGCATGTTTTCGAGTGACATTTTTGAGTGTGCGCATGCATTTAAACAGGCTATTTGCTGGCTATCAGTATTTAGTAAATAACATTTAAGCAGGTCTGTGCTAACAATGTGGCTTAATTGGCTTAATCTACAAAATCCACTATTCAGCCAAAAGTATGTGGACACTTGACCATAAACTTATTGAAGTGTGTCTGCGTGTCTTGTGCCCATTCAGTCAAAAGTGCATTTGTAAGTTCAGGCTCTGGTGATGTATGATAAGGCCTTGGCTCTCAAGTCGAGTGGTTTGACCATAAACCAGGCAATGGCTAGAAAGCAACACATCTAAATAGGTCTAAATCTACAGTATACAACAAAATGAAAACAACTAAAGCAATAACTGACCTGCCTAAAAACAATGCACGTCCATTTACTATGGAAGCACTTTTGTAAGTTGCTCTGAATAAGAGCGTCTGCTCAATGCAGATGATCTAAAATGTAAAATGTGTGGCTGAGGGACTATGGTTTATGTTGCAACTTTCAGGTAGGCTCCTTACTTACTGGAATTAAGTAAAACGGAGAACCACACTATGTTCTTTGTATTCCTTTACCACTTATACCTTTTGTTATTCAGTGCCTTTACCCGCTGGAGCAGCTTGTTTGTTTACTTTGTTTGTTGCATTTTTAACATTAAGAATTTAGGCAACAGCTTTTCTGATATGCTCTTGTTTAAAAATATGAATCGTTTTCGACCCCCAAGAGGCTGATAGCTTTAAGAGGTCAAAACCCATTTGTGTAAAATGTGTAGTCTGTGTCTAATTCTTGTACAGACGATTTAAGTGTGCTTGAAGTTCACTTATTATAATTTTATTTGTATGACTATTTCCATATATTTAATGTATCCATGTGACTGATTTATACTAATACAAGAACTCTACAACTCAAACTCTTACCTTTAACATAGACTTATTCACAGTGCTATTCAAAATCGATTAAAACCTAAACAGTTAAAAGCAGTTGCTAGGTACAAATGTATTGAGTGTGTTCAATCCAGTCCAAAATCAGCCAGGGAAAACCTTGTTAATTAGCTGATGTAATCTTGAGCTGTGTTGTGAGCCTCCAGGCCTAAAGACAAACATCCCAGTGGATTATATCAGTTGTTGTACTTACCACAGCTTTCCACTGAGAGTTTACAGTAAACAAGCAGCTGTAGTGAGTATATACGAGTATACATACATCAGCATGCATTTTGTTTATGTACTTTCAGGTTCATTTGCTCTCAGGTGCCCAACCAAGTTCTGCAGAGTATAAGCATCATTGACACACCGGGCATCTTGTCTGGAGAAAAGCAGCGGATAAGCAGAGGTTAGTAACCACAGTGGATATTACATGTGTGGAATGTTTTTTTTCTATTTAGGTCGGTAGTGCAGGTTGGTTGTGGGAATACAACCAATCTACACACACACACACACACACACACATATATATATATTATTTTTTAATTCACAGTGTGCATTATGGAAGATTAAAAGGCTAGCTTTAAGTTAAAGCAACACCTTACTGTTCAGCTGACTAAATTTAAGTCAACATTTGTGTAAAAAATTTGTTTAATCATCCATCTCATTTGTTAGGTCTGTCAGTATGGTAGAGACTGTCCACAGAATGGAAAAAGTAAAAAAGCATTTACTATTAAGGGATCTTATCATAAGTAAAGGCAGATCTGGGGAAGGTACAAGACTAGATCAAACATTAATTAGAGCTCAGTTTAGTTAATATTAGAAACTACACCACACGGTCAGTTCAGGCCACCTCGCTAAGTGTAGTAAACTAACTACAGAAGAAGTTGTTTAGAATTGTACCTTGACTTTAACTGTCAGCCTGTCAGTGGCTGCTAATGGTGGCATTGTTCAAGGATTAACCATATTAAATGTTTTAACAAAAATGGCCTACACAAAAGGGTTGCAAGGAAAATGCCTTTTTTTCAAAACAATATCAAAGGACAGTTTAAAAGTGTGTGCATGTGTGGAGTCAATCAAACAAGACTTATCAGTCAAATAACACCATTCCCTCTATAACATATGATGGTGGTAGCATATATGGTGCTGGCAGTTTGGTTAGGAGTGTTTAGAAAATAAATTGTACTCTGTGCTAAGGAATTTGTAGTAAAACCTGCTTGCATCTGATAAAAAAGCTTAAACTGCCTAGAGCACACTGCCCAAGCTGGTTAATCACGTATGTTCTCAAGTAGCCCAGCCCTAATCTTAGAGTCCTAAGAGTCATAATCTTATACTGTATATACATGTATTTTTATAGTATATTTTTAGAGTCCCTATCCGGCTTAATACCCCACCCCTATATGAACAACAGGCCAGTCGTTGTTCATGTGGCCGCTCAGCCCAGCCAGAGTGTGTTTTTACCACTGCACCACCTGAGCGGCCATAAGAGTCATAATCTTAATTCAACATGGGAAGATCTCTGAGTTGCTATACAGCACCACTACTCAAATTAAATGGCAGAACTTGTAAGAAGATTGAGCCAAATTTGCTCCATCATGTTGTAAAAAAATAATTGAGACATATCCAGTAAAATGTCTGGCTGTAACATCTGTCGTTTGCCAGAGTTTATTATAAATTCCCAGTTCTGACAATCATCTATATAAAAGAAATAGAAGGATAAATACTTTACATTCATAAAGTATGTGGATACCCACCCTAATTATTAAGTGTTGTTGTTTGTTACCACCTTTGCTAAAAGCTGTTTTAAAACAGAAAAATACATAGCATAAATTATATACCTTCAATTTGTAATTATAAACTTTCAAACAGTTTGGTAAAGGCTTTTCCTGCGCCAGGATTACTGTCACTTGTGCGCAGAGAAGTCCTTTAATAGTCTCCACAGAGTCAAAAACTCAACCTTATTGAACAGCTTTGTGATAAATTGAAACTCTGATTTATCAAGCTAGGTTCATCATCAGTGTGAGTCCTCACAAATGCTTTTTTTTTAAATGAATGGGCACAAATTTTCAGTCACAGACCAAAATCTTTTGGAAAAATTTTCCAGCAAAGTGCAAGCTACATACTTTCCATCACATAGTCTATAATATACAGCCATACTTTTAAAACCAAAGCTCATTCTTGTCCATGGCCTATGATAGTGTTCCTATTTGAATGTATGCTAAAGAGCAGTGCCATGTTAGCAGAGGAAAGAGCATGTGACTGGATGTCACATGACCAGCTAGCTAGCCCTATGCTATCAGTTTTGTCACTGGTGCTGTACTGACTCACTTATGCTGTATCATACCAAATTCATCCCATGAAGGCCTTGGTAATTTATGTATGTTTTATTAAGCTCTGCCACCCTTGGTCCACACTATTTCTTTGCAAGAAATGAATCCTCACTCAAAATATGGCTAGATCTTCTGCAGGCCTGGGTCACGGGGCTTTGGTCATTAGTTTTAATCTCAGCCACCAGATGTTAGTCAGCCACTTCGTAACAAGGCATTATTTCCTTCTTTGCCCTACATCCTGTAACCTGGCAGCACAAAAAGCAGCTGTAGCAGCTGTGGCTATTTGCTGTCAGCAGTTCTTACTTTCTATTCCTCGTTTTATTCCATGTCTGCTTTACATTTTTAATACACCAGTAATCTTTATGTGACTTATTCCACACCTAAAAGTAGTACAGTACTATTGATAAAGCTGCTTTGTAATTAGCCACATACTACTGTACAATAGTCCCTGCAGTCCAGCAATTATACTAATTATATCCATTGCTAACCAGTTTATAAAATCATGCTTTAATATCTGTGGCAACAATTAAAGGAAAAGGCTTTTCCTGTTCCAGCATAACTGCTCCCCCTTGCACAGAGCAAGGTCATGCCTATGGTTTTGATATGCCAAAAGCTTATAGTCAGATTCCCAGATACTTTTGTTTATATAGTGTATTTACCAAGGCTGTAATCACAACTCAGTACCCAGTGACCAAATGTTTGGATATGCTGATAATGTCCACCAATATACTGATGTAAAAACGCTAAATAAATGTATTCCACTCACTGGCTTTGGATGATGTTAGGATCTGTCAGTGTTCTTATCAGTTATTGATTGCAGGAATGGAAGAATGGAAGGAAACCCCCCCCCCCCAATGGCTATGGCTTTGGTATTTATCTTTCCCTACAATTGTGTGAACAGATTAATACAATAAAATAGTAAAATATTATAGAACACTGTGCAAAAATATTTAGTATAAATATTAATTTAAACAATTATTTAAACGTGTGCTTAAAGATATGTTTTTTAAATATGATTTTAAGTATTTGGGTGGTGCAGCAGTGCTAGCCCACTGTCACTGGGATCCAAAATTCAAATCCCCAGACGTGCAAACGGCCAGTCAGGCATCTACACACAGACATGATTGGCTGGCTGGGGAGGGTGGAGGGTGTATTACTTCATTGTGCCCAGTGCTTCTGTGGCAAAGCCAGACTTCCCCCGAGACCAAATAAAACATGAAAATGATGATGATGAAGTTTATGCCAAAAATGTTATGCAAGAGTTTCAACATCCCTGATTCTATGTTTTGTGGATTTTGTAAGTAAAAATATGTGAACAAATTCTCTACAACAGTCTAACTCTAGCTGTACAGCACTGTATCTTTTATCCAGCCTAAAGGCTGGATCTGCCCTAAACTTGCCCCCAGCATTATTTGATAACACATTTTTTTGTTGTTGTTAAAGAATACTTACATAAAACTACATCTTTCATCTATAAACTATGTCTAAAAATCTACATTGTACTTAATGAATTGATTTCTTTAGAAATAAAGTTACATTGACTGCTCAACCATTTGGGTGGTGCCATGGTAAATCATGCTAGCCCATCACCGCTAGGATCCAGGGTTTGAAACCCCAACTGTGCTACTGGCCCATCAGCCATCTGCATACTGGCATGATTGGCTATGTCTGATGGCTGAGCCCACCAATAGATAGTGGTAAAACATGAAAATTAAATAAAATAACTGTCAATAGTAATTGCTCATGCAATAAATGTATTAATTCTCTAGTGTTTCTTCAAGAGTTAACACCAGTACTCTGAGAAGTCTGTGATAATGAAGTTGTGAGGTCTACAGGCATGTGTTTAACCCTTATCTTAAACCTTCAGGGCACCAGAAGCACAGTGCAGGCTAATGCTAGTTACCACGTGGTAGAACCTGCTGCAGATTATATCAGACCTCAGTGCTGTTATACTGAGCTTCTCTGGAGCTTTCATATCTGCTCTTGTTTGTAGTAATCCAGCTGAGCCTGCATTCCTTAAAAACTGACCCCTGAATTACATCAGCCTAAGACATATGAAGTATTTAATAACAATTTAGGTCTGTCCTCACCAAAATCCTTCGTAGTAGCCTCAGGGCCAAAGTAGTTAAAGCTTATTAGGCCAGTTCTCAGGGGACATTCAAGTTGACTTTTTTGAATTTTAGACAAAATGTATTTTAACTGAGTATGTTTTTATTTGGAGAGTTTTTATGTATACAGTACATTGGGCAGTTTGAGAGCTGCAATAATTATTTTTACACTCCAAAAAACAAACCCTCTCTATTGTGCATTGGCAGTGCTTCCCAAATATATAAAAAAACCAATATATAATTAATGTAAACATTTTTACAGCTTGTTTATGGTTTATGGTTTGTAAATAATTAACTATGATTGTTATATATATATATATATATATATATATATATATACTGTATATAAACTGCAGCTTTATTTTATTTATTTTATTTATTTATTGGTTTTTTTGGCTTTTAGGATTGAGGCTTTGGTTTCATCTATGGGCAAACCTAATTGGTTGTTAAAATGCTCCATTTAACTTAAAGCCATAATCCTTTACATGCCTTCTCCCAGGTGGACACTTAATATGATAATTATATTTGTGTGCCCAAGTCCTCGCGGGCATAAGCATGTAAAGCATGTAAAGCAGTTCAGTTAATCTGAAACAGTGCACAGTTAACAGGTCAAACCTTTAGTGTTGCCCAGAAATAAACTGCAGCACCAACAAACAAAAACACGTGTTGGCCGCTCAGGTGGTGCAGCGGTAAAACACGTTAGCACACCAAAGCTGACATTTCTGCCATCCGGCTGGGCTGGGCGGCTACATGACCAATGATTGCTGTTGTTCATACACGGTGGGGAGCCGCATAGGGATCTCATAACTGATGCAGTTATGACCTCTGCTGGCTGGTTGATGTCGCCTGTACAGAGTAGAGGAATGATGCGTTGATCAGGGTTTGGCTCTCCGTACACAAAGCTGATTTGCATGTGAGCTCACCTTGTGCAGGTACAAAGATGCAGTCAGCTACTGCACACATGTCAGAGGGGGCGTGTGTTAGTTTCGCTGTCCTTAATCAGAAGTGGAGATCAGCATCAGTAGAGAGGAAGTGTAATGCAATCGGGTAATTGGAGACTAGATTGGAAGGAAAATTGGGAAAAATGCAAAAAAACACATATGTTTATCAGGCAGTTTTGTGTAAATAATAATGTGTACATGCAAACCTTTTACAAGCTTTTATTTTTCAACTTTAGGCTATGATTTCTCTGAAGTCCTGCGATGGTTTGGTGAGCGCGTGGATCGCATCATCCTCCTTTTTGATGCTCACAAGCTGGACATTTCTGACGAGTTTTCTGAGGCCATCAAGGCTTTCCGCGGCCAGGATGACAAGATCCGTGTGGTCCTGAACAAGGCTGACCAGGTGGACACGCAACAGCTGATGCGGGTCTATGGAGCCCTGATGTGGTCCCTGGGCAAGGTGATCAACACACCAGAGGTGGCAAGAGTGTACCTGGGCTCCTTTTGGGCCAAACCACTGCAGAACACAGACAACCGCCGACTGTTCGAGGCTGAAGCACAGGATTTGTTTCGGGACATTCAGGCCCTGCCACGGAATGCTGCCCTGCGAAAGCTCAATGACCTCATCAAAAGAGCTCGACTTGCCAAGGTCAGTTAGACTAACTTTATAAGGATTGCTGTGTTTTGGCCGGCTGCTCTATACAAACCCACCCATTGGGCAGTGTTAGCTCTGTGCATCCTGTTTCACTGAGTTTAGGGCTGCACTACAGTCTCTTCCGTTTCATACATTACATTACGGAATTCCCACCGTTATCTCTTCCGCAACATTTCCCCCAAACCTGCCCAGCAAACAGTGATCCAGGTACTGCCGAATTCCTTCCTAATGTGCAATAGCCATATGAAGTGATTGCCTAAACAATTGTAGCCCTTTTCCTGGTACAAGGAATGCATCTGACCAAGACTAGCCTTTTATTTCCTCCCTTTTCACTTGTACCTCGCCTGTTTTTGGCCATTTGCCCAGTGTGGAAAAAAACTGAAAAAGACCATTCATAGTGTTGTTTTAGTCTTCCTAGCAGCACTATTTTTAGGAATGAGCTGTTCAAACGTTATTAATATTGGCAGTTTTCTTGGTAAAATGCGATGGAAGGTATTTCAGGTATTTCTGGAAAAATATCTATATCCTTTTAACCCTGTGGCTGCTAAGACATAAAATGGTGAGGAAAAAGTTACATTATTCTGTCTATTTTGTTTATGCATTTTCCCCTTTTTCTCCTAATTTAGTGTAGTCAATTCGTCTTCCTCTGCTGGAGAATCTGGTCGTGTCCGAGGAGGGTATTTTTGCCTGCCTCACACTCCCTCCGATGCGTGCGCAGTCCACAACCCCTTTTTATTTGCCCACATGTTCAGTGGATTCATGCCTGTGGCCAGTATTTGTGCACAGAGAGCCACGCACTGCTCCTCCGCGCTCCTACACTTCCTGTACAGGCGCCTAGGGCTACTAACCAAGGTCCTTACACAGTGTCGAAGACTCCACCCACATTAGTCTGGTCTTTTACCCACCTGGCAGACTTTAAATGGCCAATTATGTCTGCTGCAGGCATTGCCAATTATGCCCGCTAGAGGGCGCCCAGCCTACTGGTAGAGCTGAGGTTTGAACTCGAGAGTTCAGAATCCCAGCTTTGGTGTGCTAGCGGATTATCCAGCTGCCCACCTGGGTGCATTGTGTTGGGTTATGGGCTGTACTTTGGTTTGTTTACCCAAAAACAAAAATAATATATTGTTTTCCTGTATCAAGGACTTGAGAAGTAACCCCAAACCATAATGATACCCCCAACAAGCTTTACAATAGGAGATTGGTGTTGATATAAAGTCCATTTTTGCCTCCAAATGACTTTCTTTCTTTTATCTGTTAACAGAACATTGTCCCAGAATTGCAGAGGAACATGAAAGTGGTGTTTTACAAACTTAATGTATAGCAAAATTACATTAGGTGGCACAGCAGTAAATTATGATAGCCCATTATCTATCGACCAGTTGGGCGTCTGCATTGCACCCAGTGATTCTGGAAAAACCGGACCCAAAATGACACTGACCATGATAAACTGGTGTCAAACATGAAAATGAAATGAAATATTTGCATTTATTTTATTTTTGGAGAGCGCTTTTTCTGTTGCATCCTATAATCCTATCTTGGTTTAGTTCTTAAAATTTCTTTGTTTTTTTCCTCACTATTTTTAGTATTACAAACTGGTGTGATCTTTGCAAAATATTCAGCTCCTGCAAAGTGGCAAGTTATGAATTTCTTCCGTTTTAAGATTTTGAGACTTATTGAGGTTTCATAAACATTTATAAACAACAGGTTTAGACTCAGTTGTGTAGCCCTTTTCAGCTTTATCTTCACAGTTCTTCTCCTGATGTCCTGAAATACCTGGTGAAAAGTGCTAATTGGAGTGTAGCTCAGTAAAACATCCAGTCACAACATTTAACACACCTGAATTTAAGTCAAAATTGTTTGCTTAATTGTTTACACCTAGACTGAGAATGTGCTTAAATGTCATGAAATGTAAAATAGTTTAGTAGACAGTGTGTTTATCTAAAAATGACTTAAAGTCATTATGGTGTCATATATTTTGGATATAGGTGCATGCATACATCATCAGCTACCTGAAGAAAGAGATGCCTTCACTTTTTGGAAAGGAAAAGAAAAAGGAGGAGCTGATAACCAATTTACCTGAGATCTATCAAATGCTGCAGAGGGAGCACCACATCTCACCTGGAGATTTCCCTAAT
Organism: Trichomycterus rosablanca; assembly: GCF_030014385.1. Lineage (NCBI taxonomy): Eukaryota > Metazoa > Chordata > Actinopteri > Siluriformes > Trichomycteridae > Trichomycterus > Trichomycterus rosablanca. Next base: position 14,646,622 of record NC_086000.1, on the reverse strand, counting down.
GTCACTAAGATGCAGGTGAATTATGTAATCAGTTGCTGTTTACCCCATTGCGGTCCTTGCATTTTATTTTCCTTACAACTAATGCACAGGATGTCCTTCTGAAATTAAAAACTGCATTTCACTTGTCTGTTTTAAATGTTTACTGATGCAATATAACAATACATATGTGGAATAATGATTAAGTGGTAAGTTAACTAGTTCACAGCTTAAAAAAGGAAAAGTATACTTAAAAAGTATACTTAATACACTATTTTTTTTATTTTTGCCTAATATGAAGAAACTTAGTAAGTTCAGGTGGGGCAACGATAAAGTAATCCAGTAACAACAAGCAGTGGTGCTATTGGCCTGTCAGGCATCTTCCCAGACATGATTGACTTAGGTTCAGGGTGGGGATGGCCAAAACAGCCTAGCCTTTGGGTGCACTGGTCAGTGTGCTCTCAGTGCCAGTCCCTAACCCCAGCCCAGATAAAAAGGTAGGTAAGATAGTATCAGAGAAGGCGTGTGGGGTAAAAACTGTGCTAAATCTATATGTAACTGTATATGGGCTAGGGGTGCCCAAACATACAATCTTATACAGATTTTTTGTGCATTCAATTTCTTGATTCTGTAATATAAACTAGTCACATGACTGGTGACAATAATTGTCTTTTCTGCTGACTTTATGATACTTGTATATTACATTATATAATACTGTAGAGTGAGATGATGGTGTAGAATGGTTGCCTTACAGCAGCAATCACTGATCACTGCCTATAAATAGTCTGGCATGTGTTTCCAGACTTTTTGGGCTTCCTCTAATTCACTGTGTATTGGCTATATTGTCTATAGCCGCAAACAAAGTAAAAGGGCAAGTGTAAGGTGCACATAAATGAATTGGTTCACTGTTTAGGGAGCATTTCTGAGCACAGTCAGTGTTTCCAGGTAGACACTAATCCCACAACTGCCCTCATTATGTTTAAAGTTGTTACTGAAAACTGTGGACAATGTCAACCAGGTCCCAGCGGATTTTAACTGATGACAGGTAGTTCCTGAATTACATTCTGACCATTTTTCCTTTTAGCATATAGAGACAGTTTGTGTTTTCCTCCTGACTTTGGCAAGAAACCAGTGTTCCATGTATTTTTTTTTACATTTTCGGTCTAGCTCTGATTAGTTGGCCACAGAGAAGTCACCAGCTATAGTCACTCATTATTACTTAGATGAAATTTGAAAGCCAAACACTATAAAAATACACTGCCTGTCCAAAAAAAAGGTCACCACCTGGATTTAACTAAGCAAATAGGTAAGAGCCTCCCATTGGATAATTACTGCATGGGTGATTATGTTTCAGCTGGCAACAAGTTATTTAGCTTGCTTCTCAAAAGCTTCTCATTTGTTAAACAACCATGTCGAAAGACACATCCTGTGGTCGTGGAAAAGATGTTAATCTGTTTCAGAAGGGTCAAATGATTGGCATGCATCAAGCAGAGAAAACATCTAAGGAGATTGCTGAAACTACTAAAATCTAGTTAAGAACTGTTCAACGCATTATTAAAAAGTGGAAGGACAGTGGGGAAACATCATCTTCAAGGAAGGAATGTGGTCGGTAAAAAATCTTGAATGATTGTGATCGGCGATCACTTAAACGTTTGGTAAAATGAAATGGTAGAAAAACTCCAGTAGAACTCAGGGAAATGTTTAATAGTGAAAGTAAGAGCATTTCCACACGCGCAATGTGAAGGGAACTCAAGGGATTGGGACTAAACAGCTGTGTAGCCTTAAGAAAACCACTTGTCAGTGAGGCTAACCGGCAAAAACGGCTTCAATTTGCTAGGGAGCATAAAGATTGGAACAAGGTCATGTGGTCTGATGAGTCCAGATTTACCCTGTTCCAGAGTGATGGGCGCGTCAGGGTAAGAAGAGAGGCGGCTGAAGTGATGCACCCATCATGCCTAGTGCCTACCGTACAAGCCTGTGGGGGCAGTGCTATGATCTGGGGTTGCTGCAGTTGGTCAGGTCTACAGTAGGTTCAGCAATGTTATGTGCCCAAAGAATGAGGTCAGCTGACTACCTGAATATACTGAACAACCAGGTTATTCCATCAATGAATTTTTTCTTCTCTGATGGCACAGGCATATTCCAAGATGACAATGCCAGGATTCATTGGGCTCAAATTGTGAAAGAGTGCTTCAGGGAGCATGAGACATCATTTTCACACATGGATTAGCCACCACAGAGTCCAGACCTGAACCCCATTGAGAATCTTTGGGATGTGCTGGAGAAGTCTTTGCGCAGTGGTCCAAATCTCCCATCATCAATACAAGATCTTGGGGAAAAATTAATGCAACTCTGGACAGAAATAAATGTTGTGACATTGCAGAAGCTTGTGAAAACGATGCCACAGCGAATGTGTGCCGTAATCAAAGCTAAAGGCGGTCCAACCAAATATTAGAGTGTGTGACCTTTTTTTTGGCCAGGCAGTGTAACTAGATATAATAGTAAATAATTGAAGATGCTGTATAAGTGCTTTATGAAAGAACATACATTGATAAAAGCATTTTCAAAAATTAAAAAAGTGTATAATTCAGTCTCACTTTCCCAATATCACGTCACATCCTTGGATGTTTGTACATTATCGGACATTAAAAAAATAAGATTACTTACATCGATTAGGCATAACATTATGACCACATTCCTAATATTTTTTTGGTCCCCCTTTTGCTGCCAAAACAGCCCTGACCCGTCGAGGCATGGACTCCCTTAGACCCCTGAAGGTGTGCTGTGGTATCTGCCACCTAGATGTAAGCAGTAGATTCCTTTGACTCCTGTAAGTTGGAAGGTTGAAAGGAACCATTCCTGAACCATTTTTGCTTTGTGGCCCTGACTGGTCAACAAACTGTGATGCACTGTGTATTCTGACACCTTTCTATCAGAACCAGCATTAACTTCTTCAGCAATTTGAGCTACAGTAGCTCATCTGTTGGATCGGACCACATGCGCTAGCCATCATTTCCCACGTGCCTCAATGAGCCTTGGCCGCCCATGACCCTGTCGCCGGTTTACCACAGTTCCTTTCTTGGACCACTTTTGATAGATACTGACCACTGCAGACCGGGAACACCCAACAAGAGCTGCAGTTTTGGAGATGCTTTGACCCAGTCGTCTAGCCATCACAATTTGGCCCTTGTCAAACTTGCTCAAATCCTTACGCTTGCCCATTTTTCCTGCTTCTAACACATCAACTTTGAGGATAAAATGTTCACTTGCTGCCTAATATATCCCACCCACTAACAGGTGCCATGATGAAGAGATAATCAGTGTTATTCACTTCACCTGTCAGTAGTCATATTGTTATGCCTGGTTGTGTACTGTAGTGCAAGGTACACCTAAAAGAACAAGAATAGGATCGAGTGGAAATGCCTGAGTCATTTGGGACTGGAAGCTTTCCAGGCAGCACTCATGCGCTTTAAATAGATTTACCCTTGAAGGGCACAATCGATTTGTAGTCTCAGTAATATCTATTGAAAGAACCTGTCGATGTTTGTTGATTTTTTTTCTTTTGCTCTTCTTTCTTTCAGGCTTGAGTTAGTATTGGTTAAATCCTTTTCATCATTTACCACAATTAATTAAGAAAAAAATTTACCTAATTTTCAAAAATCAACTCAAATTAATGTATGTATACTGTAACCTCTTTATACTTTATTAACATCTGTTAATATGTTAACAGGAACAACTTATGCACTATGACTTCAGCAAATTTCCCTCCCTGAAAATAAAGCTGATTGAATCCGTGGACAAGATGCTAAGCACCAAGATCTCACACCTCATGAATATGATCCGAGAGGAGGAGGGCAAGCAGCCGGCTCAGATGGTGTCAGGTGGCGCTTTCGAAGGCTCAAGCGATGGGCCGTTCGGCCACGGCTACGGAGAGGGCATCAGTGCCGGGGCAGACACAGACGACTGGATCGTGAGTCGAGACAAGCATCGTTACGATGAGATCTTCTACACACTGATGCCCATCAATGGCAAGGTAACTGGGGTCAACGCCAAAAAGGAAATGATGAACTCCCGACTGCCCAACACTGTGCTCGGAAAGATCTGGAAGCTGGCCGACTGTGACAGGGATGGAATGCTGGATGATGAAGAATTTGCTCTGGCACAGCATCTCATTAAGGTCAAGCTGGAGGGATATGAGCTGCCCTCAGAGCTACCGCCCCATCTGGTTCCGCCCAGCCACAGGAAGAACCCCACTGCAGATATTCTGTACAACCACCAGGATGACTGAGAACATGATGTTTTTACACCACACCCAGACACAGCTGTTTCTATATTAATAACAGCAACTAACTCACACCGCATAACAAGGATAATCCAACCAAAAAACTACTATTGCTATTAGCCAATAAATCCTACTTTTTTAAAAATACAATTATTATTATTATCATTGTTCAAAAGATAAAGTACAGATCATGTGCGCTACTTCGTGATTTACAATTTTCAAAAAGTATGTAAACAACTAGGGATGCAAATAGTTAACAGTTAATCGATAACCAACCAGCTTAAGGCATCCTATCAAAGTATGAACATATTACAGTTTTATATGAACTAGTCACAAATGCTTTATTGGTTAGTAACAGCACAACATAGTACACATGGCAGTAATGTGAAAGAGTAAGATGATCATAAATACAGTAAGCTGAACTAATTCATTATTCTGAATAAAGATTTTAATCAAAGTGTTAATTAAACATGCTAAGAAATAGAGATGCAGTCTGTATATTAAAGCTCTTCTTGACAACATTAGTGTAATTATTTAAAGAAGATAAGGCTATTTCTACTTTTCTACTGGGGCATGATGCAAAATATACAAACTTCATACTGGTGCAAAACAGCTTCACTGATTGTAATTTTGAACTATATATGTATATATAGAACCAGCAGCGCTCTTTCTGTGGATGTAAACTATCAACTGGTGCCTGTTCACTGAAGGTGGGTGAGGGTGAGTTTAAAATCAGCAGTCTAAACTCTCACTCTTTTAGTTCTGATCATGTGTCAGCTGTTGGAAATGAATTTATTATGACCTTATTTTAACTACAGCATTAATCTAACAATGACGTCTTTGTTGTTTATTGGTTAACTGGTCATTAATTACTATAAAAAAACCTTTAATTATTAAGTGTAAGTGTTTTAGCCACAGCCTTTGCTAACTGGTAAAAGTTTGGGGACAGCACATTCCTGGTTTTTTTAAAAAGATGCATTTTCTCCCTTTTCTCCCGATTTTTATCACGTCCAATTTGTACCCAAATGCATTAAGCTTCCTCTCTACTGGTGAAGACCCCCACCCCGATTAAGGAGACCAACTGACATGCGCCCCCTCTGACATGAACAGTAGCCAACAGCATCTTTTGACCTTCACGAGGCGAGTTCATATGCTGATCAGCCTTGTCCACGTAGAGAGCAACACCCTGATCAGCATTGTTTCTCTACACTGTGCAGACGCCATCAATCAGCCAGCAGAGGTCGTAATTGCATCAGTTATGAGGTCCCTATCCGGCTCCCTACCAGCCGGATGGCAGAGCTGAGATTCGACATGATGTATTCAAAATCCCAGCTCTGGTGTGCTAGTGTATTTTACTGCTCACCACCTGAGTGCAAGTTTAACAAGCTCATGGTCAGGTGTTTGCAAACTCTTGGCTGTATAAAGTATGCAGTTCAATGTTTCTTTCAAACGATTTGCTCTGACAAGCTGCTCAATGACCTGCCACTCATATTTTTTTAAATTGTTCATTATCTGAAAAGGGTTAGGGGAGTTCTTCTACACTCCATGTAAATGTCTGATGCAGCTAAAATGTAGCCAGATTGTAAACATTTACCAGTGACAGATAAACTGACTGACAGCGCTCAGTTTCTCTAGAATATCAATGAAGGTAACATGCATGATTTTGCCTGTCATGAGGCTACAAGCCAATAGTGATGGGCATACAAATACTAAAAACATGTCATACAAAGTCTTAGTTAGTTAGGATTTATTAGGATTTTAATATCATGTTTTACACTTTGGTTACATTTATGACAGAAACGGTAGATGCACAAGGTTCATCAGTTCACAAGGTTATATCGAACACAGTCATGGACAATTTAGTTGGACAAATAGTTAATTTATTTGGACTGTTGGGAAAAAACCCACACGGACACTGGGAGAACATGCAAACTCCACACAGAAAGGACTCGGACCACCCCACCTGGGGATCGAACCTAGGACCTTCTTGCTGTGAGGCAACAGTGCTACCCACTTAGCCACCGTGCCATCAAAGACTTAGTAAAGTACAACATGCAAGTTATGATGTTTCATTAATATTTTGAGCCAAAATCATTATTTCCATGTCTGTATGTACAGGTGGTAATGTACATGCATCTCTGTATTGGGTCACTTTGTTGTAGTTAATCAGTATTAAGATAATGAACTGCTTATCCAGAGCACCGGCCTTGTGTTTTTTGCTCCCAAAGTATTTGAATCCTAATTTTGAACAATGCTACTGACATTTATCTGCTGTTAGTGATATTTATTATACATAATATTTTTTACATTTATTGCATTTCACCTGATCCTAATGGTGTGGTCTAATTACATCTGACTAGATTCCACAATGAATTTTTTTTATACAAATATATGCATATATAGTCATACAAAACATTATGACTATACAACATGGGAGGGACGAACTTTGATCAAGGGAGAGTGAGGCAAACCCCCACACATCTTGTAGAGATGAATTAGAACCCTATTTGCAGATCTCAGTCCAAGGTAATATAAGGTTACAAATATAAGGTTTGTAACCCGCTACAGAGCAGCAAGATTGTACAGGTGTAGCAAATACTGTAGATGAGAGCTGGAATTGGCATTTCAGAGCACCTAAAACACTCTCTGACAGTAGGGCAGGAGAACTTTCAGCTCTTCCTTGCTCTGCCCTCGATGCCTACCTCCTGCCACTGTGGTACATTTACAGGACGAGTCTCATCTCTGGAAACTGGGACCCAAACCACCGAAACCCAAGTGAGTTTCCAGAAACCAGAGCAAATCACAAAGAAAAGCTGCACCAGCTAATGCACTGACAAAAATGATAGAGAGAGGTCAGGATATATAGGAAACCTTACACTTAAAGCGTCTCAGCGAGTTACAAGTCACAGGAGACTGTCATTAAGAGAATGATAGCTCACACTGTCACTCTGTGCTTCTTCCGCCAACCAGACTATGTCATGCAGAAAGGCACATTTCTGAACTGAGTGCTTTCAGCATCCACCCTGCTACATACTGACAATCTATAAGCCTATTTTTAATCACTGTCATCATATTTTTATTAGCAGTTAAGGCCTTCTAATAGTATATACTATCTGTAAATAGGTTTTGTTGTACAACACATATTTAGTAATATTTCAAAAAAAAAATTTAATTGTTTAGTAACAGTGGGTTTTATATATTTCAGTTATTGCATCATGTCTGTTAAATGCCAGTAAGTGGTTACTGGTAATAAGATGTATATGCAGAACTCATGGGAGCTCAGGCTCATAGAGCGGTGGAAAGTAAACAAGAAATACAATAAACTCATTTATTACAATTATTTCTTTTATTCATTTAGTTAATCCAATCCTTTAATACCTAATCATTTTGTTACAAAGTAAGTAATCCTGATGTGCACTGAGACTTCACCTGACAGTTATCATTAATCAGATGAAGTGTGGAGCCATAACTGACTGATACTAAAGTATAAAAATTGATGATAATTGTTGATACAGCGGTTTTAATTCCATCAGACTGTTCATCCACTATCCATTTGACATAAAGACATAAAGATGTTACTGAAGTTAAACAATAATAAATAAATGTTACAAAATATTTAAAGATTACAGTATTCTTTTCCAATAAATATCTACATAACAAAATTGTTTTATTCTGTCACAGGTTTTGTGCATTAAGGGATTTTGTGTTGTGACTAATAAGTTTTAACGTCTTATACCCACTAATCATTAAATTACTTTTCTTTGATACAGTCAATCATCCCTAATGAAGTTCTACAATTATGTTAGTTTTGGTATTACTGTTACAAATTAGAATGATATATAGTTAAATTAATTAGCTGGGTAAAATAATTGAGTTTGTCACACATTGGTGTATTTGATTTCAATATTGCAATGACTGTATTTTTCTACTCTACTTTTATGAGCAATTACTTTACAAAGGTATTTGTGTTGCTGAATGTAAAGAAATGGAAGTTTTATTTAGTTGATGTGGAATAAGGGATTGTAGATATTAAATGATATTACAAACAAAAAAAAACCTTGTTGTTTCTTTTATTCATTAAACAGATTAGAACGCAAGTGATTGGTTTCTGAACATATTGTATCATAATTCTGAATCTCATCATAATGCTAAATCACTAAAGTACAACATGGGGGCAAAACTTTTAATAGTGTTTGCTCCTTAAAAAAGTTTTAATATTGCTTATTTTACTATTTAATATCACTTTATTTGAACATTGCTCAGTAGTAAATGAATTTCTGGGTTAAATATTTCCTTAAAAAGTGCAAGTGTTGAATTGTGTGCAGTGCTAATTATGATTCGACCTTTAAACCTTTCTCTAACCAGAGTCAGGTGAGACAGTTACCTTCCCGTCAATCTACTATCCACACTGGCTTCAAAGTTCAGCTCTATCATTCATCTAGCAGCCTCAGAAAAAGTGCTGCTTATATCATGATTATCTCCACGTCTTAGATATGTCTCACTTTCCTCCGCGAGTGCAGAAGAGGACAGAGGAGGTATGTGATAGTTTTTTGTAACTAGTCTTTATTTAAAGCATCTTTAACATGCAAAGCTACATTACATACTATGCACAGTGTTGCTGTGTGCACTAAATGGTTACTGCACATGTAAATGAACTATGTATTGGGATAATATTATCATCATAGAATGTAGTTTATTTAAGCACATATTGCATAATTAATGCGAGTATCTAATATTTTAAATTACAAGTCAGTCTTAACTGACAAATGTGTTAGATGGTTTTATTGCACCATAGAGTAAGTCTATAAAGTCAAAGTAACTTTCATTGTTACACTGAGAATCTGCCTTAAAACATTTGCTTGACTTAAATATAGCATAAAAAGCACCTCTAAAACTGCCTAAAAGCCAGTTTTTTGTAAAATTATTGTTATATTTGTGCTCATTCTAAAATCCAAAACTTTTTATAGTGAAGGCTGAGGTTGCATTTTAATATGTTAGGTTTAATTATTAAACTCATCATGTGATGAAAGAATTTATAAGACATAGGTCATTAAATGAAGACTTGGACAGAGACTATCATGTTTAACAAGGAAGAAAATGTCCAAGCTTGGCATAATTGGCCACTTGGCATAATTCTGCCCTCATAATGCCAGCTGGCTTTACTTTAAAAATAGTAATATTGTGTACCTTGATGTTTACCAGTGTTGATCAAAATAGGGTAAATAACTTGAAACACACTGCAAAGAGCAGGTAACATGTTACCTGTAATAATTCTATATTGTTTTTGTATTTCCAGTCTGTACTGTATATTATTTTAATATTTAACAGCCACAGGTTGTTTGCTGCTTACAGGCCTTTGTTATGGTGTGTAAATATATAATAACAATAATAATAATAATGATAATAATAACAACAAATTATTTGTATACGAATTTGTCTAGTACATTAGCTAAAATGTGGTCATGTATCCTCCTGTAAAAAATTCAACCCTAAAACCCATAGTGACTATAGCAATTCATGAGAGAGTAAAAACCAGAGCTTGACACTGCAAATAATTTACATGCACATAACATGCATGTTAATACAGACCATGTTGAAGGTGAGAGTTATAAGTACACACAGCAACCAATTACAGGAATCCAAAACCAAAAACTATAAGGGTAAATGTGACTGCTGGACAGACAGTCCATAGAAATGAAGTTAGTGAAGATGAGAATCAGGATAACCCATTTTTAACTGAATTAAACTAGACCTATCAGAATTCTACAATAATCTGTCTTATGACTCTCATTCAAATAATAGTAACTGAAAAAGCCACTTTATCCACTTTAAGCTTTAAAATCTACAGAAACTATGTGATTCGTGTAGCTGGCCAAGGTAAGCAGAAGGTTGCTGGTTCAAACCATACCCTTGCCAGGTTGCCACTGTTGGGCCCTTGAGCAAGGCCCTTAACCCCCAATTGCTTAGACCAGTGGTTCTCAAACTTTTTAGACCGAGTACCACCCATTATCAAACCAAAACTTCCAAGTACCACCTATGTTTCTCATCACAGAACCACATATGGCAGAAATTAATTAGGTGTGTGTGTGTATGTTTATATATATATATACAGTGTATCACAAAAGTGAGTACACCCCTCACATTTCTGCAGATATTTAAGTATATCTTTTCATGGGACAACACTGACAAAATGACACTTTGACACAATGAAAAGTAGTCTGTGTGCAGCTTATATAACAGTGTAAATTTATTCTTCCCTCAAAATAACTCAATATACAGCCATTAATGTCTAAACCACAGGCAACAAAAGTGAGTACACCCCTTAGTGAAAGTTCCTGAAGTGTCAATATTTTGTGTGGCCACCATTATTTCCCAGAACTGCCTTAACTTTCCTGGGCATGGAGTTTACCAGAGCTTCACAGGTTGCCACTGGAATGCTTTTCCACTCCTCCATGACGACATCACGGAGCTGGCAGATATTCGAGACTTTGCGCTCCTCCACCTTCCACTTGAGGATTCCCCAAAGATGTTCTATTGGGTTTAGGTCTGGAGACATGCTTGGCCAGTCCATCACCTTTACCCTCAGCCTCTTCAATAAAGCAGTGGTCGTCTTAGAGGTGTGTTTGGGGTCATTATCATGCTGGAACACTGCCCTGCGACCCAGTTTCCGGAGGGAGGGGATCATGCTCTGCTTCAGTATTTCACAGTACATATTGGAGTTCATGTGTCCCTCAATGAAATGTAACTCCCCAACACCTGCTGCACTCATGCAGCCCCAGACCATGGCATTCCCACCACCATGCTTGACTGTAGGCATGACACACTTATCTTTGTACTCCTCACCTGATTGCCGCCACACATGCTTGAGACCATCTAAACCAAACAAATTAATCTTGGTCTCATCAGACCATAGGACATGGTTCCAGTAATCCATGTCCTTTGTTGACATGTCTTCAGCAAACTGTTTGCGGGCTTTCTTGTGTAGAGACTTCAGAAGAGGCTTCCTTCTGGGGTGACAGCCATGCAGACCAATTTGATGTAGTGTGCGGCGTATGGTCTGAGCACTGTCAGGCTGACCCCCCACCTTTTCAATCTCTGCAGCAATGCTGACAGCACTCCTGCGCCTATCTTTCAAAGACAGCAGTTGGATGTGACGCTGAGCACGTGCACTCAGCTTCTTTGGACGACCAACGCGAGGTCTGTTCTGAGTGGACCCTGCTCTTTTAAAACGCTGGATGATCTTGGCCAATGTGCTGCAGCTCAGTTTCAGGGTGTTGGCAATCTTCTTGTAGCCTTGGCCATCTTCATGTAGCGCAACAATTCGTCTTTTAAGATCCTCAGAGAGTTCTTTGCCATGAGGTGCCATGTTGGAACTTTCAGTGACCAGTATGAGAGAGTGTGAGAGCTGTACTACTAAATTGAACACACCTGCTCCCTATGCACACCTGAGACCTAGTAACACTAACAAATCACATGACATTTTGGAGGGAAAATGACAAGCAGTGCTCAATTTGGACATTTAGGGGTGTAGTCTCTTAGGGGTGTACTCACTTTTGTTGCCGGTGGTTTAGACATTAATGGCTGTATATTGGGTTATTTTGAGGGAAGAATAAATTTACACTGTTATATAAGCTGCACACAGACTACTTTTCATTGTGTCAAAGTGTCATTTTGTCAGTGTTGTCCCATGAAAAGATATACTTAAATATCTGCAGAAATGTGAGGGGTGTACTCACTTTTGTGATACACTGTATATATATATATATATATGTGTGTGTGTGTGTGTGTGTGTGTGTGTGTGTGTGATGGGAATTATGGCTCGGTTCCTTTCAAAGAGCCGTTCAAAGAGTGACTCATCGCGCTACTAGGTAAACTATAAGACACGCCCTATATTAACATCAAATTTGAATTTGCATTAAATGTAGGCCTAATTCAAGCATCACTTAAATTAGAAAGCTTAATTTCAAAACTACAGGGAAGAGACAGACTGTGGTTGCATTTCATTAAGTTTCGGAAAAATCCTCTCTTGTATAGAGATGTGATGTGAAATAATCAGATTTAACAGAATTAAACAAGTTTATAGTTTATTTCTCAATTATTTGTCATTATACTACCAGCTCTCTGTGTGTGTGTGTGTGTGTGTGCGTGCTCGTGTGTGTTTCGCTCTCCGCGATACTGAAAGTGTTTCGGATTTGAATATCGACAATAAACAGCTTTTATTACAACTTACGATCAATTTCCTTTACTGATGGAAGCTGAATGGGTGGATTACAGCCAATAAGAACTGTGCAGGAATAAATGACTCGGCTCCTTTCGTTCATTTCAAAGATCCGTTCAATAGAATCGGATCGTTCGTGAGCGACCCATCACTATATCTGAAGTTAGCACTGAGCATGTGAGTGAGTGCGCGTGTTTAGCGGAACAGCCTTGTGATGTCAGGAACGAGATCAGTGAGCTTCAAATGCAGATCTGCTCTGACAAAAGCAAGAGAGCTACTGATAACTTTACTTATAACTTTACTGATAACTTTTTATTTATAATGATTTATACAGATTTTTTTATTTATAATTATTAAATTATTTATTTTTTCGTTGCATATTATTACTTTTCCGAGATTATCTGGCGTACCACCTCGTGCTGCTTCACGTACCACCAGTGGTACGCGTACCACAGTTTGAGAACCACTGGCTTTGGATAAAAGCATCTGCTAGATGCAGAAAATGTAAATGTAGATATGTTCAAGATAGGTGCACAGTAAGTGTATAATGCATAGAGGTTAGTTTACCTCGTTAACTAGTGTTACCAATAGCAAACAACCCACTAAAGGGTAGTATGTTACAATAAAATAGAATTACAATAATTCAGAGTTCAAACATAAAAATTCTATTAAATTATTTGACTAAACTGATTAAGCCATTGATATTTAGTCTTATGTTTGCTTTGTCTTTGCTTTAAGTTCCGCATGTCTGACTACATAAAATTACGAGTAAATTTGGGATAGTCTAAAGTCTAAATGTTAATCACGACAATTTAAAATAATCACAGGCTTGTTTCTTAGGGCGATCGGGCGACTCACCACCAAAGGGCGAAAGGGAATTTTTCTATCACATTCAACCAGTGTTAAACTAGCTGTGACTGTTCTGGACAGTCTTCCTTGCCTCTGAATATCGTAGTCCAATCAGCGCCGAGTTGTGTTCCGTACAGTACCGCCCCTTTTGGGCGATTTTAGTCTGATTGCTCTCATAGACTCTCAAATTAAGGCACTGCAGTACAATCTGTATGGGTTCTGGGAGGGCTTGCACTTACGTGCTTGCATCACACGTAACCTAGTGTAGCAATAATTAGAGCAGCTAGCGAGCTGACTGAAGTAAATTGTTAGTGTGAAGTCTTTACTTAATTTTATGATTAATGGTAAAGCTGATCTCTTTCCATGTTCAAAGTTATTTGTAAGGGCAAACTGACAGATGACTTAAGATGTTAATTATTTAAGCTTTAATTTACCCATTGAACGGGTCACCCTGACCTTCATCGCAACAATTGCGCCCCCCTGAGAGATTTGGCAGGAGCCGCCACTGAGTAAAACATGCTAGCGCACCAGAGTGGGGATTTCGAATACATCTGGGCGGCTACATGAACAATGATTGGCTGTTGTTCACAGGCTGGGATGAGCCGGACCAGGGTTCCTCATAACTGGTGCAATTACGACCTCGCAGAGTTGGGGAATTATGCTGATCAGGGTGTGGCTCTCCATACACAAGGTTGATCCGCATATGAACTCGCCTCCTGCAGGTGAAAAGATGCAGTCGGTACTGCACATGTGTCAAAGGGGGTGTGTCAGTTGCGAAGCTCCTCAGTTAGCAGTGGAGGGTTGTATCGGTGGAGGTGAAGTGTTACACGATCAGGGTAATTGGATACGATCTATAAATTAGGGGAGAACATTGAGGGAAATTTGGAGAAAGAGGAAAAAAATCACAGTTAGCTCAATTAACTTAAGCTTAAATAATATTGTAATACAAGGGGGAAATAATGATTTAATATGTACTTCTAATGCAAAAGTCCACCTCCAATTTACACACATACAGTACGTGAATTTCTACTTTGTACTTACAAAGTACTTAAATAAAACTTTGTATTTATAAGCAAAAAAAAGCAGGAACAACAGTTACACAGCAAACAATGAGCATTGAGTCACGCACCAATCATCTTTGTTTTTACACCCCATAATGATGCACATACAATTTCAACACAGACATTTAAAAAACTAAAGAACAATGTTTAGATTAAAAGAGAAAGAATGTAGGTGAGAGCATCATGGCCTGCTTCTCTTCAAACACTGGTTGTTTTAACAAGACCCCAAACATACAGCCAATAAATGGATAGATTTTGAAATTGCATCATAGGGAAACTAGTGACCTTAGTAAAGAGGAGTTTAGGAGGAAGATAAAACTGAACCACAAGGCTGCAAAAAAAACTTACCATCCCTTTGTCAAAGCTGTAACTGCTAACATTGACTTTGCTGAAGCTTTTTGTGTGTAAAATTATAATGTACATGCAGCATGTTATATAGTGCCTCAAATAAGAAAAAAAATGTGTGACGTGATTCAGACAGGCTTAAACTTGACTGTTTTTTTTTTCAATACATTTTGCTGTGATCTCACAGATGTCTCAACAAGAAGATGTCTCTGAATATGAACATGGACGCATACGGGAGCTGCAGGAGCAGCATATGGCCATCCAGAAAAAGACCTACACTAAGTGGATGAACAGTGTCTTCTCCAAAAATGGGGTAGGCACAATTTTTAACTCATGTTACTATATAAGGTAAATTATTTATCTGCAAAAACAACTGTAACAACTTTTTGGAATGTGTCCGTAAAATTATGTGGCCATTTAGTCAAAAGATAATTTTTGAGATTAGCCACTGATGTTGGATTAGATTGTCATGTTTGCAATTGACTTTGCAAATAAACCCAAACGTCTTCAGTGTGGTGAAGCTCCGGTGTTATGGACCCACCTTCCGTGGAGATTGGCAGTGGGCTTGACTTACAGAATCATGCCCATCTGCCCTGTCACTAATGGCCAGCAAGGGGTATGGAGGTGTACACTGTCTGTGGCATTCTCTTTATTCAAATGGCAGGTGGCAGAGCCCTTGAAATACGGTTCTCATTGAGCTTTTAATTTCTGGCTAATTGGGGGTATGGTGACCCTCTAAGACCGAAATTAGAATAAAGTGGTTACTAAAATAAATACATTTTCAATTTTCAACTGTATATAAATTTTGATTGGACAAACATACAATACATGCAGCTTAACCAATATTTGATGTTATGAGGCGCTTCTGCACAGACGTCTCTATCCGCTAACCAGGGTATTTGCACAGCGTTTTAAGACCCCACCCACTTAGTCCGGTCATTTCCCCATCCCAGCAGACATGGTGGCCAATTTGTGTCTGCTGCAAACACTGCCCGCTAGATGAGGCTCAGAATTGAGACTGATACCGGGGTGTTCAGAATCTCGGTGCTGGTGTGTTAGCGGAATACCCCGCTGTGCCACCTGGGTGCCACTTAAAATGTTTTTAACTAAATAATAGATATACGATCCATAAATGCCTGCACAGACATACACATAAATAATTCATATATAACATCAGATCGTAACCTGCTGTCTGCATGAATCCACCAAAATATGGGCAAATAAGAAGGGGTCGGTGGACTACACATGCACCGGAGGGAGCGAGTGTCAGGCAAATATATCCTTTTCTGACGCGATCGTCAGTACTGTCGTTTATGAAATACTTGTGGTTGTTAAGCATTCACAGGCTCTAGCAGCTTATTGTTCAGTATGGGCATTATAAAATGCCCTGGCACATACACTCACGAGGAAATCACACTCATTATCATGGAATGACTCAGCTGACCACATATTTTCTTTGTCGAGATGACACATCTGTTATCAACCATGAGGTAATGGTTGTGTCTAAGTCTTATGACTCCTGTTATTATTTTACAGTTACATAATAATTTCAGAAGGTAATCTCTTGTTAGTAGCTTTTCACACTTGATGAACGTCAATCAGCTTACTTTACACTGCCAAGCCAAAACATTAAGATCACTCCCTAAAATAAGCATGGTGATGTCTATTTCATATAATACATGTTGGGCTGATGGTAGATATGTGAAGTACACATGTTCAATGCAGCATATTAAGGCAACATTAAGAACCAAATTACCCTGATATGGGCCAAATATTCATGGCTAGATGACTGATTTCAAGAATCTATGACAAAACAAGACATACTGAGGGGTGGTGAGAACCCACTGACAGTGGTCTGAGGAGGGACAAGCCATGAAAAGCCAACAGGTTGTTTGGCGGCCAAGATTTATCAATGCCAGAGAACACAAAAGCTATAAAGTCTGCAGATAATTTTAATACTGGTGATGAGGTGAATGTGTCACACCACACAGTCCATCAAACCCTTCTGCAAATGAGGCTGCATTGTCACAGGTCAGTCAAAGTGCCCATGCTAACTCTTGTCCTTAATAAATTAGCAGGCAGGCATTAGAACTGGAAATCAAAACAATGGAAGAATGTATATTAATGGCAGATATGGCAGAATGGATTAAAGGACGATCCACCTTACAACATAAAGAGGATGAAGGACCTACTTGTGGACACTACAGGATATAACAGAACTCCTTCATATGTCCTGTGGACACATCCATGGTTTACGTGTTCATCTGAAACAATAACTGTGCTTTTGTGTGTTTTTAATTGTTTCTAAGATGGAAAAATACATGGAATTAAATGGGTTCAGGCATTAGGTTCAAACGTATAGTAATTCTTGACTAAAAAAAGTAGGTGTACATTCATTGTTAACAGGTGTATAAATTTGATTATATAAAATCAGTTATACACCGCTCAGCCATAACATTAAAACCACCTCCTTGTTTCTACCATTTTATCAGCTCCACTTACTGTATAGAAGCACTTTGTGGTTCTACAATTACTGACTGTAGTCCATCTGTTTCTCTGCATGCTTTGTTAGCCCCCTTTCATGCAAATCTTCAATGGTCAGGACTCTCCCAGGACCACTACAGAGCAGGTATTATTTGGGTGGTGGATCATTCTCAGCACTGCAGTGACACTGACATGGTGGTGGTGTGTTAGTGTGTGTTGTGCTGGTATGAGTGGATCAGACACAGCAGCGCTTTTGGAGTTTTAAAAGACCTCACTGCCACTGCTGGACTGAGAATAGTCCACCAACCAAAAACATATCCAGCCAACAGCGCCCCATGGGCAGCGTCCTGTGACCACTGATGAAGATCTGGAAGATGATCAACTCAAACAGCAGCAATAGATGAGCGATCGTCTCTGACTTTACAACTACAAGGTGAACCAACTAGGTAGAAGTGTCTAATAGAGTGGACAGTAAGTGGACACGGTATTTAAGAACTCTAGCAGCGCTGCTGTGTCTGATCTACTCATACCAGCACAACACACACAAACACACCACCACCATGTCATTGTCACTGCAATGTTGTGAATCATCCATGACCTAAATAATACCTGCTCTGTGGTGGTCCTGACCATTGAAGAACAGAGTAAAATGGAAACAGATGGACTACAGTCAGTAATTGTAGAACTACAAAGTGCTTCTATATAGTGACTGGAGCTGATAAAATAGACAGTGAGTGTAGAAACAAGGAGGTGGTTTTAATGTTATGGCTGATCAGTGGATGTTACTCCATTAAACATCTTTGAAATGACCTGGAATGTCGGACAAGTTTATGGCCATGAGTCCATATATAGTTGACAATATAGTTAATGTATTATTGGCAAATATAATTTATTATTGTAGGTATAACAGAATATAACATTTTGCCAACATGTTATGAGGGTTTCAATAAGGCCTGATTTTAAACCTTCAACATCTTCATAACATTCTCTTTTATATCCTACACCTAAACAAGACTCAGGATAATCAGGGTGATTAACCTTTAAACTTTTTTAGAAACTTTAGTTATGAAACCCTTGGGTAGAACCCCTAGAGGAAGAACATAAAAAATAGAGAAAAGGATATAGCTCATAAATCAAGGTCTTGCATAAACATTTCAGCAATGTTAAAGCCAGGAAGGAAAAGGAAACATGGCGAGTGCCATCATTTCATGAGGGACATTCATTGTCATGACACTATGTTTGTGAACAAATAAGGAATGAGCCAGATGAAGATATTTAACTTAAAGTTTGCATTTTGGTGTTACTGTGAATCAAACATGTTTTCACATACAGTTGCTATAGTCATAATGAGTCAAACAATTAAAATGATCTGAGAGCTGGATATGTTGCTGCCATTAATTGTTCCTATTCTATGTTTCTGTTTTTTCCATTTTCATGATTTGTTCCTGTTATATAACACATTCAGTGGAGGGACATAAAAGTAACATATTAACAAGTGGCCATGCTTTATATTGTGCATTTTATTCATATCTGGTCATACGCTTGCAAGACAAAGTTGTTGCATAACTGAGAAGAAATTTTAGACCATTTGTAATTGTTTGCATGACCAGCCCTCTTCAGGTCATGCCACATTATGTCAACTAGGATGGATAGATAGAAGGTCCAGACTGGATCTCTCAAAAAATGCATTCCAAAACAGTTCTTGACACAATTTAATACTTTTGGTTGACATTAATTTTTAAGCATATTTTTAGTTTTTATGTTATAATACAAATACAAAAAATAAACTGTGTTATTAATGCAAGTTTATTGAATGACCATATTGTCTTTTTGGGACATTCATCTGTTGTTTTTTTATTAATTGCACCCTTGGTGTGGTCTTAGCAGGTTGTTCACTCTTTACAGTAGTAAATTCCCCTAATTTGCAGACAGTTTGTGAATGTACAAAAGTTCAGGTCTTTATTAATACTTTACTACTATCTAAGTCAATAGTTTACATACACATTTAAACATACACATTTAAAGGATGTTTGCAATTCATGCTAGTCTTAGGATTTATGTGCTCACTGCAACTGTTTTTCATTTGTAATGAAATACTTTTTTAGCATTTTTTCCGAAACTGACACACACCCCTTCCGACACGTGTGCAGTAACCGACTGCATCTTTTCACCTGCACGAGGCTCGTTCATATGCGAAACAGCTTTGTGTACGGAGATCCGCACCCTGATCAACGCATTACTCCTTAAGTCTGTGCAGACACCATCGACCAGCCAGCAGAGGTCGTAACTGCATCAGTTATGAGATTCCGGCTTTGACTCCCACCCTGTATGAACAACAGCCAATCATTGTTCGTGTTGCCGCCCAGCCCAGACGGATGGCAGAGCTGAGTTTCAAACTGATGAGTTTGAAATGTCAGTTCTGGTGTGCTAGCATGTTTACCGTAGTCCTGACTGACTTTCCTGTAAAATGCAGTTTTAAAGTGCAGTTATAGTCCTTCTAAAACTGAACTTATCTGCTTAATAAAATGGAACAGAACAGCTGAGAAAGTTGGCCCATTGTAGGCCTGTATGTTTACCACTTTGGCTACTAGGCAGTTGTAGCCTAGTGGTTAACATACTGGACTAGTAATCAAAAGGTTACTGGTTTAAGCCTCATCACTGCCAGGTTACCACTGTTGGGTCCTTGAGCAAAGCCCTTAACCTTCAATTGCTTGGACAATATACTGTCACAATACTGTAAGTCATTTTGGATAAAAGCGTCTGCTAAATGCCGAAAATGTAATAGAATATACAGTAGACTTCAAAATGTAAAGAATCCACCATCTGTGTGGAGTATGCATATGTTTCCTCTGGGTACTTTGGTTACTCTCACCTTTTAAAACATCATTGTAGGTTGCTACTTAAAATCACTCTTAAATCTGAGAAAGTAAATGAATGAGTGATACCTTGCAATGGACTGGCACAATTCTTAGGGTTATTACCTTACAACCAGTTGAATATATGCTAGAATCTGAGACATTCTGCACTTTATTTTTGCATAAATAGAATGCCTTTATTCGTCATAGAGGGTTAAATCCTTGCTCAAGGGTCCAACAGTGGCTGCATGGCTAAACTGTTATTTGAACTTTCAACCTTTTAATTGATAGCCCAAAGCCCTAGCCACTAGGCTACCACTGTCCCTATATATAGTAATGCAGCTTAACAATTTGTGCAATACAATACAATAATAATAATGTAGAATTGTACAATAATACATGTGTATCTGTGTGTAGGAAGAGGTGGCCTTAAATGATGTGTATACCGAGCTCAAGACTGGAGTGCACTTGGTTAGACTGTTGGAGCTCATCTCCAGGGAGAAGCTGCCCAACCCTAGCCGACGTATGCTCAGAGTACATTGCCTGGAGAACAACAGCATTGCCATAAACTTCCTCAAAACCAAGGTGCAGTTTGTAGAATGTAATCAAGAGTACAACTGACAATATACACCAATCAGGCGTAACATTATGACCACCTCCTTGTTTCTACACTCACTGTCTATTTTATCAGCTCCACTTACCATATAGAAGCACTTTGTAGTTCAACAATTACTGACTGTAGTCCATCTGTTTCTGTACATACTTTTTTAGCCTGCTTTCACCCTGTTCTTCAATGGTCAGGACCCCCACAGGACCACTACAGAGTAGGTATTATTTGGGTGGTGGATCATTCTCAGCACTGCAATGACACTGACATTGTGGTGGTGTGTTAGTGTGTTGTGCTGGTATGAGTGGATCAGACACAGCAGCGCTGCTGGAGTTTTAAAAATACCATGTCCACTCACTGTCCACTCTATTAGACACTCCTACCTAGCTGGTCCACCTTAGATGTAGATGTAAAGTCAGAGACGATCGCTCATCTATTGCTGCTGTTTGAGTTGGTCATCTTCTAGACCTTCATCAGTGGTCACAGGACGCTGCCCACGGGGAACTGTTGGCTGGATATGTTTTTGGTTGGTGGACTATTCTCAGTACAGCAGTGACAGTGAGCTGTTTAAAAACTCCATCAGCATTGCTATGTCTGATCCACTCATACCAGCACAACACACACTAACACACCACCACAATGTCAGTGTCACTGTAGTGCTGAGAATCATCCACCACCCAAATAATACCTGCTCTGTAGTGGTCCTGGGAGAGTCCTGACCATTGAAGAACAGCATGAAAGGGGGCTAACAAAGCATGCAGAGAAACAGATGGACTACAGTCAGTAATTGTAGAACTACAAAGTGCTTCTATATGGTAAGTGGAGCTAATAAAATGGACAGTGAGTGTAGAAACAAGGAGGTGGTTTTAATGTTATGGCTGATCAGTGTATAGTCTTATCATGTTTTCAACTAGCATTGCTGTCTGCTTGTATTTAAGAGTTTTTACCATCCCAACATTTTTGGAATTGGGTTTGTACTGACCAAATATGGTTCTTTGAAAAATATACTTTCCAATCTGGAATAAGATTAGAAATAATTTTGCTTAATTTTTCCTTTAGATCAGAGTAGATCTGATTGGCCCTGAGAATGTTGTGGATGGAGACAGAATTCTGATTTTGGGCCTCTTATGGATCATCATTCTCCGATTCCAGATTGGGGCAATCAATCTCGAGGAGGTAAAGTCCCAAAACATATTTGTCACATGACCGTATTTTCTGTTAATTCCTGATATAAGAAATATAGCTTATCCGTTGTAGCTAAAACATTCTGCTCTGTTTACAGGGCAGTGGTAATGCCAGCTCAGCACGGCGTTCAGCCAAAGAGGCTCTTCTTATCTGGTGCCAAAGAAAGACTTCTGGCTATAACAATGTTGATGTCCAGGACTTTTCCAGCAGCTGGAGAGATGGCCTAGCCTTTAATGCTCTCATCCATGCTCACCGGTATACTCAATTCTCATTGTATACTCAAACGTACACAGGGATTTTATCTGATTTGTTATAGCAACAGCAACTGATGATTCTATATATACGTTTTGTTTCAGACCAGATCTATTTGATTATAATCGACTCCATCCAGGTGATGCAAGGAGAAACCTGGATCATGCTTTCAGCCTGGCTGAGAGCAAATTTGGCATCATGCAGCTACTTGACATAGAGGACGTTGCAGTGCCACATCCTGATGAGAAGTCCATAATGACTTATGTTTCACTCTACTATCACTACTTCTCAAAAGTAAAACAAGGACAGACCATCCAGAAGAGGATAGCAAAGGTCAGTTAGAACATAGGTGATAGAATTTATAGGTGATAAATCAAAGACAACATACAGTTTAACATCTGGATTAATTTGTATTTGGAGGAAGCCAGAAGGTGTTTTAAGCACATCATTCTGCTGCCAACTGAAGGGTGGAGTATTTATTATGGCATGGGCAGCCATCTGGTGGAAATCATGAGCCCTTACACTTGCTTTGCATCACAGTAACAAGTGCATCACATACCTAAAACACTCTTAATGCCTTCATACATACTAATAAAGAAACTAAAAGTGAATGAAGAATATAGCCATGCATCTTTCAGAGCCTGCCCAATCCCCACATTTAAACATCATAACGTTTCAAAATGAGGTTCTGGGGTGCAGAGTGCAAAGTAAATCTACCACCTCCATGATATATCTACCACAAACATATCTCAAACAATTAAAAGATTTTAAGGAATAGTCCATCATCTGGCACAAACCACTTGAATGGCCTTGTATGACAGCAATCTAAAAGGGATTTAGTAGTTGTAAACCCTGGACTTACTCCTCTTTAGATTATTTATTGTTAAGGGTTTTTCTTATTTTGGTTTGCTAATTATCACATTAAGTGCACCTGTAAGCATCCAAATGCATGCACACTCAAGTGCATGTCTTACACTCAGATCAATACTGTTGCCCCAAATAGACATCTTATTACCTCCGCCCATTAATCCTGAATGAGGACAGCTTATTGGATTTTACAGCAGGACTAGGGGAGGAGTACAGGTCCTAATCACATAAGCATTATCTCAGCTCTGGTAAAACAGACAACCAGGAGAGTTAGACCTTTCCACAACACAGTAGGCTTTACCATGTTTCATCACCATGACAGAAAAGGTTCAGACAGTTGAAGGAAATGCGTAGGATTTGAGTTCGGAGGGCAAAAGATTTCATTTTCATTTTAACTCTGGCCAAGGACTCATGAGAGGGGCTGTAGTGAGAAGTGTCCAGTTCCGCCTTCACTCACCACCATGTCTCTATGTGTGAACAGGAGCTGTCAGAAAGTCGTGTTAAATAATAACGGACAAGTCTTTTGGACAACTACAACAGGTTTAGTTAGAGAGTGTGCTGTTCGGTGATGAGACAAGACAGTCTGCGAGTTTTTTTTGTGACCGGTGCCCTGCTGGGTCATTAAGGGGCCATGTCTTTTAGTGGCAGTTTTAGCCATCAGTGGCTGAGATGGCAGACTATGAGGGAGGCTATTATTAAACCACACAGGAGTCTGGGCAAGGTGTGTATAAGTAGCAGATGTAGTGTGCTGTGTTGATATGAATAACAACTGCTATATTGACTTTACCCAATGTGTTTACCACTAATGAATGATTCTGGTAATGCCACAGACTTGGTCTAGAATGGTCTGGAAATGTAATTGTAAAATTTTAAATTCTTTCTTACATAAGCTTGTCTTAAAGCTTAATACCTGTAAGATGTTAAATACACCATACATACAATGAGTATAACATGCATTGGTTACTAAAATATGTTTCCTATCCTAAAATCTCCATATGTACAGTCCTTTTAAAATAAACGACTGTTTTACACCAATCAGGCATAACATTATGACCACTGACAGGTGAAGTGAATAACACTGATTATCTCTTCATCATGGCACCTGTTAGTGGGTGGGATATATTAGGCAGCAAGTGAACATTTTATCCTCAAAGTTGATGTGTTAGAAGCAGGAAAGATGGGCAAGTGTAAGGATTTGAGCAAGTTTGAGAAGGGCCAAATTGTGATGGCTAGACGACTGTGTCAGAGCATCTCCAAAACTGCAGCTCTTGTAGGGTGTTCCCGGTCTGCAGTGGTCAGTATCTTTAAAAAATGGTCTAAGGAAGGAACAGTGGTAAACCGGCGACAGGGTCATGGGCGGCCAAGTCTCACTGATGCACGTGGGGAGCGAAGGCTGGCCCGTGTGGTCCGATCCAACAGATGAGCTACTGTAGCTCAAATTGCTGAAGAAGTTAATGCTGGTTCTGATAGAAAGGTGTCAGAAGGGTGCTCATGCTGACCCCTGTCCACTGCCGAAAGCGCCAACAATGGGCATGTGCGCATCGGAACTGGACCACAGAGCAATGGAAGAAGGTGGCCTGGTCTGATGAATCATGTTTTCTTTTACATCACGGGGATGGCTGGGTACGTGTGCATCGCTTACTTGGGGAACACATGGTACCAGAATGCACTATGGGAAGAAGGCAAGCCGGCAGAGGCAGTCTGATTCTTTGGGCAATGTTCTGTTTGGAAACCTTGGGTCCTGCCATCCATGTGGATGTTACTTTAACGTGTAACACCTACCACCTACCTAAGCATTGTTGTAGACCATGTACACCCTTTCATGGAAATGGTAGGATAATGCGCCCTGCTACAAGGCAAAAATGGTTCAGGAATGGGTTGAGGAGAACAACAATGAGTTTGAGGTGTTGACTTCGCCTCCAAATTCCCTAGATCTTAATCCAATCGAGCATCTGTGGGATGTGCTGGACAAACTAGTCCGATCCATGGAGGCCCCACCTCACAACTTACAGGAGTTGAAGGATCTGCTGCTAATATCTTGTGCCAGATACCACAGCACACGTTCAGGGTTCTAGTGGAGTCCATGCCTTGATGGGTCAGGGCTGTTTTGGCAGCAAAAGGGGGACCAACACTATATTAGGAAGGTGGTCATAATGTTATGCCTGATTGGTGTATATGTGATAATCTTGCTTCAAATTTATGTTACATCTGTTATACCTTTTTAGTAAACCTATTAAATAAATTAATCTTAGGTATGCTGTTAGTGAGTGTAACCTATCTTGTCTAATATAACTGGAATGATGGATCATTTAAAACAGAAATTATTTATCTACAAATAAAAATGGCCAATGACAGTTGGTACAGATAGGTATGCCTAATAAACTGGTTGCTAAGTATATATCTAGACATTAGAGATGATAGGCTTCCTTATGGTTACAAGCAGCTCAGTAATGTAATTCACTCTGCTTCCCTTGTGACCACTCTACTCTACTTTCAGATTGTGGACTTTCTGAAAGAGCTAGATGACATGAAAAGTCAATATGAGTGCATGGTCTCTGACCTACTTCACTGGATTAAAACCAAGATAATAGAGTTGGATGACCGCTCCTTCCCTAATTCCTTGCCGGAGATGAAGCAGCTAGTGGCTGCCTTCAAGAAGTTTCGCACTGTGGAGAAGCCCCCTAAGTACCAGGAGCGGGGTGCTATCGAAGCCCATCTCTTCAACCTGCGTACAAAATTGAGGGGCAACAACCAGCGTGACTATGTTCCTCCAGAGGGCAAGAGCCTTGGAGACATTGAAAGGAATTGGACCATGCTGGAGAGGGCAGAGCACGAGCGAGAACGGGACCTGCAGAGTGCGCTCCTGAGACTGGAACGCCTTGAGCAGCTGGTGCAGAAGTTCAACCGCAAAGCAGCACTCAGAGAAAGTTACTTGGAGGAGACGGTGCAACTGGTTAAGAAAGATGATCTGAAAGAGCTAGAAAGCTTAGAGAACGCACAAGCTGCAGCTCAGAGGCTGGAGGCCCTGTGCACTGATGTGTTGGCTCGAGAGCCCCGTTTTAAGGCCCTCAGTGAGATGGCAGCTGTCATTGAAAGGGAGGATTACCACAGCAAGAAACATGTTGTCTGCAGGTGAGTGGGTCAGTTTTAGAGACACACAAGGAACAAGGATGCATGCCTGGACACCTAAGTGTTTATTACATATATTTACTGTTATAAATAATTTCACCATTTTTGTGTGTGACAGGCAAATGAATATCTCAAACAAATGGCAAGCTCTGCTCCAGCAGTTGCAGCAAAAAAGAGATTCCATTCGAGATGCCATGAATACACTTGCTGTTCTCAAGGACATTGAGTTAATTTCCCAAGACCTCAATGAGCTACAGGTCATTATGAGCTTAAACAACCTTAGTTCATCAATTTCTATTTAGCTTAAATATAATAAACTGTATATCTATATTCAATTTTGCTTTTAGGTCCAGGCAGGGTCCTCAGAATTGGGAAAACAGCTACCAGATGTGGTGGAATTACTCCAGAAACAGGACCTGCTGGACACCAAGATTTCCTCCCTTGGTGAAATGCTAAGTACCATAAGCAACAGTGCCTTAAAAGGAAAACACAGGGATGTACTGCAGGTTCAGAGCAGAGTCAAAAAGCTCAATACCCAGTACAACTCGCTTCTGGCTCTCAGTGAGAACAGGTGAAGTATTTAAATGTTCCATCACAGTTTTATAGTCTGGTACAAACAATTCCTATCTCACAAACATTTACCATATTTAATGCTATGTTCTCAGCCTGGAATGCCTTACCCACATGAAAATGTGATATAGGACTTATATGCCCCTATTTCAATAATGGTTTTTCCACATATGTTAGCTGTAAGGTGATATGTTATTATAACATACATACTGCCTCTGGGGCAGGTGAGGGCTAGTGGTTAAGTTACTGAACTAGTAAGCCAAAGGTTGCTGGTTCAAGCCCCACCACTGCCCGGCTGACACCTTTTGGGCCCCTGAGCAAGGTCCTTAACCCTCAATTGCTTAGACAATATGTAGTCGCAGTGCTGTAAGTCGCTTTGGATAAAAGCGACTGCTAAATGCCGAAAATGTAAATGTAAACGTCCTCTGGATGTACAGTACAGGCCAAAAGTTTGGACAAACCAGCCAAAAGTTTGGACACAACTTCTCTTCAATGTTTTTTCTTGATTATTTTTATTTTCTACATTGTAGTAGATTAATACTGAAGACATCCAAACTATGAAGAATTATGTAGTGAACCAAAAAGTGTTAAACAAACCAGAATATGTTTTATATTTTACCAACTCTACCTCTGCACAACCCAACTGATGGTCTCAAACACATTAAAAAAGCAACAAATTCCAAAAATTCACTCTAGACAAGGCACAAACATTCATTGAAAACCATTCCAGGTGGAAACCTAATAAAGCTGGTTGAGAAAATTTCAAAGAGTGTGCAAATCTGTCATTAAAGCAAAAGATGGCTACTTTGAAGAATCTAAAATATAAAACATATTCTGGTTTGTTTAACACTTTTCTGTTTACTACATAATTCCATACGTGTTCCTTCATAGTTTGGATGTCTTTAGTATTAATCTACAATGTAGAAAATTTAAAAAAAATTAAGAAAAACCACAGGAATGAGAAGGTGTGTCCAAACTTTTGGCCTATACTGTATGTAAATGTAAGTTTATACCATATATGAAATACCCACAACAAAAGTGTGTATGTACATATACTAAATATATCTATAGGATTAATGTTTATATGGTATTATATGTTGTATCCATATATGTTTTATATATATATATACACACTACCGTCAAAAGTTTGGGATCACTGTGAAATTTTCTGTGAACACACATGAGATTTGGAAATATAGCAAATAAACAGGACATGCAGACATTGTCAGAGTAAGAAATTTTGATTTTAATGGAAATGATGACTGATGTACTGATGTGATTTTGTCTTCATAAAAAAAGCCACCTTTTGCAGACCAACTGCTCCCACAACAGCTCAATAGGGTTCAGATCCGGAGACTGGAGAGTGCTGGCCACTCCATTACAGTCAGAATTCTGGCTGAATCCTTATTTCTTAAATATTGCTGGCACATTTTGGAGGTGTGTTTGGGGTCATTATCCTGTTGTAGGATGAAATTGGCCCCAATCAAGCACTGTCAACAGGCATGGCATGGCGTTGCAAAATCTTGTGGTAGCCTTCCTTCTTTAAGGTCCCTTCCACTCTATATAAATCTCCTATTTTACCACCTCCAAAGCATCCCCAGACCATCACGCTGCCTCCACCATGCTTGACAGATGGCATTAAGCATTGGTCTTGCATCTTTGCATTGTTCCTGCGCCTCACAAATGTTCTTCTGTTTGATCCAAAGACCTCAAACTTGGACTCATCTGTCCACAACACCTTCTTTCAATCTTCCAGTGTCCAATGTCTTTTCTCTTTGGCCCATCGCAGTCTTTTCTTTTTATTGGCCTGTGTGAGGTATAGCTTTTTCTTGGCAATTCTGCCATGAAGTCCAGCATCTTGAAGTCGCTTCTTCACCGTTGATGCTGACACTGGTGTTTGATGGGTTCCATTTAGTGCAGCTGTCAGTTGACAACCTGTGAGGCGTCTTTGTCTCAAACTGCACAGTCTAAGATATATATCTTCTTGCACAGTTGTCAATCGGGGCCTCCCACTCTTTTTTCTGTCCTTGTTAGAGCCAGTTTGTGCTACTCTCTGAAGGGAGTAGTTAACAGCATGGTAAGATATTTTCAGTTTCTTTGCAATATCTCGCATTGAGTAGCCTTCCTTTCTTAACACAACAATAGACTGACGAGTCTCTAAAGAAAGTTGTTTCTTTCTGGTCATTTTAAGCCTGTAAGCAGGCCAACAACTGCTGATGCTTCAGCACTACTAAACTAACCAAGAATGTCGTGCTCCCTTTTAAGCTCCCTTATTAGTATAACGTTTTATAGCTGTGCAACAAAATTAAAAAAGGGTTTCCTAACAATCAATTAGCCTAATAACATTCTTAACTTGGATTGGCAGCCATACCAGGAGATTGAGGCCGAGGACTGAATTGCTGATAATAAAACTATATGCAAAATAGGCCTCTATACAAAAATAGGCTTTAATGCAAACATTTTCATTCTTAAAAAAATCATCGGATACATTTAAATTAATTGTGTAATAGACAAAATTGTTTGTGAATGAAAATGTGTTTTTCTTTGGAAAAGAGGGAAATTATATATATATATATATATATATATATATATATATATATATATATATATAATATATATAGAATGTTTATATATATATATATATATATATATATATATATATATATATATATATATATATAGAATGTTTGTATAATATTTAAGTATAAATAATTGGGCATAAATGTTTTTTTTTTTTCTTGTTTTTTTTTTTTACGTATGGGTTATTTCCATCACATTAACATTTCATCAATTTCGGAACTAGTCATGTACCCTGGACCCTTGCATTCAAACCAGAGATTGTTTGGCAAGGTCATTGTACCTAACACTGTTCGTCTGATCAAAAGCAAGCATCACTGAATGCTAAATGCGGGCATGATGCAATTTCTGCCAATAGTACAGTATTTGCCATAAACGCTAATAATTTATTTCTTTTTTTTTTACTGGAATCTGAACCTATTTCCAAAAGGAGGAAAGCACTTGAAGGGCAGCTGAAGCTCTTTGAGTTCTTCTACGACTGTGAAGAAATGGAGGCATGGATCTATGAAAAGTGGCTGTTGGTGCAAGCAGCATCTTTAGGCAGAGACCTCAGTCAGATTCAACAAGCAATTCAAAAACACAAGGTTTGCATCTTTACAAAATTATCATAAAAATGCCAAAGACGGCCTAATAAACTAGAATGAAAATCTGACCAAATAATCGGAAAACAACCTTGAATGACCACAAGAGTTTACTGTAATATTATTCGGATCTAATCTTGTTTGTAGACTCTGGAAGCCGAGGTGCAGTCACAGGAAGCTCTGTGCTCTAGAGTTGTGTCCAGAGGTCAGGAATTGTGCAGAGGGAGACACCCCAACGAACGAGACATTCAAAAATGGATTCGGACCCTGCAGAAACAGTGGCAGCAGCTCAGTGACCAAGTTACAAACCGCAAGAACAGACTGCATGCAGCCATAGTCATCAAACAGGTTCCATTAATTGCTAATTTCTTACAACTTGTGCAGAATATGTATCTGCAGCAAATGCATATTATTAATGTGTGTGTGTGTGTTTGCCCTGTGATGGACTGGCAACCTTATTGGGGTGTTTTCTACCTTTTGTCCAATGTATCAGGCTCACTGTGATCCTGACCAGGATAAAGAAACCCTAAAACAAATAAATGAATGAATTAATAAATACATGTATATACAAACTTTTGGAAAGGCCATTTCTTGTTTTAGCATGACTGTGCTCCTGTGTACAAACAAAAGAGCCAAAATGACGAGTTGTGTGGTGAAACTCCAGTGACCTGCACCTTCACAATGAACTGAAACATTGAACATTGATTGCAAGGCCTTTTCATCCCTGACTTCATGAATGTTCTTTCACGTAAATGTGTACAAATTCTTATAGACACACTTCAAAATCTTGTGCAAAGCCTTTCAAAAAGTGTAAAGGCTATTATAGGGCAAAGGGGCAACAACTTTATTTGAATGCCCATGGTTTTGAAATAAATTGTTCGACAAGCCGGCATGGTGGCTCGGTGGGTAGCACTGTCGCCTCACAGCGTGTCTGCGTGTGTTTCCTCTGGGAGCTCCGGTTTCTTCCCACAGTCCAAAAACATGCAGTCAGGTTAATTGGAGACACTGTATACAGTCTGTTAGAACATTAAACACTGTTTTCCTTACAGTACTTTGCTGATGCAATGGAGGCAAACTCATGGCTAAATGACTGCAGGCCATTTCTCATAGATGAGGATTATGGGAAGGATGAAGTGAGCGCTACCACCCTGCTTCAGCGACATCAGAGACTGGAGAAAGACATGGAGGCATATGCTTCAGAAGTAAAGAGGCTCGGGGAACAAGCGCAAAGTGCGGCCCAACTTGCTACTCTAACTGTAAGTGATAATATCTACAGCCCAAAAGCATTAGTATTTACATTACAACCACAGACCAGAAGCATTAGCATTTACATTATATTCACAGCCAAAAAGCATTAGCTTCAGTCTATTAGGTAATTAAGGTGTAAATATTGTACAAAGCAAGTCTTTGGCAAAAGCCATCTTTCACCATAACAATAAGAAACGTGTTGTGTAACAAGCACACCTGCCGTGAACCTCAGCAGCGTAGCTCTGTTACAGAATCATGTCCTTCTGCATTCCCAGTGGTAGCCTAGTGGGTGGAGCTTTGAGCTATCAACTGAAAGGTTGAGAGTTCGAATCCCAGCTCTGCCAGACAGTCACTGTTGGGCCCTTGAGCAAGGCCATTAACCCTGTCTGCTCCAGAGGCGCCATACAATGGCTGACCCTGCGCTCTGACCCCAGCTTCCAAACAAGCTGGGATATGCGAAGTAGAAATTTTGTTGTACTGTATACCTGTATATGTATATATGACAAATAAAGGCATTCTATAAATTACGTGTAACCTGTAACTACCTTTTGTAGGGCAGCTGTAGCCTAACGGTTAAGGTACTGGACTAGTAAGCAGAAGGTCGCCGGTTCAAGCCCCACCACTGCTAGGTTTCTGCTGTTGGGCCCTTGAGCAAGGCCCTTAACCCTCAATTGCTCAGACTGTATACTATCACAGTACTGTATGTCGCCTTGGATAAAGGTGTCTGCTAAATGAAAATGTAAATGTAAATTTGACCAGCAAATTGGACAAGGAACTGCAAATCACTGATGTGTCCATTTTTCCTGACTTTCACATGCACCTTGTAGATAATTAATTCTATATGTCACTTTTTATCTGCAAAAGTGATGCTGGGCCCTTCTGGTCCAGTTTTCAGCTTGTGTATAAGGCCATCACACTTTTATCTATTTCGGGGAACTCACCTGGTGTCCCCACATGACAGAACTGCCATGACAGAGCAAGCTGCCTAAGAGGCAGAATGACAGCACTTTTAAGGACATGTACCATTTGGTCATGTGTCCCATAGTGACTCTTCCCTGTATCAGCCACTTTTAATAGCTATCACCAAATTTCTGGCACAGCTTTGGCCACTATGCTTGGTGAAATTGGTTGGGGTTCAACACAATTTGCTGGTTATCAGACCCCACCTGTAAATCCACATAGGTTGGTAGGGCTGGGGTGCTACGTGTATATTGCTGTCCCATGCTTGTTTTGAGGGTTACCTTTGATGTTTCCTCTTTTCCCAAAAACTGGGTTGTCGCAGATGGCTGAAATAGCCTCTCATAAAGTGACAACCAGTTCCCAGTTCCTTGCTATTCTTTCTCTATCCACTTTTTGTTGTGGACTCCATGTTCTACCCTGGTTAAGCATCCTACACTTGGACTTATTTTCATTCTTCCAAGTGCAGGGCTTTACCTTGGGCTCTAGTAGTGAGGTGCGACCTCCCTCATTACATTTTGTTTATGGTTCAGAAACAACCTTTCCTAGAAATATACACTATAAACCACCATATTACATCTTTTAAACATTGTTCTAGCACTATAAAAGCACTAACAGTAATGTTTATGCTCCAATTTAGACAGAACTTCAACAGAGCAAAATGGTCCACTACAGTGATTCATCAGGAGATGAAAACGACGCTGTGAAAGTAAAAGAAGCAATTACCATTAAAAACAAGGAAACTTTTAAGGTCTCACCACAGATGCAGGAGTTTAATGCAAAAATTAGGTTTAAATACAGAGGTATGAAAACCACATTCTTAAAATGCGAATTTGCTGCTTTGATTGTGATGTATTCTAGGTTGTACAGCAAATAACTATGTTTTTTAAAGGTACGTTGCTGACCTGGGATCGTGGGGAAATGCTGACGATTTTCAGCAGAGAAAACGATGACAAGTTTCTTGTGCAAGACAGTAAAGGAAATAAACAAATAGTGCCTTCTACATACATTACAGTGCTGCCTTCAACTGTAAGACTCTTACATTCCACAAATCATTATTTTTCATTCTTTTCTACACTGATGAGCCCAAACATTATGACCACCCTCAAAGAAATTTAATGTCAACATTTTTTAATGACCATTGCGCATGGTACAGTCAGGGGTACATTATTAATGTTGGGGCTGATAGTACTTACTTATAGTAATGTCCCATTGCCCTGACTAAGACCTGACTAACTTTAATGAGAGCCAAATTGTTATAGCCAGATGACTGGGTCAAAGTATTTATTAGTACCTATTGACAGACTACCACAAACTACCAACATGGTGTTGGACTGCCAAGACTGCTCAAGTTGCAGATAATTTCAATACTAGTGATGGGTGGCTTGTGTCAAAAGTTGTGTAATGAACCCTTCAGTGTATACGGCTGGAAGGTTAATTGTTGAACGCACCTACAATGGGCATGTGAAGGTCGGAACTAGACATTTAAGAAGGATGTGTACGACCTTAGCCCACATGTGTCATTTGCTTAGAAAGAAGGCCCCAGGATGCACAGTGACGCACTCCATCTCACAATGTACAGCATTTGTAGGACCTGCAGCTAATGTCTTGGTGTCACCCTCAGAGGTCTTGTTTACTCTATGCCTCTGTGGGCCTGTGGGTTTTGACAGCATATTAAGGTTCCGTTCATAACATTTGGCTCATCAGTGAGTAATCATTAACATTTTAACATGACCAACTAATAACAAGCCCTTTATTATGAATTCTGAAAATGTAGCAAGCACCAGCTGTGCCTAGAAATGGGGTTCCAGAGAGCCCAAAACAGAAAGTAAACCGACCACGGCGTACACGTTCCATGCGCCGGGGAACTGCTGAAATCTCAGTTACATCGATGCCTGACCCACACTTCCAGAGGGATACTATAGAGAATACACAGAGCAGCTTAGAGAAAGACTTCAACAGTGTCTTTCAGCTAGTACAGGTAAAGTATTAAAAATTAAGACCTATAAATAAACTTATAAATGAGTACAATACTTTAAAATACTTAGCACATATGGCATATCATCCAATATGTACTTGATTATTATAGATACCCTTATTTATTAGATATGAGTAAAAAAGCTCAACGGTCAAATGGCAAGTTTAATCTAATACAATACAGTGTAAAGGCTTGGCTCCATCTGTTGGTGGAAGTGGTGAAATGCAAGTTCTGTTAAAACGTAAATAAAGAAAGAAATACAAATTATATTCAGTTACAGATAACAGGTAGCTACACAATTTTGGAAAACCTGCATTCCTAGAATTGTTTTTTCGTAGGCTCATAATATCTGTTTTTTCACCTCTAGTCAAAGAGAAAGATCCTGGATGAGACTGTTAGTTTGCTTAGGTTTTACGGTGCTTGTGAGGAGTTTGAGTCCTGGATGGAAGACAAGGAGAACATTCTTAACACCTTTAGCTCCAATACTGATGATATTGATATTGTGCAGGCCAAATATGAGGTGGGTGTTAACAAAACAGGAAATATACACTTATCAGCCATAACATTAAAACCACCTCCTTGTTTCTACACTCACTGTCCATTTTATCAGCTCCACTTACCATATAGTCAAGTCACATTTATATAGCACTTTTTTACAATAGACATTGTCTCAAAGCAACTTTGCAGAATCCAGGACCAACAGACCAAAACCCCCTATTGAGCAAGCCGAGGGCGACAGTGGCAAAGAAAAACTCCCTTAAAAATACACGAAGAAACCTTGAGAGGAACCAGACTCAGCAGGGACCCCCATCCTTCTTGGGTGGCCTGAAGGCTACTTTAAATAAATAGGATTTACACAAATCATACAAACACAAAATTAAATTGAACTGAAAGTTATAACTAGCAAAAAAAAAAAAAAAAAAAAAAAAAAAAAATAGAAGCACTTTGTAGTTCTACAATTACTGACTGTAGTCCATCTATTTCTATACATACTTTTTTTTAGCCTGTTTCACCCTAATCTGACTCCCACAGGACCCCTCCCACAGGACCACCACAGAGCAGGTATTATTTAGGTGGTGGATCATTCTCAGCACTGCAGTGACACTGACATGGTGGTGGTGTGTTAGTGTGTGTTGTGCTGGTATGAGTGGATCAGACACAGCAGAGTTTTTAAATACCGTGTCCACTCACTGTCCACTCTATTAGACACTCCTACCTAGTTGGTCCACCTTGTAGATGTAAAGTCAGAGATGTACTCATCTATTGCTGCTGTTTGAGTTGGTCATCTTCTAGACCTTCATCAGTGGTCACAGGACGCTGCCCACGGGGCCCTGTTGGCTGGATATTATTGGTTGGTGGACTATTCTCAGTCCAGCAGTGGCAGTGAGGTGTTTAGAAACTCCATCAGCATTGTTGTGTCTTATCCACTCATACCAGCACAACACACACTAACACACCACCACCATGTCAGTGTCACTGCAGTGCTGAGAATGATCCACCACCCAAATAATACCTGCTCTGTAGTGGTCCTGGGAGAGTCCTGACCATTGAAGAACAGCATGAAAGGGGGCTAACAAAGCATGCAGAGAAACAGATGGACTACAGTCAGTAACTGTAGAACTACAAAGTGCTTCTATATGTTAAGTGGAGCTGATAAAATGGACAGTGAGTGTAGAAACAAGGAGGTGGTTTTAATGTTATGGCTGATCAGTGTATTTAAAATATACATTTAAATATCATCTATTTTAACTGTGCTAAATGTATAATTATTTCCAAATGAAGAATTTTCTTACTGAACTTGCAAGTGGAAAGGGGCGGCTTGATGACATCACCAAACTGAGTGAAGAACTTGTGAAAAAGAAGCACAGCAAAATGAAAGAGATTCTTTCCAGACAAGCTCAGGTTGTTCAGAGGTAGGAGGAACTGGTTATATGACAACATTAACTTGAAATATATCTGCTATCTATGTGCAGCTATCTCTGTCCTGCTGAAGTTCAAAAGAATTCTAGAAAACAAACCACTAAAGTTGGCAGTAAACGTTGTGAACAATAAGAAATAGAATTAAATTCACAGGTTTGCATACGCTTGGGGTCTATGCATCAGAGCAGGCTTTGGACAATAATGATTTAAATAAAACTGTTCTATCTGTTCTATAATGAAACAAATACTTCTTTGTTAAAGAAAACCAACAAACAAAAAACAACTAAAAACTTTAGTTACAGTTTAGTTTACAGTTTCTTCATAACATATTAACAAAGACCAAATTACAATATACAATAAACATAAAAATATAAAATGCAAAGAATATAAATACAAAAATACATAAATACAAAAAATATTAAACAAAATACGATATACAATGTCAAGTCAATTATATTTGTATAGCGCTTTTTACAATGGACATTGTCTCAAAGCAACTTTACAGAATCCAGGACCAACAGACCAAAATCCCTGTTGAGCAAGCCAAAGGCAACAATGGCAAGAAAAAACACATCAGACACAGCAGCGCTGCTGGAGTTTTTAAATATTGTGTCCACTCACTGTCCACTCTATTAGACACTCCTATCTAGTTGGTCATCTTCTACACCTTAATCAGTGGTCACAGGATGCTGCCCACGGGACGCTGTTGGCTGGATACTTTTGGTTGGTGGACCATATTCAGTCCAGCAGTGACAGTGAGGTGTTTAAAAATTCCAGCAGCGCCGCTGTGTCTGATCCACTCATACCAGCACAAAACACACTAACACACCACCACCATGTCAGTTTCACTGCAGTGCTGAGAATGATCCACCACCCAAATAATACCTGCTCTGTGGTGGCCCTGTGGGGGTCCTGACCATTGAAGAACAGGGTGAAAGCAGGTTTAAAAAGTATGTAGATAAACAGATGGACTAGAGTCAGTAATTGGAGGTGGTCATAATGTTATGGCTGATCAGTGCATATTGTCTTTCTGTGATTAGTAAAAAGCTTAATACATTTTTCTATTGTAATGCATGTAATTCAGTCTAAAGGCACAGTGAAACCCAGCCTTATTTATATGGCCACAGAGAAATAACTAGATGTTGTCAATCAATTTTAAATAACAAGGAAATATTATAAGTCCATAAGTCCAAGTTAAATGTCATTACAGAACTTTTTACCACCAAAATAATCTTATTGGCTGTGCATATATTTTTGACCCAAATTCTGTGACATTTTCAGAAAACGCAAAATAAATTCAGAAGGTATTCAATTATTTAATATGTATAGACAAAGTATGTATGTCCCAATCACTTACATTTACTAACAATCTTATTATTTTTTATCGTATGCTCTTTATCATCAGATGGCAGCACATTCAAACCTTGAAAGATGAAAAGGGTCACAAACTACTCAGCTCAGCTGACATCAACTCTTTCTTGCATACCTGTAAAGATGCCAAAGTCCAGCTCCTGGACAAGCTGGACCAGCTGGATACTAGCGATGTGGGCAGTTCTGCTTCAGCCCTACAGGCTAAAGAACGCAGTCAGGTTCAGGTTGAAAGGGAGATAGAGGCACTTGAAAGGAAGATTGAATACCTAAAGAGTGTGGCAAAAATGTGAGTCTCACATCAGTCAAATGATTCACCCTTACTAATTGGTTCATGTATAAAGTAATATTATAATTTATTTATATGTTATATATCTTATATATAAATTTTATAGGAAACAGGATTGTAACCCATTGGAGAGTGCTGCCATCATGCAAGAGGTAGATGCTTTGGAGGAGTTACTGCAGCAAGTCAAGGTCCAGGCTGCAAAAAGACAAAGCCTGCTGGACAAGGCACAACAGATGCAGCTTTTACAGAAGGAGCTTAAAGACTTGCTGGTGTGGACTGAGACAGTGGAGGAGCGCTTGGTGGAAGAGGAAAACAGCTTCGACGTAGCCTCTGCTCAAGCCCTGTTGAAGGAAAACCAGGAGCTAAGGACAGAGATTGATCAGCAAAGAGAAAGGTTTTGTAACAGATTCCAGCATTAAAAGTAAAGTAAAAAGAGTTAACTAGGTTAAAAATTAAGAGGAAAAAAAGAACTGTTTTGAAATTTGTAAAAATCAAGGCAAAGAAGCACTCCCACCATCCAAGTCAAATTGCAAGCTGTAATGGCTATTTGTTTTCAGGTTGAAAGAGCTGGAAAAGCTTGCTGGCTCCTTGGAGATGTCATCCGGAGGTCGAGACACTAAAGATGTTCAAGAAATTCTGAACAAGTTAAACCATGAATGGGACAGGCTGGATAAACTGTGGTCCAGTCGAAACAAAAGGCTACAACAAGGACTTGAATTCCAGAAGTGGAACAAAGAAGCAGATAGGATCGATGCGACAATTGCTGGTCATGACGGCAGGTTAAAAATCAAAGAACTTGGGGTGAGTTATACTTAAATACAGAAAGGACTTACTTAATATCATTCACATTGGCTAACTGATAATAAGGTCTTGTGTATATGTAGGACTCTGTGGATGGCGTTCACAGTTTACTTGGCAGGCAAGAAGAACTGGAAGGCTTGCTTGGAGCTCTTGAGCAAAATATAATCGTTTTTCTAGACAGGAGCCAGGAACTTATCAACAAACACCACTACGCATCCAAACAGTAAGGATAACCCTTATCTTCTATTTTAGTGTCCATTTATTGTATACAATACATACAGTGGGGTCAAAAAGTATTTAGTCAGCCACTGATTGTGCAGGTTCTCCTACTTAGAAAGATGAGAGAGGTCTGTAATTTTCATCATAGGTACACTTCAACTATGAGAGACAAAATGAGAAAAAAAAATCCAGGAAATCACATTGTAGGATTTTTAAAGAATTTATTTGTAAATTATGGTGGAAAATAAGTATTTGGTCAATAACAAACAAGCAAGATTTCTGGCTCTCACAGACCTGTAACTTCTTCTTTAAGAAGCTCTTCTGTCCTCCACTCGTTACCTGTATTAATGGCACCTGTTTAACCACGTTATCTGTATAAAAGACACCTGTCCACAGCCTCAAACAGTCAGACTCCAAACTCAACCATGGCCAAGACCAAAGAGCTATCGAAGGACACGAGGAAGAAAATTGTAGACCTGCACCAGGCTGGGAAGAGTGAATCTACAATAGGCAAGCATGTTGGTGTGAATAAATCAACTGTGGGAACAATTGTAAGAAAATGGAAGACATACAAGACCATTGATAATCTCCCCTGGGGTCAAGATCTCATCCCGTGGGGTCAAAATGATCATGAGAACGGTGAGCAAAAATCCCAGAACTACACGGAGGGACCTGATGAATGACCTGCAGAGAGCTGGGACCAAAGTAACAAAGGCTACCATCAGTATACACACTACGCCGAGAGGGACTCAAATCCTGCAGTGCCAGGTGTGTCCCCCTGCTTAAGCCAGTACATGTCCAGGCCCGTCTGAAGTTTGCCGGAGAGCTTATGGATGATCCAGAAGAGGATTGGGAGAATATCATGTGGTCAGATGAAACCAAAATGGAACTTTTTGGTAAAAACTCAACTCGTCGTGTTTGGAGGAAGAAGAAAAACCCAAGAACACCATACCTACTGTGAAGCATGGGGGTGGAAACATCATGCTTTGGGGCTGTTTTTCTGCAAAGAAGACAGGACGACTGATCTGTGTTAAGGGAAGAATGAACGAGGCCATGTATCATGAGATTTTAAGCCAAAACCTCCTTCCATCAGTGAGAGCATTGAAGATGGAACGTGGCTGGGTCTTCCAGCATGACAATGATCCCAAACACACCGCTCGGGCAACGAAGGAGTGGCTACGTAAAAAGCATTTCAAGGTCCTGGAGTGGCCTAGCCAGTCTCCAGACCTCAACCCCATAGAAAATTTGTGGAGTCCGTGTTGCCCAGCAACAGCCCCAAAACATCACTGCTCTAGAGGAGATCTGCATGGAGGAATGGGCCAAAATACCAGCTACAGTGTGTGCAAACCTGGTGAAGACTTACAGGAAACGTTTGACCTCTGTCATTGCCAACAAAGGTTATGTTACAAAGTATTGAGTTGAACTTTTGTTATTGACCAAATACTTATTTTCCACCATAATTTACAAATAAATTCTTTAAAAATCCTACAATGTGATTTCCTGGATTTTTTTTTCTCATTTTGTCTCTCATAGTTGAAGTGTAGCTATGATGAAAATTACAGACCTCTCTCATCTTTCTAAGTAGAAGAACTTGCACAATCAGTGGCTGACTAAATACTTTTTGGCCCCACTGTATACACATACACCGATCAGTCATAACATTAAAACCACCTCCTTGTTTCTACACTCACTGTCCATTTTATCAGCTCCACTTACCATATAGAAGCACTTTGTAGTTCTACAATTACTGACTGTAGTCAATCTATTTCTCTACATACCTTTTTAGCCTGCTTTCACCCTGTTCTTCAATGGTCAGGACCCCCACAGGACCACCACAGAGCAGGTATTATTTAGGTGGTGGATCATTCTCAGCACTGCAGTAACACTGAAATGGTGGTGGTGTGTTAGTGTGTGTTGTGCTGGTATGAGTGGATCAGACACAGCAGCACTGCTGGAGTTTTTAAATACTGTGTCCACTCCCTGTCCACTCTATTAGACACTCATCTATTGCTGCTGTTTAAGTTGGTCATGTTCTAGACCTTCATCAGTGGTCACAGGACGCTGCCCACGGGGCGCTATTGGCTGGATATTTTTGGTTGGTGGACTATTCTCAGTCCAGCATTGACAGTGAGGTGTTTAAAAACTCCATCAGCAATGCTGTGTCTTATCCACTCATACCAGCACAACACACACTAACACACCACCACCATGTCAGTGTCACTGCAGTGCTGAGTGTGATCCACCACCTAAATAATATCTGCTCTGTGGTGGTCCTGACCATTGAAGAACAGCATGAAAGGGGGCTAACAAAGCATGCAGAGAAACAGATGGACTACAGTCAATAATTGTAGAACTACAAAGTTCTTCTATATGGTAAGTGGGGCTGATAAAATGGACAGTGAGTGTAGAAACAAGGAGGTGGTTTTAATGTTATGGCTGATCAGTGTATACTGTATATACATATACAATATGCTGTGGTGGCTTAACCCCCATTTGTTCTCTTAGAATTCAACAGCGTTCTTTGACCATAGAGGAACGGAACCGAAATCTAAAAGAAACCTGCAAACAGAGAAGACTGGAGTTACTTGCCTCCAAAAAATGCCAGGTATTACCGTGTATAATAATGAAATGGCACTCAAGTGGCATAGTGGTAAATTATGCTAGAACCACTACCGCTGGGATTTATTATCCCCAGTGGTGCTACTAGCCTATTAGATGTCTACATAGAGACATGATTGGCTATATTTGGGGGTGGGGAATCATGCCTTGCAATGGATTGCCATTCATTCTGGGGTATATTACTGCATTGCACCCAGTGATTAGGGGAAGCCAGACCCACTGCAAAACTGAGTAGGATAAAATAATGATATAACATGTAAACAAATAAATCAAAGTATTAAACAGTTAGAAAGCGGTCAATGGATGTATACTCAAGAAAGTTTTAGTGTAATTAATTCTCTTATAAAAAGAGAAAAATACAAAGAAGCTTAATGCTTATATTTAAATATTTTCTTCCTGGTAATGCTAGGAGTTTCACAGAGATGCAGAGGAGCTGCTGATTTGGATGGAAGAGAAGTTTAAGATAGCTGAAGATGAATCATACAGAGACCCAACCAACATTCTTCACAAACTCAAAAGGCACGAGGCAGCAGAAAAAGAGATGCAGGCCAACCAAGTCCGTCTGGACAGATTGATTGAGGTATACTAAGAAAACATACTGGAA
Organism: Trichomycterus rosablanca; assembly: GCF_030014385.1. Taxonomy (NCBI): domain Eukaryota; kingdom Metazoa; phylum Chordata; class Actinopteri; order Siluriformes; family Trichomycteridae; genus Trichomycterus; species Trichomycterus rosablanca. Next base: position 14,604,781 of record NC_086000.1, on the reverse strand, counting down.
AATACACTGCTCAAGAATTTAAGGGAACACTTAATCATCACAGTATAACACAAAGTCAGTTAAACATCAGGGATATTAATCTGCCCAGTTAGGAAGCATAAGCGATTGTGAATCAAGTTCACCTGCTTTGGTGCAAATGAAAGTGACAACAGGCGCACCGGAGAGGCAACAGCAAGACAACCCCTTAAAAGGGAATGGTTTTGCAGGTGGTGGCCACAGACAAATACTCTCTTCTTATCCTTCCTGACTGATTCTTCTCTAGGTTTGCATTTTGCTAGTGTCCTTGTCATTACTGGTAGCATGAGGCAGTACCTGCAGCCCTGTCAGCTTGCACAGGTAGTCCAGTTTCTCCAGGATTGCACATCCATACATGCTGTCGCAAGAAGATTTGCTGTGTCTCCCAGCACATGGAGGAGATACCAGGACACAGGCCATTACATGAGGAGAGCAGGACAGGGCCATAGAAGGGCATCAACCCAGCAGGAGGACCGGTATCTGCTCCTTTTTGCGAGGAGGAACAGAAGGAGCACTGCCAGAGCCCTACAAAATGACCTCCAGTGGGCTACTGGTGTGCATGTTTCTGAACAAACTTTCAGAAATGAACTCCATGAGGGTGGCCTGACATCCTCTAGTAGGACCTGTACTCACAGCAGCTTAATTGGCATTCGCCAGAGAACACCACCATTGGCGCCCCGTTCTCTTCACAGATGAAAGCAGGTTCTCACTGAGCACACGTGAAAGAGTCTGGAGATGCCGTGATGATCGTTATGCTGCCTGCAACATCATCCAGCATGACCAGTTTGGAGGTGGGTCACTGGTGGTCTGGCGAGGTATATCCTTGTAGGGTTGCACAAACCTCCACGTTATAGCCAACGGTATCCTGAATGCTGTTAGGAACCGAGATGAAATCCTCAGAGCCATTGTCAGACCATACGCTGGTATAGTGGGCCCTGGGTTCCTCCTGATGGAGGACAATGCCCGGCCTCATGTGGCCAGAGTGTGTAGGCAGTTCCTCGATGATGAAGGCATTGATGTCATTGACAGACCCTCATGTTTCCCAGACCTGAATCCAATTGAGAACCTCTGGGACTTTATGTATCAGTGCATTCAACATCGCCAAGTTGCACCACAGACTGTCAAGGAGCTCACTGATGCTCTTGATTTTCAGTATAAATTTGATCCAGCCCTCCATGGGTTGATGATTTTGGTTTCCACTGACTCTTGTTGTGTCATTTTGTTCTTAACAATTACACAATTTATATCAGTAAAGATTTTCAACTTGAATCTTTTGTTCATCGAGATCCAATGTGTGATGAAGCGTGCCCTTAATTTTTTTGAGCAGTGCCCCAATGCAGTAACAAAAAGTTTGCTCTGGTTTTCAAGAAGCAAATCATTTACTAGTAAAGCACAAGGGTTGGTCTCTAAGACCACAATGCAATAATCTTATGCTGCTGTTTTATAAAGAAACACAGTTCATTAGTACTTATTCCATAATATATTCCTGTTGTCTGTAAATATGGTTTCATATCCAAGACAGGAGAACTAATGCTGACTGAAGACCATTATAACGGTCCGAGTATTCAGAGAAAATCTTGGCAACTGCAGAGCAGATGGAATGAGCTCGAAAAGAAAATGACAGATAGAGGGGATAAGCTAAGACAGGCTGGCCAACAGGAACAACTTATGGAGTTACTTCAGGTATGATTTACTGCTGAACACATCTGGTTCACCTTTATAACTGCTTTTAGTTTACACACTGATCAGCCATAACATTAAAACCACCTCCTTGTTTCTACTCTCACTGTCCATTTTATCAGCTCCACTTACCATATAGAAGCACTTTGTAGTTCTACAATTACTGACTGTAGTCCATCTGTTTCTCTGCATGCTTTGTTAACCCTTCTTTCATGCTGTTCTTCAATGGTCAGGACTCTCCCAGGACCACTACAGAGTAGGTATAATTTGGGTGTTGGATCATTCTCAGCACTGCAGTGACACTGACATGGTGGTGGTGTGTTAGTGTGTGTTGTGCTGGTATGAGTGGATAAGACACAGCAATGCTGATGGAGTTTTTAAACACCTCACTGTCACTGCTAGACTGAGAACAGTCCACCAACCAAAAATATCCAGCCAACAGTGCCACGTGGGCAGCGTCCTGTGACCACTGATGAAGGTCTAGAAGATCAGTGTATAAGGTATATGCAGAGAGATAATACTGATTAAAAAGCAGGGATTGTTCAAACACAGAACAAGTCAAAGGTTACATAGACTTATAGAGAATACCATGGAATTTGATTTTGAGGCATGGCCTCCTAATTAAGAAGTTATGATTCACTACACCTAGTGATTTTTCTGTGCCCAGATATACAGCACTAAATTGATTGTTTCCATTACAAAGTACAGGGATTAGTCTCTTTACCAGTGTTTTGCCAGTGGTATCCTGTGGTATCCTAGTGGGTAGAGCTTTGGGCTATCAACTGAAAGCCACTGCTGAACCCTTGAGCAAGGCCCTTAACCGTCTCTGCTCCAGGGGAGCTGTACAATGGCTGACCCCAGCTCTGACCCCAGCTTTCAAACAAGTTGGGATACGCGAAGAAAGAATTGCATTATACTGTACATCTGTATACAGTGGGGTCAAAAAGTATTTAGTCAGCCACTGATTGTGCAAGTTCTCCTACTTAGAAAGATGAGAGAGGTCTGTAATTTTCATCATAGGTACACTTCAACTATGAGAGACAAAATGAGAAAAAAAAATCCAGGAAATCACATTGTAGGATTTTTAAAGAATTTATTCGTAAATTATGGTGGAAAATAAGTATTTGGTCAATAACAAACAAGCAAGATTTCTGGCTCTCACAGACCTGTAACTTCTTCTTTAAGAAGCTCTTCTGTCCTCCACTCGTTACCTGTATTAATGGCACCTGTTTGACCTCGTTATCTGTATAAAAGACACCTGTCCACAGCCTCAAACAGTCAGACTCCAAACTCAACCATGGCCAAAACCAAAGAGCTGTCGAAGGACACCAGGAAGAAAATTGTAGACCTGCACCAGGCTGGGAAGAGTGAATCTACAATAGGCAAGCAGGTTGGTGTGAATAAATCAACTGTGGGAACAATTGTAAGAAAATGGAAGACATACAAGACCATTGATAATCTCCCTTGGGGTCAAGATCTCATCCCGTGGGGTCAAAATGATCATGAGAACGGTGAGCAAAAATCCCAGAACTACACGGAGGGACCTGATGAATGACCTGCAGAGAGCTGGGACCAAAGTAACAAAGGCTACCATCAGTATACACACTACGCCGAGAGGGACTCAAATCCTGCAGTGCCAGGCGTGTCCCCCTGCTTAAGCCAGTACATGTCCAGGCCCGTCTGATGTTTGCCAGAGAGCATATGGATGATCCAGAAGAGGATTGGGAGAATATCATGTGGTCAGATGAAACCAAAATGGAACTTTTTGGTAAAAACTCAACTCGTCGTGTTTGGAGGAAGAAGAAAAACCCAAGAACACCATACCTACTGTGAAGCATGGGGGTGGAAACATCATGCTTTGGGGCTGTTTTTCTGCAAAGGGGACAGGACGACTGATCCGTGTTAAGGGAAGAATGAATGGGGCCATGTATCATGAGATTTTAAGCCAAAACCTCCTTCCATCAGTGAGAGCATTGAAGATGGAACGTGGCTGGGTCTTCCAGCATGACAATGATCCCAAACACACCGCTCGGGCAACGAATGAGTGGCTCCGTAAAAAGCATTTCAAGGTCCTGGAGTGGCCTAGCCAGTCTCCAGACCTCAACCCTATAGAAAATTTGTGGAGTCCGTGTTGCCCAGCGACAGCCCCAAAACATCACTGCATGGAGGAATGGGCCAAAATACCAGCTACAGAGTGTGCATACCTGGTGAAGACTTACAGGAAACGTTTGACCTCTGTCATTGCCAACAAAGGTTATGTTACGAAGTATTGAGTTGAACTTTTGTTATTGACCAAATACTTATTTTCCACCATAATTTACAAATAAATTCTTTAAAAATCCTACAATGTGATTTCCTGGATTTTTTTTTCTCATTTTGTCTCTCATAGTTGAAGTGTACCTATGATGAAAATTACTGACCTCTCTCATCTTTCTAAGTAGGAGAACTTGCACAATCAGTGGCTGACTAAATACTTTTTGGCCCCACTGTATGTATAAATGACAAAAGGCATTCTATTCTATTAAATTGGTAAGAAAGCATAAATGTTCAACCTATGTTGATGGGAAATTTGTCTGGATGGTCAGATGTAAAAAAGAAACTAGAAATCCACCTGAAATGTATTGCCTGTATTATATCAATTACTCTGCATTTAAAATGTACATTTAAGGCATTAGCAGATGCTTATAACCAAAGTGACTGACAATTTTGACCACATACAAGACAAGCTTCAGAGTTTTAAGGAACTTGCTTGGGAACCCAACAGTGGAAGCAGTGGTGGGGACCATTGACCTTGTAAACAGTTTCCGAACTGTTTAGTGATCACTGTCCATTTTTGGATGCAATGATAACTATTAATAACTATTAACAAATGTTGTGATAACTGATAAATAAATCCTAATGATGTTAAACATGCATATTAATGTAGATAACTCTGAGTAAAAAAGCCAAAGTCATTACTTATTAACATTTAAATGTAAATAACTTAAATAGAAATGAATTATGTTTTAGGATGCAAAACTGAAAATTGAGAAAATCCAGCTGATGCTGCAGCATGCACCTAGAGGCCATGATCTTCGCTCAAGTCGAACCCTTCTGAAAGAACACAAGCAGGTAGAGCAAGAAGCTCAGGAGCTAGCAGACAAGATCAATTCTATTGTCACTCATGCCAAACACCTGGCTACGAACCATTTTGACTCCCAGAGGATCCTTCGCGAGACAGACACCTACCTGAATCTGTAAGCACTTTAGACCTATTTCAAAATCTTATTTTCAGTGTTTAATATAACCATTAACATAATGTTTTTGTTTGTTTGTTAACCTCATACATTTGGCAGGTTTAAATCTCTGCAAAAGCCTTTGGATCATCGCAGAAGCCAGCTAGAATCAGATGTGGCCCTGTTCAGCCTCTATCATGACATGGACCTAGAGCTTACTTGGATATCTGAACATGACCCTGTAGCAGATACCAGCAGCTATGGAAAATCCCTGGCTGGGGCTATCAGCCTTTTACAGAAACATAAGGTACAATTCCAATTTCAAGTTGGAGCACACAATACATATTTCTTTGTTTGAGAGAATTCTAGATTCCCTTTCCAATTGTATATATACAGTATTTTCTCCAGTGATTTTCTTTGAGCTTTTAAAATAGAGCTCTGTATTATTTTCACAGTGTTTCAGTGTGTAACGTATTAGGGCTAGAAGAGACAAGAGGGGGCGGACACACACGCAGAGATGTTTTACAAAGTTTAATGATAATAAAACACGACAGGATAGAACAAGACAAGACAGACTAACACATGACCTAAGCTAACAATGCTAATCTAAACACACATGAACTAAGCTAAACCTAAACCTGAGCCCTAAACTAATGTTAAATATGATCATAAAAACTAAGCTAAACAAGAACTAGACTAAGACAAACAGAAACAAGACAAAACACGGCATGAACAGTAACAAAACAGACAATAACAGACAGACGGGAGCTGACAGGAGCTAACAGACAAACAGGAGCCAACAGACAGACAGGAGCTGACAGTAGCTAACAGACAAATAGGCGCTAACAGACAAACAGGAGCTAACCAAACCAAACAAACATGGGCAAGGCAAGGCAAGGCAAGGCAAGGCAAGGCAAGGCAAGGCAAGGCAAGGCAAGTTGACAGCATCAAACCAAAATAGTCTCCAAAGATTGGTCCACCACAGCCTGTTTAAATCCTCTTAGCTCAGACGAGGTTTAGCTGTGGTTAATTAACCAGAGACCAATCACAAAAGGGGCGTTGGCTCCAGCATGTGCTCCTGGAGAGAGGGGCGCGGCACCTACACCAACAAACTCCACATGCTTCGGGAGCACAGTGTCACGTGCTAATAATCATGACGGTATTAACAAAGAATCTTTTCCAGTTAGTCTTTGAGGAAATTTCACTTCAAGTTCATTCAGAACTTCAGCTAAAATAATATAGCTAAATATAAATATAAATATATCAATATTAAATATAGCTTACAACCCTTTTAGGAGCTGCAAGCAGAGGTTAACACCCACAGACAGTTTCTTAAGCGTGTTCTGGACAGAGGGAAGGTCATGTCCAACCCGGAGGTGCAACGTAGGTGCAATCACCTAAATTCGCAATGGGAGGAGCTGGAGGACACCTGTGAAAAATGCTCTGCCTACCTTAACAAAGCAGTTATACGAGAACAGGTAATATCTACGCCTTTTTAAATTGTTCTCTTTGTGTGCTTTGTAATGAAATTAGCATTTTCAGTAAATAATAATAATTTTATGTAGATTTTACTGGACTGTGCTGAACTGGAAACTCAGTTATCTGAAACATCAGCTTTGGTCAGCACTGACTACGGAAAAAATGAATTAGCAACACAAAGTCTTATAAAGCAGCATCAGGTAAGTAAAACTGTAACATGCTTAGTAAAATGACAATATGTATGTCTGGGTTGCATTAAAATATCTGGTTTATGTGGCAAAACCTTTGTGCCCATAGATGGTAGAGGGGAAAATTGAGGTGCTCTCGGCCCAGGTGGATGAACTCAAGTCCAGTGTGGACAATGCTGTGCTTGCATGGGGTTTAGAGGAAGTAAAGAGACCTTACAAGCACATCAGATCTCAGCTAAGTGAACTACAGCACTCAGCCACAATCAGGTATTTACTAAATCTATAAACTCTGTAACTACATTTTACAATGCTGTTAAAAATGACTATTTTAGATTTTTCTCATGTTTCACATTGCTGTTAAATATTTTTTGGCACACACGTTGATTCACTACTTTGATTCCCCATAGTGGAGAGCTTGACCTGCACGACCTGTCGGTTTTAGATCCAGCATGCTTATGGGGTTCAGTTAGGGACTTTGCCACTTGGTTTTCAATTTGCAACCATTCCATGGATACCATTTTGCCCAGTCTGTTTTTTTTTCCTGTAGGCTGAAATGGCAGTAAGCAGCATGGTGACTTGGTGGGTACGACCTGTCGGTAGCACTATCACGTCACAAGGAAGTCCTGGGTTTGACTTTTGTGTGGAATTTGTATGTTCTCCTCATATTTGAGTGCGTTTCCTCCGGGTGCTCTGGTTTTCCAAAGACAAGCAGTCAGGTTAACTAGAGATACTAAAGTCCCCCCAGGGGTGAGGGCGTGTGTGTGCTTGCCCCATGATGAACTGGCAACCTGCCATGGGTGTTTCCTGACTTTCGCCCAGTAAATCGCATCCACTGTATCCCTGAATAGGCTAAAGCATGAATGACGGTTGGACTACTGCAACCCCCTCCTGGCAGGTGCTCCCATGTCCACTATGAAACCCTTGCAACTCATCCAAAATGCAGCTGCTCGCCTGGTTTTTAACCAACCTAAAAACTGCCACATCACCCCATTGCTGCGTTTTCTTTACTGGCTTCCTGTAGCTGCACGCATTCAGTTTAAAACACTGATGCTTGGCTACAAAGCCAAAAATGGACCAGCTCAAAACTACCTTAGAGAACTCATCACACCCCGCTCTGTATCACACAACCTTCGAGCCACAAGTCTCAATCGACTAGAACTCAAGGAAGACAAGCATAAAGGCTCTTCTCTGTACTTGCACCCAAGTGGTAGAACGAGCTTCCCTGTATCCGAACATCTGAGTCTCTCGCTGGCTTCAAAAGACGATTAAAACCCACCTCTTTACTAAGCACTTAAGCTGATGTATTTACTAATGCACTTATTTATTTCTTGCATAAAAAATCTTTAGTTCTAACAGCGTTTCAGCAGATTTGTATTCTTGGACTGTTGTCTACTTAAACTAAAGTAAGGTAATGTTCACTATGGAAGCACTTCTGTAAGTCGCTCTGAATAAGAGTGTCTGCTACATGCCGAAAATGTAAATGTGAATGAATGAGTGAAGTGGCCTAAAGTGAAGGTTTGAAAAGTGTAGGACACCTGTATAATCCAACTGACGAATTTATCAATTAAAATAAGTTCTTTGGTTGATTAAGTAACCAAGGAAAGACTTAATTATTTCACACAGAACTTATTGTTTTTCAATAAACAATACAGCCATGTTCTAATTTTGTGTTACAGACATGGTAAAAAGGCAAAAAGGCATTTATGTGATTTATTTAACTCATGTTTTTTGATACAACAGAGCTCAAAGGCTTCAAGAAGCCCTCCACCTTCATGAATTTAAGCGTGAGTCGTCAGAATTAGAAGACTGGATAACTCAGCAACGACTAACTGCCTCCTCTGATGACTATGGTTCTGAATATGAGCATGTACTGGTAAGATGGCTGGTCAGCAATATAAAAAGCTGCTTTTTATCATTAACATACTATAAGAATTAATGAATGCTGCTCAGGTGATGCAGCGGTAAAACACACTAGCACACCAGAGCTGACATTTCGAACTCGTCAGTTCAAAACTCAGCTCTGCCATCCGGGAGGCTGGGTGGCTACACGAACAATGATTGGCTGTTGTTCATACAGGGTGGAAGTTACGACCTCTGCTGGCTGGTTGATGGCGCCTGCACAGTCGAGGAATAATGCGTTGATCGGGGTGTGGCTCTCCATACCCAAAGCTGATCCGCATATGAACTCGCTTTGTGCAGGTGAAAAGATGCAGTTGACTACTGCACACGTGTCGGAGGGGGCGTGTGTCAGTCTTGCTCTCCTCAATCAGGAGTGGAGATTAGTATCAAATGTGTGTAAACAGTGTAAATCAGCAAAGTGACTGCATGTCACGTGTTTTGTAACAGCAACTGCAGGTTCGGTTCGAGCTGTTCCTAAAGCAGTTAGATGCAGGTTGGGAGAAGATGCACACATGTGAAGAGCTGGCTCACAGGCTGGTCAAAAACAACCACTCTGAAAGCAGCTTTATTCAAGAAACACAGGATCAACTCAGGTACCAGCACCTAAATTAAAGCAAAGAAAATATTAATTGTGCTCATAAAGTAACATTAGTGACCTACTGTACTTTAGAGAATCATGGGATGAGCTGCAGCATTTGGCCATGAGTCGTAAAGAGAGCTTAGGTAAATCAGAGGAGTGTCACAAGGCCTATAAAGACTTGATGGATGCCCTAGGAACCATAAAGGTAAGCAAATTTAAAAGCATGAACTATAAAACCTCAATAGTTCTGTCTGTGCATAACCTTTACCATAAACCTGTACCTTTCACCCAACAGGATAAGCACAAAAGCATTCCTGATGACATCGCCAAAGACCTGCAGGGGGTGGTCCTGCAGCTGAGGAAGCATGAAGCATTGGTGAATGAGCTTGCTGGAAATGAGCAACAGGTACCAATACCCCCCTCCCCCCCCCCCTCCCCCCACCCCCAGAGCACTGCTCCGTAAGATGCGATTGTCCGACACAGTGAGGTTTTTTTCCAGGAGGTGCAAAAATATACAAAAATGCAGCACTAAGATTCACAAAAGTGCTAAACATACACATACGATAAACAGTAAACTGAACAGTGTAAATAAATATGTAAATATGCAATGTAAAACCTGTAAATAAATATTAAAGATTAATTTTATTTACCTTGTGTGGTGGTTTTTTGCCGTGATCATATAGTGGGGACTCTACTACTCATACTGGTGGCTACTGGACACTGGTGGAGAACTAAACACTAAAACTTGAAAAAAATGAAGCATAAAACACTGAGAAAAAGGCGAGAACAAAGTGAGCCTCTCGACAGAATGAAGCCTATCACTCATGTAAACAGAGAGATGTCGCCGGCTAGTGGACAATTACTGAACTAATCTTGTTACACTTGGCACTGGAATTGGGCAGTGATAGCTCAGTGGTTAAGGTACTGGACTAGTAATCAGAAGATTGCCGGTTCAAGCCCCACCACCACCAGGTTGCCAGGGTTCAAGGCCCTTAACTCTTAATTGCTCAAAATTGTGTTCAGTCATAATTGTAAGTCGCTTTGGATAAAAGCGTCTGCGAATCGGACTGGGCACTTGGTTTTCCAGATTTTGTCCGTTAAATCTGAAATCCCTTTAATAGAGGTCTGTTAAATTGAGGTTTCACTGTACTTCTAAATGAGATTACACTGTGTGTGGTAAAAGGTCATGTATCAAAATTTGTCTTAATATTATGCCATTTTTAATTTGTGTTTTTTTTTATAGCTCCAAGAGTTGCTGGATGCTACAGATTCTATTTTAGAACAGTGTTCCACAGAGCTAGGAGAAAAGATCCAGGAGACACAGCAAGAGGTGGTGGAAAGTTGGGAGAGACTCCGTACACGGATAGAACATCGAGAGGAAGAGCTAAGACTGGCCAAACAGCGCTACCTCTTCCTCAACACAGTAATTTATGTTACAATTTACAATTAATGTTACCTCGAAAACTCAAAAAAATGAAAAACCTTTAATTTCATGACAATAATGTAATTTTCACTTTTTTGCAAACTTCACTGTTTTGTGTAAATATACACCGACCAGGCATAACATTATGACCACTGACATGGGAAGTGAATAACACTGATTATCTCTTCATCACAGCACCTGTTAGTGGGTGGGATATATTAGACAGCAAGTGAACATTTTATCCTCAAAGTTGATGTGTTAGAAGCAGGAAAAATGGACAAGCCAAAAATGGATTTGAGCCAGTCTGACAAAGGCCGAATTGTGATGGCTAGACGACTGGGTCAGAGCATCTCCAAAACTGCAGCTCTTGTTGGGTGTTCCCGGTCTGCAGTGGTCAGTATCTATCAAAAGTGATCCAAGGAAGGAATAGTGGTAAACAGGCGACGGAGTCATGGGCGGCCAAGGCTCATTGATGCACGTGGGGAGTGAAGGCTGGCCAACAGACGAGCTACTGTAGCTCAAATTGCTGAAGAAGGTAATGCTGGTTCTGATACAAAGGTGTTAGAATATGCAGTTCATCACAGTTGCAGGGCTGTTTTGGCAGCAAAAGGGAGACCAACACAATATTAGGAAGGTGGTCGTAATGTTATGCCTGGTCGGTGTATGTTTATTTAAAATGTTTAATAAACACCTTATTCAGTAAGGCTTAGTCCTTTATGAACATAAAAAGGCCAAGTTTTGCCAATAATTACATTCTAAGACAAATGTTTTGGAACAAAATTCCTCAGTGAGTGATTACAAGTTTTTTATTATTATTTCTCCTTTACAGTGTAAAAAACCCATTTCCACAAAAGTTGGAATGTTTACTAAAACACAATAAAAAGAATCCGTGATTGTAGATTCTCTTAATTCGTTATTCAATTTAGAAATGATAATCATTTCAAAAAGAACATTTGCAAGATTGCAAAGAATTTACCACTTTCACCATTTTCTGTTCATAGTATTGTGAAAAAGCCAACATCTGTCATGGTATTGGGGTGCATCAGTACCCATGGCATAGGTGACTTGCATACACCGATCAGCCATAACATTAAAACCACCTTCTTGTTTCTACACTCACTGTCCATTTTATCAGCTCCGCTAACCATATAGGAGCACTTTGTAGTTCAACAATTACTGACTGTAGTCCATCTGTTTCTCTACATACTTCTTTAACCTTCTTTCACCCTGTTCTTCAATGGTCAGGACCCCCACAGGACCACCACAGAGCAGGTATTATTTGGGTGTTGGATCATTCTCAGCACTGCAGTGACACTGACATGGTGGTGGTGTGTTAGTATGTGTTCTGCTAGTATGAGCGGATTAGACACAGCAGCGCTGCTGGAGTTTTTAAATATCGTGTCCACTCACTGTCCACTCTATTAGACACTCCTACCTAGTTGGTCCACCTTGTAGATGTAAAATCAGAGACGATCGCTCATCTATTGCTGCTGTTTGAGTTGGTCATCTTCTAGACCTTCATCAGTGGTTACAGAATGCTGTCCATGGGGCGCTGTTGACTGGATATATTTTTGGTTGGCGAACTATTCTCAGTTCAGCAGTGACAGTGAGGTGTTTAAAATCTCCATCAGCATTGCTGTGTCTTATCCACTCATACCAGCACAACACACACTAACACACCACCACCATGTCAGTGTCACTGCAGTGCTGAGAATGATCCACCACCTAAATAATACCTGCTCTGTAGTGGTCCTGGGAGAGTCCTGACCATTGAAGAACAGCATGAAAGGTGCTTCTTCTAATTGGAGCTGACAAAATGGACAGTGAGTGCAAAAACAAGGAGGTGGTTTTAATGTTATGGCTGATCAGTGTATGTGTACAGGTACTATTGACATGGAGGCATATACAGTGGTACTCTGAAACTCAACGTTAGTTGGCTCTGGGAATGGCGTTAAGTTTAAAAGGCGTTAAGTTTTAAGGTTTTCTTTTCCCATAAGGATGTATGGGAAACCTGTTAATGCGTTCCATGGTCCTGTGGAACTGCATATATTTTAGGCTAATGTAAAATAATGGGGTTGTTTTCGACACTTATACACTGAAAATAACACAAATATAATATTAAAACACTGAAATACAATTAAAAACAGTTAAATACAATAAAAAACAGTTAAATACAATAAAACCTGCTCTTTACCTTTACTTCTTTATTGAACTTATGAGCAGTTATAATTAAGAATTAGTGTTTTTATGTCATTTTTTTAATACATTAGGTCACGTTTTTTTAACGATGCACATTTTAGACTCTCTGAAAAGCTGACTCTCACAATTTCTCAGAACCTCGAGCTGTAAAACAAGTTTAAAAGTGAAACAGTGAGAAAAATCTAGATAAATACAGATACATGTGGAGCTTTCAGAGTGGATTTGATGGTTATTCCACACAAATGCAGATTCGTCTCTTATTCGCACTTTGATGACATTTTACCGCATCACTCAAGCCGAGCACTGAACAAAGCAGCAGTCGTACACACATTGAGTTTAAGAGAAATGTTGGGTTTAAGGGTACACATTTTTTGACGAAGGGTCAAAAATACAATGTACGGTTGCAGACACCATTAAAAATCAAGGCTTTTATTTAGCAGACCAGGTCTTAACAGATATCATTATTTACTTTCTTTGCCACATCTGTCCACTGTACCCTAGGTTCAGGACTATTCTTTGTGGTGTTCTCAAGTGCTGAGTGGCATGAAGGCAGAGGAGTCTGTTCGTGATTTGGCCACATGCAACCTTCAGCTCTTTCAGCATCAGCAATTGTGGGCTGAAATCGCAGCCCGAGAGGAGACATATGCTCAGGTCGTATCTATGGGTCAACAACTACTGGAACAGGACATTTTAAATGCTAGAGAGGTAAATATCCTAGAGGAATGCCTTCCTAATTAGAAAAACCTGATGTATATAAAATATAAATTATAAGTGTTAAGTAAAAGCTAAAGTCTGTTATGTATGTCTTTTATCACCAGGTTAAACAAAAACTAAGAGCTTTGCAGAATGAAAGAGAAGATTTGACAAATAATTGGGAATCCAAGCAAAATTGGTTAGAAAACACATACCAGGAACATGTGTTGTACAAGGACATTGAACACATGGAGAAGATCACCAACTCTCAAGAGGTGGGCACTCAGTCAGATACATGTTCAAACAAAATGCTGAAAATGTTCATAGAAAATAGAAAAAACATTTAACCTGGGATTATGTCTGAGCTTGTGTTACTTAATTGCAAAGCATAAAGAGTGTTCTGTTATTCTACAGGTCCAGTTAAAAAATAGTGACTTGGGAACAACAGTTGAGGAGTCAGACATGCTAATCAAACGTCATGAAGCCTTTGAAAAGCTTTTAGGCACTCAGGAGGACAAGGTTGGGTACCATATTTGTTTAAGTAGTCGTTCAGTTTATGCATAATATGAACTATGTTTTGAACAGCATTCTCAGAGTTCCCAAAAGATATTTTGTCCATCAATTTTGCGAAACACTGATTTGTTACTGAAAAAAGAAGTAATATTTATGGGGCTGCATCTGTGACCATTATATCTAATTTATATTACATACCAATGTTATATTAAACAACTGTTAGTTATTTTTTATTATTCTGTACTGATAACCTGTAAGAAATTAACTCAAGTACTTTTGTATAGAAGATTATTATTTAAAATATTATTTAAATATTATTTAAAATAATTTTTCTGCATGTTTTTCCTCTCTTATATTACATTTTTTATAATGATATGAAATTATTTAGTGTGGTGAATAAGCTAATATACAACTAAAAATTAGAAAAAGTTGGGACAGTATGGAAAATGCAAATAAAATAAAAATGCAGTGTTCCTTACATTTACTTCGACTTTTATTTAATTGCAGACAGTTTAAACCTGAGATATTTCATGTTTTATCTGCTCAACTTCATTTCATTTGTTAATAAACCTTCATTCCTGCATTTCAGTTGGGACAGGGGCAATTTAGGGCTAGTAATGAGGTGAAAAAACTAAATAATGGTGCTGCTTTTTTGGTACAAGGCTAAAAGAGTCTTTGATGAGCAAAGATGATCAGAGGATCTCCAGTTTGTCAACAAATGTGTGAGAAAATGATTGAAATGTTTAAAAACAATGTACCTCAGAGAAAGATTGGAAGGGATATGCATATTTCTCCCTCTACAGTGCATAATATCATTAAACAATTCAAGGAATCGGGAGATATTTCAGTGCGTAAAGACCAAAGGCGAAAGCTGAACGCCCGTGATCTTCTATCCCTCAGACGGCACTGCATCATGAACCGCCACTCAACAATAGCTGATATAACCACATGGGTGAGGGATTACTTTGGCAAACCTTTGTCAAGCACTACAATACAGAGTTACATGCACAAATGCCACTTAAACCTTTACTGTGCAAAAAAGAAGCCTAATGTTAACCATGTCCAAAAGCGGCGTCGACTTCTCAGGGCTCTGAGGCATCTAGGATGGACCATCACACAGTGGAAATGTGTATTGTGGTCAGATGTATCAGCAATCCAGGTCTTTTTTGGAAAAAATGGACGCCATGTGCTCTAGACCAAAGACGAAAAGGATCATCCAGACTGTTATCAACAACAAGTCCAAAAGCCAGGGTCTGTCATGGTATAGGGCTGTGTCAGTGCCCTTGGCAAAAGTCATTTACACTTCTGTGATGGCAGCATTAATGCAGAAAACTACAATGAGATCTTAGAGCAACATATGCTGCCTTGCAAGACGTCATCTTTTCCAGGGACGTCCATGCATTTTTCAACAAGACAATGCAAAACCACATGCTGCACACATTACAAAGGCATGGGTGCGGAAGAAGAGGGTACGGGTACTGGACTGGCCTGCCTGCAGTCCTGACCTGTCCCCAATAGAGAATTTTGAAAGGAAAAATGCGACAACGACGACCCTGTACTGTTGCACATCTTAAGACGTGTTTGCAGGAAGAATGGGACAAAATAAAAGCTGAAACACTAAATCACTTGGTCTCCTTGGTGCCAAAATGTCTTTTAAGTGTGGTGAAAAGGAATAGCAACATTACAAAGTGGTAAATGCTTCACTGCCCCAATTTTTTTTGGAATGTATTGCAGACCAGGAATGGATGTTTATTAATGAATGAAATAAAGTTGAGCAGATAAAACATGAAATATCTCAGGTTCATCCTGTCTGCAAAATCATTAAAATACTAAGTAAATAGTTAATAAATTGCTTGTTCATATGTTTACAGATGATTGCACTTCAAGATTCCGCTGACTGTTTGATGAATAAAGGAATAAAAAGAGAAAAATGCAATCATATAAAAAACAAACTTAAATCTCTCAAAGAGAGGAGGCAATGCATAAAGGATCTGTCCATGAAACGCAGAGAAAAGCTCATGCTCGCCCGGCTTCTGTTTATCTTCAACCGAGACGTCTCTGAGGTACTGCTTCTTACATCTACTGCAAGCTAGCGAAGCAGTTGATTGTTCTGTTTTGTAATCAGTCTACTATAATGTGTACTTCAGGCAGAGGAATGGGTAGAAGAGCGCATGCAGAAGATGCAGGAAGATTCCAAAATGGACTTGAGCAACCTTCAAACCAAAATGAAATTGCTGAAGAAGCATCAGGTGTTTGAGGCAGAGATTCTGGCCCATGGCAAATTTATTGAAGCAGTCCAACAGGTAAGGTCTCTTTATCACTGTATATTGCAAAATACAAAAGCTAATATCAGATCTGTAGGGTCTACCTTGGATGTGTTTATCGACTTTGATTTCCTCAACTCCAGACAGGAGATAAGCTGGTTTCCCTTGGTCATCCAAAGTCTAAAAATGTAAAGCAGAGCATGGCTGCTTTGAATTCTCACTGGGACATGCTGAAACAAGCTGTCTCAGCTCGGGGAAAACTTTTAGAAGACCACAGAGACTTTCTGGAGTTTCTTCAGAAAGTGGAACAGGTTGAAGTTTGGATCAGGCAAAAGGTAAGAAATGAGAACTTTAGAATCAGTGTAGTTTAGATGTCACAACGGTCTATTATGCTAGTCTACCATGGCTGAGATACAGGTTCGAATCTCAGCGGTGCTGACAGCTGGCCAGGCATCTACACAGACATGATTGGAAATGTCTTGGTCGCTGAGGCTCTGCCTTGGATTGGTATTTGTTTTTTTTACCCAGTGTTTCCCAGTAAAAGCAGTTAAAATTACAATGAATAATCGGTGTAGGCATCCCAAGATTTCATCTCCAATGTTACTTTCTGTCCTTGGTGTTACAGGAAGTCATGATTAATGTTGGAGATCTCGGGGAGGACTATGAACATGGTCAACAACTTCTGAAAAAGCTAAGTGAGTTCAGAAGTTCCAGCCCTGGGGTAAGTGCGCTGTAATACAAGATTTTAATTGTCACAACATGTTACAACAATACTAGATGGATTTAATCACAGTCTTAACCTTTTCCAAAATGTCATTTACAGACTTTTTTTTCTGGACAAAGTTTGGTTTGTGTATACATGTCTAGAACTAGTTTAAAACTCAGGGGCAATCCCACATACTAGGTCCACTAAAAACAGGGTTTTTAGATTTAAGTAAACTTGTCTGAGTACTTTTATTATTGATTGACTGTGTGTAGCAGTAATAAAAAGTTGCCGTATTTGCCTTTTGCCAGGATGTGACTGTAGATGATGCTCACATTAAGGACATCAACACCCTAGCAGCTCGACTAGAGAGACAGAACATCGATGAGCTGGCTACTGTGAAAAAGCGCAAGCAACAATTAAACGAGAGGTCTACCAATACTTTTCTTATTTTGATTTTAAAGCTTTGGGGATGCTTAGTATTTTATAGAATAAAATAGAATAAAATCTTCATTATTACTACACACCGATCAGCCATAACATTAAAACCACCTCATTGTTTCTACACTCACTGTCCATTTTATCAGCTCCACTTACCATATAGAAGCCATATAGAATTTGTTGTTCTACAATTACTGACTGTAGTCCATCTGTTTCTCTACAGACTTTTTTAGCCTGCTTTCACCCTGTTCTTCAATGGTCAGGAACCCCACAGGACCACCACAGAGCAGGTATTATTTGGGTGGTGGATCAGTCTCAGCATTGCAGTGACACTGACATGGTGGTGGTGTGTTAGTGTGTGTTGTGCTGGTATGAGTGGGTCAGACACAGCAGCGCTGCTGGAGTTTTTAATACTGTGTCCACTCACTGTCCACTCTATTAGACACTCCTACCTAGTTGGTCCACCTTGTAGATGTAAAGTCAGAGACAATCGCTATATTATATATCTATTGCTGCTGTTTGAGTTGGTCATCTTCTAGACCTTCATCAGTGGTCACAGGACACTGTCCACGGGGTGCTGTTAGCTGGATATTTTTGGTTGGTGGACTATTCTCAGTCCAGCAGTGACAGTGAGGTGTTTAAAAACTCCATCAGCGCTGCTGTGTCTTATCCACTCATACCAGCACAACACACACCAACACACCACCACCATGTCAGTGTCACTGCAGTGCTGAGAATGGCACACCACCCAAATAATACCTGCTCTGTAGTGGTCCTGGGAGAGTCCTGACTATTGAAGAACAGCATGAAAGGGGGCTAACAAAAATGCAGAGAAAGAGATGGACTACAGTCAGTAATTGTAGAACTACAAAGTGCTTCTATGTGGTAAGTGGAGCTGATTAAATGGACAGGGAGTGTAGAAACAAGGAGGTGGTTTTAATGTTATGGTTGATCAGTGTACAAAGGTACAGTGACGTCTTCGAAAGGCTGTGCACAATATTACCTAGCATAACTTTTAAGGAATGTTAGAAGCATTGACCAATATAGGTTAAGACTGATTACAACATGTGATGTGCAATAATTAACTATTGACACACTGAACTTGGTGACAGGTGGAGTAATTTCCATGGAAATCTGAGCACCTACAGGAGAAAGTTGGAAGCAGCATTGGAGGTCCACTCTCTAATACGGGACCTTGAGGAAGTGCGGGACAGGGCAAGTGAAAAGGTAAAAGCTGTACCAATGGTTCATCAGTTCTATTTGAATATTGGACCACATTCGAAAAACAATGACATATCTAAGCATGTGCCAATATTGGTCTTAAGTCCCAAAACATACAACCTACCATGCATTGCATAAACTTAACAGAATATACACTGACTAGGCATAACATTATGATCATTGACAGGTGAAGTGAATAACACTGATTATCACCTGTTAGTGGGTGGGATATATTAGGTAGCAAGTGAACATTTTATCCTCAAAGTTGATGTGTTACAAGCAGGAAAAATGGGCGAGCATAAGGATTTGAGCGAGTTTGACAAGGGCCAAATTGCGATGGCTAGACGACTGGGTACGTGATCATTAGAACTGGACCACGGAGCAATGGAAAAAGGTGGCCTGGTCTAATGAATCACATTTTCTTGGCCGGGTGCGTGTGCATCGCTTACCTGGGGAACACATGGCACCAGGATGCACTATGGGAAGAAGCAAGCCGGCGGAGGCAGTGTGATGCTTTGGGCAATGTTCTGTTGGGAAACCTTGGGTCCTGCCATCCATGTGGATGTTACTTTGACATGTACCACCTACATAATGCATTGTTGCAGACCATGTACACCCTTTCATGGAAACGGTATTCCCTGATGGCTGTGGCCTCTTTCAGCAGGATAATGCACCCTGCCACAAAGCAAAAATGATTCAGGAAGGGTTTGAGGAACACAAAGACGAGTTTGAGGTGATGACTTGGCCTCCAAATTCCCCAGATCTCAATCCAATCGAGCATCTGTGGGATGTGCTGGACAAACAAGTCCGATCCATGGAGGCCCCACCTCCTAACTTTATAAGTTAAAGGATCTGCTGCTGACATCTTGGTGCCAGATACCACAGCACACCTTCAGGGGTCTAGTGGAGTCCATGCCTTGATGGGTCCGGGCTGTTTTGGCAGCAAAAGGGGGACCAACACAGTATTAGGAAGTCGGTGATCTGTGTATTTGATAAACAGCATCCTTATTACTGAAATAATTCATTTCTGTGGTGTTGCAGATGCGCCTGCTACAGGGACAGAACTGTGGAGAGGATGTAGAGAGTGTAGAAAACCTCATACGTAAACATGAGGAGATGGAACGAGAAGTTCAAGTAATCCAAGAAAGAGGGAATGTAAGTATATGTATTATGCAACAAACTCATTAAGTACACCCCCCCTTCCCCAAATTTTACAATTTCCAGTAACAAGTGTAGCTGCAGAGTTATTCAAGTTACCAAGAATTTGTAATTAATTAAAACAGGTCCTGGAGAAGGAGACCAAAGATCAATTAAGGAGGTATTCTGAACTTTCTGACAAACTAAGTAAGAAGCATAGAGAAGTAAACACCACCCTATCAAAGCTGGACAAGGAAGTCAAACTAAGGTGTGCAATACAGAGTATACTGTTTATCACCAAATTGTTGGCTAGGAATAGCAAATAGCAATATTCACTTTGTCATTATAGGAAAGAGCGTTTGCAAGAGTCACATCAGCTCCAGCTGTTTAAAGCTAATCAGCGTCTGTTGTTGGATTGGATGTTGAAGCAGACCAGAGAAGTGGAAAAGAGGGGCTTGCCTAAAAGTAAAGCTGAGGCAGAAAGCCTTATAGTGGAGCATCTAGACTGGAAGGTAAAATATCTCAACCTTGCTTGTGGTATTTATTATTAAAATCACATGGATCCTCATGATTAAACTAATTTCATTTAAAGCTTATATGACTCTTATATCATATACACCAATCAGGCATAACATTATGACCACCTCCTTGTTTCTACACTTAATGTCCATTTTATCAGCTCCACTTACCATATAGAAGAACTTTGTAATTCTACAACTACTGACTGTAGACCATCTGTTTCTCTACATACTTTTTTAGCCTGCTTTCACCCTGTTCTTCAATAATCAGGACCCCCACAGGACAACTACAGAGCAGGTATTATTTGGGTGGTGTGCCATTCTCAGCACTGCAGTGACACTGACATGGTGGTGGTGTGTTGGTGTGTGTTGTGCTGGTATGAGTGGATAAGACACAGCAGCACTGATGGAGTTTTAAAACACCTCACTGTTCCTGCTGGACTGAGAATAGTCCACCAACCAAAAATATCCAGCCAACAGCGCCCCATGGGCAGCATCCTGTGACCACTGATGAAGGTTTAAAACATGACCAACTCAAACAGCAGCAATAGATGAGCGATCGTCTCTGACTTTACATCTACAAGGTGGACCAACTAGGTAGGAGTGTCTAATAGAGTGGACAGTGAGTGGACACGGTATTTAAAAACTCCATCAGCACTGCTGTGTCTGATTCACTCATACCAGCACAACACACACTAACACACCACCACCATGTCAGTGTCACTGCAGTGCTGAGAATCATTCACCACCTAAATAATATCTAGTCTGTAGTGGTCCTGTGGGGGTCCTGAACATGGAAAACAGCATGAAAGAGGGCTAACAAAGCATGCAGAGAAACAGATGGACAACAGTCAGTAATTATATAACTACAAAGTGCTTCTATATGGTAAGTGGAGCTGATAAAATGGACAGTGAGTGTGGTTTTAATGTTATGACTGATCAGTGTATAAAGCTTATATTGCTTATAATGTTTTTACTAATGACAAATCTAACTATAGGCAGAGATAGATACACGTGGTGAGCGCATTGATTCAGTGAAGAATTTCGGACAAAAACTAGTAATGTCTGGCCATAGTAAAGCACCAGAGATCAAAAATGCTTTAAGAGAACTGGAAGATGCCACAGCTGGACTTACTCAAGCATGGGAGAAGAGAAAGACAACATTGGACCAAGCTCTGGACCTTCAGGTATAATAAAATTAAATATATATTTGTTAATGTCATTTGCCATTGTCCTAACATGGGGTGTTGATTTGTTGCAGATATTTCTTGGCAACTTAGAGCAAAGTGAGAGGATTTTGAGCAACATGGAATCTTTTCTGTCCAATGAAGATCTTGGGGTAAGTGGTATATTACATAGTATCTCAACTCCAGTCCTGGATGGCCTAGTGGTTTCTGCATCCACTACACCTAAAGTCATTAATGGAGGGCTTAACGGTTAGCTGATGACTTTAATAAAGTGTGAGCGAGTTTGACAAGGGCCAAATTGCGATGGCTAGACGACTGGGTACGTGATCATTAGAACTGGACCACGGAGCAATGGAAAAAGGTGGCCTGGTCTAATGAATCACATTTTCTTGGCCGGGTGCGTGTGCATCGCTTACCTGGGGAACACATGGCACCAGGATGCACTATGGGAAGAAGCAAGCCGGCGGAGGCAGTGTGATGCTTTGGGCAATGTTCTGTTGGGAAACCTTGGGTCCTGCCATCCATGTGGATGTTACTTTGACATGTACCACCTACATAATGCATTGGTGTAGACCATGTACACCCTTTCATGGAAACGGTATTCCCTGATGGCTGTGGCCTCTTTCAGCAGAATAATGCACCCTGCCACAAAGCAAAAATGATTCAGGAAGGGTTTGAGGAACACAAAGACGAGTTTGAGGTGATGACATGGCCTCCAAATTCCCCAGATCTCAATCCAATCGAGCATCTGTGGGATGTGCTGGACAAACAAGTCCGATCCATGGAGGCCCCACCTCCTAACTTTATAAGTTAAAGGATCTGCTGCTGACATCTTGGTGCCAGATACCACAGCACACCTTCAGGGGTCTAGTGGAGTCCATGCCTTGATGGGTCCGGGCTGTTTTGGCAGCAAAAGGGGGACCAACACAGTATTAGGAAGTCGGTGATCTGTGTTTCTAATAAAGTGTGTCTAGAAGCAGGTAAACCATCAAACTCTGTAGGTCCTTGGCCCTCCAGGACTGAATTAAGGACACTATGGTCTGTTAGAAACAAACAACAATAAAACTGTATTTAAAACAGGGGAACTAGAGATATGAGGGATCTCTAAAGACTATCAGTTGTTAATTGTTAGGTCATTGTTTCAGAGCTCCTTGTTGGAAGTTGAAGCTCTCCAGAGAACACATGCTTTATTTGAAAACTCCGTAGATGCTCAGCTAGAACAGCTGGAAAAGGTAGTAAGATATGGTCAACAGCTGACTCTCAGGAAACATTATGACTCAGACAACA
Organism: Trichomycterus rosablanca; assembly: GCF_030014385.1. Taxonomy (NCBI): domain Eukaryota; kingdom Metazoa; phylum Chordata; class Actinopteri; order Siluriformes; family Trichomycteridae; genus Trichomycterus; species Trichomycterus rosablanca. The sequence goes on along the minus strand of NC_086000.1, from coordinate 14,582,139 downwards.
TTAAGAAGAAGAGCAAAGCAGTTCAGCTCAGGTATGCTGTTACTCTTTATTTTATTAAAACAGATTTTGATTAATGGTTAAGTATAGACTCAGGTTCAATACTGGTTTGTTCCAGAAAGGAGACGATCTTGGAAATGAGCAAAGGCCGAAAAAAAGCTTTGGAAGAATCTGCCCAGCTACAGAAATTCTTAGAGAGTAGTTACGAGGTAAGCAGATTGAATAGATGCTGGGTTTCTTACATTTACTTTGACTTTTATTTGATTGCAGACAGGATGAACCTGAGATATTTCATGTTTCATCTGCTCAACTTCATTTCATTTATTAATAAACAGCCATTCCTGCATTTCAGGCCTGCAACACATTCCAAAAAAGTTGTGACAGTAAAGCATTTACCACTTTGTAATGTTGCTATTCCTTTTCACCACACTTAAAGAGGTTTTGGCACAGAGGAGACCAAGTGATTTAGTGTTTCAGCTTTTATTTTGTCCCATTGTTCCTGCAAACACGTCTTCGGGATCATTGTTGTCACATTTTTCATTTCAAAATTCTCCACAAATTCTCTATTGCGGACAGGTCAGGACTGCAGGCAGGCCAGTCCAGTACCCGTACCCTATTCTTCCACAGCCATGCCATGTTGACAATGCATGGACGTCCCTGGAAAAGATGACATCTTAAAGGCAGCATGTTGCTCTTAAATTTCAATGTACTTTTCTGCATTAATGCTGCCATCACAGAAGTGTAAATGACCTTTGCCAAGGGCACTGAAACAGCCCTATACCATGACAGACCCTGGCTTTTGGACTTGTTGCTGATAACAGTCTGGATGGTTCCTTTCGTCTTTGGTCTGGGGCACACAGTGTCCATTTTTTTCCAAAAAAGACCTGGAATGCTGATTCATCTGACCACAATACACGTTTCTACTGTATGATGGTCCATCCTAGATGTCTCAGAGCCCAGAGAAGTCAACGCTGCTTCTGGACATGGTTAACATAAGATTCTTTTTTGAACAGTGTTTTAAAGTTTTAAGTGGCATTTGTGCATGTAACTCTGTATTGTAGTGCTTGACAAAGGTTTGGCAAAGTAATCCCTCACCCATGTGGTTATATCAGCTATTGTTGAGTGGTGGTTCTTGATGCAGTGCCGTCTGAGGAATGGAAGATCACAGGCGTTCAACTTTCTTTTTTGGCCTTTACGCACTGAAATTCCTCCTGATTTCTTGAATGGTTTAATGGTGTTATGCACTGTAGAGGGAGAAATATGCAAATCCCTTTATATCTTTCTTTGAGGTTCATTGTTTTTAAACATTTCAATCATTTTCTTACGCATTCGTTGACTAACTGGAGATCCTCTGATCATCTTTGCTCATCAAAGACTCAGCCTTTCCTGGATGCTGCTTTTGTACTAAACCATGATTGCAATCACCTGTTGACATCAACTGTTTGAAATCATATCAATATTTAGTTTTTTCATCTCATTATTAGCCCCAAATTGCCCGTCCCAACTTTTTTTTAAATGTGTTGCAGGCCTGAAATGCAGGAATGGAGGTATATTTATGGTATATTTGAAAGAAGTTGAGCAGACAAAACATGAAATATCTTGGGTTCAAACTGTCTGCAATCAAATAAAAGTCAAAGTAAATGTAAGGAACACTGCATTTGTATTTTTTTGCTACATTTTGCAAAAAAATGATTTAAAGTATAAGGTATTTATTTATTTAAAAGAATGTATAAAATTTGTTTGATTAGGGATCAAATTCATGAATGTAGTCAAACTCTTTAATATTTTATTTAGCTGTCCTCATGGTTAAATGAGAAGAACACAGTGGCTCAAGATGAGAGCTGGAGAGACCCTATCAATTTGCAGTCCAAGATCCTGAAACATCAGAGCTTTGAGGCAGAGATCTTGGCCAACCGCAACTGCTTTGAAGCCTTAATGAAGGTAATGGGTTAATGCCATCACTTTTCAATACATGTTAAAACATTACAGATTTGATTATATTTCTGTATAGCTAATATTCCTGTGCATTTATTACATACGATCTGATACATTTTAAAACACTGTGGGCACGCTTTCAATAATGAACTGTGGGGCACAGTGATGTTGGCCCAATACCTACAGCAGCCAATAAAATTAATTTACATATGCCTACATCATTATTTATGGTATCAGCATTGCTACATAGATAGCGATAGTTATCCCAGTGATGAATCAAGTCCACAATTTAATACAAGTTAAAAAAAATGCATTCATGAATTGGTGGACAAGTTTGCCCAGATAAAAGACTGTTGTGCGTCTTTTCTTTTTAAGCAAGGAACGTGACTGATGAGAGTGTTTTGCATTATTACCAGGTGTGTTATTTTGCCGGTAGGTTAAGTCACAGGCAGCATTGGGTTTTCTTGCTCTGTATGTGTTCTTACAGTTGAAGACCACAAGGATTGTTACTGCTTGAAACTTTGGATCTGTAACGTGATGCTCTATAGAAAGCTAATATACCAGTTGTGTGAGATCAAATGCCTTTATTGGTGATGTCTGGCCTCAACTTCTGCTAACTACTGTTTTATGTTTATGTGTGCATTTGTGATGGGGTGCATTTTTGTTTGGAATCATTGATTAAGTAGGTTTGTGTGTAGTTTCACTGATTAGTTGGACACTGGCCAATGGGACAGTGCCCATACAGAGTTTATTGTGCCCCACCAGGCTTTCTTTGCCAAAAATGCCATTGAAGGCAATTGGGAAAATGTTTTAGTATCAATATCATGCTGATCATACTTAACCAACAGGAAGGGGAGAAAATGCTAGCTGTTGGACATCCAGCCAAGGACAAGATTAAACCCAGAATGATGGATCTCAGTGATAACTGGGAACATCTCTTAATTAACTGCAAGGAGAAGAAGTCACGTTTACAAGAAGCATATCAGGTAATCATAAATAAATATTTAAATAAATAAATAATAATATAGATAATAAAATAAAAAAATAAAGATTATTTAAATTGAAGTACATTGTTCTAGGCTTTAAGTTGGCTGGTTGGAAATCCAGATCTAGCCACAAGGAATGCATGTGAGCTTTAGTTGCCAAAACAATACTGGCACTATGACAAATAACCCTATGTAGAAGAAGAGGTCTCTGGTTAATTTCAATATAATATTGTGGCGTTTGCGAAGAAGAGACGGAGTCGCGAGTTGCCATGACAACAGGATCAGCTCTTTATTGTTTACACGGTTTAAGACATGTGTGAACACACACACAATTCCCCGCTATTGCAGCCACGTTATTCCTAGCCCCGTGCTACACAGTCACGGTAGGTTTTAGATTCAACATGTAATTAAACAAATACACTATGCACAAACTAACATCATTAAACAGAACACCAAACAACATAAACAAACCGCATAAACATGTACACAAAGAACGCAACAGTTATTAACACCGCGGCCGCGAGTCCCTCTGGGTAACGCTCGCTCCGCCCTCCCCCCTAATCCACAGTGGCGGACGCCACACAGCCCCCCTCCCAAAAGTCAACCGTCCCGGTGACTCACTCAACCCCCAACAAAATCCCGAAACCTGCACGGCGGTCTCCGTTCGCGCCGCGGTCTATCCACCACGGCCTCAGGGCGTTCTGGAGCCGGTACTGTAACTGCCACATTCGAACTCCGCTCAGTGTCTGGTACCTTGGGCCTGTACGGGGCCAACCGATCACGATGCACCACCATACGCCTTCTCCCCCAACAAATACGGTAGACCACCTCCCCTAAACGACCCTTCACGGTGCAGGGCCCGACCCACGCGGACTGTAGCTTTGGGCAACGACCTTTCTTACGGCGAGGGTTGTGCAGCCAGACCTCGGTGCCAGGCATGAGAGGCTCCCCGACACAGCGCATATCGTAGGCCCGCTTCTGCTTCACCCCTGCATCCGCCTGATGTGTCCTGGCCAGCTTGTGCACTCTTTGCAAACGGGACATGAGCTCTGAGACAAAGATTGGTCCCGGTACAACACCACTTTCCCCATCCGGAGGTGCCCCAAAAACTAGATCCACAGGTGTCCGTAGCTCTCGCCCAAACATTAACATTGCTGGAGTGAACCCTGTCGTCTCTTGAACGGCCGAGCGGCACGCGAGAAGTACCACAGGCAATTGCTTGTCCCAATCCCGCTGGTTCTCTGCGGTCACTACGGCTAATTGCGTGGCCAAAGTCCTATTAAAGCGTTCCACTAGGCCGTCGCTCTGTGGATGAAGTGGGGTTGTCCGGGTCTTGCGCACCCCAAGCCGGCGACAGACTTCACTCATCACCTCGGACTCAAAGTTCCGGCCCTGGTCGCTGTGTAGTTCTTCAGGGACTCCAAACCGGCAGAAAAACTCCCCTACCAGCCGCTCTGCTGTTGTGTTTGCACTTTGGTCCGGCACAGCATAGGCCTCCGGCCACTTGGTGAAGTAGTCCATGGCCACAAGCACATAGCGGTTCCCCGAGTCTGTCACCGGAAACGGCCCCAAGATGTCCACAGCCACTCTCTCCATCGGTGCACCTGACCGCATGGGTTGAAGCGGGGCCCTTGCTCGCTGTGGCGGCCCCTTCTTTGCCGTGCACGTGTCGCAGCAATGAACAAACAGTTCAACATCAGTACGACAGCCAGGCCAGTAAAACCGCTGCCGCAGTCGCCTCAGAGTCTTGGTGACCCCAAAGTGCCCCGAGCCCGGTGTACCATGCATGACCCGCAGTACCAACGTTCTCAGAGTGCGTGGGACAACAGTCTGTACAACACGGCCCCCTGGTACTGGTTCTTCCCAAACCCGGCACAAAAGTCCTTTTTCGAGCCTAAGACTGTCCCAGTTCGAGCGCAGGGCCTTCGCCACTGGTCCGTGCGGTAATATCTCGGCCCAATCTAGTCGGTGTGATGCGTCCAGCCCCTGTAATGCCCAGGCGAGCTCTGGGTCAGACATCTGTGCCAGTCTAAAATCCTCAAGAGACATCTGTTGGAGACAAAGAACCGGTGGGTCCGCCACTGTCACGGCTGCACACTGTCCAACATATCTGTCCTCCGCGCGCAAACAGTAGCGGCAGTCAGTGTCCACACAAGGCCGACGGGATAAGGCGTCTGCGTTGCCATGCCGCTGGCCAGCCCGATGTACGATCTGGAAACTGTACTCCTGCAGCCTGGCAATCCATCTCGCCAGCTGCCCCTCTGGTTCCCGGAATCTCATCAGCCACATGAGCGATGCATGGTCCGACCGCAACACAAAGGGTACTCCGTACAGGTAATGGCGGAAATGCCTCAGGCCAGCAACAACAGCCAGCAGCTCCCGACGTGTCACGCAATAGTTCCGCTCTGCTTTGTTCAGACGCCGGCTGAAGTAGGCGATGACACGCTCGGCTCCATCCTGCAACTGGGACAGTACAGCCCCCAGCCCATGGTTACTGGCGTCGGTGTCCACAATGAAACCCTCACCCGGCCTCGGGTATGCCAGGATCGGTGCGTTACACAGCCGCTGCCGCAGAGAACAGAATGCATGATCGGCGTCCTCCGACCACCGGAATTTGACCCCATCCCCGGTCAGATGGTGCAAAGGAGCCGCGATGTCTGCGAAGCCTTTCACAAACCGCCTGTAGTAAGACGCGAGGCCCAGGAAGCTCCGCAGCTCCTTGAGGTTCCTGGGGGTCGGCCAGTCCTGCACAGCCTCCGTCTTCCCAGGGTCTGTCTCAATACCCGCCCCACTGACAACATGCCCAAGGAAGTTCACGCGCCGCTGAAGGAAAGAGCACTTCCCGGGGTGCAGCTTCAGATTGGCCGCTTGGATCGCTGTCAGGACTAGTTCTAGATTAGACATGGCCCCGTCGAACTCTACTGCGTGCACGAGTACGTCGTCCAAATACACCACATACTTGTCACGGGGGATGTCTGCCAGGACCCGATCCATTAGGCGCTCAAACGTGGCCGGGGCATTGCAAAGTCCGAAGGGAAGGACGTTAAAATGCCATAGCTCCGTTCCCAACGTGAAGGCGGTCTTTTCCTTGGCACCTGGGGCTAAAGGCACCTACCAATACCCACTGCGTAGATCCAGAGAGCTGAACCAGGCAGAACCAGACAGTCGGTCGAGTGCATCATCAATCCGCGGGAGTGGGTAGGAGTCCATTTTGGTCACAGCATTCAACCTGCGATAGTCAACGCAGAATCTCCAGCTCCCATCCTTCTTCTTGGCTAGCACCACCGGAGACATCCAGGGGCTGTGTGATGGCTCGATGACTCCGGAGGCTACCATCGCCCGGATCTGTTGCTCGGCCGCCAGTCGTTTCGCCAGGGGAAGACGGTGTGGTCTGAGACGAATCGGGGGGGCGTCGCCCGTGTTGATGTCGTGCTGCGCCAACCCGGTCCTGGTGCAGTCCTGTTCCGAAGCTGCGAAGACCCCTGCAAAACGCTCCAGCAGGTCCCACAGCCGCTGTTTCTGCACCTCCAAAAGGCCTGCACCACTGCGTTGCCATAGGTCACGCAGCGCTTGGGTGTTGGGGGACTCCTCTGGCCCCCTTGGTGGTCCGCCCGTGTCGGTGGACCCTGCCGGGAACTGTGTGTTCGAGCAGTCCCACACCATAACCCCATCACAAACCTTAACTGTTAACCCATTCAGTTGCACGGTTCCCCTGTTAAAGTTGATTATAGCGCCCAAGCACCCCAAAAAATCCGCCCCTAAGATGCACGAGTCTTTGATGGGACATAACCAGAAATCATGAGTTACCGGCCCACCCCCGAAATCGACCGCAAGTGCTCGGCAACCCAGTAATCCAACACGGTCGCCGGTGACCGTCGACAGTTCAGTTGGGACCTGCTTCCATTTTGCCATGTCCCCTGCCATGTCTGTTGGTACCCCCAGCCCTGGTATTCCAACACGGTCGCCGGTGACCGCCGACAGTTCAAATTGGCCCCCGATGTCCGGTACAACTCCCGGTCGGATCAGCGACACCGACGACCCGGTGTCCACGAGCGCCATGACCGGAGTCCCATTAATTAAACATTCTACATATGGGCCGCTACGTCCGCCGACCCTGGCCGACGAAAACCAGGAGGGATTGACAGGTGGGTCAGGAGCCACCACGCCCCTCATTGGGCGGCTCCTGGGTCGTTTCCCGCAGGGCTAGCAGTGGGGCACTGGGTGGCTCTATGTCCACGCTCACCACACAGCCAGCACCCCTGTTGCCGAGGCGCAGACCTGGCTACTGCTGTCGACTGGCGAGCATGGCTCAAAAAGATAAGCTCTACACGTTCTGCTTCCTTGACTGCCGCTCCCAGGGAACTTGGAGCTGCTAGTTGCACATGCTTCTGTAGCTCATGCGGGGCCAGTGCATTTATGAAGTAATCCAGAGCTAGCTCCCGTTGCACGGAACGTGGGAATGTCGGGTATGCTTGCCGCACCAACAGCGCCACCTCGGACGCCAGCACACTGATCCGCTCACCATGGCGACGTCGTCTTGCCGCCAACAGCTGCTTTGCCGCCGGTTCCGCCGGGTACCGCCCGAAACGGCTCCGCAGGGCCGCCGTCAGCTCAGCCAAATTACCCCGGCACTCTGGGGGAAGCTCCACCAGAACCCTCAGAGCCTCTCCTTGCAGCGCGAGGCAGAGATGAGCCGCCGTGTCGCCGTCCGTCCATCCGGAGCGGGCCGCGACGATCTCCAGCTGGGCCTCATACGCCTCCCAATCCGCTCCACCATCGTAGCTGGGGAGACGAAGCTGCGCCGCCACTGGTGATACTGCTGCTGCCTCCGCTGTTGTCACCACCGGACTCGGCCGAAGCTGGCTTGATCCATCCGGTTCGAAAGAGAGCTGTTTCCTGGTCTTCGCCGTGCCGTCTTTTCGCCGTGCGCCAGAGAAGCCATCTATTTGCCGTTGAAGAAACTTTATTTCTTCAGCAATTACCCCCACGTCATCTAGAGGGCAATGCGATCCCACTTCTGACACCAAATGTGGCGTTTGCGAAGAAGAGACGGAGTCGCGAGTTGCCATGACAACAGGATCAGCTCTTTATTGTTTACACGGTTTAAGACACGTGTGAACACACACACAATTCCCCGCTATTGCAGCCACGTTATTCCTAGCCCCGTGCTACACAGTCACGGTAGGTTTTAGATTCAACATGTAATTAAACAAATACACTATGCACAAACTAACATCATTAAACAGAACACCAAACAACATAAACAAACCCCATAAACATGTACACAAAGAACGCAACAGTTATTAACACCGCGGCCGCGAGTCCCTCTGGGTAACGCTCGCTCCGCCCTCCCCCCTAATCCACAGTGGCGGACGCCACAATATATTATTTTGTCTATTCCTCCCTCATTATTTGTCTCCCAGGCCTTGCAGTTCAAGCGCGCCCTAGATGATGTTGAAGAGTGGCTGGATTCAGTGGAAACTGAGGTAAACAAGAAGGATTGTGGGGAGGACCTGGCTTCAGTCAGCAGACTGCTGAAGGATTTACAAGGGTTGGAGGAAGTGGTGGATGGGCACATGGAAAAAGTTCAGGGTCTAGTGGACACAGCCAAGGACCTCAGCTCCAAGGGCAATTTTCAGGCTAAGGAAATCCAACAACAAGTTTGGCACATGGTCAACAGGTATCCTGTGTTTAACTGTATTTATATTGTTGCAAATTTAAAAAACCCCTTTTCCAGAAAAGTTGGTACATTTTGCAAAATGCATTAAAACAAAAAAGCTGTGATTTCTTAATTCCCTTGAACCATTATTTAACTAACATAATTACAAAGTGCTCCAATGTTTTTACTGACCAACTTTTTTGTAAATATAAACAAACTTTAAATTTGGCATCTGCAGCACACTTAAAAATTGGGACAGAGGCATGTTTACCATTGTGTTACATTACCTTTCCTATTACAATTTGTCACTAATTGGGCGGCATGGTGGGTAGCACTGTCGCCTCACAGCAAGAAGGTCCTGGGTTCGATCCCCAGGTGGGGAGGTCCGGGTCCTTTCTGTGTGGAGTTTGCATGTTCTCCCCGTGTTTGCTTGGGTTTCCTCCGGGTGCTCCGGTTTCCTCCCACATTCCAAAGACGTGCAAGCGAGGTGAATTGGAGACACTAAGTTGTCCATGACTGTGTTTATATAACCTTGTGAACTGATGAATCTTGTGTAATGAGTAACTACCGTTCCTGTCATTAATGTAACCAAAGTGTAAAACATGACGTTAAAATCCTAATCAAACAAACAAACAAACAAACAAATTGTCACTAATTGTTGCTATTTTGCATGTGTATTTTTTGCTTATCCTTGCTTGATACAAGACAACGTTGTCTGATTCTCCTCTTCACAATGCGCTATACATTTTCAGTAGGATGCAGATCTGGACTGCAAGCAGACAGTCTGTGAAGCCATGCTGTTGTAGTGTAGAATGAGACCTGGCATTTTTTCTGCCTTAATAGTACTTGTGGTCACCTTAATGGCAGTACATGTCTCTCCCAATATACGCCTCCACATTAGTTGTACCTTCACACATGGAGAACTCAATGTACATTTTTCCCCAAAGACATACTGAAACATAGACAATTTAAGTGACAATGGTTTTCCGAAGTACTTCCAAGCTTATGTGGCTATTTTTACAGTTTTTTATGCAGTGCTATCTGAATGCTCGATGGCAATGCTCATTCAACAGTGGTTTCAAGCTTTGCCCTAAATGGACTGAATTTTGTTTGGATTCCTTGAATATCTTTCTTAATATTATGTCTGGTTGATGGTGAAACTGCTTAATTGTATGCAATCTTACTTAGACTTAGTCTTTAATGGATCCTCCTTTTATACCCAGTCATGATTTCTTCCCCTGTTAACAATCCACCTGCTTATTGTGGTGTGACTTGAAAATTTTATAATGTTTTATTTATTAAAGGTTCAAGATAATTAACAATTCACTTATTCTTGGTTTTTACTGCATATTGTAAAATGTCCCAACTTTTCTGAGTATGGGGATTATACCAATGTGTGTCAAGGTAGAAACAGAATATGAATTGTTTGCGTACACATTTTTATTTAGGTATAATAGCATGGCTGAGCCTCTCCAAGCTCGCAGAGAGACACTGGAGTCATGGCAGCTGCTGTATCAGTTCTACAGGGACATAGAGGATGAAATAATGTGGATTGAAGATAAGCTGCCGACGGCAACTTTGAAGGACTATGGGACATCCCTAGAAAGCACACAAGCAATGATCAAAAAGTGCCAGGTTAGTTTGTAAAACTTTTTATCATGGATTAAGATTGTAAACTTGTTTGTGTGGATAGTTAAATTACTTTGCTTTAAATGTCTCATTAAATTTAACTGGTGTTTTTTTTTAATTTTGTTTATGCATTTTCTCCCCTTTTAGCGTGTCCAATTGCCCAATTGCGTCATGCTTCCTCCCCACCAATGCCAATCCCCGCTCTGATTAAGGAGAATGAAGCTAACCCACGTCCCCTCCGACACGTGGGCAGCATGCTGTATGCATCTTGTCACCTAGACATTGACGAGTGCAGTGCAGATCAGCCCTGTGTATGTAGAGACACACCATGACAGCACTCTTTTTCCCATCCCTGTGCAGGCGCCATCAATCAGCCAGCAGAGGTTGTAATTGCATTAGTAATCAGAGATACCCTATTCGGCTGTTTAAATATCCCACCCCTATCAGAACAACAGGCCAATCGTTGTTTATGCGGCTGCTCAGCCCAGCCGGCAGGCAGAGCTGGGACCCGATACGATGTATTCGAGATCACAGCTCTGGTTCCAGTGTGTGTTTTTACCGCTCCGCCACCTGAGCGGCCTAACTGGCGTTTTTAACTGCTAAAGTTGTGAGACATTTTCACAAACAGCATGATTTGCTTAAAATCCTGGGGCACCACTGACTTGCTGATTTATAGAGTATTCTTTTATTCATTCATCCATTAATTCATTTAATTTTAATCAAGCATTTCTTTTTATTTGATTCTTTCTTTTTTATTCATTTATTCGAATTGTTGTATTTGTTATTTTCAGTTTTGTAAAGCACTTTGAACTGCTGCTTTATGAAAGTAGATATTTAAAATTATGATATTGTTATTATATTTGAAGACGTAAATTACATTTAAGTTTCTGATAAAAATTAGGTTCCAACATTTATGCCTCAATTTAAGAAATGTATATCAGATGTGGCATGGGTTCTTGTTTTGAGTCAAGTCAAGTCCATTTTATTTGTATAGCACTTTTTACATTGGACATTGTCTCAAAGCAAATTTACAGACTCCAGGACCAACAGACCAAAAACCCCTGTTGAGCAAGCCGAGGGTGACAGCAAGGAAAATCTCCCTTAAAATTACAAAAAAAAAAAACCTTGAGAGGAACCAGATTCAGCAGGGACCCCATCCTCCTTGGGCGGCCTGGAGGACAACTTAAATGAACAGAATCCACACATCATACATACACAAAATTAAATTGAACTAAAAGTTATTACTAGCAAAAAAATAATTGGAGTTCTTAATTATTCAGTCCAGTTTGTGATAGTCTGCGGTGAGTTCTTGACATTTTTGGTGCAAACATGCCAGGTTTCCGTCAAATCTAGCAGGAGCAGCATTGTTGGCATGGCAGTCTCGACAACCTCGGGTGGGTAAACAGGTTTCCGTCAGAACCACCTTGGGGTAAAACAACAGAAAATGTAGTTAGGAGTAAAATATCAGTTCTGCAGAAAGTAGCATGAGACTCTGGCACCCCTAATTATTACAGCATAACTTTGTGACAGAAATACCTGTATGTATTTACCATGTATTTATCTGTCATTCTTTTTAGGTGTTGATACAGGAAATTGCAGGTCGTACCCCTCTGGTGCAGGTAGTACTTGAGGCAGGACAAAACTTGGTAAGAGGAAGACACTTTGCATCCCAGGAAATCAGTGCAAAACTGACTGAGCTGAAGGAGCTCTTTCACATTTTAAAAACAGAGTCAGAGAACAAGGGCAGACTGCTACAAGAAGCACTGAAAATCCACACCTATCTTTCAGAGGTTTGAAACCAAGTTCCTGAATTTAAGATACAAACAGACCTTTGCTGTTGTATGGTACAATATTATGTTCAGATATGTTTATTATTAAATAGATCTCTGAAATGGAGTTGTGGATAGATGAGCTGATGCCTGTGCTAGAGCCCAAAGACTATGGGAAAAGTGAGGAGGCCACAGAGATACTCCTCAGAAGGCTTGATGCAGTAGATCTGGAGTTGATGAACCGTCAAAGGAAAGTGGAGGCCTTACAGGAAACTGGAGTTAAAATGGAGAAATTTGACCATCCTAACAGGTGCAAACAAGTAGATAAATATCAGAGTTGGATTAAGTGTGTAATTAAAATATGCATAACTTACAGCCATATATTCCCTCTATTGCAGCCACTTGGTTGGAGAGAGAATTGCAGACATGAAAAAGAAGTTTGAGATGCTTCAGCTGTTGTCTTCAGAGCGTCGAGCAGCGTTGGAGGACCAGTACGATCTTCATGTGTTTGAGAGAGAAACCAAAGATGTGGAAAGCTGGCTTATTTCTCGAAAGACCCTCACAGAGTCAGATGATTTGGGACAAGATCTAGACGATGTGGAGGTACTTTAGCTTGCACTTCTAATATATGCAAAACCATAATGTGGGTAAAATGAGGTTTGTGTGTCAATAAAGGTCTGTACAGATCGTAGATAATCTTATTAGACTGATAATACAGTGCCTCATTTGTTGTTATACTATGTTTGTGTTTTGTGCTCTTTATTTGTGTACTTTTTTACTAGGCTCTACAGAAAAAATTTGAGGATTTTGCAGGTGAGGTCAACTCTTTGGGTCAGATCAAACTTTCTACAGTTGAAAAGCTGAAGCAGCAGGTGAAACTCTCAGAAGCCCAGCGAAGAGAGAAGGAACTCTTAAAATTATGGGAAGATTTAAAAAAGACTCTGGAAACACGAGCAAAGGTAACTGGAAAACATAATAAAATTGTGTATATGTGTGTATATTCTGTATGGCCAAAAGTACTTGGACTCCAAATAAGCTTGTTGGACATCCTATTTCAAAAACAAATACTATTAAATAGTGACCTCCATAACAAGAGTGGAATCTTTGCCCATTCTTCTCATGAAAAAGCTTCCAGTTCCTTGAGGTTTGTTAGCTTTCATGCTGCAACTGACAGTAATGACCACAAGCCTTGCCCTTCTTATGACAAAAAATGCTGATCCATATGGCCAGTTTCAGTTTTGCTGGGTGGTGTTTATATAACAGATCACAGGTGAGGCAAATTAAGGGTCACTATTAAGTTTTTTTAATGAATGGTTTATGGTTTATTTATGTTGTAACCCAACTTTAGGTGATAAAAAAATAGCAAGGCTTTGATATTAATGATTACACTTTTAAAAGAATGAACTGGGACAAGTTTAAACCTCCCTAGAGTTGGTCATCCAGCTAAATCAGGTATGTGAGCCAGAAAGGCTTGGTCATGGAGGAAACAAAGGTAAGAAAGGTCATCCAAATATTGTGAGACAGAAAATCATCTTTACAGCACTCAAGAAGTCAGGCCTTTATGCCAGAGACAGAAGCAAAGATTTACCTCTTTGCCTGAATACCTGAATACTACTACCCATGTAATGAAACATAGTAATGGCAGTTAAATGCTACAGGGGTGTATATCTGTGTATATACAGAATTTGCTAAATAAATTTGCTCAACCCCAATCAGCAAAACTGACTAATCCACTTCTCAAACATTTCACTTTAGTTCACTAACTCCAATATAATGATGAATCCACACTTGTGGCAGAAACAGAAGGGGGTTGGTGAGGAGAATAAGAGGAGAGAGATTGATACCACAGTTTATACAACAGTTAGTTCCAACCTTACAATCTGATTGGTTGAGAAGCGTTCTAACCGTGCTGATATTCGTGATAACAGCACGGTCTTTTCACACCACAACTGTATTACTCCGCTGACGTGTTGCCAGTAACGACAAGCTTCATGCACACAAACGCGCACGCAGGTGACACAGACTTTTTTCCAGATCGCGTATTAAATCCGTTATCTGATCCGTTATCTAGCGCACTGTGTAGGGAACATAAATCAATTGCCTTTTTCCCTTCGGAGGTTCTTGCCTTTTTCTTCTTGTTGTTCTTACCTCCCTGAAATGAGTTTTTGCAACTTGGGATGTCTGTTTTGTAGTGTTAAACTTTATATTTGTTGTGGAACTACTTTTTGGCGGAAGGTATTGTCAATATTAAAGCATATTTATTATGAAATTCAGGGCTTCTTTGATTTATTTTCTTTCTTTATTTTGTAAAAACTGTTGTATAAAAGCAATAGAACACTTGAGGTTGTGTGTTATCGCGAATAACATCACGGCTGTGATGATCTACTGCACTCACCTTCGGCTCGTGCCTGCGACCGAATCACAGCCGTGATGTTATTCGCGATAACACACTCCCTCTCGTGTTCTATTGCTTAAGTATCTAAACAGTAAAGCACGATGGTGGCCATGTTCAGGTCTGGGGGTGTTTTGACTACTCTGGTTCTGGGTACCTGCATAATATGAAATGCACCTGAAGGAAAAGTAACACTGTATTTTTCTTTGACATGGTATAGCCTCTGTTTTGGATATTTGTGGGAAATGATTGATACTACAGCAGGATAAAAGCCCAAACATATTTGAGGACCAAAGATTAAGGAATGCTGCCATTAACTTTCTTTCAAAAAATGCCAAAACATTCAGTAACAAGATACTTTAAAATATAGTACAGCCATGCTGGGATCATGGATCAGATTTTGCACAAATTTTAATACAACCCCAAATCATAAAAAGTTGGGACATTGCAAATAAAATAAAAACGCAGTGTTCCTTACATTTACTTTGACTCGTCCGTTATCTTCGATCTCTCAGATGGCACTGCATCAAGAACCGCCACTCAACAATAGCTGATATAACCACATGGGCAAGGGATTACTTTGACAAACCTTTGTCATGCACTACAATACAGAGTTATATGCACAAATCCAATTTTTCTGATTTGGGGTTGTATTAAATGAATGTCTACCAATTTGGTATGTATTTACAACAAGTTTATGGTCAGATGTCCTAATAATTTTGGATTATTTTGCATACATACATACATACATACAAATTCCCTTTAGTGGCATTTGTAGCCTGGCTTTCCACAAGTATGTATGAATCTTTGGCCATTTAGTCAAAAATCAAGCACTAATGTTGTACGTGAAGGCTTGGCTTGCATTCAATGTTCCAATTCATCCCAAAGGTTTTCAGTGAGATTGAGGTGTTAGGGGTCAGCTGTTGTTGCTCCTAGATGCTGTCCTTTGAAAAAGGTGGCATTCTCTGAAATTGGCATGTTAAAAGTCATTGTCACTTAACATACTCTTCTGCCAGTGTTTGTCATGGCTATGTCCTTAATTTCAACACCTGTTAGCAACAAGTGTGTCTGAAACACCTGAATTCAAGGACCAGGAGGGGTGTCTACAAACACTGTATGGCAAAAGTATTGGGGCCCCCTTTCTAATTACTGATTTAATGTGTTTCAGACACAACAACTGATAACAGATATAATAAATCAACTATGTCTTGACCTCAGCCCAGCTTTGGAATGAACTGGAACATCAATTGAGGCTTTCTTGACCAACATCAGTGCCCAGTCATACAAAGTGCATCTGACTGAAAGGGCACTGATTTCCACAGACAAAGTCTTGTGAGAAGCCATCTCAAAAGAGGCTATGTTAAAGCTAAAATATAATTTTCACTCTATTTCAACACCATTTGTTTTTTAATGGAATATCCAACAAGCTTAAAGTCAGGTGTCCAAACATTTTTGGTCATATAGTATACTTTCGGCCATTTAGTGCAAATATATTATACAGTACATTATATTATGCTACCTCTTAGAAACATGGTAAGGGTGGCATGGTAAGGGTGTTTATTTACCGCAGAATCTTCAGTCGGCCCGTGAGGTTCACCAGTTTGACCATGATTTAGATGAGCTGAAGAGCTGGATTAGTGAGAAAGAAGTGGTGTTGGACTCACAGGACTGGAATAATGACCTGTTTAGTGTCCAAGCTCTTATCCGACAACATGAAGGCCTTGAGGTACTGCCTATCCATTAACAAGTCAGTTTAAAACGAATGGCATGGAAATGGGTAAATAACTTGTTTTTGTATTTATCCAGAGGGATTTGTTGGCAATAGATAAAGAAGTGCAGCGCAGACGGGGAGAAGGTAGGGCTTTGGTCAGGCAGTATCCACAGGTCAAGGAAAGTCTATCTGAGAGGCTGCGAGAGGTGGAGGAAAGCTGGCATAGCCTGTTGGAGAAAGCCAGCCAGGTCAAACACAGGCTCCAGCAAGCTGAGACAGTACAGAAATATCTTACTGACTGGAGGGAGCTCATGTAAGTAATGTATTTATTTATTTATTTAATATTATTTTTTTAACAATACTTTATAATGTTGTAGGCACATGTACAGTATATATTACATATTGTTGTTGTCTATACAGGGCATGGCTAAAAGAGTCACTGTCTTTAGTGACAGGGGACGGATTCAGAGGTGAGGTCAAAGACTTAGCACAGCTAATTAAAAGGCATGGGGAATATCAGGCTCAAATTCACCGGCAAATTGACAAATCAGAAATTGTGAAAAATGAGGGAAGACATCTAATACAGGAAGGAAACTTCATGAGTAAAGAGGTAAAATAAACACACATTTTTTATTACCTTCAGTGGAAAATATGGAACCTTGTGGAATGCTTATTGTACAACATGATTAACAAACAACCTAATAAAATTGAACACTGGTAGATGCACATCACCTTTTCTTTTATTTATACTTTTTATTGGTTTGGGAACTGAGGATACTAATTCATTTTTCCTGAGACAATTGTGTCTTTTGGTCCATCTGAGATCAGTTCAGACCCAAAGAACTCTGTGGCATTTTCATAAAATTAATGTACTGCTTGTTGCATTTTTTTGATATAGCGGTGGACTGGGTTAAGTGACAATGGTTTTCCAAAGTATTCTCAAATAGTAATATCACAGTGCCATGAAGGTTTCTTATACAGTGCTGTCAGAGGGCTTGAAAGTCACACACATTCAATAAAAGTCAGCCTTGCCCTACACAGACTGAGATTTTTTGGGGATTCCCTGAATCTTTATTATGTATTTTAGATGGTAAAAGACTTATTATTTGCAATGTTGCGTTAAAATGTTCTTTTTTTAAATGACTGATATTTATCTCATAGAAGTCTATCCTTCTTATAGCCAGTAATGATACCCTCACCTGTTACAATTCATCAGATAATTGTGGAATTTATCAAAATGGTGTAATTGTATAAACTGATCCAAATTTTGCCCTGTCCAAATGTTTATTGAGTGTGTTGCAGATAATTTTCTTTTAAGCATATTTGTTAATGCTTATACACCAATCAGCCATAACATTAAAACCACCTCCTTGTTTCTACACTCACTGTCCATTTTATCAGCTCCACTTACCATATAGAAGCACTTTGTAGTTCTACAATTACTGACTGTAGTCCATCTGTTTCTCTGCATGCTTTGTTAGCCCCCTTTCACCCTGTTCTTCAATGGTCAGGACTCTCCCAGGACCACTACAGAGCAGGTATTATTTGGGTGGTGGATCATTCTCAGCACTGCAGTGACACTGACATGGTGGTGGTGTGTTAGTGTGTGTTGTGCTGGTATGAGTGGATAAGACACAGCAGCACTGATGGAATTTTTAAACACCTCACTGTCACTGCTGGACTGAGAATAGTCCACCAAACAAAAATATATCCAGCCAACACCACCCCGTGGGCAGCGTCCTGTGACCACTGATGAAGGTCTAAAAGATGACCAACTCAAACAGCAGCAATAGATGAGTGATCGTCTCTGATTTTACATCTACAAGGTGGACCAACTAGGTAGGAGTGTCTAATAGAGTGGACAGTGAGTGGACAGGGAATATAAAAACTCCAGCAGCACTGCTGTGTCTGATCCACTCATACCAGCACAACACACACTAACACACCACCACCATGTCAGTGTCACTGCAGTGCTGAGATTGATCCACCACCCAAATAATACCTGCTCTGTAGTGGTCCTGTGGTGGTCCTGACCATTGAAGAACAGGGTGAAAGCAGGCTAAAAAGGTATGTAGAGAAATAGATGGACTACAGTCAGTAATTGTAGAATTTCAAAGTGCTTCTATATGGTAAGTGGAGCTGATAAAATGGACAGTGAGTGTAGAAACAAGGAGGTGGTTTTAATGATCAGTGTAAATGCATACCTTTTTGCTCAAGTTTACAAGTTCAAAATCAGAAAAACATTGTGTGTTAATGTTTTCACTGGAAGTATACTAAATAACACAACTAAAGTTGTTGAACATACAGGGGTTGGACAAAATAACTGAAACACCTAGTTTTAGACCACAATAATTTATTAGTATGGTGTAGGGCCTCCTTTTGCGGCCAATACAGCGTCAATTCGTCTTGGAAATGACATATACAAGTCCTGCACAGTGGTCAGAGGGATTTTAAGCCATTCTTCTTGCAGGATAGTGGCCAGGTCACTACGTGATGCTGGTGGAGGAAAACGTTTCCTGACTCGCTTCTCCAAAACACCCCAAAGTGGCTCAATAATATTTAGATCTGGTGACTGTGCAGGCCATGGGAGATGTTCAACTTCACTTTCATGTTCATCAAACCAATCTTTCACCAGTCTTGCTGTGTGTATTGGTGCATTGTCATCCTGATACACGGCACCGCCATTGGATGCACATGGTCCTCCAGAATGGTTCGGTAGTCCTTGGCAGTGACGCGCCCATCTAGCACAAGTATTGGGCCAAGGGAATGCCATGATATGGCAGCCCAAACCATCACTGATCCACCCCCATGCTTCACTCTGGGCATGCAACAGTCTGGGTGGTACGCTTCTTTGGGGCTTCTCCACACCGTAACTCTCCCGGATGTGGGGAAAACAGTAAAGGTGGACTCATCAGAGAACAATTCATGTTTCACATTGTCCACAGCCCAAGATTTGTGCTCCTTGCACCATTGAAACCGACGTTTGGCATTGGCACGAGTGACCAAAGGTTTGGCTATAGCAGCCCGGCCGTGTATATTGACCCTGTGGAGCTCCCGACGGACAGTTCTGGTGGAAACAGGAGAGTTGAGGTGCACATTTAATTCTGCCGTGATTTGGGCAGCCGTGGTTTTATGTTTTTTGGATACAATCCGGGTTAGCACCCAAACATCCCTTTCAGACAGCTTCCTCTTGCGTCCACAGTTAATCCTGTTGGATGTGGTTTGTCCTTCTTGGTGGTATGCTGACATTACCCTGGATACCGTGGCTCTTGATACATCACAAAGACTTGCTGTCTTGGTCACAGATGCGCCAGCAAGACGTGCACCAACAATTTGTCCTCTTTTGAACTCTGGTATGTCACCCATAATGTTGTGTGCATTGCAATATTTTGAGCAAAACTGTGCCCTTACCCTGCTAATTGAACCTTCACACTCTGCTCTTACTGGTGCAATGTGCAATTAATGAAGATTGGCCACCAGACTGGTCCAATTTAGCCATGAAACCTCCCACACTAAAATGACAGGTGTTTCAGTTATTTTGTCCAACCCCTTTATATTCCTTACCAATGTATGTATTAGTGCACATACAGTACATGTTTGTGTTTTAAAGCTGGAGGAACGTCTAGCAGAGCTTGAGGAGCTAGAGATCCTGGTTCTGCAGGGCTGGGAAAAAAGAAAAGATCAGTATCAACAGGAGCTGGAGCTGCAGCAGCTACAAAAAGAGCTTGAGCAAGCTGAACACTGGCTAAACACCTATGAGGGGGTGTTTACTGCTAAAGATTATGGGGTAAGGATGCGAGTCTTTAGGCAGTACAGAATGGTAATTTCATAGGAACATTGTTTAGAAATTAATAATATTTGTTATTAGGTTCATAAAAATCTATTCACGAGCTTTGCCTTTCAGGACTCTGTTTCAGATGTTCTGGAGCTAATGAAGAAACAGGAAGATCTGGAAGCAATGATGCAAGCTCAAAGTGACCGATTTAACACCTTAAATAAAAGGACAACAAAGGTAAAAGAATGAACATGTCGCAAATATTTAAACTATGTTGCTTTTAGGACAAGGCTCACACCCACACATAATTGACCTTGTCATTTGAAATTACCATTTTTTAAACCTTGTCATTGATACTTTGAAGCCATTGCAATACTTTTGACAGCTTGACCTGTCACCATCAATAGTGTTACATTTAATGTTTGATTTAGACTGAACATCAATTTAAATAGAACTAGTTTAATTCAGAGTTTGCAAATGATAAAATAATAAAGTTCCCCAAGTGTTTCATCTTACTGAGTGAATCATTATGTTCAGTTTTACATTATGGACACATACTTAAATATACAGTCATGTGAAAAAGTTAGGACACCCCATGAAAACCTTTGTCTTTTTGAACATATTTAAACATATTTAACATTTTTTTGTTTTTGTTTGAACAGTACGGAGAGATGGAGCTTATATAACTAAACAAATAAATTGAAAAAAATACTTTTAAACACAAGTTGTAAAATGTAATGAACAAAAATGGAAATTTCTTGTGAGGAAAAAGTTAGGACACTGCCACATTTATTACTACTTAAAATGTCTAAAATTAGATATGATTAGACCATCGTTAGAGGACATTGGAGTTTTATTGAAACCTCAGACATTAGTTTGGTTTGCTCTTGATTGTTGAAGTGAGTGGTATCACCATGGTGAGATCTAAAGAGCTCTCTGAGGCCTTCAGAAAGAAGGTTGTAGATGCATATGAGTCTGGGTAGGGATTTAAACAGATCTCAAAACAATTAGAAATCAGCCATTCCACTGTCCGAAAAATAATTACAAGAGGAGAACATTTAAAACAACTGCCAACATGGCCAGATCAGGTCGTCCTAGCAAGTTCAGCCCAAGAGCAGATCACAAGATGTGTAAAGAAGTCTCCAATAATCCTTCAATGTCATCACGGGACCTACAGGTAGCTCCTGCAGTTGATAGCAAGGTACATGCATCTACCATTCATGCAAGGAGGAAATCCTTGCTGTAAAAAAAAAAACATCAGGGCAAGACTAAAGTTTACCAGAGAACACCTATAGACAAAGACCAGGACTTTGCTTTGGACAAATGAATCCAAAGTTGAATTATTTGGGCACAGTAACAGAAGACATGTTTGGCGCAACCAAACACAGCATTTGAGCACCAACTGTGAAGCATGAAGGTCGAAATGTCATGGTTTGGGGCTGCTTTGCAGCAGCAGGGCCTGGCATTATCTCCATTATAGAATCCACGATAAATTCTTCACTGTATCAGAGGGTGCTTGAGAAAAATGTAAGACCATCTGTCCAAAAACTGAAGCGGAAGTGGACCATGCAACATGACAACGACCCAAAACATTCCAGTAAATCCACCAAGGAATGGCTCAAAAGAAAGAAATGGAGAGTTCTGGAATGGCCAAGTTAAAGCCCAAATCTTAATAATAATAATAATAATACATTTTATTTATATAGCGCTTTTCAAGATACTCAAAGACGCTTTACATAAGACAAATAATCAAAACAAATACGTACATACACCATACAAATCATAGTACAAAATCAAAATAGTACATCAACATCAAGAATAATTAAGATAAAAACAAAAAAATCTTAATCTTAATCTTAAAAATCTTAATTCTATTGAGTTGCTGTGGGGTGATTTGAACCGGGCTGTGCATGCAAGAAACCCCACAAACCTCACACAGCTAAAGAAATTCTGCATGGAGGAGTGGGAAAACTTTCTCCCAGTCGATGTCAGAGACTGGTAGATGGTTATAGGAAACGTCTAATTGAGGTTATTTCAGCCAAAGAGGAAAATACCTCATAGGGTGTCCTAACTTTTTCCTCACAATAAATTTCCATTTTTGTTCATTACATTTTACAACTTGTGTTTAAAAGTATTTCTTTTTTCAGTTTTATTTGTTTAGTTATATAGCTCCATCTCTCAGTACTGTTCAAATGAAGCTCAAATGTCCATATGTTTAAATATGTTCAAAAAGACAAAGATTCTCATGGGATGTCCTAACTTTTTCACATGACTGTAGCATGGGTAGAGTATAAAAACATTTTGTCATCATGACTTTCATGAAAAAACTGAATTCACCATTGGTGTATTTTAGTGCAAATAGTTCAATATAATAAGTTTGCTTTATTTGTAACATTATTAAATGTCAATATAATGTGCAAAGTTTATTAAATATAACTTTCATTTTTAACTTCTCAGAAAGAGCAGGTAGATGGTGGAGATGATGTTTTCATCAAAAAGCCTTTTCATGTGACTTCCCTAAAGAGAAAACCATCAGATCACACTTCCTCAACTTCTCAGTCCTTCACAGAAAACTCCATCTTGAGAAGGAATAACAGTGGAAGAAGTGATGGTCCAATGCTGACCTCAACAAAGCCAGTGCTGTTGAGGAGGAAAAGTAGTGGCAAATGTAATGGAGTTAACCGAATGGCATCTGTACTGAGTAAAAGCATCAGCAACAACAAGGATCCTGTGATCTCTATGACGTCTTCTGACACTTTGGAAAGACAAAACATCTCTACAGAATCTCATCAAACCCCTCTTTACAGATCACACCCAGTTTCAACCACTAATCCTAAATGTGAAGAAGAAACCACTGGCCAAACATATTTAGCCTACAAACACTCCTCTCTTGACACTTCAATGCAAATCACACCTGAGGTGAAGTTGCCAAGTTCTAGTGAAGTGATTGAGGAACCTGCTACATCAATACATCTTAAATCAAACACAGCATTTGATGAATGTTCCAAATCCATACCTCCTGAAACATCTGTAACATCTTCAGAGATGACAACCAAAGAGAAGGCAACTAAAGCTGTTTTAGTAGTGAGTGACCACTGTCCATCACCTCCACCATCACCTCCTTCATCACCTCAATCAACTCCACCATCACCTCCTCCATCACCTCCTCCATCACCTCAATCACATTCACCATCTCCACCCCCACAGAGGATTTTAACTGAGGAGGTTGCAGATTTACCAGAGAACATTCCTGCTGATTTACCAAAGCCATGTCCGGAAACTAGAATGGTAAACTAAATAAAGTACAGTAAATCTTTAGCTTAGCTGCACGTAATTTGCATCATGTTACATTTTCTTTTTAAATTTGATTTATGTGCTCTTTAGGTTCGAGAAGACCTTATCAAAATGGACGGACCACTGGAAATTAAACTAAAACAGGGGGGAATTAAAGTAAGAAAGATAAAAAATGCACATTTTCATAAGTAGTTTTATAGTGTATTAGTAATTCCTAAATAATGGAATACTGGTGTGTTTATTTGGCTTAGGGTATGGAACACTGGGAAACCATCTATGCTGTACTGAAAGAAGAGACACTTAATCTGTTTAAAGACCAGATGGCTGCTGAGGAGGTATATACATAAATAATTTTAAGACACACTGTAAAAAGAATGAAACAGTGTTAGTCTTAATAATTATCTTTTAAACAATTAAATCGTTAAAACTATCCCTTACCTACCTTGTGAATTTCCCCACTGTGGGACTAATAAAGGATTATCTTATTTTATCTTAACCTTAATAACTAGCAAAAAAAACTCTAAATAGAATTTTAGTTTACAGGATGCTGAAATACTGTATGATTAAACAGTACTGTGGCTAAAAAGCAACAAAGGAAAGGGGCAATGGCAAAATAAGGGAGGTGGCCAAAAGAATGGAAACAAAGAGTCAAAAGAACGTTTCCGTAGCCCATAGCAGAGGTAGTGGACAGAACCATAATTCCTAAAGTATCCATTTTTTTACAATAAAACTTGCTGCTTAGGCCGCTCGGGTGGCGCAGCGATAAAAACACATGCTGGAACCAGAGCTGGGATCTCGAATACATCGTATCGAATGTCAGCTCTGCCTGCCGGCTAAGGCTGAGCGGCCACATGAACAACAATTGGCCTGCTGTTCAGATATGGGCGGGACTAAGCCGGATTGGGTCTTTCTCCCATAACTGGTGCAACTCTGCTGGCTGATTGATGGTGCCTGCACAGAGATGAGAAAAGAGTGTTCTCAGGGTGTGTCTCTCCGTACACAACGCTGAGCTGCACTGCACTCGTCAAAGCGCAGGTGATAAGATGCATACGGCATGCTGCCCCCGTGTCTTAGGGGGCGTGGGTTATCTTCGTTCTCCTCAATCAGAGCAGGGATTGGCATTGGTGAAGAGGAAGCATGATGCAATCGGGCAATTGGACGCGCTAAAAGGGAGAAAAAGGGAAGAAAATGCATAAACAAAAAAAATATAAAACTTGCTGCTTAATTCACCAGCCAAGTTCTCAGGGACAGCTATAAAATAAGTGAGGCAGCCACTCCACAGACTGGCATAGCCCCGTCCAGCATGAAGCCAAACATGGGGTCCACTCATGAGGGGATAGTCTGTGATGACTAAAAAGTGCACCAACACTGGGATCCCAGAAAAAAGATAAAGAGTGCCACTTTAACATCTGTGAAAAACCGAACCAAATCAAGCCTGCTTCAAGGTTTACAGAGAAAGGCAGTTGGCCACGCAGAGGAGTCAGCAACTCAGTGGGGGGGCACTGCGATTAAATAAAGGCGCCTCAACCTTGAGAAAATTAATGGCAAGGCAAATGGGAATGATTCTGTAACTCCTACTCTACTGTCGATCTCTTTGGCTGGCGGACCTGTTAAAGAACTAGTAAAAAGGGGTGCTTTGATACATTTTTTAAAAACACCCTGTGTATGGTATAGTTGCATAGTTGCAGGCCAAAGTGCCTTACTCCTGTTTAGAACTGGACATTTGAACTGGACATCGGAGCAATGGAAGAATCCTCCTTTCTTCAAGATCATGTGGACGGCCAGGCATAGCGCATCATGATGGCACCAGGATTCACTGATCTACCTTGCAACATACAAAAGATGAAGGACCTGCTGGTTGTGTCCGAGCACAAGATACTACTTTTTTAAAAAATATTTTAGTGTAGTCAATTTGTCTTCTGCTGCTGGGGATCCCCGATTGTTGGCAGTTGCTGCTCACGCCTCCTCTGACCCACGCGCAGCCCTTAACTGAACTCTTTTCCACTGTTTAAAGACTCTGCCCACAAAGTCCGGGCATCCCTCCCTGCAGGCACTGCCAGTTATGCCCGCTAGATGGCGCCCAGCCGACCGGTTGCAACGCCGAGTTTCGAACCGAGGAGTTCAGAATCTCGGGGCTGGTGTGCTAGTGGAATATTTTTTCCTGTTTTGACAGCATATTTAGCAGGTGGTACAAAAGTTTTGGCTCAGGTTTTGGTGTAAGGCAAGGCAAGTTTGGTTTCTAATTGGTTTTTATAAGATACCCATACAAAACATCTACCTACATACTTTGTATTGCTTACGTGATGCTAGTATGTTTCAGGTGTATATCTTTTACAGAATTGCACTCTATGGCCACCTATCACCATGGCTGGAGCAATTTGTAGAGATAACCCCTATTTTAGGAGAAAGAACTACACCTTTAAACTTATGTAAGTGGGTTTATTCATATTTTCTTTTCTTTTCAAGACATAATTGTCCAGAATTTCTTTGTTAAAATACACATATTGCTAATGACGTTTATGTATACGTTTATGTATAATTAATATGATTCTCGCTGGTTAAGACTTAATGATGGCAGTCACTACCTGTTTGCTGCTTCGTCTCAAGCGGAACAGCAGATGTGGGTGGAGAAGCTACAGCACTGCACTGGTCAACAAAGAATCTCTGGGTAAACATAATTATGAAAGTGCTTCTGTCAATTCTATATGTGTAGATTCTTTCATATTCTGTTTCTTCTATTATCCATGTTTGTTAATGTAGCAGAATTTTTTTAGCTGTTTTATTGACATTATTGATGTACAGTGTATCACAAAAGTGAGTACACCCCTCAAATTTCTGCAAATATTTTATTATATCTTTTCATGGGACAACACTATAGAAATAAAACTTGGATATAAGTTAGAGTAGTCAGTGTACAACTTGTATAGCAGTGTAGATTTACTGTCTTCTGAAAATAACTCAACACATACCCATTAATGTCTAAATGGCTGGCAACATAAGTGAGTACACCCCACAGTGAACATGTCCAAATTGTGCCCAAAGTGTCAATATTTTGTGTGACCACCATTATTATCCAGCACTGCCTTAACCCTCCTGGTCATGGAATTCACCAGAGCTGCACAGGTTGCTACTGGAATCCTCTTCCACTCCTCCATGATGACATCACGGAGCTGGTGGATGTTAGACACCTTGAACTCCTCCACCTTCCACTTGAGGATGCGCCACAGGTGCTCAATTGGGTTTAGTCCATCACCTTTACCTTCAGCTTCCTCAGCAAGGCAGTTGTCACCTTGGAGGTTGTGTTTGGGGTCGTTATCCTGTTGGAAAACTGCCATGAGGCCCAGTTTTCGAAGGGAGGGGATCATGCTCTGTTTCAGAATGTCACAGTACATGTTGGAATTCATGTTTCCCTCAATGAACTGCAGCTCCCCAGTGCCAGCAACACTCATGCAGCCCAAGACCATGATGCTACCACCACCATGCTTGACTGTAGGCAAGATACAGTTGTCTTGGTACTTCTCACCAGGGCGCCGCCACACATGCTGGACACCATCTGAGCCAAACAAGTTTATCTTGGTTTCGTCAGACCACAGGGCATTCCAGTAATCCATGTTCTTGGACTGCCTATCTTCAGCAAACTGTTTGCGGGCTTTCTTGTGCGTCAGCTTCCTTCTGGGATGACGACCATGCAGACCGAGTTGATGCAGTGTGCGGCGTATGGTCTGAGCACTGACAGGCTGACCTCCCACGTCTTCAACCTCTGCAGCAATGCTGGCAGCACTCATGTGTCTATTTTTTAAAGCCAACCTCTGGATATGACGCCGAACACGTGGACTCAACTTCTTTGGTCGACCCTGGCGAAGCCTGTTCCGAGTGGAACCTGTCCTGGAAAACCGCTGTATGACCTTGGCCACCATGCTGTAGCTCAGTTTCAGGGTGTTAGCAATCTTCTTATAGCCCAGGCCATCTTTGTGGAGAGCAACAATTCTATTTCTCACATCCTCAGAGAGTTCTTTGCCATGAGGTGCCATGTTGAATATCCAGTGGCCAGTATGAGAGAATTGTACCCAAAACACCAAATGTAACAGCCCTGCTCCCCATTTACACCTGGGACCTTGACACATGACACCAGGGAGGGACAACGACACATTTGGGCACAATTTGGACATGTTCACTGTGGGGTGTACTCACTTATGTTGCCAGCTATTTAGACATTAATGGCTGTGTGTTGAGTTATTTTCAGAAGACAGTAAATCTACACTGCTATACAAGCTGTACACTGACTACTCTAAGTTATATCCAAGTTTCATGTCTATAGTGTTGTCCCATGAAAAGATATAATGAAATATTTGCAGAAATGTGAGGGGTGTACTCACTTTTGTGATACACTGTATGTTCTATTTGTATTAGGTTTAACAGAGAAGAAAAAAGAGAGACAACTGAGCAAAATGTTCTTAAATTAGCTGCTGCATCAGACACACAAACCTCCACCACAGAGTCAGTCCTAAAAAAAGGTAAGGACATTAGGACACAATGTAAATATTTGTATTAGTGATTATATCACTAACCCCATATCACATTTTCTAAACCATTAACAGATTCTGCTGAAAGTTCAGAAATTGAAAGGGAACCCCCTCCAAAGCCACCACACACATACTACAACAAACATCGTTACCCAGAGGGAGGAGAGGGCAGACACTCAGGTGAGCATTCAATGAGGATTTCCAAATTTGAAAAATCTATATGCTGTTTGTAAGAGATGGACAGTTAGACATATTCACCTGCTTGCCTAAAAGACGAGTATTCCTCCTCTTCAGTTAGAACAGTATGGCATAAAATTAATGCTTTTTATCATATTTTTTTAATTACTATTAATAATTCCCCTCAAATAAATGTCACTTTTACTTGTGCATAGCTGAAATAGGGTGCATACTGGCACTAATTGAACCTCACACACGCTAATCCAAAAGTAAATCTCATATGTTTCCTATTTTAGTGAACATTCTGTGTTAATTTAAGTCACATGCACATCTGACCTGGAAATGTAAACCATTCACATTTTTATTTAATATGCTGTTGTTTTTGTTTACTTTCAGTTACACTGAGAAGTATCAAGAATGACCAGCCTCCCTCCTTCCCTCCACCCCCTCCTCCACAAAATCAGCAGGAGAATGGAATCAAGGAGAAGTCTAAAAACAAGAGTGTTTTTAAGAAATTTTTTAAAATATAATTTTTATCTGTAAAATCTACCAATCTAGCAAATTTGTCTCATAAACTCTTGATTTTTATTTGAAATGAATAATTGTAATATGAACCCAACATGGTCTTAATGACTTGTAAGTGTTCATTTGTCATTTGTCTTTTTGGTTGTAAACATTCAAACACCAATTAGAAATATCTGATTATGCAAAACTAAGTCTTACATAATTCATACACCTTTTACTCGCAGTATATGATAAAATCATGTTTAATATGCCTTCTCATTAAATGATGATGAAACTATACAGACCTTTGTTGTTGTTGTTATTATTATTATTATTATTATGTGGAACATTAAATCCTTGTCTCCTTGTAGGTTATTTGTACTATGAAAGTGACAATGGTAATGTAACTTCGATTGTTTTTTGGAATGGAAATACATACACATATAGGAATCTTTGGCTATGATATAAGATGTTAGTAATGATAAGCCCCAGTGGCGTATTTGTGGTTAACTTTTCAAATGATATGAAGGTGTTCTTGTCATATACAGGTTTGTATATATGTATTCAACCCATAAAAGGTATTACAGTGATGTGTATAGAACTAGTGAAAATACACAAGAAGTCTCAGTAAACAGATAAATTATTTGAGTCAAGTCAAATTTATTTGTATTTTTACAATGGACATTGTCTCAAAGCAACTTTACAGAATTCAGTACCAACAGACCAAAAATCCCTGTTGAGCAAGCCGAGGGCAACAGTGGCAAGGAAAAACTCACTTAAAATTACAGCAAGAAACCTTGAGAGGATCCAGACTCAGCAGGGACCCCCATCCTTCTTGGGTGGCCTGGAGGATCGTTTGAATAAACAGGATTTACACAAATCATACAAACACAAAATTAAATTGAACTAAACGTTATAACTAGCAAAAAATAATAATAGAAAGAATTGGAGTTCTTCATTATTCAGTCCAGTCTGTGAACAGTCCAGTCCAGTGTAGTGAGTTCTTGACATTTTTGGTGCAAACATGCCAGGTTTCCATCACATCTAGTAGGAGCAGCGTTGTTAGCAAGGCAGTATCGACTTGCAAGATTTAACCTCGGGTGGGTAAACAGGTTTCCATCAGAACCACCTCAGGGTAAAACGACAGAAAATGTAGTTCTGCAGAAAGTAGCACCCCTAATTATTACAGCATAAATAAAAGGGAGAGCGAGCAGGTAACAAAGTCACCCACCTCCCCCACCATCATCAAACCTGAGTGATCAGACAAGAGAGGCAGAACGACAGCAACCCAACATCCCTGATCACCACAAGTTTCTATGACCAAGAACCCCCAAGCTCTGCCCCTTTGTCTATAATCTGGGTGGGCAGCTCCGGTCCTAGAGGACAGAAATCAGGCACAGCCAGAAGCCATCACGCCGTCATTTATTGATGCATACGTTGACATTTGTTTGAGCTTAATAGAAATACATCTTATTCTCTTAACAAATGTGCATGTGCACTATTATTAAACCCCTATCTAAGATTTGTCTGATGCAAAAAAGGCGAGGCTTATGACAAGAAGAAGAATATGCACATAGTCGAGCATAGAGGTAGGTCAGTAATTATGTGGGGATGTTTTTGTGCTGCAGGAACTGGCAATAGTGACTGTGTATATTTTAAACTTATTATATACAGTATTTTCATTCCGGCAGCACGGTGGCTCAGTGGGTTGCACTGTCGCCTCACCGCAAGAAGGTTCTGGGTTTGATCAAACGATTGCCTAGAGCTTGAACTGATGTTGTCCCTGACGATGTGACAATGAGCCATTTCCTCTGGTAAGCTAAAAGAAATAAAAAGAACAAGGCTAAAGTCGCTGGAAGAATGTACAACCCCAAATCAGAAAAAGTTGAGACAGTATGGAAAATGCAATTAAAGTAAAAATGCAGTCATTTCATTTGTTAATATACCTTCATTCCTGCATTTCAGCCCTCCAAAAAAAGTTGGGATGGGGTCAATTTAGGGCTAGTAATGAGGTGAAAAACTAAATAATGATGTGATTTCAAACAGGTGATGTTAACAGGTGATTGTAATCATGGTTTGGTACAAAAGCAGAATCCAGGAAAGAAGGAGTCTTTGATGAGCAAAGATGATCAGAAGATCTCCAGTTTGTCAGCAAATGTGTGAGAAAATGACTGAAATGTTTAAAAACAATGTACATCAAAGAAAGATTCGAAGGGATTTGCATATTTCTCCCTCTACAGTGCATAATATCATCAAACGATTCAAGGACTTAGGAGGAATTTTAGTGCGTAAAGGCCAAGGGTGCAAGCTTAAGCTGAACACCCGTGATCTTCGAACTCTCAGACGGCACTGCATCAAGAACCGCCACTCAACAATAGCTGATATAACCACATGAGTGAGGGATTACTTTGGCAAACCTTTGTCAAGCACCACAATACAGAGTTACATGCACAAATGTCACTTAAAACTTTACTGTGCAAAAAAGAAGCCTTATGTTAACCAAATGTGTATTGTGGTCAGATGAATCAGCATTCCAGGTCTTTTTTGAAAAAAATGGACATGGTCCGTGTGCTCTGGACCAAAGACGACAAGGACCATCCAGTTATCAGCAACAAGTCCAAAAGCCAGGGTCTGTCATGGTATGGGGCTGTGTCAGTGCCCCTGGCAAAGGTCATTTACACTTCTGTGATGGCAGCATTAATGCTGAAAAGTACATTGAGATCTTAGAGCAACACATGCTGCCCTCAAGACATCACCTTTATAGGGACGTTCATGCATGACTACTTAATCAGGATTTGAACCTAACAACCCAGGGCTCAAGAGAAGATTGCAGCATTAGAAGGGTGCATTCAGACTTTAAAAAAGACCAATGATAACAAGGAGTGCTTAGAAACAGTTTTAGCAGACCTATATGCCATTAGTACAGAAGTAGAGCCTTCAACTACAGCACTAGAGCCCTCACAGCCAGGAGAATAAGTGACATCTCTGCAACATAGCTGTAGGGCTAAGCATCAAACTCTTCAGGTCCACATGTCTAACAGCTGTCTTACCTGCTAAGAAACCTGTTAATAAAAGTGTTCTGGTTAAAGGAGACTCTCAGCCTCAACATATAAAGACACCAGCAATCACAGCCACCTGTATTTATAGGCACCCAACATCAGCGCAAACCTGAATGATCTGGCTACTGCTAAACATAAATTTTTAAGACTGTTATTCACTTTTGGCTCTAATGATGGTGTTCGAGACAGTCTGAGATTATGAAAAGTCATACTCTGGCCCCTTACCAATTTGATACAGTGGTAAAACATACATCAGGTTATTGTCACTGAACCGCTGTATGTCCAAATGCTGCTCAAAAAACAGCATTGTTTTTTTGATAACTGGTCCAATTTTGATCCCCTCGTGGATTGATGCTGCTCTCAGTTCTTGTAATAGCTGCCAGGCTTTGTAGTGTCAGTATAGCAGCAGATAGTGGTGACTGACTATCCATAGCCGAGTCCTGGCAGCAGTCAAACAAGCTAAACCGACAGTCTGAGAGTTGCCATCAGATGTCACCTCCAAACTTTAGGTCCATAACTACTGAGAAGGTGTCTGTTCCCCCTACCATTTCTAATCACAACATTTAATAAGTATGTTTTAATAACCTCATTAGCATTAACCTAAATGAATTGATAAAAACAGTAATAAACTAAAATTAGGAGTACTAAATGTTGTGAACTCAGAGAGTTTTTTTTTTGAGAACTTGCTTATTTTCTTTTCGGTTTAGTACTATCAACTTATAAGGATGTACAACCCCAATTTAGATGCAGTGTTCCTTACATTTAATTTGACGTTTATTTGATTGCAGACAGTTTGAACCTGAGATATTTCATGTTTTATCTGCTCAACTTTATTGCATTTATTAATAAACATCCATTCCTGCATTTCAAGCCTGCAACACATTCCAAAAAAAGTTGGGACGGCGGCAATTTAGGGCTAGTAATGAGGTAAACAAAACTAAATAATGATGTGATTTCAAACAGTTGATTATAATCATGGTTTGGTACAAAAGCAGCATCCAGGAAAGCCTGAGTCTTTGATAAGCAAAGATGATCAGAGGATCTCCAGTTTGTCAACAAATGTGTGAGAAAATGATTGAAATGTTTAAAAACAATGTACCTCAAGGAAAGATTGGAAGAGATTTGCAAATTTCTCCCTCTACAGTGCATAATATCATTAAACCATTCAAGGAATCGGGAGGAATTTCAGTGCATAAAAGCCAAGGGCACAAGCTTAAGCTGAATGCCCATGACCTTTGATCCCTTAGACGGCACTGCATCAAGAACCGCCACTCAACAACAGCTGATATAACAAGGAATATAACAAGGGATTACTTTGGCAGACCTTTGTCAAGCACTACAATACGTAGTTACATACACAAATGGCACTTAAAACTTAAAGCCTTTTGTTAACCATGTCCAGAAGCGCTGTCGACTTCTCTGAGCTTGGAGGCATCTAGGGTGGACCATCACACAGTGGAAACATGTATTGTGGTCAGATGAATCAGCATTCCAGGTCTTTTTTGGAAAAATGGACGCTGTGTGCTTCAGACCAAAGACAAAAAGGACCATCCAGACTATTATCAGCAACAAGTACAAAAGCCAGGGTCTGTCATAGTATGGAGCTGTGTCAGTGCCCTTGGCAAAGGTCATTTACACTTCTGTGATGGCAGCATTAATGCAGAAAAGTACATTGAGATCTTAGAGGAACATATGCTGCCTTCAAGAGGTCATCTGTTCCAGGGACGTCCATGCATTTTTCAACAAGACAATGCAAAACCACATGCTGCACACATTACAAAGGCATGGCTGCGGAAGAAAAGGGGACGGGTACTGGACTGGCCTGCCTCCAAAATAAACCTGAAACACTTGGTATCCGCAGTGCCAAAATGTCTGGTACCAAAAAGTGTGGGGAAAAGGAATGGCCTCATTACAAAGTGGTAAATGCTTTACTGTCCCAATATTTTTTGGAATGTGTTGCAGGCCTGTAATGCAGGAATGGATGTTTATTAATAAATGAAATGAAGTTGAGCAGATAAAACATGAAAGTAAATGTAAGAAACTGGTTTTTTTTTATTGCCATTTTCCATACTGTCCCAACTTTTTCTGATTTGGGGTTGTAAATGTTGAATTAACATTTATTATTATGATACTCAACATGATTCATTTAAAATTGAATTTGAGTCAATTTTTAAAAACTCTGTGTATCACTCGAACTGAAACCTACTCACTGCTATAAACCTGCTTTATACTTATTATTAACTCTTGGTATTTACATAGACAAGCTTGTTGTAGAACCACACGATGACTTAATCATGAATTACCTTTATCTTAAATTATTTCTTTCTATATGGACTGTGTTTAAATAATACTATTTATCTACCAATTAGCTATGAATTTAAGTTCACAATTTCATCTGCTATTGCAGCTGGGTTCAACTGAAATAACTTTCCACCGCTTTTTAAAGTTCAGATCGCCTCAATCTTCAAGTCCAGATTAACAACATACTTGCCACTGTTGCCCTCTTCTTTTTTTGCATTCCCCCAATTTTCCTCCCAGTCTAGTCAGATCCAAATACCAGATTGCATTACGCTTCCACTCCACTGATGTTGACCTTCACTCCTGACTAAGGAGAACCGTGACTAACACACGCCCCCTCCGACACGTGTGCAGCAGCCAACTGCATCTATTCACCTGCACGAAGCGGGTTCATATGTGGATCAGCTTTGCACACAGAGAGACACACCCTGATCCCATTATTTCCGGTCCCTGTGCAGGCGCCATTAATAGCCAGCCGAGGCTGTAATTGCATCAGTTATGAGGCACCCAGCCAGGTGGTAGCACAGCTGAGTTTGCATGTTCTCCCCGTGTGTGCGTGGGTTTACTCCAGGTGCTCCGGTTTCCTCCCACAGTCAAGTGAGGTAAATTGGAGATACTAAATTGTCCATTACTGTTTGATATATAACCTTGTGAACTGATGAACCTTGTATAATGAGTAACTACCGTGCTGTCATGAATGTAACCAAGGTGTAAAACATGACGTTAAAATCCTAAAAAACAAACAAACATTGTGGGTTTGTTGTACTGCTGTTGTACTGCTCTGTTATAATATAAAGTTTGTCCACTTAAAATCATGAAATGGGTGTACCCCTGCCAGTGATTGACATTCCTGTGCCCTGGTCTTTTCAGTGAGTCATGACAATTGGCTGATTCTTACCAGTTAGAGTAGCTCAAAGGGCTCTGGATTCAGTGGAATTGTATTGTTATTTTTTTTTTTTTTATCACGGCGTAAAAACACAGTTTTGCCGCACGATGGAGCCAAAGACAATCCAAAACAGCAACATTACTACACGCGTACTAAAGCGTAATGCTATTGGTATTAGTATACTACTACTACTCCTACTATATGTAGTAGTAATCATATAATTAAAACATCACATTAAATGTAATGTTTCTAATCGATACAGTTTAAAAGCAACGTCTCAGATTCCAAAATTAAAAACCCCTAATAAAGCCGTACCAGGTGGCACAGACCATAAACGCATCAGACTGCCCAGATCCCAGCCCCACAGGCCCTTAGATACCCCACTGGTTTACACAGACTAATCAAAAACTGCATAAGTATGTTTTAATCTGTGTGAATGATATACATTTAATGTGTAAAAAGAAATAATTGTAAATTCCCTCATACTTTCAATAATAATAATAATAATAATAATAATAATAATAACAATAATAATAATAATAATAATAATAATAATAATGCAATAACAAGCCAATTTCTCTTACCGCTACGAGGCGCTATTAGTTCATCAAATGCGTAAAACACCTTAAAGCGAAGGTCTCTGGCACAAAGAGGTAACACTTCTAAGCCTCTATATGTGCATTGACATACAGGGATATTCTGTTTATCTAATAAAGTTTAAATTAATATATCCAACTCTATTAAATAAAACAAGGCTATTTTATTCAACATTAGTTTCTCTTGATCATAGGCCTTTACTATTATTATTATTATTATTATTGTTATTGTTATTATTACTATAATTATTTTTTTTTTTATTGTAGTAGTTGTTATAATACATTTAATGTATTACATTTGTTTATAGCTCAACTAGTCGCTTCGGCTTACTAGAAGTAGAAATTCAATGCGTCAGATGTAGTCTGTGCGTCAAATATCTATGTACTAGTCTAAAGGTAATACAGCGCTCATTCTACATACATACATATCAATGTTACATGTTATAGCTTATAACTGTAATAAATGCGTTATTAGCTAAAACTGGGGGGTGAAACAAGCAAGAAGCAATGATCGAAACAAACATTTCTTATTCTGTAACTTGTTTTAGTATAAAGTTGCTGTAAATCGTAAAATGAATATTTGAAGATTAAAATTAAAACACAAAAGGATCATATGTTAACATTTGCACATGTATATTCTGTTTACAAAGTAAAACATCCTAGTCTAATATTCAATAGGGTAACACGATTTCCTTGAGGTATTTTCCATGATCAGATGGATCTACGTGTAAATCAAAGTGAGGGCGAACGCATTAATATCTATGTCTCATATTTATTCGTGCGATAAAACTCTTGTCAAAACTCTGGTTTCACTTGCGAAAAACAGAATGGGACAAAAGGGGGAAGACTTGAAAAAAATTCCTTCCTTTAAAACAAACTTAAACTTATTGTTGTTTTGTCTGGCAAATGAGATTTATGTTGTTATTATTATTATTATTTTAGTATCAGTCATAATAATAATAATAATAATAATAATAAATGAATAAAAATTATTGTGTTTAAATATAAAATAGATAATACAGACTTTAAAATAGTAAACAAAAACATCAGCATAAAACATGTACTATGCTACTACTACTACCACTACGATTTTTTGTTGTTGTTGTTGTTATTATTATTATTATTATTATAGTTATTTATTAAAGTTTATTCCTCTAATATTTTTTTCTCCTTTCCTTTAACCAACTCAGGTGACAGGTGGAAACAAATGACAGTAACCCCGAGGGTGTATCAAATCATTTGTGTTTCTAGTAATACATATTACTAAATACGTTAACCTAAAATAATAATAATAATAATAATAATAATAATAATAATAATACGTATGTCCAAACTATTATTTAACAAAGAAGGGGTGGGTTGTGTATGTTTAGCGTGTGGACAATTAAAGCATGTGTGTCATGTGTCCTTCTAAAAAACACATTTCATACATTTAATAATAATTTAATTTGCTTATAAATTATTTTACTACCTCTTTAACCAGGCTAGATATTTACGGTTAACTAATTTCCCTACATTCTGAATCAGCAAACTGATACATACAGCCTACATTTAACCTCTAGAATGTGTAATTGAAACTTGACGAAAAGCTGTAGTACCTGTCTTCTTTTTAGTTAAGAGTTACTGCGCTTAAAAAAGGTTTTTTAATGTTCTTTTCTTTTAGTGTGCATATATAAATGCATTTAGCAGTTCCACTTCTTTGATTCTTAATCCTGTCACCTGATGTGTGTGTTGTTAAAGTTGTTTCGACATCGTTGCAACATGTTTCTTTTTTTTAATTAAATTATTGTTCACAATTCAGTTATCTTAAATATTCTAAAAGCATCCAAAAGCGCAATCTGTTAAACTAATAAATGAGTAATGTATTGATAATGCATTTTGGAATACAGTTACAAAAACGCTTAAGTCACGTTATTCCTCAGTGCACTTTACAGGATAGTGCCAGTGTATTAACAATATTATTTAATTTAAACGAAAAAAACAGCTCTCAATTTTAACATAAAAAACACGCATAACACTAAAACACAAATAAATTTATATGTATTTGATAAAGTAAAAATATTGAAAGAGCAGTTTTGGTGAACATTAGTGAACAGCGCTTTTATTAGGAAGGCCGGAATATTGGAAGTAAAGTTTAATAAATGCGTAAAAAACAGTTCAGTGAGTAACATTTTAAACATGAACTGTTACTGTAAAATATAATGGAACTAATTATAAAAACGCATCACTTAAAATACTAATGTTTCACAACTAATTTGTATTTTTATGTCACATTAGAGACAAATCATATTCATGCCAGTATAGAATAGGCTTATTGCTTATAGCTTTGTTGTGTAAACCGTTATCGTTTTATTTTCAGTGTTACATCACCAGACCACTGATTTATTATTAGCACTATTGTTACTATGGCTTTCGTATAATACACAGCACCACGCACTACTGTTTAGTGTAAACAGACAGTCCTGTCAAGTAAATCTCTGCGTAGGCTTTGCTAAATGTAAGGACACGCTGCTTTCATATAAACAGACAAATAACGTGTGTGTTTTTTTAATCATATGCAATGTTATAATGTAATATAAAAATAAGAAAAATAAAATAAAAAAAATAATAAGGCAAATTGCATTTTAGCCTAAGGTAGTTTATGAATTAGCCTACTGCAGGGCTGCACATGCTCGTGTTGTATTAAAATATATTGTCCGATACAGGAAGTAGTATCTGTGTCCACCCCCTCCACACACACACACACACACACACACGCGCGCGTGCGCGCGCCCGCGCGGCATGGAAACAAATGTGAGGGCGTGCGGCTGTGTTGAAACATCACTCTAAAATTATCTAAACCTGCGGAACGGATCGAGCTTGTGTGGTGTGTGTTTTTTTTTTCATGGTGGGGGTTTAGTGCACAAACGCGAGCTCAGTGTTGACCGTGTGAGTGAGTTTCCGTGTGTATCCTTACGCTCTGGCGGCCGTTAAGAGCTGCGCGCTGATTGGCTGCAGCCAAGGAGGACGCTTTAATACTTATGCTGCTGTGGTTGGCTGCAGTCTGTAAAGGTTCAAGCAATTTTTTTACAGCTTAGTGTCTGTGGCACCATAATTAATTGTAGCTGGCGGTCTCTTATCGATGCGTTTGCCGGGAACATGAAATAGTTGTTGTCTTGTGGTGTTTCTTCATTTTTTTTTCTAATCGAAAGACTTTACCGGGCGGCCTAAGAGACTAGAGACCCAACTGTGCTGCTGCTACTACTCTACTGCTGCTGCTATTTCTACCCAAACGTGTGATGTTGGATATGGGAGAACGGAAAGAAGTAAAAATGATTCCCAAATCGTCGTTTAGTATAAACAGTCTGGTACCCGAAGCTGTCCAGAGTGACAACCATCACAGGACCTTGTCCGAAGAAGAGAAGATTTCTTTACCTCTAGTGGAGGAGCAGAAGTCGGAGAACACTTGCGCTAAAAGTGACAATCCTGAACCGACCTGCACGGACGATAAGGAGAAGCAGGAGGAGAAAAAAGACTCCAAAGAGGGCGACGGTGGTAAAGATGGCGAAAAGAAAAACGGCAAGTACGAAAAACCGCCTTTTAGCTATAACGCGTTAATCATGATGGCCATCAGGCAGAGTCCAGAGAAACGATTGACGCTTAACGGCATTTACGAGTTCATTATGAAAAATTTCCCGTACTATCGGGAAAACAAGCAAGGCTGGCAGAACTCCATTAGGCACAACTTGAGTCTGAACAAGTGCTTCGTTAAAGTTCCAAGGCATTACGACGATCCGGGCAAGGGAAACTACTGGATGCTGGACCCGTCTAGCGACGACGTCTTCATAGGCGGGACGACTGGAAAACTTCGGCGGAGATCGACGACTTCACGGGCAAAGCTGGCGTTCAAGCGGGGAGCGCGGCTCACCTCTACCGGCCTCACGTTCATGGATAGAGCCGGCTCACTGTACTGGCCCATGTCACCGTTCCTTTCTCTGCACCATCCCAGGGCGGGCAGTGCCTTGAGCTACAACGGCACCTCTTCGGCCTACCCGAGTCACCCCATGTCCTATAGCACTATGTTGACGCAAAATAGCTTGGGCAACAACCACTCGTTTCCGACCTCGAACGGCCTAAGCGTGGACAGATTAGTGAATGGAGACATTCCGTACGCAACGCATCACCTGACAGCGGCCGCACTGGCCGCATCCGTGCCCTGCGGCCTCTCTGTGCCCTGCTCGGGCACCTACTCGCTCAACCCATGCTCGGTAAACCTGCTGGCGGGACAGACCGGCTATTTCTTCCCCCATGTCCCTCATCCGTCCATGAGCTCTCAGGGCAGCACGTCCATGAGTTCACGCGCGGCTTCGTCTTCTTCCCCGCAGGCAGCCATGTCTCTACCGTGCGAGTCTTTACGGCCCACACTACCGAGCTTCTCATCGGGACTGTCCGCCGGACTTTCTGACTATTTCACACACCAGAATCAAGGCTCTACGTCCAATCCGCTTATACACTGACTAGCATCCCAAGGATCAAGACTGTAAGTGAACATTTTACACCCCATTTCCACTGTAATATATATATTAAGAAAAAAGACTGGGAAGGGAAAGGAAAAATGCAAGCGGCCGAACTCCAGGTATTTTGTATTATTCTTCTCCTTTATTTCTGTACACAAAAAATGTCGAGTGTCGCGGAATTGTTTATTATTCAACTGTCAGCAACGTGCAATGTGACAAGATTTTTAAAAAAAGAGGGTGAAGTGTAGCTTTTTATTTGAAAAAGCAGTAAAAATTACATTAGAATGTGTATTTAAATAGTGGTTGCAGATTTGTCTAATTTTAAATGTTAAAATATCTAATACCATCGCATCAACTATACCAGTCGTCATGTTTGCAGTATTACACGTATCATGGGCGCACTGGTGAAGTATGATTTTTACAAAATTAACAATTTTTTTTTTTTTTTCTTTATTGTTTAAATAAATGTGCTCCAAGTGCAGAATACCCGTTCGAATTCGTGGCTCTTTCATTTTTTTTTCTTTAACACAAAATGAAGCGTTAACTTACATTTAACTGATTCAAATTTTTACATAATTTCATCAAAAATAAAACGTTACGCCAACACAATTGCTGCCAAAAGTAAGTTATGTCAATGTACGTCTTATTCAAAAGTTTGGTATCACTGGCCAAATTTCATGTTGTGTGGATTTGCTAAATGAAAATATGTTAACACATCATCTACAGGGAACTCATAATGTAAAAGCACTACACTGATTATTTGCACAAATGAACGTATTGAGAAAAATTGGCATGTGCAAAAGTTATTGCTCAATTATAATTTGATATTTAGTTTTTCTTTTTAATATTTTTAATTCAGCAAATAACTTAAATTTGAGCAGTATTATTTGCAGAACATTGCTACGATTTTCCCTGTAGCTAATTTGACTGATTAACAAATTATGTCCAAATTCTTGCAATTTTTGTGTGTGACAATTATCACACAGTACAGTACACAGTTGAATAATGTTCAAAATATTAGAAACTCAAAGTGACATTTCTTCTCTGTCTTTTGGCTTTTAATAATTAAATACATGCATTTATAACGCATATTTCAACATTTTAAGAGTACAGTTTCTTAATAGACCAAAGAATGGGTATCAAAACAAAGTTTTCAGTATTTCACATCTGACATCAGATATGAAGGAAGCAGAATGAGTAAATGAATGCTTTTAGCTTGTGTTTTTGCGTATTTTAGGCAACTGTATGTGGTCACCACCAGGTCACATGCTTTTTGTAATTAGTAAAATGTCGATTCCTGTTGTAATTATAGGTTAACTTTGCGAAGTGTAACCGTGTTGAGTAAATGGCTCATGAAATATGAAGTGAATGTCTATGTCGTCTTTAAATTTCATGGTTGTGATTTTGTGGTCTATATGCCCGTGTTTGTCGCTTAAACTGTTAAACCTTACAAAATAAAAGGAATAGGTTACGTTCATATATAGCGACCGTTTTGTCGTTTTTTTGAAAGAAAAACCTAGACAAATTGCTTTGATCTTATGCTGTTTGTTTACTTAATCTGATTTAAGCGATTTTAAAGGGACAGTGAGTATAAAGATGGATTAAGCTTCTTTTTATTGTAACCCTCCATCAAAATGCTAATTTAAATTAAGCGGCCAAAAATTATTGTCTCTTACCACTGTCTGGAGTAACTGGAATAACAAAATAACTGATAAATCCAAAAAACGGCACATGTCGTGTATCTTTAGCAGAGACTATTAACGTGACCACAGAGATTTAATGTGTTTATTTAATGTGTTTTGATTCCCCTTCAGCTTCTGCAGCTTCTGCCAAAATTTTCCTAGTCTCCTGCGATTGCTTCCTTTGGCAATAACATTGTAGTTTTTATTCATAACATTTTTCCTTCAAAAATGTAATTACACACACACACACACACACACACACAATATATATATAATTTTCTTTTCTTTTCAACGAGAACCTAATCATTCAACACCTTGGAATGATTTGTAATTTGTCTATTTATGCGAGGCATAATGTTAAATTTTACCAACTGTAAGACATGAAATTTTGTCTTGCAAAATGCTATTTCTTAACTGTTAAATGAAGTGACCACAATAAATAAAAACGTAAAATTCTAAACACGAAATGTAAAT
Source organism: Trichomycterus rosablanca (assembly GCF_030014385.1). Classification (NCBI taxonomy): domain Eukaryota; kingdom Metazoa; phylum Chordata; class Actinopteri; order Siluriformes; family Trichomycteridae; genus Trichomycterus; species Trichomycterus rosablanca. Next base: position 14,540,297 of record NC_086000.1, on the reverse strand, counting down.
TATAAAACAAAGCTGGTGCCAATTTTAGGCTTTCCACACATTTAATTATAATCTAACAAGTATAATTTAACAGCAGTACTTTGGCGCACTAAACGACAGATATATTCCCCGTAATTTTTGACTGTAAAGGCGGCTCTAATAGTCTTCATTTTTTGTTTTTAATATTTCAAATAATGTAAATTAATAAGCTTATTTTGGTACAAATACGTTATATGTTTTACATGTGCATTATTAGGCATTAGTGCTGGAGAAGTGTAGCATCTAAAAATTGTAGCACTTCCACTGAAGAAGGAGTCTGCTTGTGTGCTCCTGTGTCAGTAAGCTTTAATGAGGACAAAGCGATGATCCCAAAGCAGTGATTGCTGTTCTCGGTGCTTAATTAGGCCTTACCTGCCTGCAACTTCGCTTTCACACCGAAATGACAAACAATCAGCCATCACCTAAGATACAAATCATTAAAAAAAAAAAAAAAGATCAGATTTGTGCGCTGATCGATGAGCATACTAATTATAAGAGGGCTGCTATAAGCTATATGCAGTCTTAAACTGGCAAAGCAATGTAGGATTTTGTAAAGAATGTGCATCTTGTTAGGAAGATGCATTTGAGTTTCATTCCTTCATTTTAGAATGAAGCTGTATACAACTGTACAACCGTTTAACAATATATGTATACATTTATCTTGCAGTGAGGTGTGTGGTTAAATATTAACTAAAATTAACTTTAAATAAAAGATCTGAAGATGAAATTGGCATCGCATGGATCGCATTTATCTAGGTATATTTTCTAATAATACTTTCAATCGTAAATAAATATAATTTACATTTGATTGTCACTATACAAGTCTTTCGTTTACGCCTGTAAATAGCACTTATATTTAAGGAAAAAATTAAGAGGATTTGTGCATGGGTTCACTCTTTTAAAGAATAAAATCACTTGTCTTTCCATTTAATCTAAAAATGCTATAAAACCTTAGGAAATATCTAAATGAATTTCTCAAAATAGTGTATTTTAATGACATTTTATGTAAATGTAGACAGTCCGTTTTCAAACTCACTGACCTATGGATGTAGACTATTTAAAAATATTTTAAGAACTTTGCTTACTAAGCTTATAACTAATGAAAAAGCCATATAGAACCACTGATATTACTGACGAAATAATACTCATTAGTTTGGGAATGTTCATGGAAAAGGCATATATTGTATAAAATGTAAAACACTGCTAACGTGCTGTACTGATAGATCTGTTACCTTTAACATCATTGATTACACGCTTATTGTTCATGTGACTATTTCGGTAATGCGACTATAGATCTATGTCTATAAAGACAACAACTGCGTACACTATGTTTAGCTTTCTATTGCTTAAAATAAATGTTGTTTTATGTTTAATAAGTCGTTAAATATATTATTGATAGTAAGTGTACTTAATATTATGTAGGCGATATGTTAACTACAACCGATTACAACCGAGCCATAATCCTGTAACGCCTGAGGCCTAATATTCTTACGTGCACCTTTAAAACCATTTTACACAACGTCTTTCATTTGCATGATTTATTCATATATTTATAGTTATATCTAAGCACTGAGTACAGAACAAACTATACATGCAGAATAAACGTTTCTAACATCGTTCGTCACCAATAAATGTATGTAAAAAATCGCTAGTATTAATCTATAAAAATCTATAGCAACAATCTACAGTGATTGTGTCCACCAACACACATACATTCTAGTCGTTTAGACGAGATTAGAATTTACCATGCAAATCCCTCTAAGTGGTAAATTGACGTTTCCTCTCTTAGTGTAATACGAGCTGAGCAGAGTGAGGGCGCTAGAATAACACAAAGTGCTGCACACATTCTCCTCACACCACTGCATATAGCCTTAACTGCGTCTCAGATCAGATAGTTAGTTTCAGCCCCATGGCATGTAAATAAATCTACACGCTTTAGACGTACACAAAACAAACAAACAATAATGGATATGGATTATGAATAAGGGCATGCTTTAAAGCAATATTTCTAATAATAATAATAATAATAATAATAATAATAATTACAACAATAATAATAATAACAACAATAAAACAATAATATATAAAACATTTTACAGCATTTTAAAACATATTTTAAAACATATTATGATTGTTGTTGTTACTGTTATATTGTTATTATGTATAATAAAACAATAATAATACAAAAATAATAACAATACTAATGTATTCAGATAATAGTGATTATTATCATAGACATATAGAATAATATAAAAAGTAAACTTTAATGTGTCGAATAAAAACAATATGTATTCAAATACATTCTACATTAAAATATCATGCAACTTATTATTATTATTATTATTATTATCATTATGTATGTATTTATATAGTTTAATAGTTAATGTACATACATAAATTTAATAATAATAATAATAATAATAACATTCTACATAGTATTAATAGTAACAACACTATAAAATTATAAATAAAATATAAAACAACATAATATAAAGTTTAATAAAAAGCATACCACATTATTATATTTCATAAAATGTTGGTAAAGTAAAATGTTGGTAGCAATTGTGCTATAAGAAAGCTAAAAGATTTTTAACAAATACAATTTCTGTGTAAGCGGTGTGGTTCTATAAAGATTTTTACATCTAACTGTAACGTTGTATTCATGGTGTAAGTACGCACATTACAACTTTAAAAACAAAAAACCGAAAAACGCATACATTTCACACTACACAACATCTGCAGTAGTTACGATAAAGCACATTTTTACTTTTGGCTCTAAGTGAAAATAAACTTAGATCTTGAATGTATTATAGTACTAGATTTTCGAACACCTCTGACAGAACGTGAATAATCGTTTTAATTAGACTGTGCACCGACCTGTCGGGTTAAGCAAACATTTTGTCCCAAGACGAAATCGCATTGTTTAAGTGCAAACTGGTGTCATTCCAATCCATCGCCTTTTCACTCGGTCTAAAGATCAGACAACAGAGTATATTGCATCAGTGACAAAATTATAATTTTTATTTCAATTTAAAACCACAAACTTAATTAATTTTAAACCGATGTCATGACAGTGGGGCTATAACGTGTTTTCTGTAAGTCGTTTAAAACACTATAAAACGATTATATATAGATGTTTTGATAACAAAAACACATCTTTAAGTAAAAATAATGTATATTTTGCGAGACATTAAAATTTACACTCGAAATAAATGTACCGCATTGCTTTTGAAAACAGTCAATAAAAAACGTCTTAAATGTTTTGTTTTCATAAAGAAGCATGTACAGAGGTGCTAATATTGAAGCGTGCCTATGTCATTATGGGTAGAAGAGCTCTATAATGACAGTAATGAAATACAACTGCTAAATTAGGGAAATGAAGTTTTGTGATTTATATAAAGTTTCTGCTGAACTGGATGGCGCGCGCATAGTGGCCGTTTGGCTTTTTGACCTGCGCGCGCCTCCTTCTCTCTCTTTCTAGCTCGTGCCCGCTTACACTCTCTCTCATCTTCATTCATGCCTCTGTTTCTGTACAGACCGAACCTTATCATTCCCATCGTGCACCATTCGTACATATGCAGGACGCATTTTGTGTGTCGGATAATAAAAATATGCAGTGCCATTACTCTCAAAAAATACACCACTTCAGAATCTGTTTCTACGTTTAATCCAACAACATTTATCGGTGCGTTTATGTTTGTTTATCGATGCCATGGATCATTTTGTTGACCGGGCAGCAGTGGTGCAGGTCTCTGTAAATGTCATGTTCTTTCATGTTCACGATTTTGTCACACATAAAACAGATCCATATTGGCCCTAAGTATGAGGGAGAATGTAACTAACTGGTGTACGATTCCCAACGATGATGGAGCCCCGTACAGAGAGAATTCCCGCTATCCTCCCAGTGTTGCCGAACCCTCCGCAATATGAGAAGTTGTTCAAAACGAGTGAGTGAATGTTATTGGACATATATAAATGTATTAAAACTCCACATGCTACTCAAGTACATCAAAAATCCCTACTGAGACAAATAAATACATCTTCGCAACTGTGAGGCAACTTTGCAAGTCGACCCGAAGGTCTTACATGTTGTCTTTTTTACAGTATTGACTCAAACATATTTAGATACATTTTCATACATACAGACACCTTGTTCATATAATTATCCATGTCTTCGGGCCATGTCTTTTACTTGTCCAATAGCTTAGGAAAGGCGTCTTCAGTATAATGCGTTATGATATGTTAATTACACTATGGTGTCTGTACATATTATTATTATTATTATTATTATTATTATTATTATTATTATTATAGTTATTATTATTATTATTATTACTATTATTATTATTATTGTTATTGTTATTATAACAATAAAAAACTCATGTTCTAGTATGCGTGTTCTAGTATTAGAATACAATTATCAGTTTGCTATTATTATTTATGCATATTTATCTATTTATTTATTTGCACTACAATTTATGCACATTGTCTTGCTGTGAAGACTCGGTTGATCGGGAAGAATCATGGCTGTATGTGGATAACTTGACACTCCTAAACCCAACCAACAAGCCACCGGTGATAATTCCCTCTGGTGAAAATCACACGCCAGCTAACTACTACAGCAAGCACTTAGCCTATTTACCATGCTCTGACATATATCTGAAATGAGCTACCTTTTTAAATAACCAACGTCCCATGGTCCTCCAAGCCACCTTTGTCTTAAATCATGTGTAGGGCTATAACCAGCAGTGATGTATAACAATATAAACCCTGACGTCAGGTTTAATATCCTATCACATTCAGGCAGTTACCATTTCTGGCTTGTTTGTTTACAATGCATACCGACCTACTTCCTAGTCTAGACTGTTTCCTTTACAGCCCTCTTTTAAGGTTTCAATACTTTTGCTTACCAGAAAAAATACCTATTAGTTTATACTTATTTTATTGATCGATTATCAGACATGTTGTATAGGTGAATAATATCCAACAATCACATTTACCAACATAAAATTAAATCGTTATCAGAGCTTGACATGTGGGATAGTACTATAAGCATCAATATGATAAACATAATCTTTAACAACGAGAACAACAACAACAACAACAACAACAACAACAATAATAATAATAATAATAATGACGATATTATTACTATTCAAATTCAACTCATTTTGTCTCTTTCTTATTTAATGCCCTTACATATGTATTCATAAGCAATAACAAGAATATGTTTACATAACACTATAGAAGACGTATTAAGACAGAGAATAAAAAGAAAAACAATGGTTTTACACAATCATTATAAGGTTTAGAGAGCTTATCTCTATTCTAAAAGTCAAAATTAATAAACAGCAATAGAACCATAGTTAAGACCTCAAACATTCCTGTCAATAAAATTGGTTTGATAATCTGCAAGTGGAATGTTCATGGACCCACAAGTAATCATCAATGGATAGATGAGTCACACAAGTTTTCACAACATGCTCTCATATTTATGATGAGAGAAAATGAAAGAAAACAACCCAAAAGCATCTGGAACAACAGTTACACAGAGAACGACCAGTAAACTGCACTGCCTTCGTCTCTGTTCCTACAGCTCACACAAAACTCCCTGCTCAAAAAGAAACACAGTTATAATAAGAGTTATGAACGAAATTTTGGAAAAAAAAGAATTTTGGTCAGATGAAACAAAAATAGTACTAAAATATGGTCAGCTTGTTGTCTTAGAAATAAAGAATGTGGGTATGATCTTAAAAAAAGTGAGAAATAAACGATGTGGGCATGATTCCAAGAACATGGGAGCATCATGATGTGGGGCTGCTTCTCTCCAAACAGTGCTGCATCATCACATGCCACTAAATTTAACATGAATACAATGATGTATCAGGGCATATTAGGGGACAATGTAATATCACCTGACAGAAAACTACATCTGGAAAAAACATGAACATTTTCAACAAGGAATGAAACCAAACATTGAGGCAAAATGACTAATAACAAATCTCCTGTCTTAAATACCATTACAAATGTATAACCCTAGGGGATTTTTAAAAATGTATCAGTCTATCATCCTCACAAGCTTGGGTAATTACAGATAAAGGAATGGACCCAAGAATTAATATTGTTAATTTGAATCCCAAGTATTAATGTATTAATGTTTTTATTTATTTTGTTTTAGTTCAGTTTTCTAAACGTATCTTTAGTACAAAGTCAAAAGACATTGTGTGTAAACTGTAAGGACACACTGCAAGTACATTAAATAAATAAACAAATGCAAATTTCACAGTACACGTAGGTTAAATGAAATATATTTCTGCTCTTCAAAAGTCTGCAGCAGCACATTATTTCACTGACTGAAAAGACAAACTTAGATGAATAGCCCGTCGTGCCATTATTCATTGTCACTTTTTCCATGTTGTCTCCCACCTTAATAGAGCACATATTTAAGTGCAAGCTACTTTCACCTGTTTTTAACCCCCTCCCCGGTGGAAGAAGGGTGATTTTTTCATTATTTTGTACTTTTGGGGTGAAGCAGGTTGTGTGTGAGTGCAGCAGAGGCGACAGTCTGTCTACAAGCCGTAAACTGATCTGCGTCGAGCTGCAGGGAAACCGGGCAAGATTCCTGGCTCGCGAGCCGCGATATTGATCTACCTCAGGCACCTAAACAAAGCCTCACCTGTTCCCCTTGTTCATACTTTATTTTATGCCGTCTAATGCTTGTTTTGTTTGACATTTCTTTTATTTCCCCGGATCTGAGCTTTGATACACGTTTGGGGAGTAGCACATAAACACGGTGTTTTTGTACCTGGAGCGCGCGGATCTCCAGAGCTGCCTCGCGGCATACGAGACCACCCTCCTCCTCCTCCTCCTCCTCCTCTTTTGGAATAATCACCCTTTTTACGATTAAAGAAGCCGGAAAAAAAGTTTTCCCTGCTTCGCCGGCGGGGCCGTGTCCAATAACATTCAACGTGAGATAAAGCTAATTACTTCCATTATGGCTCGTCGGTTTGCGTTTCATAAAAGCGGGACCGCTAAAAGCTCCTTTATTATTTATCGGGCCTCTCCTCGAGCTGCTTGTTAAACATATCAAGATTAGCAGCGGATCTTGTAGAGCTCGTTTGCGCAGATTTTCGCTCATACAGCGACGCTTTATCAGGCCGTTCCGCACACGGCACTGCTGACACACCGCCAGCAGCATGAGGACAGACATGTGCCCATCGCCCTTGAGCCTATTCACATATTCCTGTGTAAATAATGTATTGTCAGAAGAAAATATTAGCCATTTGTTCCCGGCATAATATTTGTAATACCCTTGGAAATAAAATAGATCTTTTATATTGATATTAGAACCACCGTGACACAATGTTAAGATGTACGTAGGTAACGGGTTTGAAAATGGAAAGAGGACCTGCCTGTGGTATAGTAATATTTGTACGGATTTACTCTCTCAGAAGGCAGAGATTAGATTGTGGTTGAAGTTCTTGACCAAAACAAGGTTTAAGAACCCTGATCTTGGTCTTATTTCAGACTAAAACCTGTTTTGTCACGATCGTTTCTTTGACTCGACCAAAGGTTTAAACCTATACTACAGGTCAACAAATCACTGTTCATTTTAATACTTTTCCCAAGTGTTAAATAATTCGGTTTTTTTAATTGCAATTAAACTTTTCAGCTTTATTTGGTTTCTGTTTTGTTTAAAAGCTGTAACATTTTATAATTTTTTTTTATTAAATTGTGTTGTGCAAAGAAAGCTTATGTTTATTTTAGCAAATTCGTTAAACAGTTAGCAGTCTTAATATTAAATCTCAGACTCTTTTGTCTTGGTCTCAACATTTGGTCTTGTCTTGGTTTATATGAGTCTCTTTATATCTTGGTCTTCACTAAGACTGACACGACTACAAGTCTGCCAATAGAGTGCAAATATAAGATACTGTATTTGGAAATTGTACATTTTATGATGGAACATGATCACATAAAAAAGTACATCAAATTAGAAAAAAAACATGGGTTTATTGTTTAAATAAATTCTAGATGTATGAATGCTATCAAACCCTTTACAATTGCATAACCTTGATAACATTTTTAAAGAACTGAATAGAGAGGCTTATTGCAATAGTGAGATTTCTGACTAATAAATTAACTATATTAGCATGTGCATGATTGTAGGATATTATTTGTCCTACATGTATTCTATAGACCTACATTTATTCTAAAAACACATTGCAGATGGTTGCTTTCACAAACTGCATTGTCTACATGTAATTACAATTCAAGGAAAACATAAAGGTATAATATTTTTTTTTTCTCTCTGACATCTGTATTAATAAAAGATAAAAAAATTCCCCTCAGCAGCTGATGGACAAATGGACTACACTGCAGAACAAACACTTCTGAAGTTCACCATTAGAACTGTGAAGTAGCCTACTGAAAAATGGACAGCTATCAGTAAATGGAGGTGTCAGTCCAAAGATAGCAGACAGGGGTTTGAATCATTTCAAAGAGAAATCTCATCAGTGCATCACCGTCTGTGGAAGGGTCACTTTTAAGGCTGACACAAACAGGTGCCTAAACTAGACTCTAGCTGCTCAACAAACAGGCCTAGCTTCTCAAATCCACCCACAGAGTCCCTCTACACTAGACAATGTGTTAAAAATGTCTGGCTGCTTGGAGATGATACAGGTCCATGCACCTGGATTGGAAGTGAGATTGTACAGACACCTATGGTGCTTCCGTTGACAAGCAGTCACAGTTTAAGATTTGAGACATGAGACATCATAAGATGTGATAATAAATGGTTTTGAATTTGTTTAAAAGCAGACTGTAAAATTCTTCACAAGTCAATGTATAGAATAGGAGGCTGGCTTGCTGCTAAAAGGGCCACTGGAAAACAGAGACCAGTGGGCCTTCTTCTCCCTGTGGGGCGCAGAAGAGAATGAATGGGCAATGAGAGGGTCCTAGTGTAAAGAACAACTGTTGTGTACCTGAGCACAGCACTTAACCCTAAGTTGAGTGCTGCATCATGTTACCCTTGTCTTCTTAACCCCTCCTCCATCCAGGGCATTGCAGCAAAAGAGGAACTGTTCTCTGAGACTTTTCCCAGGTTAGAAAGGGTATTAGGGGGTTAATGGGAAGGCTGGTTGGTGAGAAATCAAGACTGTGTTAGCCTTGAAGTTGTGGACTAACAATGATGAATGACATTAAAGTGAGCATATATCCACTGATTCACCATCAGCTGCCTCACATACTGCAGTAATTATTTAATGATACCATTTCAAGTAATGTTTTTGATTTGAACATTTTATGAAATTTTTCATTACAAAACGAAAGCAAGATGTTTAACCAAATTTCAACAAACTGACACACCATTGTCAAAAGAATCAAACTCAAATTAGGCAGAATTGCATGCCTAATGTGTGGAATGTGTTTCAGGGTTCAGGCGTCATTAATATTAATCTGCAAAGAGGCACTTAATGCCTTAACACTGAAGTCAGATATTGTAAGGTCAAGCAGGATGCAAGTTTATTCAGAGAAAGTGTCCCTGTCTGGGCTGCAGAATCAGTGGATTGTGGGGACACAAGGGCGTCTGGAGTACCCTCCTCATGACCTGTGCCCTGTTCCTTTAATGTTCTGTGCCTAAGCCTGTGACATGCTGAATAGTTTTCACCATTCATTCTTGTCAACGGGATTGCACTTCAAGGAGGAAAAAAGAGTGAGAAAAACGGAAACAGAAGAATAAAGGGTCAGAGATTAAGTCACAGTTGTTCATTTAATTTTTTATTCATGTTTGTCTTGTTTTGGAAAAAATATGTCAAATAAAAAAGTTAAAATCTGTCTATAAACTCTGTAAAAAGTAATTGCCTCTGATATTGCATTATTGTGTGAGTGAATTATTTCAGATAAATTAAATTAGGGAAATTAGGTTAAATACCTTGTAAACAATTTGTGTATCTTTAAAAAGTGACTGCTGCCACTTAACTCACTTAAATCAACCAGTTAACAGTTAATTATTAAACCAGTTTAACCAGCATTTTCTTGATTTCTCTAAATTCTATAACATAAATCACGTCCATCCTTAACCTTAATATCAACAGTCACCTTAAACAATATGGCATGCTTTAAAGATTTCCAGAAAAAACTGAGATAATGTTACTGAAATACACTGAATAGCCAAACGTATCTGTACACTCCTTTTAATTATTGGGTTTAGGTGTTTGCACAGCACCCAGTGTTGTATAAAATCATCTATATAAAATAATTTAAATTATAAATGAAAGGTATTTTCTGGCTTCAGCATGACAGTGTCCCCATGCACACTGTCCGGAAAGACACAGTTTTGTGAAACTGCAGTGGCCTGTACAGAGCCCTGACCCTAACACCAAAGTACAACTTTGGATTGTCGACTATTTTTACTAAATGGGCACAAACTGTTGCAGACATTCCACAATTATTTGTAAAAAAAACAGTGGATTCTGTTATAGCCACAGGAGGTAGGGGGTTCAGGCAACTTTAAATGCCCATGGTTATGGGATGCCCATGGTCAGGCATCCATAAACTATTAGCCATAAAGGGTAGATCAATTTAAAACTGGTAACAAAGTTTATAACAAGCATCAAGTTTGTATAATCATTACCCATTTTTGCCCTGTCTGCAGAAATGTCTTCAAGGGTTTAGTTACACCTGATTTAGACAGTCACATAAACATTTGATGAGTTGCAAATGTCTCTAGCCTAGCCAAGGTGAAAATTTCAAATAATAATAGGGTTGCTTAAAGCACATTAGCTTTTTGCAAAAAAGAACCTAGATAATGCTAAAATTGTTTGGGATGATCATCAAATAAATCAAAATTGAAACTTTTTTGGATAACCAGTTATATCATCATTCAAACGTGTTGGAGTTCTTTGTTACTTCAGGGTATGGAAAACTTGCCCTCATTTTAGGGAAAATGCAGTTCTTATGAAAGATCTTATAAAACAAATGTAAAGTTGTCTGCCCGTGACATAAACCTTAGTCATAATAATGTTTTACAGAACAACTGTGAATAATTGTGAATGGTTGAAAATGGTTCTCAAGTCAGTCCAAAAGGGCTTTTACTTGACATTTACTTTGTCAAAGTACTGAATAGGGAAAAGCAAGATAAACTGACCTTCTTTGCAATGTATGTACTTTGTATTTTATTTATTTAGACTCATTGTGTGTTACTTACTACTTTATTTATTACTAATGTTGCAGAATCTGCTGTGGCATAACATTTGTAAAAATCCTTTTATAATAATAATAATAATAATAATAATAATAATAATAATAATAATAATAATAATAATAATAATAATATTAATAATAATATTAATAATAATAATAATAATAATAAACTAGGGTCGATAGTACTGTTGCCTTACAGCAAGAAGGTCCTGGATTCAGTTTCCAGGTGGAGTGGTCTGGGTCCTCTCTCTGTGGAGTTTGCATGTTTTCCCAGTGTTTCCTCTGGGTGCTCTGGTTTCTTCCCCCAGTCCAAAGACATGCATTCAGGTTAATTGAAGCTTCTAAAGAACCATTTTTATTCTGGAAATTATTTCATTTTGGTTTTACCTTATATGCTATACAGCTTATTTTTCGCAAAATAAAACCAGGTGAATATATTGCATGTTGCATATTGCATTTGTTGCATGTATACTAAATGGAAATGTTTACTTAAAGCTGACTACCTTGACTAATTTCTAAATCCATACCAATACTAAAAATACTAGCTTTGTATTTTCTACGAGTTGAGTTATAGTTGACAGCTAATTATACTTTCCATCATCATTGATGAAACGTCACTAAAGTTGGTAATGGTTAAATTGATGTGGTCTACGATTAACATGAATGTTAAAATCTTTCCATATTCAGTGATGCATAATTATGAAATCATGTGTTACTGGCACAGCAAAAGGCAATAGTAATAATAATAATAATAACAATAACAACACCACCACCACCAATAATAATAATAATAATAATAATAATAATAATAATAATAATAATAATAATAATTGTAATAATAATAACAACAATACTGGTAATACTACTACTACTACTACTGCTACTAATAATAATAATAATAACAATGCATGTTTAATTTGTTCACTGACGTAAGTATACTAGTTAAATTAAAATGATGTACTGATAAAAAAAAAGGTCGGCAGAAATATTACAAAGGTTTTGTACTGTAGTGATCAAAACGTTGTTGGTTAAAGCTGATACGTTTGGATTGTATTTGTTGTTATTTGTAGATTAGTTTTGGACTAAACCATTTGTCAAATAAATAAATGTAACCCAAAGTTTTGTCAGGCCCAAAACTTTTGCAGTGAAATGTTTCTTAATACCACTTAACACTTCATTCAAATACTACTTAGTCCAAACAATTGTAAAGGTCAGAATAATAATTTAAAAAATCCAGGACTGTAGTCATATTTAGTAACAGAAATACTGCAGGTTAAACAGCATTTAGTGCAGAATCAAGAAAATTGGTCTTTTAAATCCCAAAATCATTATTAAGGTAATTTGCCCACAGCTAGTCGTTTTACAGCGTCTGTTTGTCAGCATTTTTGATTGGTGCCAAAAGAAGAGATGAATGAAGGAATAGAGACGTACATGTGCTTAAGAGAGAGAGAGAGAGAGAGAGAGAGAGAGAGAGAGAGAGAGAGAGAGAGAGAGAGAGAGAGTATGTAATTTCTGCATTGTCTTGATGGTGCGTGGTTGCCAGCGCGCAGCTCGAATCCACCCCGTACCGCGCTCCTCACTCACGCTGCGAATGTTTACAGTTGTAATCAAGGTCCATGTAACTTGTTTGTGAAATGTTTTGCCTTTATGGTTTAGAGGTGCTATACAATTTGCAAATAGTGGGGCATGAAGTCACAGTTTGATTAAATTGCTGTCAGTACGAGAAAAAGAGAGAAAAAAGAAAACGAATGCATTAAAAATGGAATGGGTGTTTTTTTTATTTTTAAAAAGTGTCTCATCTTGTCTGAAGTGTCTCGTTCAGACTTATAACTTATGTATTTATTTGTTTGTACTGTAAAATATAAACCTTTGGTCAAGACTGTAACCCCAACGTATTCCTTGCAACTTATATAAAATATAAAAATTATTATTATTATTATTATTATTATTACTGTGCATTTTCCCCAGTGAAATAAACTGCTGTCATTGGTGTTGCAAAATGTCATCTGTTTTATATGTAAAATATAAATCATAAATAGGCTCATGAAGATGTTATTAAATCGATCTGTTATTAACAGATGAGACAATAATGTATAACATTAAAAACATAATAACTGATCAGTGACCGTCTTTTTTTTCATTGTAATTATTATTATTATTATTATTTTCGCTTATGTAGTCACTTTGTACTCACATTTTTCAGATAATGACCTATGCACATTGTACCTCGTTTTAAACTTGTTTAACTCAGTGTTTGTGGGAGAAACTGCATTTCTACCTGGTTTACATAACATTTCTTTTCTATGCTACTTCTATGCTCTTTTTTTTTTTTTCTTTTTTTCTTTTTTTGTGTTAAAAATTGTGATTATGTTCTTTTTTTCAGAAAAGCAAGATCTTCACGTCACTATTTAGGCTCTTGGGTTCTTTGCAATGTTTCCCAACAGTTCTCCCAGTTTGCTGACAAGTGAGACTGATGCTTAAATAGTATCTTGTGTGTGTCAGTTTGTGTTTGTTGCAGTGCGTGAGCTCAAGGGAGCTCTGCAGCGAGCCTCACACACACACACACACACACACACACACACACACACACACACATCAAATGACTTAAAGGATCAATGTTACTGCAGTTACCGTAATGGGAAACGATTTCACATGTTTATATGCACTATGGAACCAATATGATGTGTGTGTGTTTCTGCCCACTTCGTGAATTCGCTCGTGTGACATGGAAGGGGCTCGATTTTACACACCCAAAGGCTTCGAGTCCCCACGGACATATCTCTAGAGATGTCCGCTTCAAGGTGTCTTTTAGCGTGTGTCTACAGTGAACAAAGTAAACACCACATGTCTCGTTTGAACACACAAAGGGATATGAGAGATACAGGCTCTCAATGAGATAATGAGAGGTTTGTGTTGCTATCTTGGTAAACACCATATGTCACAGAGAAAACAAGTGAAAATTATACTATTTTAATATTAAAGTTAGGGTTCATTATTTACTATGTTCTTTGTTTACTCATAAAACGAATAAAGCTTATTTATTTACTAACCCTTGTGTCATATATTTAAACAAGGAAACATGTTATTAAAAAGTTTGCTAAAATTATTTGATTATATGGTTTCATTAAAGAGTGTTATCGACAAATGCTCTCTTTAAAGTTTAACCTATTTGGAATTAGAAGACTGAACAAGCTGTGGTCTTTTTCAAATGTGCTGTTGTTCGAATCATTTAAAATAAGCAGAACGTTTTTAAATATTTAATTTGTTTTATTTTAATAATACAATTTTTCAATGATGTCTGCGAGTCATTATAACAATTTGCCAGCAGATTCAGCTTATGATTTTAAGGCTATGTTAACTGATAAAATCTTTACCAGCAGGCAAGTGATGGTAATGGAAACAATACTTAGATTACGCACATTTAACCCAAAAGCTAAATGCTGGTTGGCCTAGTCGCAGGTTTTATTAATTATTTCACTTAATAAAACTTTCAAGACCAAATATCCAACACTCAAATAAAATACACAACTACGAACAAATATAAGCCACATTTTAGCATCATTTGTACCTGATACCCTATACTAAAGTCTCACTTCTTTGGTTTAAAACTGGTTATGCTCAGGTCATTTAATGGTGCCACAAGAATCAAAAGACAAAGGCTAAAATTCTTGCCAAAGTCTTCACCAATCTTACATTTTCCTTTACATTTTCAGCATTTAGCAGACGCTGTTATCCAAAGCGACTTACAGTACTGTGACAGTATACTGTCTAAGGGTTAAGGGCCTTGCTCAAGGACCCAACAGTGGCAACCTGGCAGTGGTTGGGCTTGAACCAGCAACCTTTGGATTACTGGTCCAGTACTTTAACCACTAGGCTACTACTGCCCAATCTTTAAAGTCTGTGCTGCCCTGCGCTATATGGAATGGGCCTTATTAAACTGGTACAAAGTCGATGGTAATATATTTCGTTTGACTTTATTCGAGTTATGACGTAAGAAAAACTACAAACGCCAACTTCGCCACTGATCAATATTGTAACAGTTCATCTTAGAACTCGTCGGTGAAACAACTGAAAGTAAATAAACATAATAAATAGATGAACAAATAAATACTCAGCTCAACGTGTGTTGTGTTAGGACTGTGATTGTGTTGCAAGAATGCTTATTCAAAAGGATGCTGTTGCTGTGTGTCCTTTCCCAGCTGGGCGGAAGGCGCAGACCCTCTCAGTCCTCGCAGCCAATTTCACAGCCCAATTATCTCCCTGCATTTAAGGCAGTTGACTAAACAAACAACGGCCCCGCTGCGTCGCGAAAGCTCGTTGAGTCACGCGAGACCCCGAGTACTCTGCGAGACCTTCATCAGATCAGTTCTAAATCGCAAAGAATCACAGACGATCCGTCGTTCAAGTCCAGGCCCATCGATTACGCTTCGTGTCTTTTTTCACTCATGCACCTGTTTGCTTATGTGTCGTATAGGCTTAATTACGCACCCACGCGGTTTTGCGTATTGACCAATTCAAAGTTGTTTATAGCAATTATGAGTCACGATTTACTTTTCTGTTTTCCTTTCTACCTCCCCCTCTTTCTTTCATAAACCACATCACCAGACTGTCGTGGTCAGACCACTGTCAATTGCACTTGTGCTGCTATTAGGACAGACATGGGTTCAGCGCCTGAAAGGGAAAAAAATCAATGCTACCGTGATTAGACCGATGACAGCAAATTCACAGTTTCATCCGGGAGTGTTCAGACAGACACGAGGTGTGCGGCAAATAAGGCGCACTTGTCTGCACACAAAGGAAAAGTCCTCCCGTCTTTGTTTATAAGGTGTAAAGATTCGGCAATGATTGTCGGCTTTCTAGGGACACTCTGGCCGTTTCAGTCTCCTGTATTGCATGAAAGGAGATGTGTGATAACCTTCTATGCAGCTATAGAATACCTTGTCACTCAATAGTTCATATTAACCATGACATTAACCAAACGTCTTGTTTTACACTTCTACATCGCTCCCAACAGCTTCCACCGCTCAGCAGTTCAACTTGGAATATAGAATGGCCAAACACATCCCCCATAAAAAAATGATCAAAACAAACTATAAAACGTTGCAACTGGAAATTTATCGGAATAAAATATAATGTTTTATATAATAACATCTTCATTTCGCCCATTCGCTTCATTACACCCTTGGCACCATACACTTCTCTATTTAATCGCTTACGCATAGGCGCAACTAAAAGCTGCAAAAACCGACCGTGGTATTCAAGGTAATTTTTAAATAATTATACTGTATTTTTAGTTTCAAAAACATCAATATATAACAAGCACAAACACACACACACACACACACACACACACACACACACACACACACTATATATATATATATATATATATATATATATATATATATAGTGTGTGTGTGCTTGTTATATATTGATGTTTTTGACGTATATATATATATATATATATATATATATATATATATTTACATATATATAGGCAAAATATAAATGTTTTAAATTAACTTTTATTAACTTCTATTTATTGTTTACGTAGTTTAAAGTTTAATAGATTACATGAACATACGTTTATTAAGAAAAACACTATTAAACTTTACAATTAAAGGATAAAATGTCATAATATTAGAGAACCTGACATTGAAATGGTATCATGTGTATGTACATGGACTGGATAAAAACGACTAAGCAAACAAACAAACATTTAATACATAAATAAATACAAAAATACATGAAATAAATAAACGTTTACTTTTAATTGGTTATTATTTTCTATTATATAACTAACTTTAATAGCAATATTTCAAATACATTCGGTTGTATTTCTGTCTCTGATGTGGACTGACTTGCGTTTCTGATTTTGTCAAATTTAGTTTGACCTATAAGCCGACTGTGGATGAAAAATTTTTGCGGCCAAATGCAAATACATAAACTTCATTATTATGACTTTTTCCTTAAGCTTCATGAGGATTATACGATATGCTTGTCTTTAATAACAGCTTACGTTAATTTAAGATGAACTAATTAAACCCAAAAATATAGTAATTTGTTTATATTTATTCTGTAGCTTAAACTAGCCTATTCAGCTCGGTGTCCTGTGGCGTATTGTGTCTTGTTAGGAGAAACTTTTTAAAACATAAAATGAAGGGCGCCACAATCGCAGCCTCAATCAACAGATATGATTAACCAGCATGGGGCTCACAGAGCGCGCATCAGCGGACCAATCGGCGACGGGAGCGCGCTTCCTCTCCTCTCCAATCGGCGGTTCTCCTAGTTCTGCGGCTGCTATGGCAACCCGCTTTTTACGCATTAGCCCCCTCGCATTGCTGCGCTGCGCGCTTCCTCTGTGATTGGCGACTCGGGGACCCAAACGAGGGGAGAGCAGTTTCCACAACACAAGAGCCATCATTTTGTGTGTGGAGAAAAAAAAACATCACCCGCCTAACATCATGATGAGGCGCACAAAAACCAGACAGGGAAAAGATAAGACCTGGCCTTAAGACCTAGAGAGTGTATTTGTTAGCAGGCGTGTGTTTTCAGCGTGCAGAGGTGTATTTAATTAAGTACAGCTTAAAGTGTCGTAAACAAACCAAGCGTTTAGCAGTATACCAACATTAACAGTCTCAGGACACTGAGTAACCAATCTTAATAAATACTGTCAACATCAGGAAATTATCCACCCTCAATAAATATTGATTCATTCTAGACCTCTGCAAAGCATGTCCAGTGGTTATGGTTGGCCTATATGGCCGATAATACTGAAATAAATAATAAATAGATATTACGGTGTCGGATAACCTGATTCCTCTGTACTTGTGTGTTACTGTCTGCGTGGGGTGTTGCGTGTTTTCATGTCTACGTAATTCTTTTCCAGGTAATATATGTGGTTAATTAGTGTGCAACTTTTAATGATTTATAACCTACTAAAACGTTTATTTAATGTGTTTAATAATAAAAATGTATTAATTTTTTTATAGTGTGGTCATATGCATGCCCAAGAAACCCTCAATATTTTTAATTTAAAGCTTTAATTGGTGAATTTGAGCTAACCTATAGTTATATTTTAATTGAATTGGTTAAAAATAAAATTAAATACCTGGTACACATGAGGCTTGCTTACTTGTATTTATTTTTACCTGTGGGGCGGCACGGTGGCTCAGTCGGTAGCACTGTCGCCTCACAGCAGGAAGGTCCTGGGTTCAACCCCCCGCTGGGGTGGTCCGGGTCCTTTCTGTGTGGAGTTTGCATGTTCTCCCCGTGTCTACTACGTGGGTTTCCTCTGGGAGCTCCGGTTTCCAAAGAAATGTAAGTGAGGTGAATTAAAGATACAAAATTGTCCATGACTGTGTTTGACATTAAAAACTTGTGAACTGATTAATCTTGTGTAACGTACCGTTTCTGTCATGAATGTGACCAAAGTGTGTAAAACATGACGTTAAAATTCTAAACAAATAAATACATTTTACCTGCCAGTGTATGCAATCTGACTCGCTTTGTGGATCACATGAACTCAGGGTTGCCAACGTAGCGACGCACTTGTAGGACAAAAAATACGAAAATATTTCGGAAATGGGAAATATGATCATATAATTAAACAGGTAAACACAACTAAATGTACGAGAACATAAAATAAATAAATAAATAAAAAAAAAAAAAAACTAAAACTTACATACATTTTCAAAATCACAGCCACATGAACACATTATTTATTTATTTGTTTTTTTATACACACGTAATAAAACGTAGCCAATATATAGGCTTAAGCAATGTCAATAAGGAGCGTTTTCTGAATGGAGCATGCGCAGAACGTGCCTTGGCCAGACTCGCCGGGTTGGTGATGTTAATCCAGTGCTCTCACCTGCTTTGGGGCGGAATGCGCTCATATATCAACCTGCGGCCACAGCAAGCCACTTCATTCCGGCAAAGCGATATCCCAGGGTGTCATGCTGAAAATAAGACTCGGATGTGTGTGAGGAGACTCCCTCCTCCCAGGCGGCGGGCCACAGTAGAAGCTTTTATTCAACACAGATGTGTTCAGATATATACACACACCAAGAGTGTGTGCGCATGTTTTCAGACGAGTCATCTGTGTGGAGAAGAGACAAAGAATTAATCAAGTGTGTTTAGGGTTACTGGGGGGTCATTTGAAAAGGAATATGTGAAAATGAAAAAAAAAAAAAAAACATGATCAATTATACTTATTTATAATTAAAAAGTCTATCTATCTATCTATCTATCTATCTATCTATCTATCTATCTATCTATCTATCTATCTATCTATCTATCTATCTATCTATCTATCTATCTATCTATCTATCTATCTATCATGACAGTCAATGTGTAAAGCTGATGTAGGGTTCCTTTGAATGTGGACAGTGCCAATCAAGTTAAAATATCCGATTTCTGGTAGGCATGTTTTTGATGGTTCTTTAATAACACCTGGCCATCCAAAAAATTTCTTCCAGCATAGGTTCATGTGTTCTTTTAGCTTGGCTGGAGAACACTGTTCTTAATCTTGACTTATTTATACAAGCACAGAAAAGCCACCAGCTTTGTTTAATCTAAAGTTAAATAAACTTTCTATTTAATTAACTTTATAATCTCAGTTACTGTATGTATCTAACCTTTTTTTTTTTTTAAATAAATTCTGTTTTGGACTAAGAAGTAGGTATTTCAATGATAATTTAGTACATTCAGCCACATTTTTAATAATAATAATAATAATAATCCATCTTATTTATGGTGCCTTTCAAAACACTCAAGGACACCTTACAAAAGCAAGAAAGTAACAGACATCAATAAACCATTAAAATATAATAGAAATCAATAAAGATAAATACAATAAAATCAATACATTAAAATAAAATCACTCAATCAAATGTAATCACTGTTAAACAAATATTGGGGTAGTAGTACCAATCAAGTTAGAAAGATTAGTAGTAGGCTAGCTTGAAGAGGTGAGTTGGGATTTAAAAGTAGAGAAACAATCGATAGTACGGATATGGATTGGGAGGGTGTTCCAGAGAGAAGGGGCAGAGTGACTAAAAGCCCTCGTGCCCATAGTCGACAGGCGGACAGAAGGAATAGAAAGCTGGAAGGCTGAGGAAGACCTAAGAGTGCAGGTGGGATTGTAGACTTGGGTAAGTCGGAGATGTAAGAGGGTGCTAGACCATGTAGAGCTTTGAACATCTTTTTACATTTGAATAAATGGCAAAATAAGCCAGAATTACTGAACCTGATAAAGATAACATTAAATTAACTAAAATAACTGAAATATACAATTATTATATACAAACACACCTGCATGAATCATGAAACATTAATCTATCACACTAAACTAATATGAACAAATATGAATGTTTTTCCCCTCTTTTTGTGAAATATACAGTATTACAAACATCAGTGGCAGGATAAAAAAAAACATCAATATTTGGTGTGGCCAGCATTGTAAACTGCATCAATTCTCCTATGAACCCACCACAGGCCAGTTTCTCAAGATCACTATACTTAGCCTTTAATAGTGGGAGTACACACTAGGCCACTTGATAGATAATATCAGCAAGCATCTGTCACTCTGTACTAACACATATAAGTATAGAGTAATTAAGTAACTTTCCGCATGACTCTTTAAAGAATATTATTAAGACATTGTGGAGGTGTTGCTTATATTGTAGAAGGTACAGTCGCAACACGACTCATCAACAAAGCAAGAGATTCTGACAGCTGGTAATCAGTAAAGCACAAAATACAGCTGCACTTTCTTACTGTTTTACTCTTCACAAAAAAGCAAAAACTGCTAAGCTGCTAAGCCTATCTTGCCATCACTCATCATTCTATGGCAAACACAGATAGCAAAAACCCACAAAAGCAATAGAAAGGTGCAAGCGTATATTCTATAAGGTTTTACCACAGCTATACATGATATAACACTCACATACACTGATCAGCCATAACATTAAAACCACCTCCTTGTTTCTACACTCACTGTCCATTTTATCAGCTCCATTTACCATATAGGAGCACTTTGTAGTTCTACAACTACTGACTGTAGTTTATCTATTTCTCAACATGCTTTGTTAGCCCCCATTCATGCTGTTCTTCAGTGGTCAGGACCACCACAGGACCTCTACAGAGCAGGTATTACTTGGGTGGTGGATCATTCTCAGCTCTGCAGTGACACTGACATGGTGGTGTGTTAGTGTGTGTTGTGCTGGTATGAGTGGATAAGACACAGCAGTGCTGATGGAGTTTTCAAACAACTTACTGTTACTGCTGGACTGAGAATAGTCCACCAAACAAAAACATCCAGCCAACAGCGCCCCATGGGCAGCGTCCTGTGACCACTGATGAAGGTCTAGAAATTGACCAACTCAAACAGCAGCAATAGATGTGCGATGGTCTCTGACTTTACATCTACAAGGTGGACCAACTAGGTAGGAGTGGACAGTGAGTGGACATGGTATTTAAAAACTCCAGCATCGCTGCTGTGTCTGATCCACTCATACCAACACAACACACACTAACACACCACCACCATGTCAGTGTCACTGCAGTACTGAGAATGATCCACCACCTAAATAATACCTGCTCTGTGGTGGTCCTGTGGGGGTCCTGACCATTGAAGAACATAGGGAAAGCAGGCTAAAAAAGTATGTAGAAAATTCAAGTAATTGTAGAACTACAAAGTGCTCCTATATGGTAAGTGGAGCTGATAAAATGGACAGTGAATTTAGAAACAAGGAGGTGGTTTTAATGTTATGGCTGATCAGTGTATATTAGCGGATAAACCTAGTGAATGCAGGCAGGTGTAATGCGTTATACAATTAAGCAGTTAACATCCTGCCATGTTCTGTGTCGTGTATAAAAATGCTGAGCATGAATAGTTGACCTTGATTATGAAATAAGATGGCAAGTGAAAAATATCTCAGAGACATTTAATGTGTAGCCTGTTAAAATGGTACAGGCCTAAATGTTTGACACCTACACTGAAGTCAGGTGGCTTTGTTATGCAGAGGGGGCATTTTGCTGGCATCCTTTAAGTCTGCTTTTCCCCTGGGGAGCAATGATTACTACAAACATCAAACAAAGTTCTAATAGAAATAGGCTTGTCCAGGATTGCAGTATCCTTATCCACATGCTACTGATATAAATATAAAAAGTAATTTAAATCTGAATCTTTGGATCTTAATCAAACTAAGTGCAACAAGAGATTTTAGCCTGATCTGTTAGATTGGCATCTTACTCTTTTACTACAGTTTCAGAACCTTGTGGAATCCAGGGCACATTAAAACCGGGACTTCTGGGACTTTATTTCGAGTTTTCTTTTAAGTTTTATTTACTATCCACAATCTTGAAATCTTTCCTTTAATTTCTTTATATTTGCCTTTTTTAAATAATTAATCTGATGCACAGTCAGTAGAAAGGGTGTGTCACAGATCCAGGTTCCTAGGATTTATATCAAGTTTTGTTTACTGATTGTAGACATAATAGATTCTAGACAAATTATTACAAGAGTAAGCCGGAGCACCCGGAGGAAGACTGACATTAAAACCACCTCCTTGTTTCTACACTCACTGTTCATTTTATCAGCTCCACTTACCATATAGAAGCACTTTGTATTTTAACAATTACTGACTGTAGTCCATCTGTTTGGGTGGCACGGTGGCTTATTGGGTTGCACTGTCACCTCACAGCAAGAAGGTCCTGGGTTCGATCCCCAGGTGGGGCGGTCCGGGTCCTTTCTGTGAGGAGTTTGCATGTTCTCCCTGTGTCCGCGTGGGTTTCCTCTGGATGCTCCGATTTCCTCCCACAGTCCAAAAACATGACACCAGGCTAATTGGAAACACTGAATTGTCCTATAGATACCTAGCCGTTAGATGCACAAACCAGTGCATTGTAGTGCTGGTCCAAAGCCCGGATAAAATAGGGAGGGTTGTGTCAGGAAGGGTATCCGGCGTTAAAATTGTGCCAAATCAATGCTGATCATGATCCGCCGAGAGCCGACCTCGCAAACAAACGGGACAAAGGCCGAGGAAGAAGAAAAAGACTGTAGTCCATCTGTTTCTCTACATACTTTTTTTTACCTGAGAACAGTCCACCAACCAAAAACATCCAGCCAACAGCGCCCCGTGGGCAGCGTCCTGTGACCACTGATAAAGGTCTGGAAGATGACCAATTCAAACAGCAGCAATAGATGAGCGATTGTCTCTGACTTTACATCTACAAGGTGGACCAACTAGGTAGGAGTGTCTAATAGAGTGGACAGTGAGTGGACGCGGTATTTAAAAACTCCAGCAGCGCTGCTGTGTCTTATCAACTCATACCAGCACAACACACACTAACACACCACCACCATGTCAGTGTCACTGCAGTGGTGGGAATGATCCCCCACCTAAATAATACCTGCTCTGTAGTGGTCCTGGGAGAGTCCTGGCCATTGAAGAACAGCATTAAAGGGGGATAACAAAGCATGCAGAGAAACAGATGGACTACAGTCAGTAACTGTAGAACTATAATGTGCTTCTATATGGTAAGTGAAGCTGATAAAATGAAGAGTAAGTGTAGAAACAATGAGGTGGTTTTAATGTTATGGCTGATCAGTGTATCTCGTAATTCCCAAACATAATCCTACAATGCTAAGTTTGACATGTTGTTTAACATCCACCAAACATTAAACTACATCTTGTAGAGAGAAACCAGTAATCAGATTTTTTTATTTATTTATG
The DNA here is from genome assembly GCF_030014385.1 of Trichomycterus rosablanca. Lineage (NCBI taxonomy): Eukaryota > Metazoa > Chordata > Actinopteri > Siluriformes > Trichomycteridae > Trichomycterus > Trichomycterus rosablanca. The sequence goes on along the minus strand of NC_086000.1, from coordinate 14,516,340 downwards.
CAGCTTCCTTTTGTACAAATTCTACAAAGAAATGTATGTTTCATGCTGTCTTGAAACGTTCTGGAGCAGATTGCAGAGATTTGCAATGTTCACGATGCATGTAATTCTGTAGTTCTGCTAGATGGGCATGATTTGCAAAAACACAAGTTTTTCCAGGTCCCCTTTCATGCCAATCTTCTTTTGGAGACAGGAGATTTTTTTCTGGAATGAGAGTAATTTCATGTATTATTCTTAATTCAGATGTTCCTGGGGACTCTATTGTATGAAAAATGTGTTTTGTTATTTGAGAGCACCATTAAAGACATTTTACTTTGTTACACTCCATTTTATAGCTTTCACACAGAGCACAAGAGGGAGAGGGCATACATTAGCATCATTTCAGCTTTTAAAACTGCCATGAATTGCATGAGCGAGATGAGAATTTCTCTCAGCTGTTGAAGGATGTCATTTAACAATGTTTTAGCAGTCAGCAGTATGAAATAGAGCACTGTTAGTCGGCACTAAAATTAGCAGACAATTATTAGCACAACAGAACTTGTCCACTGGTTGAGGAGTTTGTTAAGTGGTATATATTAAGCTAGTTTTTTTTTTCATCAAATGGTTTATAGCTTTGATGTTTTTTGTACAGCAAATGTGTGGAACCCTGCTGAATGTAAATATTCATTATTACTAAGCCAAAATTAACCAACAGTTGAAGTCAAAGGCTAACATACACTTGAAAGGGCCATACATGTAAAGGTTGGCTTTGGATTTCAATTATTTATGAAACTGAATCATATACAACCCCAAATCAGAAAAAGTTGGGACAACATGGAAAAAGCAAATAATAAAAAACACAGAGTTTCTTACATTTACTTTTATTTTCATTGCAGGGGAATATCCATTCCTGCATTTCAGACCTGCAACACATTCCAAAAAAAAGGTTGGGACAGTAAAGCATTTACCACTTTGCAATTCCTTTTTACCAGTGTTTCAGGTTTTATTTTGTCCCATTCTTCCTGCAAACACGTCTTAAGATGTGCAACAGTACGGGATCATTGCTGTCACATTTTTCGGGGCACACAGTGTCCATTTTTTATATATTTATTATTTATAACAGTATATTATGGGGGGACATTGTGAGCACATTAGAATATGGGGGGATGCCCCTCCAATACATATTGTGATTATGGCCTATGGTGATTATAGTAATAATAAAATATACATACAACAGGTGTTGTGGAAAGTTTTAATTGTCATAACCTGCAGCTGGTGACTTCTCTATGTTCCTTTAAATAAAACTGGCTTGACTGAACTCAGTAAAATGTTCATAAATCAGTAATCTGTTGCTAAGATCAAGATTTATGTAATTAAACATATTTAAATGTGATTGCCTGAGTATATGCCTGGTTAAGAATCACAGCACTGAGAGCCAGATGTTCAATGTTAAAGTGAAATGGCAGCCCTCTGGATGCTTTTACTTCATGAAGGTGAAGGGAATGGAGATGATAGTTTGTCACAAAGACAGAGCACAGCTGGAGGACTCACTCTTATAATTTCTCACTCTCACTCACTCTCACTTTCACAAATAGACATACCAGTTTGCTGACCTTAAAGGTATGTTATTGGTTGTGGTTATAAAATGTTGCTTCTATCTGTTCAGCAAGATCTGTTGGGTCTGTCACTTCCATCTTTCTGAACTACCTTTTCATCCATTGTTTACTGATATTACATTCAGTCCTTATTCCAATACTAACTCTTTTCTGTTTTTCCCACAGCAAAAGGACAAACCGTGAATTAGATTTCGTCTCTCTCGAAAAGGGGCCCTCAACCTCAAAAGGAGGCCCATGACGAGTGTTGCTAAATGTCCTCTCCTCACCATGCACTTTTAGCATAAACAGTGGTCAAGGACAGAGTCGGGGAGGGCACACCTGGGGCAAGCTAGAAATCTGTGCCTGAAGTCAGAACTCTAGGCCCCAAGGCATTAGTCTATGGGAAGGAGGCTTGGAAGTGAAGAGGGAGGTAAAGTGAGATATTACTCACTAATTATTTGAACGAGTGGCTGTTGATGGAGAAGAGCAGGCTTGAGCGGGAAAGGGGGGGCAGTGGTGGTGGTGGACTGGAACAGGACTTTGGCGCTGTTAGATATCTAGCCGCCAACCACCCCCCTCCCGAAGTCTCTGGTGGGGAATTTATCAAGCAAGAAGGGAAGGATGATACCAAACACTGCAAAACATTGTTACCAGTGATAAGCTAATGACTGAGGGAGAAAGGGTCAGACAAAGAGCGAAGTCACAGAATCATTTTGAAGTCAGGGAAGAGAGGTGTTTTAACAATTACTTGCAATTATGATGACATTATTGCAATTTCACTGAGAAAATTAGCTTCACAGAAGATATTATCTACTATATCTACTAGTGGAGAGTTCAAATCAAATAGAGCTTTACAAGGAATCTGTACTTTGTCTATAAATTTGCTTTATACACAAAGCACATTTTAAAAGTGTAGTGTTGTTATTGTATTTAATTGAAAACAGTACCAAGACAAAATATAACATTCTAATGTTAATACATATTAAGCTTTATTATTTACACCATTCGGGTATGCAAAGTCTTAAATTACTGAAGCTACAATTCCATCACCTTTCCTGCAACCCATTTATCAATTAGAAGGTACTCCTATATGACCAGCACTAAACAAATGTTACCCTATATGGACAAAAGTATTGGGACACCACTTCTGATTTTTTAATTAACATGTTTCAGCCACAACAATTGCTAACAGGTGTAATAAATCAATTACATAAAGAAAATTATGTGCTGTTCCAGGATGACTGTCCCTGTGCTGTCCCACCCATACCAGCACAACACACACTAACACACCACCACCATGTCAGTGTCACTGCAGTGCTGAGAATGATCCACAACCTAAATAATACCTGCTCTGTGGTGGTCATGTGGGGGTCCTGACCATTGAAGAACAGGGTGAAAGCAGGCTAAAAAATTATGCAGAGAAACAAATCGACTACAGTCAGTAATTGTAGAACTACAATTGCTTCTATATGGAAAGTGGAGCTGATAAAATGGACAATGAACTATTTTTATTTCCTCTTTCATTTTACTACTGTCACAACTTCTTTATTTAGTTTAATTTTAACTTTGTAGCATGATTGTACAGTGGGGCCAAAAAGTATTTAGTCAGCCACTGTTCTCCTACTTAGAAAGATGAGAGAGGTCTGTAATTTTCATCATAGGTACACTTCAACTATGAGAGACAAAATGAGAAAAAAAAATGCAGGAAATCACATTGTAGGATTTTTAAAGAATTTATTTGTAAATTATGGTGGAAAATAAGTATTTGGTCAATAACAAAAGTTCAACTCAATACTTTGTAACATAACCTTTGTTGGCAATGACAGAGGTCAAACGTTTCCTGTAAGTCTTCACCAGGTTTGCACACACTGTAGCTGGTATTTTGGCCCATTCCTCCATGCAGATCTCCTCTAGAGCAGTGATGTTTAGGGGCTGTCGCTGGGCAACACGGACTTTCAACTCCCTCCACAAATTTTCTATGGGGTTGAGGTCTGGAGACTGGCTAGGCCACTCCAGGACCTTAAAATGCTTTTTACGGAGCCACTCCTTCGTTGCCCGAGCGGTGTGTTTGGGATCATTGTCATGCTGGAAGACCCAGCCACGTTCCATCTTCAATGCTCTCACTGGTGGAAGGAGGTTTTGGCTTAAAATCTCACGATACATGGCCCCGTTCATTCTTCACTTAACACGGATCAGTCGTCCTGTCCCCTTTGCAGAAAAACAGCCCCAAAGCATGATGTTTCCACCCCCATGCTTCACATTAGGTATGATGTTCTTGGGATGCAACTCAGCATTCTTCTTCCTCCAAACACGACGAGTTGAGTTTTTACCAAAAAGTTCAATTTTGGTTTCATCTGACCACATGATATTCTCTCAATCCTCTTCTGGATCATCCATATGCTCTCTGGCAAACTTCAGACGGGCCTGGACATGTACTGGCTTAAGCAGGGGGACACGCCTGGCACTGCAGGATTTGAGTCCCTCTCGGCGTAGTGTGTTACTGATGGTAGCCTTTGTTATTTTGGTCCCAGCTCTCTGCAGGTCATTCATCAGGTTCCTCCGTGCAGTTCTGGGATTTTTGCTCACCGTTCTCATGATCATTTTGACCCCACGGGATGAGATCTTGCGTGGTGCCCCAGATTGAGGGAGATTATCAATGGTCTTGTATGTCTTCCATTTTCTTACAATTGCTTCCACAGCTGATTTATTCACACCAACCTGCTTGCCTATTGTAGATTCACTCTTCCCAGCCTGGTGCAGGTCTACAATTTTCTTCCTGGTGTCCTTCGACAGCTCTTTGGTCTTGGCCATGGTTGAGTTTGGAGTCTGACTGTTTGAGGCTGTGGACAGGTGTCTTTTATACAGATAACAAGGTCAAACAGGTGCTATTAATACAGGTAACGAGTGGAGGACAGAAGAGCTTCTTAAAGAAGAAGTTACAGGTCTGTGAGAGCCAGAAATCTTGCTTGTTTGTGGGTGACCAAATACTTATTTTCCACCATAATTTACGAATAAATTCTTTAAAAATCCTACAATGTGATTTCCTGGATTTTTTTCCCCTCATTTTGTCTCTCATAGTTGAAGTGTACCTATGATGAAAATTACAGACCTCTCTCATCTTTCTAAGTAGGAGAACCTGCACAATCAGTGGCTGACTAAATACTTTTTGGCCCCACTGTATTCAGACCCTTCATTCACTACCCTTTAGAAACATCTTTGTCAGCAATTACAGCTTTAAGTCATTTTGTATTCAACTCTACAAGCTTTGCACTTATGGATTTGAGCGGTTTATCCCATTCCTCAAAGCAGATTTTCTCAAGTTACATAAGACTGGATGGCGACTGGAGGTGAACTGCCATCCTCAGGTCTCTTTACAGATGTTTGATAGGGTTTAAGTCTGGACTTTGTTTGGGCCACTTAAGGGTACTCAGAGATTTGCCCTGAAGGCAAAGTGCTTGCTGTTCTGACCAGTAAGTCTCATCAGACTGAAGAATGTTTCCCCTTTACATGCAGATTAGCAAACTCTAAGCAGGCTGTCATATCCCTTTTATTTAATAGTGGCTTTTGTCTTACCACTCTGCTCTAAAGGTATCTTTTATATAGTGCTAATGAGATAATTGTTCATTCAACAGGTTCTCTCCTCTCTACACAGGACTTTTGGAGCTCATTTAGATGCCCAGTTTTGCCTAAAAGCCAACTCCAGGAAGGTTCTAGGTTGTGCCAAGCTTCCTCAATTTTAAAATTATTGGGTCACATTGTGGTCCTGGAAACGCACAAAGCCTTAGACATTGATTCATGTCCTTGCTCTGATCTATGCATTGATTAGGAGATCCATTGACAGTTATTTGGACTTTATGGATTGGTTTTCACCTGCCAATGCAGTATAAATTGTGAACCCTTAGAGACCCAGCCATGTGCCTTTCCAAACTATATCCAATAAATTCAAATTGCAACTTGTGGACTCCAACTGAGCGCTACATCAAATGGTCCCAAAACTTTTTTTGGAGTTTTTTTTTATTTTGACTACTATCCTCAAGTGGCACGGTGGCTCAGTGAGTAGCACTATCGCCTCACAACAGTAAGGTCCTGGGTTTTTTCTGTGTGGAGTTTGCATGTTCTCCCCATGTCTGCGTGGGTTTCCACCGGGAGCTCCGGTTTCCTCCCTCAGTCCAAAGACATGCAGGTAAGATAAATTAGAAATACAAAATTGTCCATGACTGTATTTGACATTAAATACTTGAACTGATGAAACCTGTGTAACCAGTAACTACCTGTTCTGTCATGAATGTAACCAAAGTGTTTAAAACATGACGTTAAAATCCTAATAAATAAATTACAACTTTTTTCAAAACTCTTAAACAACACAATAAAGTAATTAAAGAGACAAAGGGTCTTAATACTTTCTGAAATCCATGTAAGCATAAACTGCAGGCCCTTTTTTTTAGAGTACATGGTATACTTTAAAAAACTACTTTTTATTAACGTCCCAAAACCAGTGCAGAAACATTATGTGAAAGGCAGAAAAACACCCTGGAAATAGTGCCAGTCCATCACGGGTTATCACCCAGCAATGTAAATAAATAATTAATCATAGTCTTCTCACCCTGAGTCACTGTCATCAAGGTCTTGGTATGTTTTCCCTATGTGTGTGTGTATTTCATCCTGCTACCCCAGTTTCCTCTAAAAAAGCGAACAGTGTTTCACATCATGATTAAAACGAAGTGGCAAGTGTAAAGGAATGAATGTAATGAACCTAACTAATGTAATCAACCAAATATAGTTTTTTGGGATGTGGGAGAAAATGGTATTACCCAAAGAAAACACTGGAGCTGTGTAGCATCAACACTGCCTGATTTGTCACCCTTGTCACCCAAGATAACTGTACTTGTACTTAGACCTGTTGCCTCACAGCAAAAAGGTCCTAAGTTCGATCCCCAGGTGGGGTGGTCTGGGTCCTTTCTGTGTGGAGTTTGCATGTTCTCCCTGAGGCTGCGTGGGTTTCATTTGGGAGCTCCGGTTTTCTCCCACAGTCCAAAGACATGCAAGTTAAAAACTTAATAAATAAACATACTTATTGTTGTTGGGTTTTTTTTTTTACTTTTCCACAAGTGCACATTACAACCCCAACTAAGAAAAAGTGAAAACATTATTGACAATGCAAGAAAAAAGTTCAACTAATTTAATTTGTTAATATACTGTACATCTATTGCTGCATTTCAGGCCTGCAACACATTCCAAAAAAGTTGGGATGGGGGCAATTTAGGGCTATGAAGTAAAAAAAAAAAAAAAAATATTCATGTGATTCCAAACAGGTGATGTCAACAGTTGATTGTAATCATAATTTGGAACGAAAACAGTATCCATAAAAGTCCTTGAGGAGCAAAGATGGGCAGAGGATCTTCAGTTTGCAAACATATGGATGAGAAAATTATTGAAATGCTTAAAGACAGTTATCCTCAAATACATATTGAAAGAGATTTACATGAGTCTCCCTCTACTGTGTATAATATCATTAAACAATTTAAGGAATCTGGAGGAATTTCAGTTCATAAAGGGCAAGGGTGCAAGACTAAGCTAAACATCAGTGATCTCCGCTCAGACGGCACTGCATCAAGAACCGTCAATAGCTGATATGACCACATTTACTTTAATTACTTTGGCGAACCTTTATCAAGCAGTTCAATACAGAGTTACATTCACAAATGCCCCGTATAATTTAACTGTGCAAAAAGAAGGGTTATGTTCACCATGTCCAAAAGTGGATTGAGTTCTCTGGGCTCTGAGGCGTCTAGGATGGACTATCACACAGTGTAAAAGTGCATTGTGGTCAGGCAAATCAGTATTCCAGATCTTTTTTTGGAAGAAATGGACACCATGTGTTCTGGAGCAAAGACAAACATAACCTTTAAGACTGTTATCAGCAACAAGCCATATGCTGCACACATTACAAAGGCATGGCTGAGGAAGAAGAGGGTACGGGTACTGGACTGGCCTGCCTGCAGTCCTGATCTCTTCTTAATAGAGAATGTGTGGAGAATTTTGAAAATAAAAATGCGACAGCAACAACCACCCTGTACTGTTGTTACTGTAACTTAAGATGTGTTTGCAGGACAAATGGGGCAAAATAACTCCTGGAACACCTGGTAACTTGTATATTGTACTTATAGTTTTTTAGGACCAAACATTCACATCTGCTTTATGCACTGTATGCAAGCACCACAATGACATCCTTGATATTATCATGTCACTTTTACTTTAAGAGTAAGTAAATGTGTTGTTTTCATTCTTGTGATAAGTACACCGGACACTTCTGAATCACCTGCTGTCTATAGAATTAGAAAATTGTCTGTCTAACCCGTTGCATGGATATTAAAACCATATTGTCAAGATTTCAAACTTTCTGTCTGTACTTACTAACCTAAACATTGTCTCCTATGCTGGGACATTGCACAGTAAGCTTTTAGTAATTAAAGTTTCCCTCTTGCTGTTTGCTATTACTCCATCTCCCTAAGTGCTGCATTTCAGCAGCATGAAGCATCATTAATGAATGGAGGCAACAGAAGCATGGGCTGCATAAATTGACAGTAGAGTAGTGTGCCCAGTATCACCCTGCCCCCGTGGGAGCCAGTGGGATGAGTGTGTCTGTGTGTGTGTTTGTGTGTGTGTGTGAGCTGTTTTCCATTTTTAATATTTGCACACATTTTTTCTCTTCTCTGAGACTAACAGTCCCTCGTGTGTGCACACTCAAATGACAGGAATGAAACTGTTAGTTAGCTGCTCAGAAGACTCTTCCCCCGAGATGACTGGGAAAGTTTTATAACAAATGATGATTTAATTTACACCCTGATATACATGTGACGGATATTGATAGTTGCAATAACGGCAACACTTAAATTTCAAGTCTTGACATTTTATAGAGTGAGAAAATACTTGATAATGTTAGGAATTAAGTCTACTCTTTGCATATGCATATAGCAATCATCTAGTCCTCTGTGATTGCTGTCTTAATGATTTATGTTTCAGTATTAGTTTAGTATATTCATATTGTTCAGTACAGTCAGTGCACATCACTGTTCAGGCTTTAAATGTATTTCTGCATTGAAGTCCGGTTTGATCAGTTATGTAAAGGGTGTCCAATTGTGCAATAGCTCAATTACCATAACTTAATTATTCATTTCCTGTACGCTCCAGCAAACAAGTCTATTGTGGATTAGTAAAAATGTCCAGTGACTACAACTTTTCTCTAATTCCTTGTTATTTTGTTTAGTTTTGAATAGGCACACGCAGTATAAAGTAAACATCAAATTCTTATAGAATTAAAGTATTAAAAAAGGAATACCTTTATTTGTCATATATACATACACTGATCAGCCATAACATTAAAACCACCTCCTTGTTTCTACACTCACTGTCTATTTTATGAGCTCCACATACCATATAGAAGCATTGTATAGTTCTACAATTACTGACTGTAGTCTATCTGTTTCTCTACATACTTTTTAGCCCCCTTTCACCCTGTTCTTCAATGGTCAGGACCCCCACAGGACCAGCACAGAGCAGGTATTATTTAGGTGGTGGATGATTCTCAGCCTTGTAGTGACACTGACATGGTGGTGGTGTGTTAGTGTGTGTTGTGCTGGTAGGAGTGGATCAGACACAGCAGCGCTGCTGCAGTTTTTAAATACCGTGTCCACTCACTGTCCACTCCTACCTGGTTGGTCCACCTTATATATAAGTGGTCACAGGACGCTGCCCACAGGGCGCTGTTGGCTGAATATTTTTTTGGCGGGTGGACTATTCTCAGTCCAGCAGTGACAGTGAGGTGTTTAAAAACTCCATCAGCATTGCTGTGTCTGATCCACTCATACCAGCACAACACACACTAACACACCACCACCATGTCAGTGTCACTGCAGTGCTGAGAATGATCCACCACCTAAATAATACCTACTCTGTAGTGGTCCTGTGGGGGTTCTGATCATTGAAGAACAGGGTGAAAGGGGGCTAACAAAGCATGCAGAGTACAGTTAGTAATTGTAACTACAAAGTTAGTAATTGTAACTACAAAGTGCACTGCTTCAGTTTTTTCTTTACCTAAAATTATTTTGCATAAAATAAATGAACAATTTATGAAAATGTAAATTATTTAAATGTACACTGGAATCAGGTGTAATTATGGAAATATATCAAATTTATCAAGGAATAATTAAGGAATAAACTGTAAATATATAAAACATCTATGTTACAAACCATTACATTTTTCAAATTTTTAGAACATTTATTATTTATTTATTTTTTTATTTTTCAATAATGTAGGTTTTTGTCCCTGTGAAAAACTTTTAGTGTCATAAAACTCTACGTCATGTTTAAAATAATAAGACATTTATAGAAAAACTTTAGAATGCAATTTGTCTTAGAGTTTGTCGTGTTCTCCCTGCTCTCTCTGATTCATTACCACCTCCCAAAACATAAAGAAGATAGACTGACTAAAACAAAATCAGGTCTTTTGGAATAAATGGATATTTACTGTACAGTCTATACTCCAGACTCAAAAGCAAGTGCCTTTTCACCTCCGCATGACTTAAATACTTAGAGAACCTGACAGTCGCAGAGGTGTGAAGTACATGCCAGTAATTTCCATAATCTTAATAATCCTTAAAGATGGATGACAAGGATTATGACAATGAATCAAAAGCCCAAATCCATTGCCTGTTCTTGCATGCAAATTACACAATATACAACATTATACAGTAGATACTGTATCAGTGTAAAACAATATACATACAGGTAATTTAATATACAGTACATGCTGCTACTTTTATATGCTGCTAGATCTATAATTAAAGCAGTATCATCAAAATGATACATTCAGCACATAAAATTTCAGTATTAATGCCCTGGTCACCCTAGTGATTTGTCTGAAAATTTCAGTGTGTAAGTTACAATATTTTCAGCAGGAATTGCAGCTGTAAGTAATTTCACCACAGGAGCCAGTAGCACAACTCTGCTCTGGTAAATCCATAAACAAACTGCAGTTGGTTCAAAATGCAGCAGCTCGAGTGCTAACCAGAACTAGAAAATTTGATCATATTAGTCCTGTTTTATCGTCTCTACACTGGCTGCCAATTAAATTCCGCATTAATTACAAAATACTTTTACTAACATTTGTTAATATACATCCATTCCTGCATTTCAGGCCTGCAACACATTCCAAAACAAAGTTGGGACAGGGGCAATTTAGAGCTAGTAATGAGGTCAAAAAACTAAATAATGATGTGATCTCAAATGAGGTGATGTCAACAAGTAATTCTAATCATGGTTTGGTGCAAAAGCAGCATCCAGGAAAGACTGAGTCTTTGAAGAGCAAAGATGATCAGAGGATCTCCACTTTGTCAACAAATGTGTGAGAAAACGATTGAAATGTATAAAAACAATGAAGAGATTTGCATATTTCTATACAGTGCATAATATCATTAAATAATTAAAGGATTGGGAGGAATTTCCGTGTGTAAAGACCAAGGGAACAAGCTTAAGCTGAACGCCCGTGATCTTCCATCCCTCAGACAGCACTGCATCAAGAACCGCCACTCAACAATAGCTGATATAACCACATGGGTGAGGGATTACTTTGGCAAACCTTGTCAAGCACTACAATACAGAGTTACATGCACAAATGTCACTTACAACTTTACTGTGCAAAAAAAGAAGCCTTATGTTAACCATGTCCAGAAGTGGCATCGACTTCTCTGGGCTCTGAGGAATCTAGGATGGACCATCACACAGTGGAAACGTGAATTGTGGTCAGATGAATCAGCATTCCAGGTCTTTTTTTGGAAAAAATAGATGCCGTCCCAACTTTTTTTGGGAATGTGTTGCAGGCCTGAAATGCAGGAATAGATGTTTATTAATAAATGAAATGAAGTTGAGCAGACAAAACATGAAATATCTTAGGTTCGTCCTGTCTGCAATCAAATAAAAGTCAAAGTAAATGTAAGAAACTCTGTGTTTTTTATTGTTTGCATTTTCCATGCTGTCTCAACTATTTCTGATTTGTGGTTGTAAAATATGATTTAAGTTAACAGGCTATACCATGCAAGCTCTTTCACCTGTTTATCTTATTATTATAATTATTTTGGCTTTATATTTCGCAGTGCTGTTTTTTTAACCTAATTTACCTACTTTATCTCTCCAGCTTTTTGGCTGATTAGATTAAATTCCTAGTACATAACAGTACTTGTTTTGTTTACTGATGTGCAATGCCCAGCACTGTATAAAGAAAAGCATATCATGAAAGTCTGACCTCCTTTACTGATAGTATAGCATCATTGACTCATATGTGCAACCCTTCTTTTTCCAAACATAGCAAGCCAAACATGAATTTCTGGCAAACTTTTTAATTTTAGTTTAGTCTAACAAATGCACAATGTTCTGAAAGTGTGCTGATAAATGCTAGTATGCAAATTATAGACATGCAATACTGTGCTTTTTGCAAGGGGTGCGGGAAGGTATATAATTATGGTGCAGTTCATTGCTATTGTTCTCTGTGAAACTACTGTTTCTACTGCTTTCAGGGCACCCTGCAAGTCTTTATGAGAGACTGCACACAGCTCTCTTACCTTATTCATCACAAAGCTCAGAACACATTGTAAATATCCTGCCTCACATTCCTTAAAAACAGGGTTCTGGTTCCAATCCTGACCACTGGTGACTGTCTGGAGCTTGGGCAGTTGTTCAGGCACTGTTTTTCTGTAAGGTGTTTTTGGGGAGTCCAGTAGGTGGATTGGCTACACTTAACTGTTCTTAATGTGTAAATATATAAATGAATAATCATGTATAGCAGCTAGGGTGCATTTCTATCGTTTTGCTTTCAATGTTTCCAGGATAGGCTAAAAATGAAACATAACCCTGACTGAAATATATATATAAATATATATATATATATATATATATATATATATATATATATATATACCGTATATATATATACTGTGGACCACCACAGAGCAGGTATTATTTAGGTGGTGGATCATTCTCAGCACTGCAGTAACACTGACATGGTGGTGCTGTATTAATGTGTGTTGTGCTGGTATGAGTGGATCAGACACAGCAGCGCTGCTGGAGTTTTTAAATACTGTGTCCACTCACTGTCCACTCTGTTAGACACTCCTACCTAGTTGGTCCACCTTGTAGATGTAAAGTCAAAGACGATCACTCATCTATTGCTGTTTGAGTTGGTCATCTTCTAGACCTTCATCAGTGGTCACAGGACGCTGCCCACAGAGCGCTGTTGGCTGGATATTTTTGGTCGGTGGACTATTTTCAGTCCAGCAGTGACAGTGAGGTGAAAAACTCCAGCAGCATTGCTGTGTCTTATCCACTCATACCAGCACAACACACACTAACACACCACCACCATGTCATTGTCATTGCAGTGCTGAGAATGATCCAGTAAGTGTAGAACTACAAAGTGCTTCTATATGGTAAGTGGAGCTGATAAAATGGACAGTGAGTGTAGAAACAAGGAGGTGGTTTTAATATTATGGCTGATTGGTGTATGTTATTATATGAAGTAGTCAGTGGGCAGCAGAATTTAGTGGTTAAGGTATTAGACTAGACATTGAATTATTACTGGTTTAAGCCACACCACTGCCAGGTTGCCTTACTCGGCCCTTAAGAAAGGCCCTTAAACATCAATTGTAAAAAATTTATCCAATTTAAATGAAATGTTCTAAGGCTATCCACAATGCATTTCTGTGTCCTTGAGTTGCACAGCAGCTGACAATATGACTACCACACAATAACATGCATACAGGAGATCTGAGCTTGCTTATTTGCCTGCTTGTCTGTGTAGGGTTCCTTCATGATACTCTAGTATGCACCACCTAACAATAGAGTGAACTTGATATTTAAATGATCACTAAAAGTGAGTGTGTGAGTGAATGAGTAAGTATGGGTTGACCTGCCAATGATTTGCAGCGGGTCTGGGGTGTATTCCTGCAATCTGGATGAAATTATTAATAAATATGAATAAATAAATGCGCTTAAGTGTCTCCTGATTAGCTATAATATGACTCGTGGACCCTGTCCTAAGAACCCACTAGTGTAAATAAAACTGGTTTATAGGTTTATAGATTATATAGAATGTAATAAGTTAAGAATCTTATCAATTTTACTATAATTCCTGACATATATTATGAACAGAATGCTTTCCTTTTCCAAAACATAAACAAATTAATATTAATAAGATGGGAGACCTAATAATGATAGTACAATCCTGAAATAGGTTACTGATATAGAAATCTGCTAAGAGTAACAGTTTATGCTTTACTGTTGTTGGTGATACATGATGTAAAACGTGAATTTAACAGTTCACAAGTAATAAAATGCAAATGGGACAAACATGCATATATTTAGCTTGAGAATTAGTTATCACGTTTGCAAACCCGGTTCTGATTTCCAAAGCTGATGTGTTTGTATGACGAACACGCCATACGGCATCTATGAGCACTTTCCTGAGCTTTGTGTAGGCTGCCTCATTATACGCGAAGTGTGGTGAAAGGTGTTCCATCGACTTTTTGAGGCAACTAGGAGAGCAAAGGGGGGAAAACTAATTTACACTAGCCTACAGCCCGCAGATTCATTTCTTCAGCCGAGAAGGCTGGCAGCGGGTTGGGTGCTGGTGTGATCGAAACGCCAGGCCCTTTTGCGCACCGATAGGCCGCTTCCTATGAGAATAATTGGTTTTGTTTGGGAATCGGTTCATTATAAGTTAATTGCTGTTAACATCAGGAAAATGGTTGGCTTAAGAGAGCTTGACCCTGTGAGTGAAGGTTTGGCCCGCAGAATGTGTGACGATTTCCTTACCGGCATTGTCTGGGGTCAGAAGGGGTCGGGGGGCTTTGTTGGTTTTGTGCTTGTAAGAGGGACTTTGTCATTCATGATGCAGAGCATCCAAGATCTGAGCCTGTCTACCAATGGTTTAGAAGAAAAGACATTGAGAGCTGAGGATGGATCTATTGAAAGGAAAGCACGCTTCCTTCAAGAAGGGCCCCTTCCCCTCTTTTTATACCTCCCTCCGTCCTCCCCAACATCCATCCACTAAAAATGGCTTTAGGGCACTGGCCATATCTATGGTTCTCTCTTTTCTCTTGTGCTCATTAGCAAGACTGAAATGGTAAATCTCACATGCTTCTCCTTTGCCTATGAAGTATAATAGAGTTTTCACAAACCAGTGTCAAAAGCAGAATATAAAGACTAATTTGGATGGAATAATTAATACAACACATTTGCAAATTTGGTAGAAATACTCTAGTCCACATCAAAGTTTAAATTATCCAAACATCTGAGCAGAGGTTGGTACTAACCAGTAATATTATAGTTTATAGTATAATATTATAGTAACCAGGAAGATAATTATTATTATTAATTAATAATAACAACCATTATTTGTTTTGTTTAAAATTTTAGTTCAGTTACAGTTTGTGTATTTTAGTGTATTTGTAGTTTTATCTCACAAAGTTGTTATTTATTTACAATGTTTTCTGTAGTTTGACTTCAAAACCAGGCTGATTTATTAATGTATTACAAATCCATGACATACTTACTTAGAGATGGGGAGTCGCACACACAGCGACTTTAGACTCGACTCGGACTTGTTTCAAATGACTCGGACTCGACTCGCAAAAAAATGACTTGTAGACAACAAATGTCAGCAACATTAGTTACGTGTGACAATTATATTATATTATATATATATATATGAATGATCCAACATCATTCTGATCGTGTCATTTTCTGCTCTCTAATAACGCTCCGGCCGTCTTAACCTGCAACGCACGCAATGGGTAAATGTTCCAGCCAGCTTCCAGCGTAGTGATGAAGCGTCGCTCCCTACTCCCCCCTTTGAATATGAATCTCACTTAAAATGGTTGAATACGTAGTGCACTTCACAGTAACAGATAATGTGAAGGGAACGCTCCTACAAAATTGGCGCTAATGATTGAAAAAAAAAAACGCTTTTTAAACCAATCAGACCTTCTGATTTAAATTTTTAGTAAGAAATGCTGTTATCTGCATGTATTTAGTTTGCAGCATCACACAGATGATTGTCAATGAAACGGTTGATTGGCTTTCTAACGAGTTAGTGTTTTACTTCACAACCAGGAAAAGTTTGGAGGTTTTTAATTATAAGCACATTTACAAAATAACAGATTATATTCCTAATGGGACACACGCTTACAAATTTAATAGCATCTGGAACAACATAAGCTAAGGTAAGCAGTATTATGGATATTTTGCTGTGTTTTGGATTTTGGCCACTGTGCTGTGATTTGCAATGAAAACAAAATGTCAGTAAAGTAAAGGCACTAAGTACAGTTGCTAATCTGTTGTTGTTGTTTATCTGAACTTACATAATATTTGTTTATTTCTACGCTACATTTCCAATATATGTTTTGTGTATATTACATTGACTCGTGACTTGACTCAGACTCTAGCCTAAAGACTCGTGACTTGACTCGGACTCTAGCCTAATGACTCGTGACTCAACTCGGACTCGTATTTTGTGACTTGTGAACATCTCTGTACTTACTTCAGCATGTATTAATATTTAATAAATACAATTATTAAGCTAAGGCGATGTGGCATTTTTCATGCTTTACAATTACAATTTTTACAAATGTTAAATTGTAATTGTAAATGTTTAATTCTATGTGCCGTGTTTTCATTACCAGTTAAAACCATGGTGACCAGTAATATGTTACATTTACCCTGTAACAATTTTTAGGTGTAAGTTTAAAATTAGGTCTACTAGTAACATTTATTTTATTTTGAAATCTCTCTTCTTTAAATTTTGTAAGGGCGGCACGGTGGCTAAGTGGGTAGTACTGTCGCCTCACAGCAAAAAGGTCCTGGGTTTGATCCCCAGGTGGGGCGGTCAGGGTCCTGTCTGTGTGGAGTTTGCATGTTCTCCCCGTGTCCACGTGGGTTTTCTCCGGGTGCTTCGGTTTCCTCCCACAATCCAAAGACATACTAAATTGTCCATGACTGTGTTCAACATGACATTAAAATCCTAATAAATAAATAAAATAAATAATAACTTTTTGTAAAAGGAATTTGAAAGACTTAGAAATATATTCACACATTCTTTGTTGTTGTGTGTGACTGAGTCTCAAATACAATGTGCTATAGAGTCTGAACACAGTTATGTCAAACCCTATGCAGGATGGATTGCAAAGAGAAAAACATTTTCATTTTAACCTGTGTTTATAAAAATACTTCTGATTACAGGTGTCTGAAAATTGGCACATAGTTGTGAGTAAACATGACAAAGCGTAAACGGAAGGGAGACCTTAGCATTTGAGAATGGACACTAGCTAATGTGTCCTGTTTTATTGTTTATTAGATGGAGCTGCATGGTTTGTATGGTTTATGTCTGTTTTATTCCACCCATGGATGTAGCTAGGTTGTTTTTATGGTGTTATGTGTATTTTTGTGTTTTTTTATTTTTGTTTTATCTTTTTTATTCATATTTTATCTTATTAATTGTCTTAGAAAAGTGCTATATAAATAAATGTTTATCTACTTACTTACTAAACAAATGACAACAAATCTTTAACAAAGTCTATGACACAGATACATTTCTTGCCTTTTTATATTTTTTTACACGTCCCTGTTATGCCCAGGCAGAGTCTCAAATGCTGAGGAATTTCAAAGGCTAGTAAAAATTTATATGAATAATCACTGGTCAGGTCAATACTTTAATCTTGAGCAATAATCTCTCCTACTTTAACATTCCATTTGAACACATGCATATATGTTGTATACATATAAGTGTAACCAATAAGCATTACTTTACACATAATTTTACTAATGTAATTATGTAAATGTCCACTTCATGGTACTTCCACTTGGTTAACTTTTTTGTAACACTACCCACCTTTGAATACAATGTAAGTTTATATATGAAATATGAAAGTTGTTTATGATGGTTACAATGTTAATTAACAAACTGGCACAGTAAGTAGCCCTGTCACCTTACAGCAAGAAGAGTCTGGGTTTGATTCCCCGGCTGGATGGCTAGAATAGAATAGAATAGAATAGAATAGAATAGAATGCCTTTATTGTCATTGCACAGTGCACAACGAAATTTTTGAGCATCTCCTTGACGATACATACAGTATATATACACATGTATTTACAAATACACATATACACATCTAGATTCAAAAATACACATGTGGGTTTTAAAGAACTTTAAAGAAAAAAAAAAGAAGAAGGTTATTGCACAGTCCCTATAAATTGCACATTATTTTCTAGGATGCATAGTTTTGAGAGTTTAGTGTTTTTATAGCGGAGGGGTAAAAGCTTTTCAGGCTACTAGATACGTCTATAAATACTAAATTGCCCTAAATGTGTGTGTGTGTGTGTGTGTGTGTGAGTGTGTGATGGGCTGGCAACCTACCCAGTGTATTTTGCCCAATTAATCAGTCCCACTCTGACCCTGACCAGAATAAAAGTATAAATAAATGTATTCTGAGAGGTTTATATGCTGGTTGCCACTTTATGTAAAATATTTTTCCTTATAAAAATAAAACCTTTTGTTTTCATTTACATGTTTTCCTACAAGAACCAAGCTTAGAAATTATTAGGTAAAACATTAATTACCGCCAAAAATGTGAAAATTAACCACCAGAAACAGCATTTATAACTTTCATTAATTTTCCTCATATGCCATGCAGGCAATGTCACATATTGTTTAGTGGAGTAAATCTACTTCAAGCATCACATATTAGCAATATCAACACCCCATGAGGATGAGAGTTAAGCCTCTAGAGAACATAACAGGTTTCTCATTATCAACCTCCTAATAGACAGACAAAGGCTGAACCAAATCCCCCAGGCCTTTCCTGAAAATACAGTATTTGATTTGAGAGGGCCACTTATCTTCTTGTTTTCCTTTGAGATCAACTCCGTATCAGCAGTAAGATAAGTTCTATACGACTAACAATGTAGTAAAGACAACAGATAAGATAGCACAGTCATACCAGGCAGTAGGTGGCGAAGAGTTATGATAGCAAATGCACCTGAAGTTTTCATTTACATGTTTTTGGTTGCCACTTAACAAATGCAGATTAGGTCCTGAAATGGAATAATGAGCTCCCAATTTTATATTTTGTATCATTAATTAGTGGTTGCAAGCCATGAATTCCCGCCAAATTTCTCACTAGCGTGCACTCAGCATTTAGTAGCCAAAGGCTGTTTGCACTAATCATCTGTCCCCTCATTTTGTTTTGAAGAGGGAAATCATTTTGCAGTTTCGGCTTGTGCCGTAGCTGCTCAGAAATCTGGCTTGTAACATAAACATAAAAATTCCACTCTGGATTACTGAACACTTTCCAACTGTTTGTGTTGAATGAATCTTAGTGCACTTGTGTTTGCAAATAAAACACAGACTCCTCAAGGTAACGAGGGTGCTGGCTCCACTAATCTTTAGCACCTGCCTTGGCACTGCTTGTGGAAACAGCTTGACCTGGCTTGGCAATAACTTGCAGAAACACTTGACCCTAGAGTTGGCACAGACATATCGACTAAGTAAAATATTTTCAGTGTTGCTGAGGTAGTTAATGCTTGTGGAGTAACATAATTAAAAGTACATATCTTTTGCCTTTAGTTATAGTTATCATTATACAAATATATATGTGACCATTAGGCTTGCAAAATATGACCAGGAGAGAAAATGTCAGAAACTGATTGCTGATGCTAAACAAAATTAATTGGCCACCAGGGGAGCTATGAATAGAACTTAAAGAAGTTATCAATTAAAATCAGAGAAAGCCCTTGGTCTTCTCTGTGGTTCATTATGGATGTAAAAGTAAAAAGCTGGACAGGAAGAATATTGATGCCTTTGTACTGGTGAAGACTTTTGAGAGTACTTTGGGTAGTAAAGAATACAAACAAATGTTCCCTTGACCAAATTAAATATAACCCCTTACTTGCAGTTTAGACAACAAAACTGAAGCTCTATTTTTGGATAATGATTAGAAAAGCCAATTATTGGAATTGGAAAAGACAATTATGCTTGGAAGAAAGAAGTAAAAAAGGAAGAGGATGCCCAGCAATAGAGGAACAATGACAGAGCCATTAAGAAGCCTGAAGACCCAGATGACAGAAGGTGTGTTCGAAAACCTAGTGAGCTGCTTTGCTGTCTTACTGCCTACATAGGCAGCTGCCTCAGTAGAGAGGATTCTAATAAGTCAATGACTTATAAAGCATGTTATTCGAATGCACTACTTAGTCAGCGATAAAATCAGGTTTTGCTTACTAAGCTAACACAGTTAGCATCTTGCCATTCAAACCAATTGAATGGGGTGGCACAGCGCGCTAGCTTGTCAACTAACATCTCCCTTCGTGTACCGAAAACAATTAAGTTAGCTGAAAAATTCGAATTTGCAAATAAATGACTCTTGTGCAAGTTTACACAAGTTAAAAATCTAAAAGAATTTATTTACATTTGAAAATAACTATATTTTTCTGTGAGAAAAGAGCTGCCGTATCGAATGCTGGGATCGCCTTGATCACTAAGAATGCTTCCGATGCTCACTCGTTCTTGAGTCAAAATTTTAAGATGCCTAACTAGACAGCCTCCTTTTTGGGAGCACGTGTAGGATGACGTTAAATGCTGCCTATGCAGAGAGCTCCCTAGGTTTTCGAACACACCCAGGATGTTGTATATAAACTAGGGCTGTCGAAGTTAACGCGATAATAACGCATTAACGCGATCACAATTTAACGCGATTAAAAAAAATAGTGCCGTTAACGCGAATTCTCTTTGGCCCTTTGAGTCTTCCGTAGTTCATGTTGAGACTTGACCGTGCACGGCATCTCTCATTAAGACAGCGTTTCTGAAATGTAACCGAGCGTGGTAGTAATGCACTTGCCTAATAAAGAAATAAATACACGGTATATTCACAAGTTTCGGGAGCATTTAACACTTTATTAACGTCTTCTGTTACCATACCGAATAGCTGACAGCCAGAGCCCTCGCGTTAGCCGAGCATGCTACATGCGCTATGGAAGACCCAAAGGGTCAAAACACACTCACTTCGTGTAGAAACGTCCATCACGATACAACCACAGAAAAGTCTGTTACAATAACTACGCCTTATCCCACCTAAAGCACCGCTGATCTACAATGTTTGCTGATGGAGAAATTTTAACCTACAATCTGACATATATACGAAGTCAAGGGTCTCTGCTGGATAGTATTACTGCCTAGTATGTGAGTGAATAAAACTCCCTTACAGTTTTCTCTTGTCCCAGCAGTTTTTTACATAAGTACATTTAGCATAAAATGTGTTCACCATTTTAATTGTAACATTTCACTTAAAAATCCTTGTTTCCTATAACATTTACACAGATTTTTTTTTTTTGCGATTAACTATATAATATTCAGAGATTAATCGCGATTAAAAATTTTAATCGTTTGACAGCCCTAATATAAACACTATCCATATGGTTGCCCAGAGTCAGAACTGAATTGACTGACCTTAATAATAATAATAATAATAAAAAAATAAAATAATTACATTTTACATCTTAGCATTTTTTTCAGTTTGTTTGGAAGCTGGGTTAAGAGCACAGATTCAGCCATCATACAGTGCCCTGGAGCCAAGAGGGTTTAACAGGCCTAGTTCAAGGGCCAAACAGAAGCTGTCTGGTAGAGCTGGGATAAAATCTGTATTTCCCTGGAGCCAAAAGGGTTCATAGAGCCTTGCTCAAGGGCCCAAGAATTGCTATCTGGTGGAGCTGGGATTAGAGCCAGAGCCCTAACCACTAAAATTCCAATACCCAGTGAGACAGAATTAAATGCAAATGAAAAAGTAATCTGCTGCAACTGAAACTCTTCAAACTAACACCATGTCATTACCATAGAAGTGACATTGCAGTGCTGGGAAGGGTTTATCACCCAAACATCATTTAGTCAGTGATGGTGCCATAAGTTCACTTATAATTGATGAATGAGCTACAGTGGGTAACAAAGTGTACACAGCAATAAATGGGCAACAGTCAGTAACAGTTAACTCACGATGACAGATTATAAAATAATCATTACATGTAATTACCAGATAGGTGTTCCTAGATGCTTAGGGAATGGATATGCATACTCAAATATATTTATGAAAGAGAAGAAATGTAATTACAGCTTTGTTAAGCTTATGGTACAAATACTAATGATCTTTCAGTAACACTGTGGTTAAATTTTGGCCCTATATGCATTCTAGTAGTGTTTAGGTCAAAAAGATTGCCGTGGACATGCAAACACTCCCTTTTTAGAGACAAATATTAAATTACTTTCCTGGCCAGTGAGATCAAATAGTCCTCTAATATGCCCAGTGCATTGATCCATTCATGTCTTCTTTGATGCCATGTAATGCTTTAGCACTGTTAACAGAAAAGCAGCCTCATATCCTGATGCTTCTACATCCATACTGTACTGCGGGTGTGGTGTTGTTGTATTAAGATGAAGATGAACCCTTCTTTCCCTAAATATGACAAATCTCTGATAAATCTCAGTTGCGTCAAAACTGAAAACGGCCACACTGAATTCTTTGAGATCACCACTGGCTGCATCCTGTCCTCTTTGTCATAGCCCTTGACTTTGTCATGCGACAGGCTGGAACATGCATCGAGGCAGGTATTCCTTGGTCTGATAACGCCCGTCTCTGCGATCTGGACTTCACCGATGACATCGCCCTACTCGAGGAGAACGAGCCGAATCTACAGCAGTCGACCACTGACCTTAGAAGAGAAGCAGGCAAAATTG
Organism: Trichomycterus rosablanca; assembly: GCF_030014385.1. Taxonomy (NCBI): domain Eukaryota; kingdom Metazoa; phylum Chordata; class Actinopteri; order Siluriformes; family Trichomycteridae; genus Trichomycterus; species Trichomycterus rosablanca. Next base: position 14,493,945 of record NC_086000.1, on the reverse strand, counting down.
GCCTCAGGATTAGCACCGGGAAGTGGAAGATCATGCATGTGAGCGACCAGGGCCAAACATGGGGGATTATGATAGGGACGCAGCGACTGGAGGAAGTAGAACAGTTCACGTATCTGGGCAGTGTGATCTCGCAGAATGGTGACGCAAAGGTGGATGTCAGATGCCGCATTGGGAAGGCAGCGGCTATCTTCTAAATGATGAACAAGATCTGGACCTCACTGTCCATCTCCCTGAAGACCAAATTCCGCCTCTTCACCTCCATCGTGATACCAACAGCCATATACGCCAGTGAGACTTGGAAGTCTTCAGCGAGCATCAACAAGCTCGACGTCTTGCAGCAACGTTGCCTACACAGAATCCTCAGAATCCACTACTTTAACCACATTACCAATGAGGAGGTGCTCTGAAGGAGCAGTCAAGCTTCACAACATCGTCGCACGCCGAAGACTCCGACTGGCCAGCCACATCCTCCGCATGGACAACATCCGGGTCCCCAGGTCGGCAATACGATGGGCACCCCATGGCACAAAAAGACCACGTGGAAGTCCCCGAAATACTTGGAGGAGAACCTTCATCCGAGATCTGAAGGCTCTGAACGCAACTTGGGATGATGCTGAGACCCTGGTCCAAGATCGAAACCATTGGAAGACACTCGTTGCCCGACTGATGAATCTCTGCCAACTATTAAAATTATAAAATTATAAATATTAAATGTGAATCTTTTATTTCTGCCGGTTTTGGGTCATTCTGCACCTCTTTTCGCTGGGCGTCTGACAGCCAGAGTTGATGGCCGAAGCCCTGTGATGAATTTGTCGCCATGTCCAAGGTTTTCCTGCCCTGTGCACAGTATTTTCCGAGGAACTGGACCTGCCACGACTCTGACTAGGATAATGAAAATGAAATGCAATGAAATACATTGTGTATAAATCTGAAGTGGATAAATAAATGTCAAGTATATTATATAACAAACACAGTTGAGTACTTTTTGCCCTCACAGCTTGGAAAAAACAAAGGGTTGCTTTCTTGATCTTACTTTCCTAAAAAAAATCCCTAACCAATGTCTGTAGTAAACACTAAAAAGGTATACTTCTCACACTTCACATGCTTTACCTCTCCCAACTCTGGGCAATACGTTCACATGTCAGGTGAGACTTTTCCACCTGATACAGTTTCCTTGTATGTGGGTGGCATTTCTGAAAGTCCCGGTAAGACAGATCTAGAAAACAAGTGCCCATTTAACTGACCTCCTGGGTCCACGTAGTAGAGTCCTGTTATTGAATGAAAATAAACACTCCAGGACTGTGTGGGCCGGCCTCTCGTTTGCAGGGATTTATTAATTTGTTTAGAGCAGCTGAGAGAGAAGAGGAGTGGGCTCTTAGGGAAGAAAAAGTAGCTGAAGGGAAAGTAATCTAAGAGGCTAATGATCTTGGGTGGGAGAGAGTACTGCATGAAATCGGATACACCCTGAATCACCCTTGAAGGTACAACAGGCTTTGTCCCACAGGGAGAAGATAAAATGGTAATTGATGCAGCCCATTTTCCCTTGGTCATAGGCAACAGTGATGGTGTAAATTTATTATAATACCTATAAAGAGAAGAATACTCCAGTATTTATTAATCTAATCTCTGTCCACCACATTTGGAGAGTTCATGTAATTATCCAGGGATTCTATGAGCAGAGGTTGGATTCTTTTCAAATAATTACACATTTAATTTTTTAAATGTTTATTATTATTTCAATTTGTAACATTAATTTCACTTTAAAACACAATCAGAACATTGTGTCCTTTATGAAAAAATAAAAAGAATCATTTATTTATCCATTCTCAGTAACCTATACTAAAAACACAGCACAAGAAGAGAACACAACCTGGGGAGGGCTCCGATCAAGCATCACCCACTCACTTATTCACTCACCCACATAGATAAAGTTCTAAGTATCTAATGCACCCAATAGCATGTTTTGTGAGGTGAAAGAAAGCTATATTACCTGAAGGAAATCACATGGACACAACAGGAGAGACAATCAAACTCCACACATACAGTAAACAGGCTATGATTAAAGAAAAGTCCATGAAGCTGTGCACCACCAACACCTTAAAAATGTCCAATATACTGTATATATAGTTAACAGTGCTGTGCAGTATTGTGCAAAACACACAGTCATAAAGTGCACTGTGCATTATGCAAACATTAGTATGACAGCAGGAATAAAAAAATTTTAACACAGCAAAGACTGAGCCTTTTTTCCTAATCATGATTCCCTAACCTGCATGATTCCCCTGCGCACTGTGTAAAGTTTTAAAATGATGTGACTTCAATATTCTATGAATTTTTATATTCTGTTGCACTTATTTTGACCCTGTGTTTATTTACAAATTAATTAAACAATACACACAAATATATCATATCAAAAATTCCTGCACCATATAATATACTAAAACGATGTGACTGGTAACACAGTACAAAATACAGGCTTACAAAACAAGGACTAATGCTAAACTACTAAACCCATGGACTAAACTAATCACTAACGCTATGCAAACCGCTAAAGCTCTGAACATGAAATTAGGATGTAGCAAGCGAGAGCACATGGCAAAGATGCCATGCTGTGCAAAGAGTCCATAGAATGAGAGGCTATTTGTAAGTGGAATATCAGCTATGTGTACAAACTACAATCCACTTGCTCAGCTATTTTTATCAGTTAAAAAAGATTTAAAAGAATGAACAAATCACAGATTCTTCTTCCTATTTTTTAAAACATGTCCCAACTTTTCAGAAAACGGGGTTTTTACTTTGAACCTACTGAAAATTGTCCACACTGATGAACTTGGAAGCTGAAGTTGTTTGGAAATTGATCCAAATTTAATTTTTGACGTCACATTAAAAATCTCTGATCTTATAGATGTTATACAACCCCTGGCAAAAATTATAAAATCACCACTCTTGGAAGATGTTCTTTCAATTGTTTAATTTAGTAGAAAAAAAATAAATCACAGACATGCCACAAAACTATAATTTCTCAAACTGTCAACCCTCTGGCATTAAGAAGCAATAAAAAAAGAAACAAATATAATAGTTGTGGTCAGTCACAATTGCTTTTTTTTAGATCAAGTAGAGGAAAAAAATATGGAATCACTCAAATCTGAGGAAAAAATTATGGAATCATTAGAAAACACTGCACCATTATTACTTTGTTGCACCACCTCTGGCTTTTATAATGGTTTAAACTCTCTGAGGTATGAAGTTAACTAATGACAAACAGTATTCTTCATCAATCTGCCTTCAACTGTCTCTTGCTGTTGCCAGATCAGCTTTGCAGGTTGGAACCTTGTCATTGACCATTTTCTTCAATTTCCACCAGAGATTTTCAAATGGATTGAGATCCGGACTATTTGCAGGCCATGCCATTGACATTATATGTTTTCTTGAAGGAAAGTTTTCACGTCCTTTGCCCTATGGCAAGATGCATTATCATCTTGAAAAATGAAGTCATCATCACCAAACATCCTTTCAACTGATGGAATAAGAAAAGCGTCCAAAATTTCAATGTGGACTTTGGCATTTATTGAAGACCATCTCCCCTGTGCCTTTACCCGACATGCAGGCCCATATCATCAACAACTGTGGAAATTAACATGTTTTCTTTAGGCAGTTATCTTCATAAATTTCATTGGACAGACACCAAACAAAAGTTCCAGCATCATCACCTTGCCCAATGCAGATTCGCGATTCATCACTGAAGATCACTTTTATCCAGTCACCCACAGTCCACGATTGCTTTTCTTTAGCCTACTTTAACCTTGTTCTTTTCTTTTTAGGTGTTAATGATGGCTTTTGTTTGGCTTTTCTGTATGTAAATCCCATTTCTTTTAGGTGATTTCTTACAGTTCAGTCACAGACATTGACTACACTTTCCGGCCACTTGTTTCTCATTTGTTTTGTTGTGCATTTTCTGTTTTCAAGACATATTGCTTTAAGTTTTCTATCTTGATGCTTTGATGTCTTACTTGGTCTACCAGTATGCTTCCCTTTTACAACCTTCCCATTTTGTTTGTACTTGGTCCAGATTTTAAACACAGCTTACTGGGAACAACCAACATCTTTTGCGACATTCCACAATGATTTATCTTCTTGAAGGAGTTTTATAATCCTCTCATTTGTTTCAACTGACATATCTTGTGTTGGAACCATGATTCATGACAATCTGCTTTGTGCAACAGCTCTCCGAGGTGTAAGCACTCTTTTTAAACTGAAGAATAATTAGCAAATCTAATCTGCTGCAGATGTTTTGTTTTTAAACTGCAAATTACAGAGTGATTCCATAATTTTTTCCTCAGATTTGAGTGATTCCATATTTTTTTCCTCTACTTGATCTAAAAAAAGCAATTGTGACTGACCACAACTATTATATTTGTTTCTTTTTTTTATTGTTTCTTAATGCCAGAAGGTTGACATTTTGAAAAATGATAGTTTTGTGGCATGTCTGTGATTTATTTTTTTTCTACAAAATTATACAATTGACAGAACATCTTCCAAGAGTGGTGATTCCATAATTTTTGCCAGGGGTTGTAGTAATGTTTCTGTAATGTAGAACATCACCAAATTATTATTAGAAGTGTTATATTTAAACATAATACTAAATATCTTTACAAAACCCACAATAAGCTTATTTAATAACTTAATACACTACTTATTGGACAAAGAATTGACTGTTCTTAAAATTTATTTACAGGAAAAGAACAGTTGCAGATGTACCCATCATACTTTTGTGAGTATGTTTAATTTTGTTCAAACTCTTTCTTAAGTTCTAACCCGAAGGATAAGTTTCATCTGGGTACTTCAGTTTTCTCTAATTTTTTGTGAATAGCTATGTTAATAAGGAATTGCATTATACAAGAGACAAGATACTGCCTGTTAATTACACTAAAAAACTGATCCATGTGTTAATAACTTCAAGGTTAGATTTTTGCAATGCCTTTTCATTGGATGCTCTATTGGATACATAAACCAGCTACAGCTTGAGTACTAGAACTAGAATTAAAAAAGTTTGATCTTATCTGTGCTATTCTGTCATCTCTGCACAGGCTACCTATTAAATTCCAAAGTATTTTTACTAACCAGTAAAGCAGCACATGTCCTGTGCAGCACATGTGCCTTTCCATTGTGGTTGTATTAATTAGGGGAGACGGAGTCGCATTCTATACTCTAAACAAATAACTTTTTATTAATTATGTAACTTTTCATCCACCTGAGGCTACCATCTCAACATTGACGTTCATGCTGGACTTCTGGATGTCAAGGAAATCCTCAGAGACTGCACTCACAATGTCACTATTTGACTTATTCTACCCCAAGAACTGAAGGATAATAAACATTGCTTGCTCCTGTTTAAATGATAAATTTACTTTGTGATACATGACAAAACACACCAACAGTCCAGGTTCTTGGGTGACAGAGGTCTATTATTCCTGCCCATCACTCGTGAGATCTGGGTTTAAATCTTAGCAGAGCTATTGGACATTCAGTAGTCTACAACAGACATGATTGGCTATGTCTGATGAGAGGAATGGCTCAAGCTCTGCAATGGACTGGCACCCAGGAATCCAGGGTGTGTTCATGCCTTGTTCATGAAAATCATCACTGGCTGCACTCACAATGTCCAGATACTCACCATTTGACTTATTTTACCTTGACTAAACTGAAGGATAATAAACATTGTTTGCCTTCATTGACCCTTGTTGAAATGATAAACTCAGTGTGTCAGTCTCATTTAGAACCTTTGTTATAAGCACTACTTTGAATTTTGAACTTACTATCACATGTTGAATACACTCACCTTGTTGTGATTGCAAACTGACATATTGTTCAAGCTCTTAATTCCAGGTCAATTTATTACTTTTTTATTATATAAGACACAAAAGGACAAGCGCACAAACAAAAGATGCAAGGAAGCAACAATTTCTCATCATGAGCAGGTAGAAGAGAAAACATTCTTCAACAAACATTTCACATACATCATGTATCCAAGTCAAGGTCCGACCAAATCACTGGCCCATAGAACTATCTGGCTCATAGCATGGTTGATACATGCAACATTATAAAATGTCTTTCCAGGTGGCTATTAGGCAGGCTAGAGCAAGAAGAAAGACTGCACCAATCTTCACACAAAAACTGGAAGCACCAAACCACATCGTCATGAACAGTAGAAGAGCAGGTGTAAAATTATTTTCTTTAACAAACATCTATACATCATGTATTGAAGACAAGGTCTGACCAATCACTGGCCCATAGAACTATCTGGCTCATAGCATGGTTGAGACATGATATGGTACATGATATAAAAATTCAGGAACATGGGTGACATGGAGGCCATCACTGTTGGGATCCGGGTTTAAATCTCAGTGGTGCTATTGTCCAGTCAGGCAACTACAGCAGGCACGATTGGCTATGTTTGATGAAAAGAATGGCAAAAGCCCTGCAATAGCCCTGCAAGGAACCTGTCCAGGGTGTGTTCATGCCTTGTTCATGCGATCAGTGATTCTGAATGAAACCAGACACACTTCAACCCTGACCTAAATTAAAATAAGGTAAAGATGCTGGTAAAAGCAACATTATGAAATGTCTTCCCATGTATATACTAGGCAGGTTAGACCAAAAAAAATGACTGCACCAATCTTCACACAAAAACTGGAAGCACCAAACCACAGCAACAACTTTTCGTCATGAACAGTGGAAGAACAGGTGTAAAACTGATGAAATGAAAACACATACCATTAATAGGCATTCCTTCAACAAACATCTATACATCATGTATTCAAGAAGAGGTCGGACCAAATCACTGGCACATAGAATAATCTGGCTCATGACATGATTGATGCTATTGTACATGATATAACAATTCAGGAACTTGGGTGCCACAGAGATTTATTATTCTATCCCATCACTGCTGGGATCCAGGTATAAATCTCAGTGGTAATATAGTCCAGCCAGGCATCTACAGCAGGCATGATTGGCTATGTTTGATGGGGAGAATAGCAGAATCCCTGCAAGGGATTGGCACCCTGTCCAGGGTGTGTTCATGCCTTGTTCATGCGCTCAGTGATTCTGAATAGAACCAGACACACTTTAACCCTGACCTAAATTACCCTAAATTAAAAAAAAGGTAAAGATGCTGGCAAAGGCAAGAGTCTGTGTTATTTCAACCTAAAACACTAGAGCAACTGTAAAGCAAATACAGTTAAAATACTTTAAATTAAAGCAGTTTGAAGGAGTGAAATATCACTTTTCCAAAAGACACACACAAACACTTTCTTTTAACCTCTGACCATATACGTCAGAATTTCTGCAGAACTCCGCAAGTAGCAGTAAGAAAACAGGTCTCTTAGCAAAGGCAAGTTATTCTAAACAGGAGCTTAGCCTGTTTTTTTCTATCATGTGGACGGCTAGTTTGGAGGGTGTGTTTTAAAAACATTGCCAGTTTCTTTCCCAACTGAAAGGAAATTGTGGTTTAACACATCAGGGAGCTGTCACAGGGTAAATGCTATGTGCATATTCTAATGTGCATATTTTTTGCTCACATTCTTTTGCTAGTATTCACGACCTGTCAGTCAGCAGGGCTTTTTACTGACGTGATGCTGAGCTGCAGATTCAGTCACCATGGTAACTTTGCAAGGTCTGTGTCACTGGAAAATCCATTTAAGGATCAAATTAATCGAAGGAAAAAAAAGGACTGTGCTGTTTGATTGCTGCTCTGCACCTCGACAAAGGCTGAAGCACAGCAGTGCTGTCAGCTTCTGAGGAGAACATATGTGTGAAGATACTGAGAGGGAACATTGCCCGAAAGCTGATGCCGTTACTGCATCGGTGCATCTCTCAACAAGGGCTAAACTGAAAGAATAGGTCACTCATGTGTGCTAACATAGCAAAAAGGAAATGAAAGCTAGCGAAGAGCAGTTAGCATGGGGAGAACTTTACATCTAGATTTAGCTTGCTGTTAACAATATTACCGCTTTATCTTATTTAGGGTTGCAGGGTGTCCATTTCACTGGGTGAATAGCAGGAAACACCATGTACAGGTCATATTCACACACACACTATCACCTAGAGGGACATTAGTGTCTCCAGTTAATCTGACTGCTGGAGGAAACTGGATTACCCTGAGGAAACCCACGCAGACACAGGGAGAACATGCATACTCCACACAGAAAGGACCCAGATCGCTCCAACCGGGAATTAAACTCAGGAGCTTCTTGCTGTGAGGTGACAGTGCTACCCACCTAGCCCCAAGTCTTTGATTTAAATAGAAAATGTGACTTTTGTAATATGATAAGTTTATTAGTACTGTAGAGGAGGATCTGTGGTGCAGCAGGTTGAGTGGTGCCACACAAAACCTTGGGACCTGGGTTCAAACTTCGGCTTCAGTCGAATAAATAGTAGTGTGTGTCGCTCTGCCCTGTGTGGTATATCCTTGCCTTGTGCCCTGCTTTTTTCTGTAGTGGTGCTGGACCCACCACAAAAGTTGCTAAATATTACTAAAAGTATTCCATAGAATCAAACATCTACCAAATAATGCCACAATCATCTTTAAGCCACAAGTTTTTGGTGTTTTTTGAAGCTGGTTCTTATTTTAGTTTGACTGCAGGGACCTCTCTTTTACTGCTGCAGTGCAACTGCTGTTGTTATCTACTAGCCTGAACAGGTACAGACCACCACAAGCGCTGGTATCAGGTGTACTGCCTGATTCAACAGACACACACATATCATTCCATCATGTTACCAGTTGTTATGAGGACTGGATAGCTGTTGCCAGCTGGCTTACTCACTTTCTAAATTATGTTACCCATAAAATACTATTTTGGTGAGCTGCTTTGAGGGGTAGCATGTAGTTTTGTATTTAGACCAGGACCTTTTTGTGTATGGTGGTAATATTTTGATTATTTGATATGTTTATGTAGCATTAGTTGATAGAAAAAATTGTTTTTATTTGTAATGATTTTTACAGGCATGATGAGACATTACTTGAAGTTTGTAAAATATTTGGAGGGAAGCATGTAATTTGATCTTGCCATGGTCTGTCTGATATGCCTAACCTCTGGCCGTATCTTTCCATTGGATGTGCCGTGTTCCCCTGAACTGATCTCGACACCCCCCATCAGCCTGATGACAAACTGCATAGTAACTGGTGACCCTACTAATGATCCTTATCACTGGTTACCATGGACACAGGTGGCCCCCACCGCCAACTGTCTTCCGTAGAGCAGATTATACATGAACTCTAGTGACCTCTGCTTCCACCCTGACAGCATTATGGACCCCCTTACTACCTCTGGCAGGACGGAGGATGACCTCTGCGGAAAGTCTTACTGGCACTGTTTTGTAGTACTGCTATCAACAGAGACATTCCTAATTATCAGCAAAAAAGTGTGATCACTTGTATTACTTATTAATCCAGTATTTTCATGTCTTTAATAGCAAATGAATTAATCATTTACATACCGTATTGTTTTTACTAGGTGGTGCAATTGTTAGCTGCCAGTCAGACTTGTGCATTGGTGAGATTTTAGATTCTTTTATTTATTCAGTTTCAAATCAGCCATAACATTAAAACCCCCTCCTTGTTTCTACACTCACTGACCATTTTATCAGCTACACTTACCATATAGAAGTACTTTGTAGTTCTACAACTACTGACTGTAGTCCATCTGTTTCTCTACATACTGTTTTAGCCTGCTTTTACCCTGTTCTTCAATGGTCAGGACCCCCACAGGACCACCACAGAGCAGGTATTATTTAGGTGGTTAATCAGTCTTAGCACTGCAGTGACACTGACATGGTGGTGGTGTGTTAGTGTGTGTTGTGCTGGTATGAGTGGATCAGACACAGCAGCGCTGCTGGAGTTTTTAAATACTGTGTCCACTCACTGTCCACTCTATTAGACACTCCTACCTAGTTGATCCGCCTTGTAGATGTAAAATCAGAGACGATCGCTCATCTATTGCTGCTGTTTGAGTTGGTCATCTTCTAGACCTTCATCAGTGGTCACAGGATGCTGCCCATGGGGCGCTGTTGGCTGAAGATTTTCGATTGGTGGACAATTCTCAGTCCAGCAGTGAAAGTGAGGTGTTTAAAAACTCAATCAGAAGTGCTGTGTCTTATCCACTCATACCAGCACAACACACACTAACACACCACCACCATGTCAGTGTCACTGCAGTGCTGAGAATGATCTACCACCCAAATAATACCTGCTCTGCTGTGGTCCTAAATATTTAAGAACAGCATGAAAGGGGGCTAACAAAGCATGCATAGAAACAAATGGACTACAGTCAGTAATTGTGGAACTACAAAGTAGACAAAATGAACAGTGAGTGTAGAAACATGGAGGTGGTTTTAATGGTATGGCTGATCAGTGTATACACACTATATAGAAAATGTATTGGGACTCCTGACCAGGAGCTTGTTGGACATCCCATAGCTCATTCCAAAACCATGTGCATATACATGAATTGCTTCGTCTTTTCTTCAACTTTAATAACAATCAGTTTCCTTCTGGAAAGACTTTCTACTTTGGAGTGTGCAGGTGGGAATGTGTAAGACATTTATATTAGGAATGAAGGCCTGGCTTGCAATCCATGTGTAATTTATCCCAGAGGAGACCAGGGCTCTGTGTAGGCAACTAGAGCTCCTGCACACAAACCTCTTTAATAACTAGACATTACTTATAGCTCACCAGCAAACCAAAAGTCATAAATAAAAGCACAAAATTTTGTCCAGTGGGCTTAGCACTCTCAACAGGACAAAAAAAACCTCACCTTACTGCAAAAGACTTACAGGATGACCAAATGTGTTAGTGGCAACCATAAGAAGATCACTTAACAATCAAAGGCTTTATGACTGAAATCTGTAATGCACACCACTCTTGATCAAGAAGCACATGATGGGTTGATGTGCTTGGGACACATGTCTGTGGAGTGACAGATTAAAACTGAAACTATTTAGCTATTTGGATCAAAGGTTTGTCTGGTTTAGTCATGAAAGGTGAGGCTTGTGACCAGCAGAATACTCTCTAGGACTTTCCAACAAGACAGTGATCCCAAGCACACTTCCAAGTCAACCAAACCTCGGTGAAAGAATCAGTTCCTGGATTGGTTTTCCTAGTCTCCAGATTTAAATCCATTAGAAAATATTTGGTGGGATTTAAAGAAATCAGTTGCAGCATGAAAGCCATCAAAGCTCAATGAGCTGAAAGTCTTTGCACTAGAAGAATTGACCAAGAACCTATAAGAGAGATGTCAGAAGTCACGTCAGAAGTCTGTCAGCACTCACTAAAATCATTTATCAAGGCAAAAGGACGTTCCACCAAGTACTGAGACTGGGGGTTGTAAAAAAGTGCACAGGGGCATTTATAAAGAGAACTAGACTTGAAATGATGTCAACCTATGCTATCAAAATTGCTTGTAAGTCTCTTTTTACTTAGACTATTTAAATATTTTCAATTAATTTAGAGTTAGAGGAGGTCAATATTTCCATTTGCAACTGTGTGTGTGTGTATGCTACATAGACAAAAGTATTGGGACACCGCTTCAATTTTTTCAATTCATGTGCTTCAGTCACAATAATTTCTAACAGGTGTAATAAATCAATTATGTAAAGAAAATTATATGCTCCCATTTTTGCAGCAACAGTTTAGAGAAGGCCATTTCCCGTCCCATTAGTGTGTCCCTGTGCACAAATTAAGAACTATAAAGGCATGAAGAAAAGCTTGTTTAAAGAAACTCCAGTGGCCTGCACAGAGCCCTGACCTTAACCCCACTGAACAGTTGAACTGGAATGAACTGGAACATCAATTGAGACTTTCTTGACCAACAACAATGCTCAGTCATCACAAAGAGGTTGTTTATTTTAATACCATTTGATTTTGAAATAAGAGGACCAACAAGCTCATGGTCATGTGTCCAAATACTTTTAGACAAATTATACTGTGTACAACATTTTGATTGCTATTTGTTTTTCTTTTAATCTTCCTTTGTAACTTGCTATAGAGGTGGCATTTGTGAAATCTGGGCAGTAGCCAATGCGCATAACCATGTGTGAAGGAAGCCAAATGAACCATTGTCTTATATACAGGAGGAGGGAGTCACTTAGTGCAGCTTTGTCATACAAAAATGATCTTGCAAATTACACAGATTACACAAAATACATACAAATGTATTACAAACCCATCACCCATATCTTCCAATCATCTAACAGGTTTTAGCAATCCCTGCTTGTCTCAGTTCTAATGCAAGATCTGAGGTCTAATATCTTAATGATATTTTACCTGCTAACACACTTTAAAGAGGTACTCAAGCCTTGCCTTAATCAAAAACCAAACTCAGCTATGTTTAGCAATACAGTTTATATGTAAGCTTTTCACTGACTAATTACATAAGTAATGACTACTTTATATATACTAGAGAAAACTCTCAGAGTATAACCCCAAATCAGAAAACATTGGGACAGTATGAGAACATGGGTGAGGGATTACTTTGGCAAACCTTTGTCAAGCACTACACTACAGAGTTACATGCACAAATGTCACTTAAAACTTTACTGTGCAAAAAAAGAAGCCTCATGTTAACGATGTCCAGAGGTGGCATCGACTTCTCTGGGCTTGGAGGCATCTAGGATGGACACAGTGAAAACATGTATTGTGGTCAGATGAATCAGCATTCCAGGTCTTATTTAGAAAGAATGGATGCCTTGTGCACTGGACCAAAGACAAAAAGGACCATCCAGACTGTTATCAGCAACAAGTCCAAAAGCCAGGGTTTGTCATGGTATGAGGCTGTGTCAGTGCCCTTGGCAAAGGTCATTTACACTTCTGTGATGGCAGCATTAATGCAAAAATTACATTGAGAACTTAGAGCAACATATGCTGCCTTCAAGACGTCATCTTTTCCAGGTACGTCCATGCATTTTTCAACAAGACAATGCAAAACCACATGCTGCACACATTACAAAGGCATGGCTGCGGAAGAAGAGGGTACGGGTAGTGGACTGGCCCGCCTGCAGTCCTGACCTGTCCCCAATAGAAAATTTGTGGAGAATTCTAAAGTAAAAAATTTGTCAATGACGACCCCGTACTGTTGCACATCTTAAGACATGTTTGCAGGAAGAATGAGACAAAATAAAAGCTGAAACACTAAATCACTTGGTCTCCTCGGTGCCAAAATGTCTTTTAAGTGTGGTGAAAAGGAATGGCAACATTACAAAGTGGTAAATGCTTTACTGTCCCAACTTTTTTAGGAATGTGTTGCAGGCCTGAAATGCAGGAATGGATGTTTATTAATAAATGAAATGAAGTTAAGCAGACAAAACAGGATTGCAGTGGGTCTGATTAATTGGGAAAAAGGCAGGAAACATCCAGACAGGTATCCAGTCCATCACAAGGAGGACACACACACACACACACTCGCACTTTAGGGCAATTTTGTACTACAGTGGTACCTTGAAACGTCAATTGGTTCTGGGAGTGGCATCGAGTTTTAAGGTATTTTTTCCTACCTGTAAAACCTGTTAATGTGTTCCATGGTCCCGTGGAACTGAATGTATTTTAGGCTAATGTAAAATAATGGGGTTGTTTTTTTTACACTTATACAGTGAAAATAACACAGATATAATATAACAACACTGAAATACAGTTAAAAAAGTTACAAATCAATCAAAAATACAATAAAACCTGCACTTTATCTTTACTTCTTTATTGTTTTCTTATGTTTCTTAATTAGTGGAGAAAACTTATGAGCAGTTATAGTTACGTGAGTTTTAGTGTTTCGATGTTGATCTTTTAATACAGTACATTAAGTCACATTAAGCTTTATTTAACGATACGTGTTTTAGACTCTCGGAAAAGCTGATTCTCACAATGTCTTAGGACCTCGAGCTATAACACAAGTTTAAAAGTGAAACAGTGAGAAAATTCCAGATAAACACAGATACATGTGACGTTTTTCCGCACCGCTCAAGCCGAGCACTGAGGACACTCTTTTATTTCAGAAACAAAAGGGAAAATGACATATCTGAATACCCCAGCAATTAATGGGTGAGGAGGTCTATCTTTTAGGCTATGTCCGGAATGTGGCCGCCATCTTGAAACCCGCCATAATTGATCAAGAGCAAGTTTTTCCAATGGGAAGGTGGTCATGTAGCATATCAGAGAAGACCAGAATTTTCTCAGAAATCGATTGCCGCAATCAGATTTGCAATATCTCTTGTGGTTATCAACACAGAAAGTTGCAACAACAACTGGGAACGTTCCCTGTGATGCACAGCTATTTGACATGTTCAATGTGTTGTCCCTGGTGCTGAACACAGAGCTGAAGGCGCTGGATCCAATCGTTATGAAGCCGCATGATAATCTCTGGAGAAATGCTGTCACAAGCCTCCACGATGCGGTGCTGAAGGTGGTGTTTGTTGCGGATTTTCTTAGCATTTTTAATATAGTAACAGATGTGTTGCCATACAGAGGCATCCTCAGCCGTCTAAGATGTCTGCCCGATAGCACAAGAACACGGGTGAGAGTGTGTGGAATGATCACTCTGCAGTGTTGGAGGCTCTACCTGTAGGCTTTATTGTGACTTCTAAAGACAGTTCCACTTTGATGTTTATAAGGAAAGGTGAGACGTGCATTAGGTAGCTGGCCTCAGGCCTGACACTAAATCTTTACATGAGACAGGGACTTCACAGAGAACAATAGCTCTTTACATTCATTATTTGAAGCCATCAGTCACTTGTTTACATTGTCTACGTGCAGCTGAAAGAAGGTTTGTCGGCCCTCTTTGTCAACAAGCAGGAAAGAAAGACTGTAACAAGGACTGGTGATCTGGTGATGTGTTTGTGTGTGAGTGTGCACACATTACAACACGTCTCAAGCACATTGAAATGTCAACTTTTTCTGAAGATATGCACCGCCCATCTTTGTCACCCAGCAGAGGGGTTAGTCTGTACTAAACGCGACGGAAAGACTTGAAAACATGCCAAGTCAAGGTATTAAATGACACCTGAGAAGATATAATTACACAAAAGGTGCTAATAGCATTTATCCAGTCTGCTATAGAAGAGCAAATAATGGGTGGTGTTCCTTTGCTTTGAGCACTATTGTTGGTTAAGGTTGTTAGAAAAAAAAGGGGAGAAGGACCAACAGGTGTGTGTGACCGCACTGCTTCGTCTCTCAATACAGAAATTTTTTTCCATCCTTACCTACTCAGAACAAAGAAGGTTCTCTTTTTTCTTTTTCCTTGTTTGTTTTTCCTTTCTAATGCGCTCAGTTGGCTCTGGTTAAAAAGTGTTTTCATTGGAGAGCATGAAGGCAAATCTCCCAATTAAAGTGATGACAACAGTTTACACCCCATTGTCACTGGACTTGGTGAGCAAGTCCAAAGTTTATTTGTAGTGGCAAATGGAGGGCGATTCCCAGAACGAACTGGAGAGGCCTCCCAGCGAAAGAGGTCGGCGATAGCCAAATATTATGACTGAACGCCTTTTAAATCCCCAACCTTCTTCTAAACAGATGGATATCGCAGATGCAGACTATATTCAGGCTGTTTCTCCGCCGCTCACAGCAGCCTGACAAAAAATGTGCATTGTCGCTAAACATGTCTTTGAAACAATTACAAAAAGTGATACGAGACTGAATCATTTGTGTTGCTGTCTCATAGTTGTATTTAAACACAGCCAAAAAACAATAGCTTCCATTCATTAGGGACCTTGTGGTCTCTTTTGTAACAGCTTTCAGAGCCTTCAAATTGAGATGAGATAATTATTTGTGGTGAAGACAGACATCTTGCACCACAGTTGTCTTGCTTTTTCCCTCTATTTCTGCTCAGCGGATAATTCAATCTGTCGCTAACTAGCTAAAGTTAATGCCACACACATCTGATTCATCAAGCACTCTTAGAAAAGAAACTGAACTATACACATTATTAGTTATAAAAAAGCTATTTGCTGAAAATAATAAATGAACAGATGTGCATTTATTAAAACCTCAGTACAAACATGCTGATGGACAAATAAAGACTCTTTATTCCACTGATAAATGAACTAGTTGTGCAGTTGAGGCACACTTTGTGACAGACGTGACAGGAATCTTCAGTCTGACACATGCAGTATAATAAGACTCACCTACAGCAGCACTGACAGCCTGGAACAGCTCTGTCATGTCAATGTCACTGGCTTCTTTTCCATTCTATAGGCGCTATTAACCTAATGCTTTCAATGTGTCTGCCCATACTGATAAATATCAAACATGAACATACTCATGCAGTACTCATACATATACTTTTGGGTGGCTTACATTGTAGACATTGAACATTTTAGACCGGTTTTTGATACTGTAGCAATAAAATATTTTAACAAAGTACCCAGTTGGCCGAAACTGCAAATGCTATATTAACTACAAACACCTTGTTATTTTAGACACTATTAATTAATATCACTATTTCTGTATTCCACAGTAAAGGTAGACATCATTTGTGCACCTACCAGTATGGAAAATGCTGTGAAGTGTTGGAATTGAACTTATTTTAGTATAAATCTGTAGGCAGTATTATGTGAATTGTGTTAGCATTATTTGTAAAAGTAATAGAGTTACAGGTGAAAAAAGTGTGCATCCAAAAACAAGATCCAGGAAAGACTGAGTCTTTGATAAGCAAAGATGATCAGAGGATCTCCAGTTTGTCAACAAATGTGTGAGAAAATGATTGAAATGTTTAAAAACAATGTACCTCAAAGAAAGATTGGAAGGGATTTGCATATTTCTCCCCCTACAGTGCATAATATCATTAAACCATTCGAGGAATCGAGAGGAATTTCAGTGTGTAAAGGCCAAGAGTGCAAGCTGAATGCCTGTGATCTTTGATCCCTCAGACGGCACTGCATCAAGAACCACCACTCAACAATACCTGATATAACCACATGGACAAGGGATTACTTTGGCAAACTTTTGTCAAGCACTACAATACGGAGTTGCATGAACAAATGCCACTTAAAACTTTACTGTGCAAAAATGAAGCCTTATGTTAACCATGTCCAGAAGCAGCGTCGACTTCTCTGGTCTTGGAGGCATCTAGGATGGACCATCACACAGTGGAAACGTGTATTGTGCGACATCGTGACCCCGTACTGTTGCACATCTTAAGAACCACTAGATTAAATTTGTAGTTTTAAATTGTACAACAAAATTATAAATGATTTGCTTCACACCACTGCTCCAGCAGAAGTTATATATTACATGTCAGTGTTGTTTTCTGGAAGGCACAGGCAAGGAATGTGGACGAGGTCCTTTTCTCGTTTCATCTTCTCTCTGAGTTCGCACATTCTCGCTGCTGCTGAGTGCTACATGACAAGTTAAACTTCACTCAAAGTTTGCACACATTCCACATGGTGTTTTCAGACAAATCTAAAAAACCTCTGTCTTGGCCTTCGGCAAAATAACCGGTCAAATGTCAAGCCTCTCTGAGAGAATGTTTTGTAAATAGTGTGCAATAATGACTTTAAATACTCTCAGACAACAGTTTTACAATGCAGGTACTTTTTCTGCAAAACAAGAGGCTTTCTGAAGACGCCTGCAGGCCAGGCTTGTCATACAGGAGTAATAGGTCTCTTAGTTCAGCCTTGGCACTTGACAATGTTGCTGCTGCATTGAATTACAAACAGCCCATAGACAAGCCCTTCTCCTCTTTAGGGATATTTAATCTGGTGATAAATTGTTTTGGAATTCAAGGCCTCATTGAACAGGCAGTGTTTGCCTTTTTCTTCTAGACAGGAATCTCACCTTGTGTGTTTAAGAAAGGGCTTGTAGGTGCTATGTGGAATTTAGATGGACAGACCACACATGTGCTGGTAAATAAGACTAGGGCGAAGGTTAACACTTATTTGTACAACGTTATTAAACAATTATGGTGGGAATGAAAGTGTAACATTAAAGCGCTCATAAAATTATGGACTGAATTGAACATAAGGGTGTTGGTTTTGAATCTCAGCATTGGTAGGCTAGCATTATAGACTGCTGTGCCACTCAAGCAAAGATTCAACTTTTTACTCAAATTCTAATGCTGATTATATGATTTGTGATGGAAACTATATGCAGAATTAAATGTGTGAAGAAGCATTTTCATTAATGACTTTTAGCCGCCAATGTAATCTGACATGTTGTTATTAGGTAGACCTATTAAAATGCTTTATTGTTTTTCATTAATGCTTGTGAGCTGTTTTAAAATCCCAACAACACTGCTGCACCTGCTACTTTCAAATCAGAACAACACACACTACCATGTTATCACCATGTTTGTGTGTTGCAGTGCTGCTGATGGTCATACACCAAATAACATTTGGTCTGTGTGGGTCCTGTAGAAGTAATTTTGATTAATAAGCAAGGTCCATGGGGGTTGTTAAGTGTATAGAGCCACATATAGGCTGCTGTTACTAACTGTAGTCGAACCTTTAAAAATAAACAATAAAGCGTAATTTATAATGTGCAAAAGTCTTAGGTCACCATTAAATCTGCAATAGTACAGTACAACTACTTAATTCTTGGACCTCTTGGAAGTACTCTTTTCAAAAACACCAATAAATAGTGTGATTTACAGCATTAAAACCACCTCCTGGTTTCTAAACATTGTCCATTTTATCAGCTCCTTTTTCCATATAGAAGCACTTTGTAGTTCTACAATTACTGACTGTAGTCCATCTGTTTCTCTACATACTTTTTTTTAGCCTGCTTTCACCCTCTGTTCTTCAATGACCAGGATACCCACAGGACCACCACAGAGCAGGTATTATTTAGGTGGTGGATGATTCTCAGCACTGCAGTGACACTGACATGGTGGTGGTGTGTTAGTGTGTGTTGTGCTAGTATGAGTGGATCAGACACGGCAGTGCTGCTGGAGTTTTTAAATACCGTGTCCACTCACTGTCCTCTCTATTAGACACTCCTACCTAGTTGGTCCACCTTGTAGATGTAAAGTCAGAGATGATCGCTCATCTATTGCTGCTGTTTGAGTT
This sequence comes from Trichomycterus rosablanca, assembly GCF_030014385.1. Classification (NCBI taxonomy): domain Eukaryota; kingdom Metazoa; phylum Chordata; class Actinopteri; order Siluriformes; family Trichomycteridae; genus Trichomycterus; species Trichomycterus rosablanca. The sequence continues at coordinate 14,474,901 of NC_086000.1, read as the reverse complement.
GGTCATCTTCTAGACTTGTATCAGTGGTCACAGGATGCTGCCCACGGGGCGCTGTTGGCTGGATATTTTTGGTTGGTGGACTATTCTCAGTCCAGCAGTGACAGTGAGATGTTTAAAAAGTCCATCAGCATTGCTGTGTCTTATCCACTCATACCAGCACAACACACACTAACACACCACCACCATGTCAGTGTCACTGCAGTGCTGTGAATTATCCACCACCTAAATAATACCTGCTCTGAAGTGGTGCTGTGAGGGTCCTGACCCTTGAAGAACAGGGTGAAAGCAGGTTGAAAAAGTATGTAGAGAAATAGTGAACTACAGTCTGTAATTGTAGAACTACAAAGTGCTTCTATATGATAAGTGGAGCTGATAAAATGGACAGTGAGTGTAGAAACAAGGAGGTGGTTAAAATGTTATGCCTGATTGGTGTATATATAAACTATTAAAACATATGCTATTTTTTAATCTATAAACTAATTGTAAGTAAAAAAAAATGGTATTTTACTTCAAGAACCCCACTGTTTCATCACCAGACACAGCATTGCTCTTACCAGATGGACGGCCCAGAGGACTAAGAAAAGACAAAGATGGCACAGTCAAGCCAGGGCACCATGACTACAGAAAGGACCATGTGGTCGAAGCACGATAGGGCAGATCAGTAACATTTTTTCTGCATCATTTGCCAGATTTCATTTCTCACGCTCACATGAGAGTAATCGTGTCCATTTTGACAAGTTGTTCAGACAGTCCTAAAAAGCAATGAAAGTTGATTATCAGGTCACTTTTCTTGTCATTATTTTTATTAAAGCTGGGTTGAAGAGACAAACTATGTTTTTAAACACAAGTACATGATATAATAGCAAAGCGAAAACATATGAGGCGAAAATAATATTCACATCCGTTCCTGAAATTTGCAGCTCATTAGTGGCGAGCGAGTGAAGTGACCATCCTGGCATGTAACGACCTTGGATCATTTTAAGTGTAGTGCTTTCGGATAATATTTCTTTATTTGTTAGCAGACAGATTGGTGGTCCCTGTCCCCTTGGCTTTGTGTCAATGTTCTAGTTCCTTGCTTGTGTGGTTGAGTAATTCTTTGAGTTTGAAAACAGATGTCAAAACATTAACAATGGCATGACACAGTTTGCTATCTTTTAAAGCCAACTCGCTTGCCTTCACCCAAAGAATTTGGCAAAGTTTACGAGGAGAGGACACAGGAGAGTGGCTGCGGTGCTTTTATATGCCTACTTTAGCAAAAAAATACTTTCAAAAATACTTGGCATTTACACTGGCATTTAGATTTATATATTTATTTCGCTTAGGTGCAATAACGTTATGTGCGGGATGCAAATTTGGTTAGTTCTTGCTAAGCCATGACATTTTGAAATGTGAAATAAATTGATATGGTTCAATTAAATTCTTACTGTTCGAGAGGGAGGGGGGAAGTACAGCCAGTCATCATGGGGGCCAAAATTGCTTTGTACTTTGCATTTCTATTTAATTATGGCGGCTTGAGCGTTAGGCGATAACAGTGAGACCCTCTTGCAACTCGGCATAATGCAATGCTCGAGCACTAACTCCTCTAAAAAGCCTCATAATGTTGCACAAAAAGCCAGCAGTGGCCACCTGGAGTGCCAGAGTTCAGACAAGTAACTGTGGACAAGTAATCTTGTTATAGATCTTACCCTCTCCCCTTAAAAAATAAAAAATAAATAAATAAAAAATAGCTGTAGAATGGCAGTGTGATTAGGTACATTTTCCCACTTTCCTAGGTGACATGGGTGCAACACTCTACACTCACAGTCAGAAATGTCTCTAGCCCTAATCCTAAAACCTAATGTCTGTGTCCGGTTTTGAGGTGAGTAGGTGTAAGCCAGGCATTCTAGCACAATTTTGACACCTCACTCGCACCCAAACTGCAATCTACAACCCCAAATCAGAAAAAGTTGGGACAGTATGGAAAATGCAAAAAAATATAAACACAGAGTTTCTTACATTTACTTTGACTTTTATTTGATTGCAGACAGGATGAACCTGAGATGTTTCATAATTTGTCTGCTCAACTTCATTTCATTTGTTAATATACCTCCATTCCTGCATTTCAGGCCCTGCATTTAGAACTAGTAATGAGGTGAAAAAACTAAATAATGATGTGATTTTAAACAGGTGATGTCAACAGGTGATTGTAATCATGGTTTGGCACAAAAGCAGCAAAGATGATCAGAGGATCTCCAGTTTGTCAACAAATGTGTAAAAAAATTATTGAAATGTTTAAAAACAATGTACCTCAAAGAAAGATTGGAAGGGATTTGCATATTTCTCCCTCTACAGTGCATAACATCTTTAAACGATTCAAGGAATCAGAAGGAATTTCAGTACGTAAAGGCCAAGGCGCAGGCTTAAGCTGAACGCCCGTGATCTTCCATCCCTCAGACGGCACTGCATTAAGAACCGACGCTCAACAATAGCTGATACAGAGTTACATGCACAAATGCCACTTATAACTTTACTTTGCAAAAATGAAGCCTTATGTTAACCATGTCCAGAAGCGGCGTCGACTTCTCTGGGCTTGGAGGCATCTAGGATGGACCATCACATAGTGGAAATGTGTATTGTGGTCAGATGAATCAGCATTCCAGGTTTTTTTTTGGAAAAAAAATTGATGCTGTGTGCTCCGGACCAAAGACGAAAAGGACCATCCAGACTGTTATCAGCAACAAGTCCAAAAGCCAGGGTCTGTCATGGTATGGGGCTGTGTCAGTGCCCTTGGCAAAGGTAATTTACTCTTCTGTGATGGCAGCATTAATGCAGAAAAGTACATTGAGATCTTAGAGCAACATATGCTGCCTTCAAGACGTCATCTTTTCCTTTGGGGTTGTACATCAAACCAGCTCTGAATCAGAGAAATGGGTCTTCCACATCTACAAAAATGTACAAAGCCTGTAAAATTTCTTTACCACAGATGGATATTATGGAGCTTTTTCTACCAGACCAGGTTTGTAATAGCTCAGACAGGATGCACTGGCTGAAAGAGAGCCAGTAAAAGAGGATGCATTTAAAAGGAACGGCAAAAAATAACATATAAAGGTGGTTTATCAATACCCATTACCTTTAAAGAAACAGAACATCAGACTCAAGCTTTGCAAGTGCAGACTTATGCATCGACCAGGCATAACGTTATGACCACTGACAGGTGAAGTAAATAACACTGATTATCTCTTCATCACAACACCTGTTAGTAGGTGGGATATATTAGGCAGCAAGTGAACATTTTATCCTCAAAGTTGATGTTAGAAGCGGGAAAAATGAACAAGCGTAAGGATTTGAGTGAGTTTGACAAGGGCCAAATTGTGATGGCTAGACGACTGGGTCAGAGCATCTCCAAAACTGCAGCTCTTGTGGGGTGTTTCCGGTCTACAGTGGTCAGTATCTATCAAAAGTGGTCCAAGGAAGGAACAGTGGTAAACCGGCGACAGGGTCATGGGCGGCCAAGGCTCATTGATGCATGTGGGGAGCAAAGGCTGGCCCGTGTGGTCCGATCCAACAGACGAGCTACTGTAGCTCAAATTACTGAAAGTGTCACAATACACAGTACATCACAATTGCAGGGCTGTTTTGGCAGCAAAAGGGGGACCAACACAATATTAGGAAGGTGGTCATAATGTTATGCCTGATCGGTGTAGGTATATGCAAGCATGCTGGAGTTGAGAAATGAATCTGCCCAATGCACCATTGCTTCCAAATTTTGTAATCATCATTCATAGCACACAGACCAGAGTAAGTGTCACATTCTTAAAAAAAAATATGGTGTGTAAGTCTTATGTACCAACATGTATTTATTTCAGGTCCAAAATGCACTTATATTAAACCAAAACAGCAAGAACATGTCTTAAAATAAACACTGTCAAAACACCAGCACCAAAACACTGTAATTAGAGCACAATAAGAAAAGAACTGCTATTACAGTAGGTGTTTTATTTCGTTTTTAATTAATTTTATGCGATGCTATAAAATTGTATCTATTTCTGGTAACCATTGTGCAATAAAATAAAGTAAACAGTGATCACAAACCACTGTGTTAGTTCATGATTAATATTTACACTTTGAATGGCCCAGTAAATAAGCATGTCTGAATCAGGGCTGTGTAATGTCATGTTGTTCCATGTAAATATTTGTCTTGGTTCATTGTTGTTTCCTTCGCTTTGTTCTAGTATTCCAAACATCATTATTAGTGTTGGTATGTAGTGTATGACTGGATTTAGGATTTTGGTAGTAGCAGTTTTATAAAAGATTGGATAGTTGCTTTGAAAGATCTTCCTCTGGATTAGGGAACTGAGTTTAGTAGGCATGTGGTGCCAGGTGAGAATAAAATTAGTCAGCCTTCCTGTAATGTAAAAGTCAAACCCTGACTAAATGTATTGATTTTGTTTATTTATCTTTGACAAATGGCTCGGTGGGTAGCACTGTCACCTCATAGCAGGAAGGCCCTGGGTTAGATCCCCAGGCGGGGTGGTCTGGGTCATTTCTGTGCGGAGTTTGCATGTTCTCCCCGTGTCTGCGTGGGTTTCCTCCTTGCGCCCATTGAAAAGCTGGGATAGGCTCCAGCACGAACCCCCCCTTTCCTTGGACCATTTTTGATAGATACTGACCACTGCAGAGTGAGAGTGAGTATCTTTGACAAAAGACAGTTATTAAGAGTATTAATTTTATTGTTCCATAAACCACAAGACTTACCTCAATGTCAGATTAATGTGCTTCAAGTGGTGTCATTAGCATTTAGACAATGTATTACACTTCACTTAATATGTTACAGTTGGGCAGGCCAGCTAGCTAAAATAATTACTATAGGCAAAACCAAGTAAGTTTGGAGTGATTTATGTAACTAAATTCCGGGCTCAGGACACTCCCAGGACCACCACAGAGCAGGTATTATTTGGGTGGTGGATCATTCTGCAGTAACACTGACATGGTGGTGGTGTGATAGTGTGTGTTGTGCTGGTATGAGTGGATCAGACACAGCAATGCTGATGGAGTTTTTAAACACCTCACTGTCACTGCTGGACTGAGAATAGTCCACCAACCAAAAATATATCCAGCCAACAGCGCCCATGGGCAGCATCCTGTGACCAATTATGAAGGTCTAGAAGATGACCAACTCAAACTGCTGCAATAGATGAGCGATCGTCTCTGACTTTACATCTACATCTGGTCTAGGTGGACCAACTAGGTAGGAGTGTCTAATAGAGTGGACAGTGAGTGGACATGGCATTTAAAAATTTCAGCAGCACTGCTGTGTCTGGTCCACTCATACCAGCACAACACACACTAACACACCACCACCATGTCTGTTTCACTCCAGTGCTGAGAATCATCCACCACCTAAGTTATGCCTGTTCTGTTGTGGTCCTGACCATTGAAGAACAGGGTGAAAGCAGACTAAAAAAGTATGTAGAGAAATAGATGGACTACAGTCAGTTGACTGCTATATGGTAAGTGGAGCTGATAAAATGGACAGTGAGTGTAGAAACAAGGCGGTGGTTTTAATGTTATGGCTGATCAGTGTATAACATTTACTGCACAAGATTATTGCACACGTTGTGTTTTTAAGCAAAGAAGGCTCAGTCTAAACAGTAAAACAAGTCAATTAAACAAGTCTGATTTGCATACTTGATATAAACACTGCAAATGTTTTGTCTCAGTGTAATTACCAGATGTTTATGATACCTGCTGCATTTTCTTGTGTCGAAATCATAATCAAACCATGGCTGCACGGTAATATTTAGAAAACAGCTTGACACCTTTTGATTCGTCATGAAGATAATAATCATAATTAATTGCGATTTAATTTTTTTCCGTTCTACTCCTGCTTCTGTTTCCATTGTTATTTTGATAGCCACAGACAGCTGGTCTTAACACAATAGAAAATTAAATAGTTGTGAAACATTCTGAGGGTGCGTCATCGTAAGGGTGACGTTTTATGCATTTTGTCAAGGCCTGGAGTAAAATGCCGCCCAGTCGGGTTAAGGAGGCCCCCGTAAGAGTGCTACAAATTAGTGTTCATATTTTATTCCCTTTGCTTGCAGCCAAGTTTTGGCTTATTTTACTCACAGTTGTCAGCCTTCTTGCAGATATTAGCTTACGTATTTGGGCTCTGTCTTTCTTTGTTCCTATCAAAACAACACAAGAGCTTGTCCATTCCTGTGAGAGTTGTATAGACTCGGGAGTATGCATCAGCTCGGGGAGAAAGAAGGCAAGAATAAGAGACAGAATAAAATTACAGTCTGAGGTGATGCAAATGATATCCTTGGTGAATCTTTCCCAAAGCTCCTACCAGCACACTGACAGCTGATGCCTGGATTAAACAAAAAGATCAGGAACTTATGACTAATAGCTCAAAGCAATCATCTCTCATTATTTCAATTACACGGGTAAATGCATGCAATCATGGATCAAATTGCTGCTCTGAAGAGGGTCGTTTCAGCCACACGTCCCTGTTAGCAACAAAAAAGAGACCAAATGTGCAAATATTTGCGTTGATTTTTCTACTAAAATACACCTTTGTTAAAAAAGGAACCATCATAGACGGAATCTGGGCCCATTAAAACTATCCAGTGCTTAAAAAAACAATGAGTGCTGGTCAGCAAAGGCTTCATGTGGAACATGAGCAGGAATTTCATCTCACTGCTGCTATCCGAGGTTAAGGGCTTTGTAAATGGCAGCCATTTCACCCAATAATAGTAGCTGCGAATGCAGCAAGGCTGGCCGATTCCGGGGTCCTCAGCAAGCTTGTGATTGATGACTCACTGACTAAGAGAAAATTGCCTCCTCATGCATAATTCATCAGGCTATCTATTTGCTGTTAAAGTAGCTGACAGGAATGTTTCTGACTGTCTGGGGGCACAATCCACTTTCAAAATCACTTATAAGAAGTGGAATATCAGAAATAGCAGAGTAAGACCAGGTATCGGGTTAGGGGGCCCCCCTTTTCTTCTCCTGAGATACCAAGAGTGCAAGAAGTCATCTCATGCCTTTGTCGGTGTGACAGATGAAATGCTTTCAGGAAAATTCTATTCCATCACCTGACACCTTGCTGTACAGATAGAGAAGAATAAGAAGAAATAGGAAGAATTGAATGAAGACAGAAGTGCGTCATTATCTATAAGCTTTCATTACGTTAACTACAAAGGGTGGACAGAATAACAGAAACCCTACATCAAAAAATCTTAGCAATACAAGAGTTGGGTTTAAATAATAAAAGACAATTACAACAAACACTGCACAATGTACATTGGCCTAAATACACCTATCAGGCATAACATTAAAACCACGTCCTTGTTTCTACACTCACTGTCCATTTTATCAGCTCCACTTACCCATAGCACTTTATAGTTCTACAATTACTTACTGTAGTCCATTAATTTCTCTACATACATTTTTAACCTGCTTTCGCCCTGTTCTTCAATGGTCAAGACCCCCACAGGACCCCCACAGAGTAGGTATTATTTAGGTGGTGGATCATTCCCAGCACTGCAGTGACGCTAACATGGTGGTGGTGTGTTAGTGTGTGTTGTGCTGCTATGAGTGGATTAGACACAGCAGTGCTGATGAATTTTTTAAATACCGTGTCCACTCACTGTCCACTCTATTAGACACTCCTACCTAGTTGGTCCACCTGGTAGATGTAAAGTCAGAGACGATTGCTCATCTATTTGCTGCTGTTTGAGTTGGTCATCTTCTAGACCTTCATCAGTAGTCACAGGACGGTGGTGGACTATTTTCAGTCCAGCAGTGATAGTGAGGTGTTTAAAAACTCCATCAGCATTGCTGTGTCTGATCCACTCATACCAGCACAACACACACTAACACACAACCACCATGTCAGTGTCACTGCATTGCTGAGAATGATCCACCACCTAAATAATACCTACTCTGTAATGGTCCTGGGAGAGTCCTGACCATTGAAGAACAGCATGAAAGGGGGCTAACAAAGCATGCAAAGAAACATATAGACTACAGTCAGTAACTGTAGAACTACAAAGTGCTTCTATGTGGTAAGTGGAGCTGATAAAGTGGACAGTGAGTGTAGAAACAAGGCAAAACTGTGCCAATCAGGAGCTCTGGTGCAAAACAATATATGCAGCATCCAAGACAGTTCCAAAAACAAGAAAAATTGCATTTCATCAGTCATGCCACCCCTACACATGACACCAGCATCATATTACAGAACAAGCACACACACGGTGACCTTGGATGAGTGCAGTCTATTAAGATGGTCCTGTGACAAGCAGATTTCACCTAAACTGTCAACAATACTGTAAACCAGTGCAGAGATTTAGAAAACAATCCAGCATTTTATTTGTAAATTTGTCATAAGATGGTCTTTTGCAATCAGTAATGTTAGGCAAGTTTGATTTTTAATCAAGTTTTAATAAATGTTTCTAATTTTCTAAAGTGACATAGTCTGCACAGGCTGGTCGAGAATTCTTGTGATTTATTATAAGGCCACTGCTTCAGTACATCAAATAATGCAGTAGAGCTGGATGATGATAGTTTTTAACATACTACTACTAGTTTTTACTAATCTTAACATCCATAGCCTTATTATATTAGCAACCCACTCATCCATCTTATTCGTAAACTGACAAAATTAGGTCCCTTAGTAATCTGGTGCCCTGCGCAATTGGCTGTACTGCCCTTCCCCTGGCCCCTCCTAATTAGTGAGTTCAGGTTTTTTTAAACACACCTATTGCTAATATGTGTGTGAACTAATAGAAAAAATAAAAAAAATAAAGTAGTAAAAGTAAAGTGCAGGTTTTATTTGAAATTTACTGTTTTTAATTGTATTTCAGTGTTTTTATATTATATTTGTGTTATTTTCAGCGTATAAGTGTCAAAAACAGCCCCATTATTTTATATTAGACAAAAATGTATGCAGTTCCATCAAAAATACCTTGAATGTCTTTTAAACTTGACGCCAAGGTACCACTGTAATTATAATAGAAATAATAAGAATAATAACTTTAATAATAACATAAAGGAGGGTCACATTCTAGTCTTGCCAAAAGAGTGGGGTCTGTTACAGTGACAATGAGTTAAAGTTAGGTAGTAGGAAAAGTCGAGCAAATAGAATGAATGGCTTATGAGCATCACAATCACATAATATATCAGAATTAAACTCATTGTATCATCCTATATACCATCCTATATACCTAATCAATAGTTTGCTATATTAGAGCATGCTGTGTAGAATATTACAGGCAGAATAAAACACAGCCATTCAACTTTCCTGCTAAAGCAGTGCTCTTTCTACTCTGTGTGTAGCCTAATGAAGTGAGCTTTGGGTTATTAAAAACCAGATTTTATGCTGTATTTTGAGTTAAACAGTCCTCATTATTTAAGGATTTGATTTAGGTTTTTGTTTGACATGTTGCGCTATAATAAAAAGCCTGTTTGTTCTGCTCCCTACATTTCCAGAACATTATTTTTATTCTTATTATTATTTTTGTATTATTTATTGATTATTTGTTGAGAGTGAATATTATTTTAACAGTAGATTAGCCAATCTAGGATGACCAAGCTTTCTGACATGATAGTATCTATGACTGAGTCTGTGCTTCACTTTATACTGTTAACACTGCTGCCATGTGGGGGTTTAATTATTTAGCTATTGTAATAACAGGTTTTTGGGTAAAACAACAACCAACCAACCATTTTTTAATAAGTTGTAGTTACTTGTGTTAATTCCTTTCTCATTCCATAAGTATGAAAGATCATCGTCTTTGACCAAACAGTAAAATTAACCTTACTGTGTATGGTCTTTGGGATCTATCTATTAATCACAGCATCCTGACTAGTGTGGATCAAACACATATCAAACACTGGATCCAAATAGACTCTGGTCCAAAGTATAACAAATGGACCACTAAGCAATATAAGTAAAATGATTTGATGGGTCATTATTCACTCATCAAATGTCCTACATCAGGGATTCCTTCAACCAACACGTCTGCTGCCAACTGTTAAATACAGTTGATGATCCATAATGGTACGGCCAGCCATCTGCTGAAAATCATTAGGCCTAATGATTGATTTGTATGGTCACATGATAGCTAACAAATGTGAGGCAATTTTAAGGAATAAGGTGCATTTTATTGTGCAAACTCTCCTTTTTGGAATAAAGTGCCTACCGTGGCCTTTTACCAGTTTTAAACATCACTGAACTTGAATATGAAGTTCAAGAGCAGAGCTTGCAAATTGGATCTACTGTCTTAAATCCTCAAAAATAAATAATTGACTTACAAACCAAGCAAGACCTTAATTACAGCAATCCAAAGCTCATCTTAAAGCAAGGTTAGCCTTACTTTTTGTTACCTATACCATATATTAATAGTTTTTCTAATTCTGTAATTGTCACTCGCTGCATCTTTTGTTCTCCATTACTTCAGGAAAAAAATACAAGGCCATCTTGGTCAAACGGTAAAACAGACTATAAGGTCTCGTCCTCCCAGGGGCAATTCTTAAAAAGAATCTGTTATAATACCCCACACCATGTTTATAGACAAAGGGCAGGCTGGCAGACTGTGTGACATTTCCAAAAACTTATGTAAGAGACTTCTTGAAATCTAGTTTGTATCGACTTGGTGCCATGGCGCTGGCCTCTGTGTAACCGAGCTCCGCGTTTGTCCGTCTGTAATTCGCTGGAACAAGCCAGCTTGACCAGATTCACGTCCCTGTCCAGTGTGAGACTGCAGAAACGAGGCTGAATACATGGAGGGGGGTGCTGCGAAGAGGAGGGGGGGTGATGCAGGTTTGAGGGCCAAGCCATCCCAGTTCACTATTGCCTCCTCTTTGCATTATCTCTTCCTGAGCAGGGCTCGATCGACCTGTCACAGACGTCAGTGAGATTGACTGCCAGGGCAGATGCGCAGCTATAACAGGTAACCTGATCCTCCAGTCCCATCTGGCTCCCAGCCTTCCTCAATTCACACGTTGGCTCGGGAAGACACTTCAAAAGAAGCCAGTTTTTGTGCTCTGGGGAAACATTGTCACATAGTCTATATACATATGTGTATACAGAGTGTGGTGGACCTTTATATAAACGTAGCGACCACTGCTGTTCAGCATAATTATGACTTTATAATCAGGTGAAAAACAGCATCTCTAAGGGATGAGTGAAATTATGCTGATTAGCATCGTATGGATTAATCTTCAATTAGCATTTTTTTTTCTAAGAGGGGATTTTAAAATTGCATGCTTTGTGTTGTCAATGTAGCGCTTGATTTCTAATAAGAATTGCAATTAGAAAAGGCTGTGAAAGCACTGGGAGGACGAATCCTTCTCAGACAGATGGAGTGTTTAATTGCACAAAGCCTGAGAAGATCATCCCCTTGCCCTGACAAGAAGGGAACAGGAAGGGGTGGGGGGTGTAAGAGCTGTTTTGGAGGGGGCCAATATAGTAGGTTGGATGCTTTTTTGTTTCACAGGACACAGTGTATTGGTTTGAGAGACAAAAAGCCTGAAACGGAGAAGGAACTGGAAAAGAAAATCTACCGGATTGGTGCCCAACAGTCTTCTGCATGCATGGACAGATCACCTTATCCCCCTACTGATCGATGGAAGTGCTGTTGTCTGCCCATCACTTGGGCTGGTAATGACTTCTTCCCTACCAAAATATTTTGTCAAGCTTCAGTGCAGAGTCCCCACTCTCGGAATCAACACCTCGGAAATACACCAATGAGTTCCCATCGTGCAAGCTTGTTCTTTCAACAGAGGGAGGGGGCATTAGTAACAAGTCCTTTGCCTGAACAACGCACTTCGAATGCACGGCGAGACGAGATCTTGGTCTCGTTATGTGCATATAACACTTACGAGTGTGGCGCAGAGGACGGTAACACATGAGAAGGGGGGAGAAAAGCAACCAAGCTGTCAGTTTGTATATGAGAAAAGGCCAGAGATACATTCAAATACAATTCACTCTATTGTTCTTCAAGACACGCTCACCATGTTACTAAAAATGACATCACACGAATAGCCACACCAGATTTTGTCATGTTTAAATTAATTCTGTGTGGTTTTGTTTGATTTAATGGAGTTTTCCTTTAGTTTTTATTCATTTTCTTTAAATTTAACTACAACGCCAAATTAGGAGAAGTTAAGACAGTATGGGAAAAAGTAAATGTTAGCAGTGTTGACTTTTTTACTTAACTGCAGAGGGTATGAACCCAAGATATGTCCTGTTTTGTCTGGTCGACTTCATTTAATTTGTTAATATACACCGATCAGCCATAACATTAAAACCACCTCCTTGTTTCTACACTCACTGTCCATTTTATCAGCTCCACCTACAATATAGAAGCACTTTGTAGTTCTACAATTACTGACTGTAGTCCATCTGTTTCTCTGCATGCTTTGTTAGCCTCCTTTCATGCTGTTCTTTAATGGTCAGGACTCTCCCAGGACCACTAAAGAGTAGGTATTATTTGGGTGGTGGATCATTCTCAGCACTGCAGTGACACTGACATGGTGGTGGTGTGTTAGTGTGTGTTGTGCTGGTATGAGTGGATGAGACACAGCAGCGCTGATGGAGTTTTTAAACACCTCACTGTCACTGCTGGACTGAGAATAGTCCACCAATCAAAAATATCCAGCCAACAGCGCCACATGGGCAGCGTCCTGTGACCAATGATGAAGGTCTAGAAGATGACCAACTCAAACAGCAGCAATAGATGAGCGATTGTCTCTGACTTTACATCTACAAGGCAAATCAACTAGGCAGGAGTGTCTAATATAGTGGACAGTGAGTGGACACGGTATTTAAAAACTCCAGCAGTGCTGCTGTGTCTGATCCACTCATACCAGCACAGCACACACTAACACACCACCACCATGTCAGTGTCACTGCAATGCTGAGAATAATCCACCACCTAAATAATACGTACTCTGTGGTGGTCCTGTGGGGAAGGGGGGGGGGGGGGGGGGGGTCCTGATTGAAAACAGGGTGAAAGCAGGCTAAAAAAGCATGCAGAGAAACAGATGGACTACAGTCAGTAATTGTAGAACTACAAAGTGCTTCTATATGGTAAGTGAAGCTGATAAAATGGACAGTGAGTGTAGAAACAAGGAGGTGGTTTAAAGTTATGGCTGATCAGTGTACTTCTATTATTGCATTTCAGGCCTGCAACACATTCTGAAAAATTAGAACTTAGCAATACAGGGCTAGAAATGAAGTAATCAACTAAATAATTATGTGATTTCAAACAGGTGATGCCAACTAATGATCATGATTTGGAACAAAACGGAGAATCTCTAGTTTGTCAACAAATGCATGAGAAAATGACTAACACATTTAAAAACAATCAACAAGTATAATCACTTCACCATTTGCATGTTTTTGTATAGGTGGAATGAAACTTCAGACTGAATGGACACAAATTTACACACAGACAGACATTACAGATAAAAAAATAACCTGCCTGTTATCATGTCAACTACAGAGCCACAAGGATACACTATGACATTATATTCATGACTATGTTTTTTGTGGAAATATTGGACCAATAGTAATGCTTAAACCTTAATCAGACTCAAAAAAAGACCAGGTCTATTTAACCTGGCAAAAACTACTACATTTCTACTACGCCGGAGTTCCCAAAGTCGATGATGATCCTTCTGTAGATTGCAATATGGGCCAGCATGATGACTGTGGGCATAATCAGTGGTGATACTAATTATCTAATCAGCCTTATCTGTGTGAACGTGGAGACACAGAAGCCTGGAATATAGACTGGGAGAGTCAAAACCACTGACAGCAAGTGCTCCATCTAATGGTTGAGAGGCCACACAGCACTGTCTGGGACTGTCTATAGAGAAAAGAGAGAGAGAGAAAGAAAGAGAGAGAGATCTTTCTCCTTACATCCAACCAAACCTCTGCAGATCCCACCCCCTCGGTCAAAGCCAGCCAATCCTCCCCTAGTCGGCACGCTCCGAGAATGTTTGACTTACATCTGCTTCTGTTATTGTTTATTCTGGGGTAAAATTAATATTTGTTTTGCATGTGGGTAGAGCGAGTGGCAACGGGAGGAGCCAGGGGACCTGAGGCGCGCCCAACTAGCTGAGCAGGAAGCCTTTAATGAACAATCCGGCTCCATTACGTAACCCTTCTGAACTGAGGCCCTTGCTTCCTGAAACACTTAGACACATCAGTGTTGTTTAGGAGTTAGCATATGCTGCCAAATGCCCCCAAAGTGATAGGCGCATCTTTGCAAGCTCTGGTATTTAGCAAAGAGGACTAATTATAAAAAAGCAAGGCTGCGGGTGAGAGGGAGAGCTACGCTCTGGTGGCTAATGGACATACGGATGCCACTTAGCTCCTACTCTCAGGTCAGAGGATTGCAGGAGATAGAAATTAGCGTATCTGCAAGTTGACAAGGCCTTTAAATAATGCCAGATAATTTCAGGCTCACTTTTCACTTTTACCTCTGGCACAACTGAAAAGTGCTGCACAACCCAAACTGATCTAAAATGTGTGGTGTGTAACATAAGTGTCTGATCTAAGAGACGAGACCGAGGTGAGGGAAGGAGAGAGTGAGAAAGGGAAACTCTAGATCTGAGCCAGTGAGTCAAGTTGAATAGGCTGCCAGCAATCGCGGTCACCATGTCAGGTCACGCAGATACGCCTCGGCGAGTGACATCGGAGAACTGGCCGATAACCAATCTACAGCATGGTGCTGAATTAGAGGATTAAAGAGGGTTCTCCAGCTCACCGGTTTTCATCATATATCAATTTAACAATTTGCTTAAGCCTTTTCACGGTGCCTCCGAAGCTCATTTTAGCACGTGGGGACTTCCTGAAGTGATCGACTGAAGCTATCCTCACAATCTCACCTCAGAGACCTGACATTCCTCTTTTCTGCTCAAGTGTGAATGGGCAGATCAGGACAAAGTAGCCTCAGTGCTCTCGTTTGAGAACCTTTGTGGTGGCCAAAGCCTTACAGAGCAGCCACATTATTATTTTTTTCTGGATCCTTTAAAGAAATTGACTAAAACTACTAAAACTAAAATATTGATAAGCAAAACAGAGATAAGTGCTCACTTTACATTTATATTTTGTAGACTATTAAAAAATATATATAAAAAATTGAACAGTAAGTAAAACCAATGCATATGCTGGCCAGATTCACAGAGAAAATAATGAATGCTAATAAAGCCAAGGCATTACAATTATGAGAATCATTCACATAGAGTGAACAGTTTAACAGTGACCCTTATACAACCCCAAATCAAAAAAAGTTGGGACAGCATGGAAAATGCAAATCATAAAACACACAGAGTTTCTTACATTTACTTTGACTTTTATTTGATTGCAGACAGGATGAACCTGAGATATTTCATGTTTTATCTGCTCAACTTCATTTCATTTATTAATAAACATCCATTCCTGTATTTCAGGCCTGCGACACATTCCAAAAAAAGCTGGGACAGTAAAGCATTTACTACTTTGTAATGTTGCCATTCCTTTTCACCACACTTAAAAGACGTTTGGGCGCCGAGGATACCAAGTGATTTAGTGTTGTCGCATTTTCATTTCAAAATTCTCCACACATTCTCTATTGGGGACAGGTCAGGACTGCAGGCAGGCCAGTCCAGTGCCCAAACCCTCTTCTTCCACAGCCATGCCTTCGTAATGTGTGCAGCATGTGGTTTTGCATCGTCTTGTTGAAAAATGCATGGACGTCCCTGGAAAAGATGACGTCTTGAAGGCAGCATGTGTTGCTCTAAGATCTCAATGTACTTTTCTGCATTAATGCTGCCATCACAGAAGTGTAAATGACCTTTGCCAAGGGCACTGACACAGCCCCATACCATGACAGACCCTGGCTTTTGGACTTGTTGCTGATAACAGTCTGGATGGTCCTTTTTGTCTCTGGTCCGGAGCACACGGCGTCTATTTTTTTTCCAAGAAAGACCTAAAATGCTGATTCATCACTGTGTGATGGTACATCCTAGATCCCTCTGAGCCCAGAGAAGTCGACGACGCTTCTGGACTGGTTAACATAAGGCTTCTTTTTTGCACAGTAAAGTTTTAGTGGCATTTGTGCATATAACTCTGTATTGTAGTTCTTGACAAAGGTTTGCCAAAGTAATTCCTTTGGCCATGTGGTTATATCAGCTGTTGTTGAGTGGGTTCAGTATTGTCTTGGGTTCAAACTGTCTGCAATCAAATAAAAGTCAAAGTAAATGTAAAGAACACTGCATTTTTATTTTATTTGCATTTTCCATACTGTCCCAACTTTTTCTGATTTGGGGTTGTGAATGATTTATTTACTTGTTAGCAATCAGTGTCACTGAAACACTTGAACTTAATAATTAGTAGGGGTTACACTTAAAAAAAACTAAGCTAAGTAAGTAAATACATTTTTAAGACAGAAAGAGCAGGTCGGCTCAGAACCAAATAAATTACATTAACTGGTATCATGGTTAGAATGGGCAGATTTTTAACATGTTCCAATGTATTTTGATTGGTTCATCTTTATATCCTCTGGTATTGTTTGGAATATGGAGCTTTGAATTATGCAGCATGTATTTAAAAAAAAACCTAAAATCAAATCAAACTCGTGAGCAAAACAATGTGCAACGTTTGTGCCCGAAAGTTGTACAGGTGGGTTAACAAACAATCTGTTGCTCACAGCTAATTGTTTGTTTGTGCTAGCATAGCCGTGGAGTGTGAATAATGGTGTTTGCTGTACCAGCTTCACAAACATTGTTTTCCTCGAACCATTTCCATGCATCTTTGCAAAAACAAAAAACAAAACAAAACAAAGAGAAAAAATTACTTCAGGAAATACATCAACACCTGACGTGTGAAAAGAATGGGTTTAATTCTCTGTATTTATACACATGACAGAAGTATGGGAGATGGGACAGTGGTAGGTTACAGAATAGAGCTTTGGGCTATATACACTAAAATCTCTGCTTAATGTAATGAGCTTTTAATAGTTATTGTGTGCTGATGTCCAAAATCCCATGCATTATACAACCCCAAATCTTTTATTTGACTTGTATTTGATTGCAGGCAGTTTGAACCTGAGATATTTCATCTTTTATCTGCTCAACTTCATTTCATTTATTAATATACCTCCATTCCTGCATTTCAGGCCTGCAACACATTCCAAAAAAAGTTGGGACGGGGGTAATTTAGGGCTAGTAATGAAGTGGAAAAAACTAAATAATGATGTGATTCCAAACAGGTGATGTCAACAGATGATTGTTATCATGGTTTGGTAAAAAAGCAGCATCCAGGAAAGGCTGAGTCTTTGATGAGCAAAGATGATCAGAGGATCTCCAGTTTGTCAACAAATGTGTGAGAAAATGATTGAAATGTTTTAAAACAATGTACCTCAAAGAAAGATTGGAAGGGATTTGCAAATTTCTCCCTCTACATTGCATAATATCATTAAACCATTCAAGGAATTGGGAGGAATTTCAGTGCATAAAGGCCAAGAGTGCAAGCTTAAGCTGAACGCTCGTGATCTTCGATCCCTCAGACGGCACTGCATCAAGAACCGCCACTCAACAATAGCTGATATAACCACATGGGTGAGGAATTACTTTGGCAAACCTTTGTCAAGCACTACAATACAGAGTTACATGCACAAATGCCACTTAAAACTTTACTGTGCAAAAAAAAAAGCCTTATGTTAACCATGTCCAGAAGCCACGTCAACTTCTCTGGGCTCGGAGGCATCTAGGATGGACCATCACACAGTGGAAACGTGTATTGTGGTCAGATGATTCAGCATTCCAGGTCTTTTTTGGAAAAAATGGATGCCATGTGCTCCGGACCAAAGATAAAAAGGACCATCCAGACTGTTATCAGCAACAAGTCCAAAAGCCAGGGTCTGTCATGGTATGGGGCTGTGTCAGTGCCCTTGGCAAAGGTCATTTACACTTCTGTGATGGCAGCATTAATGCAGAAAAGTACATTGAGATCTTAGAGCGACATATGCTGCCTTCAAGATGTCATCTTTTCCAGGGACGTCCATGCATTTTTTAACAAGACAATGCAAAACCACATGCTGCACACATTAGAAAGGCATGGCTGTGGAAGACGAGGGTACGGGTACTGGACTGGAGAGAAGATAGATAGAGAATAGAGAATGTGTAGAGAATTTTAAAAACAAAAAAATGTGACAACAACCTACAATGTACTGTTGCACATCTTAAGACGTGTTTGCAGGAAGAACGGGACAAAATAAAAGCTGAAACACTAAATCACTTGGTATCCTCTATGCCAAAACGTCTTTTAAGTGTGGTGAAAAGGAATGGCAACATTACAAAGTGTTAAATTTTGGAATGTGTAAATTTCCTGAAATGCAGGAATGGATGTTTATTAATAAATGAAATGAAGTTGAGCAGATAAAACATGAAATATCTCAGATTCATCCTGTCTGCAATCAAATAAAAGTCAAAGTAAATGTAAGAAACTGTTTTGTTTTGTTTTCATAATTTGCATTTTCCATGCTGTCCCAACTTTTTGGGGTTGTATTGTTCTGCCAACTGTGGACTGTCCTTTGTTAGATTCAGTTTACTGTTTAGCATTACACAAGTGTGCATGAGACAAGATGAATATCTCGCACGTCTCAAATACACCCTATCAGCTCTAGATCTTGAAATAAACATTAAGAATTAAAGTGAAGGGGAAACCCAAGGTGCAGATGGGAAGTAAAACATAGTGTCTTTCAACACAATCTCTTAGAATATGGCTTCAGGCCAGGCTAGGCCAGGAAAACAAACCCTTCACGCATGCATCCTCAGTGAGCCATTACTTTGTGTGTATTCACACCAGTGCAGGTCAAGCCGAGGCTTTTCCTACAGTCATGGGAGCTCATCCGAGACTGAATGTTTTTTTTCTCTCCTAACCATATAAAGAATGCTTAGGATTTGATGTAAACATTCATTATTTATTCAGCATGACATCACTTAAACATGAAAGAGTTAAAGTGTTGCATACCAGACCTCAAGTCCCCTTGACCTTGCAGATTCAAGCAGCACACACAAACATTTAACTGTCACTCAGCACCTTGATGTCTAGGTCCAGTGAAAAAACAGCAACTGTGAAAAGACTCTTTATTTAGGGGAATAGTGCATGTACACTGATCAGCCATAACATTAAAACCATGTCCTTGTTTCTACACTCACTGTTTATTTTATCAGCTCCACTTACCATATAGGACTACATACATTTTTCTTTTTAACCTGCTTTCACCCTATTCTTCAATGGTCAGGACCCCCACAGGACCACTACAGAGCAGGTATTATTTAGGTGGTGGATCATTCCCCGCACTGCAGTGACAATGACATGGTGGTGGTGTGGTGTTGTGCTGGTATGAGTGAATCAGACACAGCAGCGCTGCTGGAGTTTTTAAATACCATGTCCACTCACTGTCCACTCCTACCTAGACACTCCTACCTAGTTGGTCCACCTTGTAGATGTAAAGTCAGAGACTCATCATCGCTCATCTATTGCTGCTGTTTGAGTTGGTCATCTTCTAGACCTTCATCAGTGGTCATAGCACGCTGCCCACGGGGCGCTGTTGGCTGAATATTTTTGGTTGGTGGGCTATTCTCAGTCCAGCAGTGACAGTGAGGTGTTTAAAAACTCCACCAGCATTGCTGTGTCTTATCCACTCATACCAGCACAACACACACTAACACACCACCACCATGTCAGTGTCACTGCAGTGCTGAGAATGATCCACCACCCAAATAATACCTGCTCTGTAGTGGTCCTGGGAGAGTCCTGACCATTAAAGAACAGCATGAAAGGGGGCTAACAAAGCATGCTACAAAGTGCTTCTATATGGTAAGTGGAGCTGATAAAATGGACAGTGAGTGTAGAAACAAGGAGGTGGTTTTAATGTTATGGCTGATCGGTGTATGTTTTAAAAGGAACACTGCTCAAGAAGAAGTGTGGAGGACCAAGAGAGGATAGATAAAGAGAATAAAAGTCCCGGAGACAGATGCCACCTAGCTGAGAGGAATCAATGTCCCCTCGAGAGCTGAAACAAATCTTTCAGTTGAAGGAATTAAAATATTTCTGTCACCGAGGAGGCCGAGAAATGGTGTTTGTCTATGTATGTTTACAACAACTGTCATTAAAGGCACAAGAAACAAGATGGCTAATGTAAGATGATCCCTCCCCTCGGCTGAATAATTAATGCCAGCTGCGAAGAAGAAGAAGCAGCAGCGCATATTCTTCCTTTCTTCATCGCTTGCCTCTCCCGCCCTTCTGTAAGTGTCTCTGGGGATGGATGGGTTTCGTTTCTGGTCACGATGAGTAGCCATTTACCGCCCGATCTGGCCTTCTTAGCGCAGAGTCTCTTCCTGTCTGCTGAAACCAAATTTGCCTCATTTTAGTCACCTCAAAGCAGACTTGTGTGTGTATATATTTTCAGGAAAATTTGATTGCCCGCATCGATTTCTCAATCGGCTCCTCAGCTCGGGTTCAGAAATATGTAAACTGTTGTGTTATTTCATCAGGCTTGGCTGTGGAACACATACCTCAGATAGTGTACACCCAATACGGTGGAGCAATCTTTAAGCAAGACAACTCAGACATAAGTGAATTTAAAAAGCCATAATGGGGAAACAAGTGCCCATTTCAAGTGCAGTTGAAGGAAATTTAAGACCTGGAAAGTTGCATTATAAATTTTTTATCAAATTGAGGATATTTTCACACTGGCTGAAGGCTGAAACCTGAACCTATATTTTCTGTCTTTGGTTTCCTTTCTTGAAGTACCCTTAATGTGCCAAAGATGTACTACTTAAGCTCGGGTTACTGTTGTCGGTTTGTACGTTAATGTCTAAAAAGTTCAGATTGGATTTGAATCGACCAATATGCATTAAAACCACTGTTCTTTAATCAAAATCGTATATAATCTAAAAGGGAGAGTAACAAAAGCTTCCCATTCTTTCAACATCCTGCTCTTTTTGGCCTGTCTAATCCAGTTGAGGTTTGAATGTGGTCTTTCTTCTCTTACTGCAGTGGAGGGTTACTGCAGGAGATGGACAAATTAGCCTACACCTCCATTCCTGAGCAAGGCTATTGTATATCGCTGCAGTCTGTTCGGGCTCTTGAAAAGAGGGCCATGGCTCGGTTGTACTTATTTCACGTGGAAGAGAATTTTGTACAGATGAGGATTTTACATAGCATTTAAGTCCTTAGTAACTCAATACACGTGTATGAAATATCTAATTATAATAGAAATAAATGTTCCATAAAAATGTAAAACTTTAAAACATGCTGCAAACATAATATAACGGTCAACCTGTTAATAATGCCTTGCTTTTGTAAACTATTAAATGCTAAGAAATCAGCTATAAAATTAGATATTCTATTCAGATGACAATAAATAATGACATATTAAATAAATTAAATACATGTTGTAATTACACTACCACGTTAGCACACAGCATGAAGAGCTTGGGTTCGATTCCCTGGCCAGGCAGCCATGGTCCCTTCTATTAGTTCTGTTTGCATGGGTTTCCTCTGGCTGCTCCGGTTTTCTCCCACAAGTCAGGCTAATTAATTAAGCTACTAAAATTTTTTGTGATGGACTGGCAACCTGTCTGGGGAGTTTCCTACCTTTTATCCATTAAATCCGGCCCATCGTGTCCCTGACCAGGATAAAAAAGTGATAAAACAGACAATGAATTAATCAATTAGGATGACTAAAATGTATTTGCAGATAATTATAAACAAATGTTAGAGAATATGCTGCAATCTTACGTTTCTGTGACAATATAATAATAATGCAAATAACAATAATAATAATGATAATAATAATAATAAATAATAATAATAATAATAATGGTAATAATAATAATATTAATAATAATAATAATAATAATTATTATTATTATTATTATTATTATTATACATTTATTTATAAATAATAATTTATATAATTTGTAACATTTATAAATGTATGAATTATTATTTATACATTATTATCATCATTATCAAAATTTTTGTTTTTATTATTATTATTATTTCTGAATTACACATTTATGAACTGTTATTTATAAATAATAATTCATATAATGTATAACATTTATGAATGTATGAATGATTATTTATACATTATTATTATTATTACTATTAGTAGTAGTAGTAGTAGTAGTAGTAGTAGTAGTAGTATTGTTATTTATGAATTATAAATGTATAAATTATTATTTATAAATAATAATTTATATAATTTGTAATATTTATGAATGTATAAATTATTATTTATACATTATCATCATTATCAATCATAATTATTATTATTATTATTATTTATGAATTATAAATGTATGATCATTATTATTGTGTTTGATGATTGTCATTTATAAATAATGATTATTGATTGCTATTATTATTGATTGTTATGATTATTATTTATACATAATAATTCATACTACTAATAATTTATTTATGAATGTATGAATTAGTATTATACACTATTATTAGTAGTAGTAGTACTAGCATTAGAATTGTTAGTATTATTATTATTTATGAATTATGAATGTATTTATTTATTAATAATTAAATATTATTTGAATTATAATAAATTATAGTTTATAAATTAATATTTATACACAATAAATTCATATAATTATTAATAATAAATAATTTGTTTGTGAATTATTATTTATATTTTTTTCCACTCTTAATAAGTGTTCTACAGATTGCAGTTCATACTATTTAAATAATTAACAAATATTATTAAATCTATTATTAAATAACAGAAGGGTTTCAAGTTGTTAAATCATCACAATGTCCAATCCCTCAAGATGTAGCGTGATCAATGCTTTAAAACAAAGTCTCTCTGAATGATTAGTTAAGCCACCTCTCAGCAGCACTTAATTTTCATAATTTAGCTGACCCAAATTGAACTGCAGTCGAAGCTCCAGTCGGTCTTCAATGGAATAAGTGTGTTGTCTTTCAACAGATGTGACTGAAAGTGTATTGAGAACACTCGGTGCATTAGGCCCTGCATACTAAATGAACGTTTGGCTGCAGTGATCCAGCCCACGCAGACACTTAAAAACTGACACACAGGAACCCAGAGAAATTACTTAAAGGATCGGTTACGTCTAAAATGATGGAATCAATAACAATATTTTCCCTTGGACCCTATCGCAGCGATAAGCAAAAACCTCACTTAAAAGCCACATTAAAGTTTAATCGGGTGCAGTTTGCTCGGGCGATTGGTAATATCAGGACAGCTGTTTTCTGACGTGTTTAAAGCTTGTTTCCTTTGCCATGTCAGTGTCATCTACTAATTGCCTTTTCTTTGGGACACATGATCCTATTGAATTCAATCATAGGAGTATGAAACAGTGAAAGGCTTTTTGGGTCAGAATAGAACAGAAGAAGCCAGGATGTTCACTGAGTCTTGGCTACAATTTGTAGGCTCCGTCCCAAGTGACCTTACTTAGCATCTGATTTCAGGGTGGTTATTTGTTTATGGGCTTTTCTTGGGCTTGTCTGAAGTCATGTATGGCTTTTAGGGCAGGGCCTGGCTCTTTGCTAGATGGTTTCCCACCTATACTTCTTTTAGAGAAATGTAAGCAATGCCATAATGTTACAAAATGCATGTAAATCAGAGCAGTTTACATCAGCGTGATGGGTAGAGTACTTATATGCATTTTCCTGAAGAGCACAGCCATGAAAAGCAATGTAAATCACTATACATGCAGCTTAGAGAAACAATAAATGAGTACTATTGTGATCGCTGGGTACGTATGTGAGAATTCCGAAGCTGTCTGATGTAAGTAGGGAAGTGAACTGGTTTATGGAGACCCCAATCAGTATTTACTTGAAAAGTAAAACTTGGAAGAGCTTGGTTTTAATATCTCCTTCAGGGCTGGGGCCAATGCAGACTGTGATTTCACAAGTGCAACCCGAGCAATCACCGCTATCCCCCCTGATTGCCTGGCCCGCGTCTCTGAGGATGCAAAGAGCGAAAGATTATCTTTCCCCTGAACTTCCTCTGATTACCGACTTTGAGAGGCATGCCTTCATCAGCCAACACACCCAGCAGAACCTTGCAGTCATAATGTAGTATTTATTAAAGACAGGGCTATTTAAGCCGATCGATACGTTCAATCTCTGTCTGTGTCTCTTGGCTTTGAGGGTTAGAATAGCTGACACAGGAGACATCCTATATCGGCTTGTGGTGAAACATTCCTTACAAAGTGTTTTAATGGGTTTATTCAACCCCATATTGCCAACATTTCAGTAATAGCTGGGGTAACAAAGACGTCAGGGTAAATTGAAAGTGTTTTGAGTTTTAATGGATTTATGGGTAATTCATTATTTATTTATTTTTATTCATCTTTAGTTTGGTTTAATACTCGTCAGGGTCATGGTGGGACCAAAAGGTATTCTGAAATGTTGATTAAATTAGTGTACATCAGTAGGGAAATGGTTTATATATTGGTGGTTTTGTATAGCATATAGTGTGGTCCTGTGGACCTTTCTTCTTGTTACTGTCTCTGGGAGGTGTTTACATTGGTTACATTGTGACAGTTGTAGCTCAGTGGTTAAGGTGCTGAACTAGTAATCATATGGTTGCTGGTTCAAGTCCCTCCAACACCAAATTGCCACTGTTGGGTCCCTAAGCAACGTCCTTAACACTTAATTGCTCAAACTATGTTCAGTCATAATTGTAAGTTGCTTTGGATAAAAGCATCTGGTAAATGCTGCAAATGTAAATGGTTACATGAGTGAACTACAAAAAAAATGGCCTTAGGTTTAATTATGTGATGCCCTTAAATACAACCCCAAATCTGAAAAAGTTGGGACAGTATGGATTTACATTGACTTTTATTTGATTGCAGACAGGCTGAACCCAAGATATTTCATGTTTTGTCTGCTCAACTTCATTTCATTTGTTAATAAACATCCATTCCTGCATTTTAGGCCTGCAACACATTCCAAAAAAAGTTGAGACTGGGGCAATTAAGAGCTAGTAATGAGGTGAAAAAACTAAATAATGACGTGATTTCAAACAGGTGATGTCAACAGGTGATTGTATTCATGGTTCGGAGTCTTTGATGAGCAAAGATGATCAGAGGATCTCCAGTTTGTCAACAAATGTGTAAAAAAAAAATGATTGAAATGTTTAAAAACAGTGTACCTCAAAGAAAGATTGGAAGGGATTTGCATATTCTCCCTCTACAATGCATAATATCATTAAACCATTCAAGGAATTAGGAGGAATTTTAGTGCGTAAAGGCCAAGGGTGCAAGCTTAAGCTGAACACCCGTGATCTTCGATCCCTCAGACGACACTGCATCAAGAACCGCCACTCAACAATAGCTGATATAACCACATGGGTGAGGGATTACTTTGGCAAACCTTTGTCAAGCACTACAATACAGAATTACATGCACAAATGCCACTTAAAACTTTACTGTGCAAAAAAGAAGCCTAATGTTAACCATGTCCAGAAGCGGCGTCATGGCAACATTACAAAGTGGTAAATGCTTTACTGTCCCAACTTTTTTTGGAATGTGTTGCAGGCCTGAAATGCAGGAATGGATGTTTATTATTAAATGAAACAAAGTTGACAGAACAAAACATGAAATATGTCAGGTTCATCCTGTCTGCAGGAAGTACATGAAATAAAAGTCAAAGTAAATGTAGGAAACTCTGTGTTTTTTATTATTTGCATTTTCCATGCTGTCCCAACTTTTTCTGATTTGGGGTTGTACTTTAAATGTATTGATGTCCTATGTGAAGTGTGTATATGCCATGCACCCAGCATTTCCTGCTGTGAACCCACTGCAACACTGATTAAGATAAGTGGTTAAGATGAGTGAATTAATAAAATGACCCATATTCACTAATGCTATTAAAGCAGTCCATAAAATCGAGTCAAAACTGAAAAGGAAGTTGTGAAGAATTGACACCGGAGATCAAAACCCTGTCAGATTACAGAATCGGATTTGTTTCATCTGTTTTATTAATTTTTTTTTTTTAGGGCTGGCTCAATACCAATTTTTTATGTCCGATACCGATACTGCAAATTGAGTATCTGCCGATACCAATCCGATACATCATTTCTCCTCTCAAACAACTAAGCAGTAATAATACATGTCTCACTGCACCATGGTTAAACTAGCTATCTAAATAACAATGCTCAGACTGTGAAACATATATTCTAAAGGAATAAATACAGAACCTACAACATCAACTGCTGTTTTTATTTTAACTTTTACACACAGAACATTTAGCAGCATTTTTGGTTTCACTTATGTTCGAGCTGTTGTTCACGTGACACATCTCGCTTTACAGTGTGTCAGCCAAAGTGTCTAAAATTGGAAGATGTGGATGTCAATCAAACGCGATGGACCAATTAGAATTGACACAGAGTTGAGATTTTCCATTAAAGTTCTGTCACGTTTTTAGATTATTAAACCCTGCTGGATTTTGAAGAGGACATCTGTGGCTAAACCGGAAACGGTGTAGTTTGTTTTATTTCATAACACCTATGGATTAATCGTTGAGGATGTGAAAGATCTCCAAGTCAGGACAAGATAGGTTTTCTTTATCTCAGGTAAATGATTTTATTGTGTTTAAACAGTTTTTTAGATGTGGCAGTAGTAGATGGTTTTTTAAATGCTAAAAGTTTAAGTAGATCAGTGTGTTTTAATTGCTGAAAGGCTGTTGCAGATGAGTTGTAGATCAGTGGCACATGTTAACGATGTCATCAAGATGCACCTTGTTACGGCAGTTGCCAAGTGAGCTGGCCATAAACGGCACTCTGTTGGAACGTATCTTTGTGTGTTATTTGCTTTACACACAAACAATGTCCTTATTTACATTAAGTGTTATTTACATTAAGTGTTATTTACATTAAGTGTTATTTACATTAAGTGTTATTTACATTAAGTGTTATTTACATTAAGCAACAGTATCAAACAAACAAGTTTTTTTCTTCCGATATCCGATCCAGTGATTGGGCCAATATCGGACCGATACCGATACAGCTCGTTTTTTTTTAGAGTAGTACCATAGCAAAAGCTGTTCGTAATAGCATTTCTGGATACAAATCTGATTACATGGTAGAATTCACATAGAAACAAATTAGTAGAGTAATATTAGATGATGGTGAGGTCCCAATGTAACCAAAGCTAAACAGCAGTTAGCAAGCCAGTATTGTCAATTTAGTGGAAGCTGCGAGGCTAAATCTTTAAAAAAAAAATGAATTTTATTGATTTCTTTGGAGTATTTAAACAATTTTATTTATTTATCTTATTCCTTGTATTCACTATCCAACCAGGAACTGAGCCACAAAAACACATGCACACCAGCCAGCTAACATGAATGAACAACAGCGCAAGAATATCAACATTTTAATACATAATTTAAGCAAAATGTTAATAACTAATGAATGCTAATAAGGGCAGATAAGATTTTCTATCATGCAAATGAAATCATGCTAAACAGTCCTTACTCACTTTCAGTTGTTAGCCGTGTCAGCATCTCTGGGTCAGCTACAAAAACTGTGGAGTGGAATTTTGTAGCTTACGAGAGACTTTACACTTTAAAGTTCTGCAACATTAAGCCAATCACATCTGAGCTCTATTTCTAAAACTGATAGCTGAGGAGGTGTAAGAGCTAGCATCTATTTATAAGAACAATGCAATATCAATGGTACATCTACACTAATCAGCCATTACATTAAAACCACCTCCTTGTTTCTACACTCACTGTCCATTTTACCATATAGAAGCACTTTGTAGTTCTACAATTACTGAGTGTAGTCCATCTGTTTCTCTACATGCTTTGTTAGCCCCCTTTCATGCTGTTCCTCAATGGTCAGGACTCTCACAGGACCACAAGAGAGTAGATATTATTTAGGTGGTGGATCATTCTCAGCACTGCAGTGACACTGACATGCTGGTGGTGTGTTAGTGTGTGTTGTGCTGGTATGAGTGGATAAGACACAGCAGCGCTGCTGGAGTTTTTAAACAACTCACTGTCCCTGCTGGACTGAGAATAGTCCACCAACCAAAAAAATCCAGCCAACAGCGCCCAGTGAGCAGCGTCCTGTGACCACTGATGAAGATCTAGAAGATGACTCAAACAGCAGCAATAGGTGAGTGATCGTCTCTGACTTTACATCTACAAGGTGAAGCAACTAGTTAGGGGTGTTAAAAACTACAGCAGCACTGCTGTGTCTGATCCACTTATACCAGCACAACACACACTAACACACCACCACCATGTCAGTGTCACTGCAGTGCTGAGAATGATCCACCACCTAAATAATACCTACTCTGTGGTGGTCCTGTTGGAGTCCTAACTATTAAAGAACAGGGTGAAAATAGGTTCAAAAATTATGAAGAAAAAAAGATGGACTACAGTCAATAATTGTAGCTGTAACTGTAGAACTACAGTGTGATTTTATATGGTAAGTGGAGCTGATAAAATGGACAGTGAGTGTAGAAACAAGGAGGTGGTTTTAATGTTATGGCTGATCAGGGTGTAATACTATATTTAATAAGCTATCAATAATTATAGAATACTAATAAATAAATCCCCTCGCTTTCACTTGTTAGCCATTGTTAGCATTTTTGGTGGATTATTCCATTAATAAAAGTCAAGAGGCGAAACAAAGAGACATGTCCAAAGAAAACAAATCCCTCTAGGAAAAGACATCTCAGGTATTAAGTGCACGACTGCCTAACAGGCCTTGGAGGGGCACCCTGAGAACCTGTCTTTTTGGACATCCCCCTCTCCAAGCTCATGGCAGGCAGAGTGAGGTTTGATGGATCGCATTCTCTGTCTAACTCTTGACTGCTCCTTCAGCTCTAGCCAGGTATGAAGATCTTATCAGCTCAGTCCCTTGCCCCTGGCCTTTTCAGCCCGGCGCGGCTTGGTTTACGGAAATATTTTCAGATTCACGCTGATGTGCTGCATCAACAGCAATAGGAGCATGCAGCTCTGACGGTCTGACAGAGACACATGTCCACACTTGAGCCTGCAAGATTTTTCCATGCATGTTATTAGTATTTTATCTTTGTCTTAACAGATATAACACAACTGAAAGTGATAGAATTTCTCTCACATCTAAGAATCTTTTATTACGCAATCATTGTCTATTGTTTATTGTTTCCCAAGCTACATAAGGTTAACAGATGTCGTGCTGTTCCAATAAACAGCTTGAATTATCCACTGTGGAATGATTTTAAAATGATAACCCATTCTTTGATTGCTGTTTCTGAATATGTACACCGATTAGGCATAACATTATGACCAATATGTCCTAATATTGTGTTGGTCGCCCTTTTGCTGCCTCATACGCAAAAACTGTGATGCACTGTGTATTCTAACACCTTTCTATCAGAACCAGCATTAACTTCTTCAGCAATTTGAGCTACAGTAGCTCGTCCGTTGGACCAGCCTTTTCTCCCCACGTGCATCAATGAGCCTTGGCCCTATTTTGATAGATACTGACCACTGCAGACTGGAAACACCACACAAGAGCTGCAGTTTTGGAGATGCTCTGACCCAGTCGTCTAGACATCACAGTTTGGCTCTTGTCAAACTCACTCAAATCCTTACGCTTGTTCATTTTTCCTGCTTCTAACACATCAACTTAAATGACTAAAATGTTCACTTGCTGCCTAATATATGCCACCCACTAACAGGTGCCGTGATGAAGAGATAATCAGTGTTATTCACTTCACCTGTCAGTGGTCATAATGTTATGTTTGGTCGGTGTAGGTTTGCATTTTAGTCAAATTTTTATTTAAGTTCAAGATTAATATTTGAATTGGTTTTAAATTGAACCAAGGACTTACCAAGTACTGCTGAAAATATTGGACTCAAAACTGGGCTGACAATCTATCTTAGGACTGACATCCCATAAAACCCTACATCCAGATCAACCACTGACAAAAGCCAAATAATAATAATAATAATAATAATAATAATAATAATAATAATGCATCCTTGGCCTTTACGCACTAAAATTCCTCTCAATTTCTTAAATGCTTTAATGATATTATGCACTACTGTAGAGGGAGAAATATGCAAATCCCTTCCAATCTTTCTTTGAGGTACATTGAGGTAATTTTGAAAATATTGGACTAAAAACTGGGCTGATAATCCACCTTAAGACTAACATCCCATAAAACCCTACATCCAGATCAACAACTGCTTGCACCTTTGGTTTGTGACAAAAAGCCAAATTAATAATAATAATAATAATAATAATTAATATTAATAATAATAATAATAATAATAATAATAATAATAATAATAATAATAATAATAATAATAATAATAATAATAATAATAATAATAATAATAATAATAATAATAATAATAATAATAATAATAATAATAATAATAATAATAATAATAATAATAATAATAATAATAATAATAATAATAATAAAAGCCCTTGCCCTTTACGCACTGAAATACCTCCTGATTCCTTGAATCCTTTAATGATATTATGCGCTGTAGAGGGAGAAATATGCAAATCCCTTCCAATCTTTCTTTGAGGTACATCGAGGTACTTTTGAAAATATTGGACTCAGAACTGGGCTGACAATCCATCTTAAGACTGACATCCCATAAAACCCTACATCCAGATCAACTACTGCTTGCATCTTTGGTTTGTGACAAAAAGCCAAATAATAATAATGGAATCACTGGGAGCATTGCCATAACACACCCTACACAGGACATCAACCATCGCAGGCCCTCACCCCAGCCTAATCCCCCTTCCCCCCTCAAGCCTGTATGTAGACAACTGACCGGCCATTAGCACCACAGGAGATTGGAACCCTGGATCCCAGCGGTGGGCTAACATCAGTGAGCTATTAAGCGTCCTTAAGACATATTGTGTCTGGAATATTACCCCAAGTAGTGTACTTAATAAATATATTCAGTCAGGTTGTATGTAGTTTGTATGTTGTTTGCAGTGCAGACACTCAGACATTTAAAAACGTCTGTAAGTTGGACTTGGTAAAGGATAATAATAAGTAAACTATGTTAATGATCATGTAAATCTGGAGGCTGATACAAAATCCCACTTTTTTATTTAGCTGTAGCAAAGTCAAGCCAATGTAGTGTATTAGTAGTTAGCTAGTCTCACTGCTGTTATGTAAGAACATGATCACATTTAATAGATCTTGGTGTACAAATCAAATAAATAACATGATTTAAGGGTAAGGATTATACCCTTAAAGTATAAGTATTTCCAAAATACAATGCTATACAAATGTCCATTTCATGGGTACTTAAGGCATGTTTGTATAACCAACACTACACAATGCTCTCCCATGGTGTCACAACTTCCTCACTGACCACCACATGACTGCTCCACATGCAAGCACCTGCTTTAACCCTGACAGGAACTTATCAATTTGTCTATCTTAGAACTGCACAAGTGGGGGTAATCCTCCCATTGAGTTGTTTCAACTCTTGTGCTCATAAACAAAGGCGGGATAATGGCCTTGTTGGGATTGTCTTGTTTTGGTGGAGAATCTTCAAGAGGCTTAAGGCCAAACTCGTTGTAGCTGCTATTTGTCTCTCTGCACAGCCAGTAATCCGGGCATTTGTCAAGCCATTAAGGCAAATGTAAGCTTTTGGAGTGCCTCCTCCTTTTTAACACTCTCAACTGCACTTGAAATGCGACTTAACCCCTGGGTTTTCATTAAGCCAGGGATGTTTCCTTTCTTCACCTGTCATCAAGGTAAAGCTCAACTACAAGAATGCTGGCTGAAATGAGAAAGTCATCAGGCAACATCAGGAATGTGCAGTTGGATGTGCATGTTTCTGTCTATCCACACCAAGGAATGCAACTTGAAAATAAATGACACTGCTCCCTGGTCTGAGACTCTCATTAAATTAACTAGGAGTTTAACAATTTTCAGTCTAGTGGCAAATTAGCGTTCACAGTTGTAGCAATTGATATATTTCTACTGTCTTGGAGTGGGAGACTCTAATAGTAAATGCACTATAGAAGCCAGAGGAAGCCCTCGGCATGCCAGCTGTGAAACGTTTATTTAGGATATATTCCAATACACCATCCAGCAAGAACATTTCAGAGTTTGAGCTGAGAGGCAATAAAGTAATTAAAGCACCAGGGGTTCAAACATTCAATATCATTTTCCAAAATGTGTTTAATTAAAATTAATCATGAGCTGCATTATATCGCTACCTGCGGTGAAAAGTGGTACACTGGTTCTCACTCTAGTCAAGCCTTCTTTTGAAGGTTGCAAATTGGAGCAAGCAGTGATTTTAAGACGTTGCCAAAGATGTTGAATTACAGCCATCGTTTGCATTTCTGCTGGTATGGGTTTTTAAAATCTCCTTTTCTTTAAATACTTTCTATTATTTTTCAATTAGCTTTAATTTTGTTTTATTAAACTATTAGCTGTAATATTATCTAATCTTTTGGGTATTTTGGTTTGTTTTTTAGGCACATACACCGATCAACCATAACATTAAGACCGCCTCCTTGTTTCTACACTCAGTGTCCATTTTATCTGCTCCACTTACCATATAGCAGCACTTTGTAGTTCTACAATTACTGTTTCTCTGCATGCTTTGTTAGCCCCCTTTCATGCTGTTCCTCAATGGTCAGGACTCTCCCAGGACCACCACAGAGCAGGTATTATTTAGGTGGTGGATGATTCTCAGCACTGCAGTGACACTGACATAGTGGTTGTGTGTTAGTGTGTGTTGTGCTGGTATGAGTGGATCAGACACAGCAGTGCTGCTGGGGTTTTTAAACATCATGCCCACTCACTGTTTACTCTATTAGACACTCCTACCTAGTTGGTTCACCTTGTAGATGTAAAGTCAGAGACGATCGCTCATCTGTTGCTGCTGTTTGAGTTGGTCATTTTCTAGACCTTCATCAGTGGTCACAGGACGCTGCCCACGGGGCACTGTTGGCTGGATAAATTTTTGGTTGGTGGACTATTCTCAGTCCAGCAGTGACAGTGACATGTTTAAAAACTCCATCAGCGCTGCTGTGTCTGATCCACTCATACCAGCACAACACACACTAACACACCACCACCATGTCAGTGTCACTGCAGTGCTGAGAATGATCCACCACCCAAATAATACCTGCTCTGTAGTGGTCCTGGGAGAGCCCTGATGATTGAAGAACAGCAGGAAAGGGGGCTAAGAAAGCATGCAGAGAAACAGATGGACTACAGTCAGTAATTGTAAAACAACAAAGTGCTTCTATATGGTAAGTGGAGCTGATAAAATGGACAGTGAGTGTAGAAAAAAGGAGGTGGTTTTAATGTTATGGCTGATTGGTGTATATAGCACACGTAATTAAAATACATACATCAGAGTGACTGTTGCCTACATTATGGTAAAAAGACATCTATGTTTTATCTGTGTGTGTCTGATAAAGTGGATAAATAGATGAAAAGAAAAAATACAGTGGTTAGCATACACTGATCAGGCATAACATCATGACCTCCTTCCTAATATTGTGTTGGTCCCTCTTTTGCTGCCAAAACAGCCCTGATCTGTTGAGGCATGGACTCCACTAGACCCCTGAAGGTGTTTTGTGGTGATGTAAAAGAAAACGTGATTCATCAGACCAGGCCACCTTCTTCCATTGCTCCGTGGTCCAGTTCCGATGCTCACAAGCCAATAGTTGGCGCTTTTGGCGGTGGACAGGGGTCAGCATGGGCACCCTGATTGGTCTGCGGCTATGCAGCCCCATACACAACAAACTGTGATGCACTGTGTATTCTGACACCTTTCTATCAGAACCAGCATTAACCTTTTCAGTAATTTGAGCTACAGTAGCTCATCTGTTGGATTGGACCATGGCACACAGGCCAGCCTTCTCTCCTCACGTGCATCAATGAGCCTTGGCCGCCCATGACCCTGTCACAGGTTTACCACTGTTCCTTCCTTGGACCACTTTTGATAGATACTGACCACTGCAGACCGAGAACACCCCACAAGAGCTGCAGTTTTGGAGATGCTCTGACCCAGTCGTCTAGCCATCACAATTTGGCCCTTGTCAAACTCACTCAGATCCTTACGCTTGTTCATTTTAACTTCTTCTAACACATCAACTTTGAGGATAAAATGTTCTCTTGCTGCCTAATATATCCCACCCACTAACAGGTGCTGTAATTAAGAGATAATCAGTGTTATTCACTTCACCTGTCAGTGGTCATAAAGTTATGCCTAGTCGGTGTATGTTAGTGGTTGAATACTTGTTTCCCCTTATTAAATGATAACTATAAATTTACATCACTACAATATGGGGTTGGGAAATTTACTATAATAATGGTTTGTTGTGAATAATGTAAATGATTTATAGTGATGAAAGAAAACAGTAAAGCAAAAACAACAGTAATAACAATATTTATACTACTGGAACTAAAAAAATGTGGCATCATAAACTAGAAAGGTGCAAGAAACCATTATAAAGACAGTTTAGAGTTTAGTACCCATCATACATCAATTAAAAGTCCTTTATGAGTGTAAAACTATTCATTTACATTTAAATAAAAGTAATGTTTTACAACCCCAAATCAGAAAAAGTTGGGACAGCATGGAAAATGCAAATAATAAAAAAAGTTTCTTACATTGACTTTGAGTTTTACTGGATTGCAGACAGGATGAACCTGAGATATTTCATGTTTTATCTGCTCACCTTCATTTCATTTATTATTAAACATCCATTCCTGCATTTCAGGCCTGCAACACATTCTAAAAAAAAGTTGGGACAGTAAAACATTTACCACTTTGTAATGTTGCCATTCCTTTTCACCACACTTAAAAGACGTTTTAGCACCGAGGAGACCAAGTGATTTAGTGTTTCAGCTTTTATTTTGTCCCATTCTTCCTGCAAACACGTCTTAAGATGTGCAACAGTACGGGGTCGTCGTTGTCACATTTTTTGTTTCAAAATCCTCCACACATTCTCTACTGGGGACAGGTCAGGACTGCAGGCAGGCCAGTCCAGTACCCGTACCCTCTTCTTCCGCAGCCATGCCTTTGTAATGTGTGCAGCATGTGGTTTTGCATTGTCTTGTTGAAAAATGCATGGACGTCCCTGGAAAAGATGACGTCTTGAAGGCAGCATGTGTTGCTCTAAGATCTCAATGTACTTTTCTGCATTAATGCTGCCATCACAGAAGTGTAAATGACCTTTGCCAAGGGCACTGACACAGCCCCATACCATGACAGACCCTGGCTTTTGGACTTGTTGCTGATAACAGTCTGGATGGTCCTTTTCGTCTTTGATCCGGAGCACACGGTGTCCATTTTTTCTAAAAAAGACCTGGAATGCTGATTCATCTGAACACAATACACGTTTCCACTGTGTGATGGTCCATCCTAGATGCCTACAAGTCCAGAGAAGTCGACCCTGCTTCTGGACATGGTTAACATAATGTTTCTTTTTTGAACATTAAAGTTTTAAGTAGCATTTGTGCATGTAACTCCGTCTGAGGGATTGAAGATCACACGCGTTCAGCTTAAGCATGCGCTCTTGGTCTTTACGCACTGAAATTTTTCCAGATTCCTTGAATGATTTAATGATATTATGCACTGTAGAGGGAGAAATATGCAAATCCCTTCCAATCTTTCTTTGAGGTTCATTGTTTTGAAACATTTCAATCATTTTCTCACACATTTGTTGACAAACTGGAGATCCTCTGATCATCTTTGCTCTTCAAAGACTCAGCCTTTCCTGGATGCTGCTTTTGTACCAAACCATGATTACAATCACCTGTTGACATCACCTGTTTGGAGTCACATTATTATTTAGTTTTTTCACCTCATTACTAGCCCTAAATTGCCCCTGTCCCTACTTTTTTTGGAATGTGTTGCAGGCCTGAAATGCAGGAATGGAGGTTTATTAATAAATGAAATTAAGTTGAGCAGATAAAACATGACATTTCTTGGCTTTAAACTGTCTGCAGTCAAATAAAAGTCAAAGTAAATGTAAGTAACGCTGTGTTTTTATTTTATTAGCATTTTCCATACTGTCCCAACTTTTTCTGATTTGGGGTTGTAATTGACAGATAATAGCATGAAACTTAAAACAGCATTTTGTAGATTTAAATGGATTGATTGTTTTTTACTTATCAAAATATAATTTTTGTGGTATAAAAGTCAGAAAACAGCTTCCGTCATATCACAGCCCATTATTTTTAGTCATTACTTTGTACTTTCTTCCATTGTACACACCATGTTTTCTGCGTACACTGATTTACTGCTGCATGACAAATGTGAGAAAAATTGGTAAAGCAAGGGACTGTAGTCAAATTTAAAACACATTTACAGAAGCTCTGCACAAGTAACCTTGTGAACTGAATCATTTCTGCATTGTTTTAATTTTACAGCAATATTAAATGTTTAAATTAAAGGACTCAGTCATTACAGCATGCTTGTTTTATTTTAGATAAAGTAAAACAACTTGTTACATGGAAAAAAGCAAGAATTAAATTTTTATCACAGAACAATTAAAGCTCAAGGTTTAACACCATTAGTTGAACCCTGTTAAGCTAGACAAAACTTTAAGGATCATGGTTTGAAATACACTTATTAAGTTATTTAAAAATACTTAGTATACTTTGTGGAATAAAATTATGATTTTTATTAGCTATATCTTTCATTTAAAAAAGCCTGATCTGATGTTTTGGTGACAGAGGTAAAACACTCTATCCCACAAGAGCTGACATTTCGAACTTGCGAGTTTAAAGAAAAAAGAATGCCTTTATTTGTCATATATACATATACAATCCCAGCTTGTTTGGAAGCTGGGGTCAGAGCACAGGGTCAGCCATTGTACAGCACCCCTGGAGCAAAGAGGGTTAAGGTCCTTGCTCAAGAGCCCAACAGTGGCAGCATGGCAGAGCCAGGATTCGAACTCTCAACCTCCAGATTGATAGCCCAAAGCTCTACCCACTAGACTACCACTGTCCCAGTGGTAAATCTCAGCTCTGTTCTTAGCGCCTATACAGACAATATTTGGTTTGTCTGAGAGAAGGAGGGCAGAATAGATTCCTCATAACTGCTAAAACTACAGTGGGGTCAAAAAGTATTTAGTCAGCCACTGATTGTGCAAGTTCTCCTACTTAGAAAGATGAGAGAGGTCTGTAATTTTCATCATAGGTACACTTCAACTATGAGAGACAAAATGAGAAAAAAAAATCCAGGAAATCACATTGTAGGATTTTTAAAGAATTTATTCGTAAATTATGGTGGAAAATAAGTATTTGGTCAATAACAAACAAGCAAGATTTCTGGCTCTCACAGACCTGTAACTTCTTCTTTAAGAAGCTCTTCTGTCCTCCACTTGTTACCTGTATTAATGGCACCTGTTTGACCTCGTTATCTGTATAAAAGACACCTGTCCACAGCCTCAAACAGTCAGACTCCAAACTCAACCATGGCCAAGACCAAAGAGCTGTCGAAGGACACCAGGAAGAAAATTGTAGACCTGCACCAGGCTGGGAAGTGTAAATCTACAATAGGCAAGCAGGTTGGTGTGAATAAATCAACTGTGGTAGCAATTGTAAGAAAATGGAAGTCATACAAGACCATTGATAATCTCCCTTGGGGTCAAGATCTCATCCCGTGTTTGGAGGAAGAAGAAAAACCCAAGAACACCATACCTACTGTGAAGCATGGTGGTGGAAACATCATGCTTTGGGGCTGTTTTTCTGCAAATGGGACAGGGCAACTGATCCGTGTTAAGGGAAGAATGAACGGGGCCATGTATCATGAGATTTTAAGCCAAAACCTCCTTCCATCAGTGAGAGCATTGAAGATGGAACGTGGCTGGATCTTCCAGCATGACAATGATCCCAAACACACCGCTCAGGCAACGAAGGAGTGGCTCCATAAAAAGCATTTCAAGGTCCTGGAGTGGCCTAGCCAGTCTCCAGACCTCAACCCCATAGAAAATATGTGGAGTCCGTGTTGCCCAGCGACAGCCCCAAAACATCACTGCTCTAGAGGAGATCTGCATGGAGGAATGGGCCAAAATACCAGCTACAGTGTGTGCAAACCTGGTGAAGACTTACAGGAAACGTTTGACCTCTGTCATTGCCAACAAAGGTTATGTTACAAAGTATTGAGTTGAACTTTTGTTATTGACCAAATACTTATTTTCCACCATAATTTACAAATAAATTCTTTACAAATCCTACAATGTGATTTCCTGGATTTTTATTCTCATTTTGTCTCTCATAGTTGAAGTGTACCTATGATGAAAATTACAGACCTCTTTCATCTTTCTAAGTAGGAGAACCTGCACAATCAGTGGCTGACTAAATACTTTTTGGCCCCACTGTATGTCCTGCACAGAGATGGGGATTCATGTGCGATATGGATCCCCACATAAACCCGCCTCGTGCACTGCACACATATCAAAGGGGATGTGAGTTAGTTACGGCCCTCATTGGTCAGGAGTGGAGGTCTGCAGCCGTAGAAGCAAAATACGATTGGGTAATTGGATACGACTAGATTGGAAGAATATCCACTCACAATAGAAGTGCATAAGCCATGACATTATTGTCTTATAGCACTGAGCTTAATGTTATAGTGCATTAAGGATCAAGGTTTGAATAACTGCAGTAAATAAAGATAGGGCTGACATACACCGATCAGCCATAACATTAAAACCACCTTCTTGTTTCTACACTCACTGTCCATTTAATCAGCTCCACTTACCATATAGAAGCACTTTGTAGTTCTACAAATACTGACTGTAGTCCATCTGTTTCTTTGCATGCTTTGTTAGGCCCCTTTCATGCTGTTCTTCAATGGTCAGGACTCTCCCAGGACCACTACAGAGTAGGTATTATTTGGGTGGTGGGTCATTCTCAGCACTGCAGTGACACTGACATGGTGATGGTGTGTTAGTGTGTGTTGTGCTGGTATGAGTGGATAAGACACTGCAATGCTGATGAAGTTTTTAAACACCTCACTGTCACTGCTGGACTGAGAATAGTCCACCAACCAAAAATATATCCAGCCAACAGCGCCCCGTGGGCAGTGTCCTGTGAAGGTCTAGAAGATAACCAACTCAAACAGCAGCAATAGATGAGCGATCGTCTCTGACTTTACATCTACAAGTTGGACCAACTAGGTAGGAGTGTCTAATAGAGTGGACAGTGAGTGGACACGGTATTTAAAAATTCCAGCAGCACTGCTGTGTCTGATCCACTCATACCAGCACAACACACACTAACACACCACCACCATGTCATTGTCACTGCAGGGCTGAGAATGATTCACCATCTAAATAATACCTGCTCTGTGGGGGTCCTGACCACTGAAGAACAGGGTGATACTGGTTAAAAAAAGTATGTAGAGAAACAGATGGACTACAGTCAGTAATTGTAGAACTACAATTATGTTAAGTAGAGCTGATAAAATGGACAGTGAGTGTAGAAACAAGGAGGTGGTTTTAATGTTATGGCTGATCAGTGTAGACACCTTAAGCTTAGCAGTTTTAAGATGTAGACAGGACAAGTCCCACAACCCCACAGAAACAAGCATCACCCATTATCTGTTCATTAAGAAAGCTAATTTAAATTTGCCACTTGTAATACTGACTTCCTCAGACCGGACCTTAAATTTGTCTCCTGCCAGGAGAAGCTTTAGGGGTTGTGTGCTTCTTTAGAAACTTTGCCCCAACCTAATGAGTACCATTGTTTTGCCTTTGAGGTGGCCAGTGTTCTGTGGCAGTCTAAAGTCCCAAAGTGGGTAGATGCCAACCCCAACAAAACAATCAGCTGGCCAACAGGCTAGATTTTTTAATTAATTTTACTCTGAAATATCTACTGTGTACCACATATGGTCTCGGAATACTGCTGACACCAATATTAGTTGTGCAATTTGGGACATCTGATATCTGCCTTATTTATCACATTTATTTCTCTAGATCTGACAGTCTGCCTAATACTGAAAATGTTAATTGGATTAAATAAATTAGAGCAATAATAAAGAAGCAATTTAATACTCTGATATTAAAATCTTTTTATTATAAATTAGCTAGTTCTCTTGTTGAAGCCCCACCACAGCCAAGCTGTCACTGTTGGGTTCCTGAGCAAGGCCCTCAATCCTCAATTACTGAGACAGTATTATGTCAAAATTCACATTTTTTGTTCAACTAATAATACTAATATTAAATAATATTTTCAACTAATTAATCATCCTAAAACGTCTTGCAATGGCTGACCCTGCGCTCTGACTCCAGCTTCTAAACAAGCAAGGATATGCAGAAAAGGAATTTTGATGTACTGTACACCTGTAAACACTGATCAGCCATAACATTAAAACCACCTCCTTGTTTCTACACACACTGTCCATTTAATCAGCTCCACTTACCATATAGAAGCACTTTGTAGTTCTACAATTACTGACTGTAGTCCATCTGTTTCTCTGCATGCTTTTTAACCTGCTTTAACACTGTTCTTCAATGGTCAGGACCCCCACAGGACCACCACAGAGCAGGTATTATTTAGGTGTTGGATGATTCTCAGCACTGCAGTGACACTGACATGGTGGTGGTGTGTTAGTGTGTGCTGTACTGGTATGAGTGGATCAGACACAGCAGCGCTGCTGGAGTTTTTAAATACTGTGTCCACTCACTGTCCACTCTATTAGACACCCCTACCTAGTTGGTCAGAGACGATCGCTCATCTATTGCTGTTGGTCATCTTCTAGACCTTTATCAGTGGTCACAGGACGCTGCCCATGGGGCGCTGTTGGCTGGATATTTTTAATTGGTGGCCTATTCTCAGTCCAGCAGTGACAGTGAGGTGTTTAAAAACTCCAGCAGCGCTGCTGTGTCTTATCCACTCATACCAGCACAACACACATTTACGCACCACCACCATGTCACTGCAGTGCTGAGAATCATCCACCACCTAAATAATACCTGCTCCTGACCATTAAAGAACAGGGTGAAAGCAGGTTAAAAAAGTATGCAGAGAAACAGATGGACTACAGTCAGTAATTGTAAAACTACAAAGTGCTTATATATGGTAAGTGGAGCTGATAAAATGGACAAAAACAAGGAGGTGGTTTTAATGTTATGGCTGATCAGTGTATAGAGGTATACAGTACAAGGAAATTCTTTTCTGCATATCCCAGCTTGTTCAGAAGCGGGAGTCAGAGCACAGGGTCAGCCATTGTAAGACGCCCCTGGAGCAGACAGTGTTGAGGGCCTTGCTCAAGGGCCCAACAGTGGCTGTATAGTAAAGCCTGGATTTGAATCGTTATTCTTCCCAGTCTGTAAGCGTCTTGATTATTAAAGAACAGGATGAAAGCAAGTTAAAAAAGTATGAAGAGAAACAGATGGACTAGTCAGTAACTGTAAGTGGAGATAATAAAATGGACAGTAAGTGTAGAAACAAGGTGGTTTTAATGTTATGGCTGATGTATGTATATATGACAAATAAAGGCATTCTTTTTCCTAGTGCCAATTATGTGTTGCTGCCTTGTTACTACTCAAAACCCTGCACGTGTCCTGTTCTCTCTGATGTCTACTGACAGTCATGGTTTACTCTCCAGTCTCACACTTACAGATCATTAGCATGTGTAACTTCCTCCGTTGAGGACAAGGCCAAACACGCCTGAGTGCATGATTCAGCTGAGAGCATTATGAATGCAAACCAAAAACTCAATTCAGGCAGTTAAACAAGACATTTAAACTACAATATCTTTATAATTGTGATTATTAATCCATAAAGAAAACAGGGTAGATAAAATCGTACTTTAAGTAGCTGTAAGGGCTTATAGCTGAACAAAAGGGGCCCATAGTAAGCAAAGGCGAAGGCTAAAAAAACCAAATCAAGCTTAGACAAATGCACTGGGATCCTGCAGTGGGATTTTTATCTAAATTTTCAATCAAAGCAAAGAGACACGGAGGACTATTCAATGCCCCGACTGAATTCAGGTTGTTTCAGTCCCACCGAGTGCTGTTTTAAGCAATAAGCTTGTTGTCATTGTCATACTGAGCTCCAGCACACAAAGATCATCTGGTAGAAGAGTAAAATCAATGATTTTCCTCAATCTAAGGCATGAATGCTGGAAAGCAGAAAAGGCTCACTGGCCATTTGACCTTCTCTGTGTATTAAACAAACACCAGATGGTGGACATTCAGCACATCCATTATCTGAGGGCCTGGAGTGTTGTTCCTGCTGCTAATTCCCACAGAGTCCCTCTCCAAGCCTGCAATTGAACTGCACGCATGCAAGCAACTCTATCTTAGCCCATGAATGTCCACAGCTCCATTCAAACCCACTCACTAAAGCCACAGACCAGTTCTTAAAAGCTGAAGACATTCGGTTACTTGCGTAAATTAAAACCCTACAAAGCTACAAAGACAGAGGAAGTGCATCAGCAGTCCAGGTTAGTCATCAGACCCGAGGTGTGACGACAGATGGACGATATTATGCCAAGATGCTTTATATCAACCAGATGAATGAGAGAATCTGATATATCATATGGAGTCTGTAAGATTCCGCACAACGTGAGCACAAATAACTGGAGACGATGGCTCACGTCAAAGGAAAGTATGTAAGAACAGGACTGGAAGAGAAGGACCTCGGATGAATTGACGAGAAAACATGCTGAGCTACCATTGTGCCTGCACAGACGTGGAAGGAATGCCCAGGGTGGCAATAAGAATTTGGGCCACAATGGTGCAGCAGGGTGCTGATGTGTGTGCTGAACCGGAGGCTTGACGAGGAAGTCGGAGCTGGCACCAAACACAAGGGTTCATTCACACATCGCTTCTGAAAGGAGACGGAAAGGTGCAGGCAGGGCTGTAAAGTTGCTTTAATGATACTGACTGCATTTGCTTTCAGCGG
Source organism: Trichomycterus rosablanca (assembly GCF_030014385.1). Lineage (NCBI taxonomy): Eukaryota > Metazoa > Chordata > Actinopteri > Siluriformes > Trichomycteridae > Trichomycterus > Trichomycterus rosablanca. The sequence continues at coordinate 14,432,007 of NC_086000.1, read as the reverse complement.
CAGAAATGTGTAAATTCATGTTTATAAAAAGTCATTAACTAATAAACATTCACTGAAGGCCACCAGAAATGTACATGAAGCAATTTATTTATATTTACGGCATTTAGCAGACGCTTTTATCCAAATGACTTATTACAGAATACAGTGCAAGCAATTGAGGGTTAAGGGACTTGCTCAGGAGCCAAACAGTGGTGGGACTGGAACCAGGGACCTTTTGATTACCACTCCACACCTTTACCACTGCCCCAAAATTTCAAAACAAGCTCAGAGTTGTATCAAATAAATAAATAAATCTCATCAATTGCTAATACATAAGATACTTTTTGAGTGCAGATTAACATAAGTTTGCTTTAATTAGTATTTGAGTAAATTAATACACAGTGGTACCTTGTCTCAACGTCAATCGGTTCTGGGACTGACCAGGTCCCGTGAAACTGCATATATTTTAGGTTAATCTAAAATAATGGGGTTGTTTTTGACACTTAAACACTGAAACTAACACAAATATAATATAATATAAAACACTAAAATTAAAAAAGCTGATTCTTACAATTTCTCAAAAGGTCGAGCTGTAACACTAGTTTAAAAGTGAAACAGTGAGGAAAATCCAGCTGAACAGAGCTTTCAGAGTGAATCTGATGGTTATTCCACACAAATGCAGTTTTGTCTCATATGCACACTTAAACTGAACACGTTGAGTTTAGAGAAAATGTTGAGTTTAAGGGTACAAATCTCTCGACAAAGGACGCTGAGTTTTTCAGTTAGAACAAAAACAATATTGTTATAACATAGTGGGTGGGGGGCTTATATTTTAAACTTTTAGGCAATCACTTTCAGTTCAGTGTTTAAATAACTGAATGGAAATGAGCTGTCTAAATACACTGATCAGCCATAACATTAAAACCACCTCCTTGTTTCTGCACTCACTGTCCATTTTATCAGCTCCACTTACCATATAGAAGCACTTTGTAGTTCTACAATTACTGACTGTAGTCCATCTGTTTCTCTGCATGCTTTGTTAGTCCACTTTCATGCTGTTCCTCAATGGTCAGGACCCCCACAGGACCACTACAGAGCAGGTATTATTTAGGTGGTGGATTATTCTCAGCACTGCAGTGACACTGACATGGTGGTGGTGTGTTAGTTTGTGTTGTGCTGGTATGAGTGGATCAGACACAGCAGCACTGCTGGAGTTTTTAAATACCGTGTCCACTCACTGTCCATTCTATTAGACACTCCCACCTAGTTGCTTCACCTTGTAGATGTAAAGTCAGAGATGATCGCTCATCTATTGCTGCTGTCTGAGTTGGTCATCTTCTAAACCTTCATCAGTGGTCAGAGGACGCTGCCCACGGGGCGCTGTTGGCTGGATATATTTTTGTTTGGTGGACTATTCTCAGTCCAACAGTGACAGTGAGGTGTTTAAAAACTCCAGCAGTGCTGCTGTGTCTTATTCACTCATACCAGCACAACACACACTAACACACCACCACCATGTCAGTGTCACTGCAGTGCTGAGAATGACCCACCACCCAAATAATACCTACTCTGTAGTGGTCCTGTGGGGGTCCTGACCATTAAAGAACAGCATGTAGAGAAATAGATGGACTACAGTCAGTAATTGTAGAACTACAAAGTGCTTTTATATGGTAAGTGGAGCTGATAAAATGGAGAGTGTGTGTAGAAACAAGTAGGTGGTTTTAATGTAATGGCTGATCAGTGTATATCCTTGCTTTTCTTAAACAAAGCTTATGCTGCAGTGTATTTGCCTTTAATAAAAACATATTTTCTCTCACTTGCCAAGTACGACTACTGTACTGCATCATGAGCCAAAATAGGAGGATATTGACTATGGTGTTTGTAAACAATTAAACAATTTCAAGTGTGAAAATAGAACTCTTTGTGTTCACTGCTAATAGGGATCCTGAATGTGTTTAAACTTTCACAATCAACTGCTTAGTAGATTTATTGCAACTAGAAATAGCACACACATATATATATATATACAATTACATTTTATGTGCTTCCTTTGAAAAATAAAATCTCTCAACCATGTTTTAAACTAGTTTCCATTTCGTCTCACATGCACAGTAATAATAAAACAATACTGGCCGAAACCCTGAATAAAAAAGTTCTAATTGTCCCAGTCATTAAAAGCACACAGTAAAAAATCTTCACTTTTTAGTAATTGCAGAGTGACCTCTCTGGGTGTTTGTTGCTTTTTGATAATAATGCCTAACGCTGGACATTTGAAGTGGCATAGTGGTAATTACAGGCATCTAATTACACAGTGCCTGATGCCTGCCTTCAAGAGGTTAGTGCAGAGAGCCCACTGACCCGTCAACTCGCTCTTTAGAAATGCGCCAAGAGCTAAATCTCTTCCAATTTACTGAGCTCCAGCGTGTTTAGAAGGGTAAAAAAACCATGACATGATTCTGTGAAAAATAAGTTATTGAGACAGGCTCGGGGAACACTTTTCAAACCAAAGCCATAATTTACCCAACATGTGCAATTGGAGTTCTAGTGTGTGATACAATATACACGATGACAGGTAGTGGTGTTAATGTAACTGACCATGCGTCGAATGTTTGCATGCCTGCAGTCATTCCATCACTGTAATTCTAACAAGCTGGTGTAGAATATTGCCTCTGAAACTTCATTCATGTTAAGAGTGAAAAGAGCTGCTGGATTTTCTTTAAGGATAGACTGTATTTTTGGGGGAGGGTGACATTTGCCTCCATGGCAGGCATTTTGTAACAATGTTGTGTGTGGTAACTTGTGAAAATTAATTGGGTCATAAAATCTTGAGTTGATGTAGGTTTAACATAACTTACCAGAATTGTATAACTTTTACGTATTATGGGACAGTGGTAGCCTAGTAGGTAGAGTATATATACACTGATCAGCCATAACATTAAAACCACCTCCTTGTTTCTACACTAACTGTCCATTTTATTAGCTCCACTTACCATATAGAAGCACTTTGAAGTTCTACAATTACTGACTGTATTGCATCTCTTTCTCTACATGCTTTGTTAGCCCCCTTTCATGCTGTTCTTCAGTGGTCAGGACCCCGACAGGACCACTACAGAGCAGGTATTATTTGAGTGGTGGGTCATTCTCAGCACTGCAGTGACACTGACATGGTGGTGGTGTGTTAGTGTGTGTTGTGCTGGTATGAGTGGATAAGACACAGCAGCACTGATGGAGTTTTTAAACACCTCACTGTCACTGTTGGACTGAGAATAGTCCACCAATCAAAAATATCCAGTCAACAGCGCCTCATGGGCAGCGTTCTGTGACCACTGATGAAGGTCTATAAAATGACACACAGGCCATCTCCCTCCTAAACAAATAAATGACTGACAATGCAGACCTAAGCGCAACAATATTCACTTGCTGCTAATTGACTACACTGTAGTACTCATCCTACATGCTGTGTACTTTAATGTTTTGTAAATATTCCTCATGTTGCTAAATTACATATCTGTATATTGCCTGTACATAGTCTTATAGTTTGTATATTTATGTGTTTAATGTTTAATGTATACATTGTTTGTACATTGTATTAATACTAGAGAGATACCATCAGCCGGAAACAAATTCCTTGTGTGTATCCACATACTTGGCCAATAAATCTGATTCTGATTCTGATGACCAACTTAAACAGCAGAAATAGATGAGCGATCGTCTCTGACTTTACATCTACAAGGTGGACGAACTAGGTAGGTGTGTCTAATGTGTCTAACTCCACTCATACCAGCACAACACACACTAACACACCACCACCATGTCAGTGTCACTGCAGTGCTGAGAATGATCCATCACCCAAATAATACCTACTCTTTGGTGGTCCTGTGGGGATCCTAACCATTGAAGAACAGGGTGAAAGCAGGCTAAAAAAGTGTGTAGAGAAACAGATGAACTACAGTCAGTAATTGTAGAACTACAAAGTGCTTCTATATGGTAAGTGGAGCTGATACAATGGACAGTGAGTGTAGAAACAAGGAGGTGGTTTTAATGTTATGGCTGATCGGTGTATTAGAGTATGTGGATTCCTGGTTATGCATGATTAGTTCACATCATCAAACATTTTGGACAACTAGTATTACTAAACTAAATAAAGAATTAGTCTGTAAATTCCTAAACTGTCTATTTTTGCTACACACGTTCTGTTTTTCTCTCTCTGTTCAATTGAACTGAAAGCTTAAAATCACCCTCATTGTGGTGCTGATTAAAAGCAATGCGGTGAATGTTCTAGACTCCAGTTTGTGTTTTTAATATGTCACGATTTCATTAGCAAGCTTATTTAAGTCGAACAACTGCTTAGGAGAACGAGTGTGCCTGCTTATATCACTCACTCATGTCTTTAAAAAGCTGCCACTAAACTCTAATCATGGTTTTATCATAATAAAACAGCCGAGACGTGGACAGAAATGATGGATGGTTTTTAAGAGGTCTGAAGAAAACAGTACATTTCAAAACTGCTTCATTCGTTACATTATGTATCATTATGACTCATTTATGAGACAGAAATTAGCCTTAATAATAAAACAAGCAGTCTCAGTGTCTGACCATGCACAGGAAAAAGGAAAATCTCATGGGCTTCTGCATTTGGAGCATATCCATCAACAGTGCCCAATTAGAGTCTCTTATAAAACAAATTGTTTACACAAGTTCGGCCAGTATTTATACTTGTTTAGGCCTGAATATAATTAAAACATGGAAACCCACTATTACACACAATGTCTGGAGTGAGGAATTTGAAGGTCTTTAATTCTAGCAGTATACTCATACACTTTGGTGGTGTACTTAAAGGATTATAATTATAGAAAATTATAGATTATAGATTTTGATTGAGTTTTCATCAACATGTCCATACTGTACTCAAATAAAAACCTCAGATTTTGTCGGCTTGTGCTAGAAAATATAATAACGTCAATCAATTTCATTGCGTGGAGTTGGCTTTTGATTCTCAGTGTCTTTAATACTGTGTTACATAGAATCATTGTGGTGATGCTACTGGTCAATACAATCAACAAAAACAATGCTATATTAATATAATTAAAATAGTAAGATGTGTTGTTAAAATAACTGGAACATAATTAATTGCCCATTGCAGTGCATTCAGAGGGACCCCTTTATCACGCCAACATGTGGTTCCCATCCATTAGGGGATTCAAACATTGTTTTTCTATTACATTGTGGCAAAAAAGCTTCTTTTTTAAAGAATGTAGGTGGGTCTCTGGTGAGTGTAGGTGGGATAAAAATGACCAATTGTAAAACCCAAAAATCTAGCATAGGTTGAGTGATGGTCTCGATAGATAGATAGATAGATAGATAGATAGATAGATAGATAGATAGATAGATAGATAGATAGATAGATAGATAGATAGATAGATAGATAGATAGATAGATAGATAGATAGATAGATAGATAGATAGATAGATAGATAGATAGATAGATAGATAGATAGATAGATAGACTTTATTTGTATATATACATATACATGTGTACAGTACAATGAAATTCTTTCTTCGCATATCCCAGCTTGTTTGAAAGCTGGGGTCAGAGCGCAGGGTCAGCCATCGTACGGCGCCCCTGGAGCAGACAGGGTTAAGGGCCTTGCTCAAGGCCCCAACAGTGGCTGCATAGCAGAGCCTGGATTTGAACCACCAATCTTCCAGTTGATAGCCCAAAGCTCTACCCTCTAGGCTACCACTGTCCCTAATACAGCTTGCTGAGTATACAGTGTATCACAAAAGTGAGTACACCCCTCACACTTCTGCAAATATTTCATTATATCTTTTCATGGGACAACACTATAGACATGAAACTTGGATATAACTTAGAGTAGTCAGTGTACAGCTTGTATAGCAGTGTAGATTTACTGTCTTCTGAAAATAACTCAACACACAGCCATTAATGTCTAAATAGCTGGCAACATACTGTAAGTGAGTACACCCCACAGTGAACATGTCCAAATTGTGCCCAAATGTGTCGTTGTCCCTCCCTGGTGTCATGTGTCAAGGTCCCAGGTGTAAATGGGGAGCAGGGCTGTTACATTTGGTGTTTTGGGTACAATTCTCTCATACTGGCCACTGGATATTCAACATGGCACCTCATGGCAAAGAACTCTCTGAGGATGTGAGAAATAGAATTGTTGCTCTCCACAAAGATGGCCTGGGCTATAAGAAGATTGCTAACACCCTGAAACTGAGCTACAGCATGGTGGCCAAGGTCATACAGCGGTTTTCCAGGACAGGTTCCACTCGGAACAGGCTTCGCCAGGGTCGACCAAAGAAGTTGAGTCCACGTGTTCGGCGTCATATCCAGAGGTTGGCTTTAAAAAATAGACACATGAGTGCTGCCAGCATTGCTGCAGAGGTTGAAGACGTGGGAGGTCAGCCTGTCAGTGCTCAGACCATACGCCGCACACTGCATCAACTCGGTCTGCATGGTCGTCATCCCAGAAGGAAGCTGACGCACAAGAAAGCCCGCAAACAGTTTGCTAAAGACAAGCAGTCAAAGAACATGGATTACGGGAATCCCCTGTGGTCTGACGAGACCAAGATAAACTTGTTTGGCTCAGATGGTGTCCAGCATGTGTGGCGGCGCCCTGGTGAGAAGTACCAAGACAACTGTATCTTGCCTACAGTCAAGCATGGTGGTGGTAGCATCATGGTCTTGGGCTGCATGAGTGTTGCTGGCACTGGGGAGCTGCAGTTCATTGAGGGAAACATGAATTCCAACATGTACTGTGACATTCTGAAACAGAGCATGATCCCCTCCCTTCGAAAACTGGGCCTCATGGCAGTTTTCCAACAGGATAACGACCCCAAACACAACCTCCAAGATGACAACTGCCTTGCTGAGGAAGCTGAAGGTAAAGGTGATGGACTAAACCCAATTGAGCACCTGTGGCGCATCCTCAAGTGGAAGGTGGAGGAGTTCAAGGTGTCTAACATCCACCAGCTCCGTGATGTCATCATGGAGGAGTGGAAGAGGATTCCAGTAGCAACCTGTGCAGCTCTGGTGAATTCCATGCCCAGGAGGGTTAAGGCAGTGCTGGATAATAATGGTGGTCACACAAAATATTGACACTTTGGGCACAATTTGGACATGTTCACTGTGGGGTGTACTCACTTATGTTGCCAGCCATTTAGACATTAATGGCTGTGTGTTGAGTTATTTTCAGAAGACAGTAAATCTACACTGCTATACAAGTTGTACACTGACTACTCTAAGTTATATCCAAGTTTTATTTCTATAGTGTTGTCCCATTAAAAGATATAATAAAATATTTGCAGAAATGTGAGGGGTGTACTCACTTTTGTGATACACTGTATTTGTGGATAAAAAAGTACTACATCAACAGCTAAATACAGCTGGTCTGGGTCAATCAATTTATTAGGATTATTAGGATTGAAATGTCATGTTTACACACTTTGGTTACATTCATGACAGGACAGGTAGTTACTCGTTAAACAAGATTCATAAGTTCAAGGTTTTAATGTCAAACACAGTCATGGACAATTTTGTATCTTCAATTCACCTCACTTGCATGTCTTTTGACTGTGGGAGGAAACAGACAAGGGGAGAACATGCAAACTCCACACAGAAAGGAACCACCGTGCTGCCCCTGATCAATAAATTAAACAAGAATTCTTAATAATCTTAATCATTTACTTTGTAAATTGTATAACATATTACTTAACATAATACATAACATAATAACATAATTTAACATAAACATTTTTTATCTTGGCAACACACATTCAATTGACAATTATTTACATTATTGTATGTACAGTATATACACCGATCAGACATAATATTATGACCACTGACAGGTGAAGTGAATAACACTGATTATCTCTTCATCACGGCACCTGTTAATAGGTGGGATATATTAGGCAGCAAGTGAACATTTTATCCTCAAAGTTGTGATGTGTTAGAAGCGGGAAAAATGAACAAGCGTAAGGATTTGAGCGAGTTTAACAAGGGCCAAATTGTGATGGCTAGACGACTGGGTCAGAGCATCTCCAAAACTGCAGCTCTTGTGGGGTGTTCCCGGTCTGCAGTGGTCAGTATCTATCAAAAGTGGTCCAAGGAAGGAACAGTGGTAAATCGGCGACAGGGTCATTGGCAGCCAAAGTTCATTGATGCACGTGGGAAGCTATCCAACAGACCAGCTACTGTAGCTTAAACTGCTGAAGAAGTTAATGCTGGTTCTGATAGAAAGGTGTCAGAATACACAGTGCATCACAATTTGTTGCGTATGGGGCTGCATAGCCGCAAGCCAGTCAGGGCGCCCATGCTGACCCCTGTCCACCACTGAAAGCGCCAACAATGGGCACATGAGCATTGGAACTGGACCACGAAGCAATGGAAGAAGGTGGCCTGGTCTGATGAATCATGTTCTCTTTTACATCACCTGGATTGCCGGGTGTGTGTGCGTCGCTTACCTGGGGAACACATTTATACTTTGACACGTGCCACCTACCTAAGCATTGTTGTAGACCATGTACACCCTTTCATGGAAACGATATTCCCTGATGGCTGTGGCTTCTTTCAGCAGGATAATGCGCCCTGCCACAAAGTAAAAATGGTTTAGGAATGGTTTGAGAAGCACAACAATATGTAGTATATATGTACTAATGTAAAGTACACATAGGAAACCAGTTTCAACATGAGACAACAAAGTTAAACCTATTACTCTAAACACATTACTGGTTACCTAGTACCTGGTTAGTTTGGGTCATGTCTATACTATGACTACCTGATCCAAAGAGCAGAACACAGCACCTGGCTTATAAATGCAATGCCGGGGAGACAGAGTGTTTAAGAAGCATGTTGTCATGGTGGTCAACAGACTTTCTGGGTGGCCAATGACGGAAACTGCTATAGAAATGTTTCAGAGTGTTTGCCATCTTGGTAGTTGTGAGCATATAGAACCTAAACCACTGAAATACCTTGTAGGTCCATCTGCTTGGCACAGAAGTGAATGCGAAACCATCTGGGCTTCTACTGGGCTGCCAGAAAAAAGGATATGGATAGGTATTGTCTGACACAGATCACTTCAGGGTATACGTTATTCCACTAAGAACACACACACACACAAACACATTTATATATATATATATATATATATATATATATACAGTATATATATATATATAATATATACAGTATATATATATATATATATATATATATATATATATATATATATATATATATACTGTATATATATATATATACACACACACAATAATAAACAGATCAGAAACAGTCTCTGCTGCCTTCATGTAAAGTTGGGAAAGCATGCAACTACACTATAATAAATTTTAATACAGTAAACAAAATAATTAAAATATATCATATTACATCTTTATCAATTATTGTTCCTACATACACTGATCAGCAAAACATTAAAACCACCTCCTTGATTTTACACACATTGCATTGTCCATTTAATTTTACTGACTGTAGTCCATCTGTTTCTCTGCATGCTTTGTTAGCCCCCTTTCCTGCTGTTCTTCAATGGTCAGGACCCCCACAGGACCACTACAGAGCAAGTATTATTTAGGTGGTGGATTATTCTCAGCACTGCAGTGACACTGACATGGTGGTGGTGTGTTAGTGTGTGTTGTGCTGGTATGAGTGGATAAGACACAGCAATGCTGATGAAGTTTTTAAACACTTCACTATTGGCTATATTCAGCCAACAGCGCCCCGTGGGCAGCGTCCTGTGATCACTGATAAAGGTCTAAAGATGACCAACTCAAACAGCAGCAATAGATGAGCGACCGTCTCTGACTTTACATCTACAAGGTGGACCAGCTAGGTAGGAGTGTCTAAGAGAGTGGCCAGTGAGTGGACACCGTATTTAAAAACTCCAGCACACACTAACACACCACCACCATGTCAGTGTCACTGCAGTGCTGAGAATTATCCACCACCTAAATAATACCTGCTCTGTGGTGGTCCTGTGGGGGGTCCTGGCCATGGAAGAACAAAGTAAAAGGAGGTTAAAAAAGTATGTAGAGAAACAGATGGACTACAGATAGTGAGTGTAGAAACAAGGAGGTGGTTTTAATGTTATGGCTGATCGGTGAATATTAGTGTAAAAAAAAAAAGGCATTTACTTAATATAAATGTTAAATTCATTTATTGCATTTGTGATTAGAAAGCCTTAAAATGTGTGTATGCAGGTAAAAATGTGTCAAATGTTTCAATGAAATTGAAAGAGCTTCAAAAAACTCATAAAACCCTGGCTTTTAAGGAACGTTTTAATGAGTGTTCATTATGCAGTGTAAGCTTATGGATGACAAAGAGGTCTAACTTATGGATCATGGAGGTTTTATTAGAACAGTTACTATCAGCCTTTATTCATTTTAGAAGAATTTGCTTATTGGTGCAGTCCAGCAAAGTATGTGTTGTTCTTAACATATGTTACATAGGATATGTGATTCATCACACTAAAACACTGATTGGCTGATGGCAACTATACAAATTCCCACAAAGGATAAAGGAAACTACAAAAGGACATTATTGTTATACACCCAACACACTGTAGCACTGCTGATTTTACATACAAGTCTGTAAGAACATCTGGATTTCATACTAATTGGCCATTAGAACTATCTTGCTTTACCAGAACCGGTCAAAGTTGGTACAAGGCAGCACACCAATCTCAACCCAGATTTTCCAATAAGTCTTGACAGGCACTAGAACATTCAGTGGCTAACCTTAAATTTCTTGCGTTCCTGAATTACAGCTTTTATCAAACCACCAATCTTAGCTAACTAAATACCGCTGTTGTACACTGACAAAATACTACATTTAATACTTCTACTCCTTGGTGTGTAAAGTAGAGTCCTAATAAATTATCTCTTGAGTTGGGGAACGTTTCCACAAGCCGAGTCCTTGAGAGCATTTCCATTACCTCAGACCACATAAGCAATATCACTTAGTCTGTAGGATCAGCTGATAAAATGAAGTTGCTGCCTTGTTTAACTGGTAGATTTTGTATTTAAGGTGCCCCACCACTATTAGCTTTGCAGAGGTCAGGATGGTAACACATGCTCGGATGAGGTTCTTTAGTTTTGATTAACCCCGTGACTATTTTGATAAATATGCTCGAGCTTTATTTTCTTAAGGATATGTGAGCTGGTGTGAGTTTTGGCAAGGCTGGAATGTTTGATGTGGCGTAAGCCAGCTGCTCGTGCTGGGAGAGGTTACTCGCTAAGGTTTGTTTATTCACAAGCCATTAACCATTAATAATTGCCCTTCCAGGCTTCTTCTTCTTCTTCCAAAAAAAGCTGCATGTGGAAAGCTATCAAGGTTCTTGAAAGGTCTGAGCCCTTCTATCACAGCATTGAAGAAGTGACCATAGTTGTTATTTGATTTCAACCAACTTTACAGCACAGATGCATGTGTCAACACTTAGGCTTTGCACAAAAAACAAAGAAAATTCCTCTATTCCTTCCTGATGGCTCTGCAGATATTTCACATTTCGTCTAGCCCGTTAGAGGTGGACCTGTGACAAAGCCTCACACCTCACGGCGACCCAGCGGCCTTTCTCTGGCTCTGCTCTCTGACATCTGCTCAGGGTTGGGGTTTCATTTAAGAGGGGGGCAAAGGAAGTCGATCTGCTCTATTTCAAAAACTCGCAGTGCCCTGTGTGCTGATCAGGCAAATGGCGATTGTAGGGGTGGGAAGGGTTGTTTTTTTTATTTTTTGGGACCGGGTGAAATAAGGACCATATCTCCTACAGGCACCTCTGGTGTGCTTTTCTGCAACCCTTCTCTATCAACGGCAGCACAACTCCGAGGCGTCTTTCATATCCTCCCACGACTCCAGATTGACAGGACTCAGACAGTTCAGGTGATGAGGAGGAGAGGGTGTGAATGGAGATAGAGAGGTGCCATGTTTAAACACTTCGTATAAAAGGAAGGCTGATATGCTGCAAAAAAACCCCCACTTTTTTGGCAATCGACCATCATGACTATTTGAGGACTTTGACAGATTGTGCTAATGTGTTTATTTGGTTGATCAAAATGTGGACTGGAGCTGTTTTCAAGCTTTATTTATGTCGCTGACTAACTCGGTCATTGACAGAATGAGGCGACATCAATCATCATGTTTTGATATGAGTAAAGGAACCCAGAAAACACTTTTTTTTAGTAAATGTTCATGCTGTTGTCTCTGGTTAGCATAGGTTAATAAATTAGCAAGTAAAATAAGATAAAATTAATGTTTAATTTAGTTTTTAAAATTTATTTCCAACCAATAATAGTGCAATACATAAATTACATATGTATATTTAAATATACATATACACCTCATTTGTGCTGGGGTGGACTGTTCTTAGCACTGCTATGATACTCAATGAGAATTATGTGGTAGTGTGTGTTTCTGCTTTAAGTGAGTGTATCAGGTGCAGCATTGTTGTTGGGATTATGTATATTTGTATATGTACAGTGTATCACAAAAGTGAGTACACCCCTCACATTTCTGCAGATATTTAAGTATATCTTTTCATGGGACAACACTGACAAAATGACACTTTGACACAATGAAAAGTAGTCTGTGTGCAGCTTATATAACAGTGTAAATTTATTCTTCCCTCAAAATAACTCAATATACAGCCATTAATGTCTAAACCACCGGCAACAAAAGTGAGTACACCCCTAAGAGACTACACCCCTAAATGTCCAAATTGAGCACTGCTTGTCATTTTCCCTCCAAAATGTCATGTGATTTGTTAGTGTTACTAGGTCTCAGGTGTGCATAGGGAGCAGGTGTGTTCAATTTAGTAGTACAGCTCTCACACTCTCTCATACTGGTCACTGAAAGTTCCAACATGGCACCTCATGGCAAAGAACTCTCTGAGGATCTTAAAAGACGAATTGTTGCGCTACATGAAGATGGCCAAGGCTACAAGAAGATTGCCAACACCCTGAAACTGAGCTGCAGCACAGTGGCCAAGATCATCCAGCGTTTTAAAAGAGCAGGGTCCACTCAGAACAGACCTCGCGTTGGTCGTCCAAAGAAGCTGAGTGCACGTGCTCAGCGTCACATCCAACTGCTGTCTTTGAAAGATAGGCGCAGGAGTGCTGTCAGCATTGCTGCAGAGATTGAAAAGGTGGGGGGTCAGCCTGTCAGTGCTCAGACCATACGCCGCACACTACATCAAATTGTTCTGCATGGCTGTCACCCCAGAAGGAAGCCTCTTCTGAAGTCTCTACACAAGAAAGCCCACAAACAGTTTGCTGAAGACATGTCAACAAAGGACATGGATTACTGGAACCATGTCCTATGGTCTGATGAGACCAAGATTAATTTGTTTGGTTCAGATGGTCTCAAGCATGTGTGGCGGCAATCAGGTGAGGAGTACAAAGATAAGTGTGTCATGCCTACAGTCAAGCATGGTGGTGGGAATGCCATGGTCTGGGGCTGCATGAGTGCAGCAGGTGTTGGGGAGTTACATTTCATTGAGGGACACATGAACTCCAATATGTACTGTGAAATACCGAAGCAGAGCATGATCCCCTCCCTCCGGAAACTGGGTCGCAGGGCAGTGTTCCAGCATGTTAATGACCCCAAACACACCTCTAAGATGACCACTGCTTTATTGAAGAGGCTGAGGGTAAAGGTGATGAACTGGCCAAGCATGTCTCCAGACCTAAACCCAATAGAACATCTTTGGGGCATCCTCAAGCGGAAGGTGGAGGAGCGCAAAGTCTCGAATATCCGCCAGCTCCGTGATGTCGTCATGGAGGAGTGGAAAAGCATTCCAGTGGCAACCTGTGAAGCTCTGGTAAACTCCATGCCCAGGAGAGTTAAGGCAGTTCTGGGAAATAATGGTGGCCACACAAAATATTGACACTTCAGGAACTTTCACTAAGGGGTGTACTCACTTTTGTTGCCGGTGGTTTAGACATTAATGGCTGTATATCGAGTTATTTTGAGGGAAGAATAAATTTACACTGTTATATAAGCTGCACACAGACTACTTTTCATTGTGTCAAAGTGTCATTTTGTCAGTGTTGTCCCATGAAAAGATATACTTAAATATCTGCAGAAATGTGAGGGGTGTACTCACTTTTGTGATACACTGTATGTCTGATATATAGTTTCACAAGACTTTTAAGTATGTATGTGGGAATTTGTGTCCATTCAATCAAAAGAGCATTTGTATGGCTGGGCACTGATGTTGGTAAAGAAAGCCTCAACTGATGTTCCAGTTCAATCCAAAGCTGTTCAGTAGAGCTGAGGTCAGGATTCTGTACAGTTTTGTTAAACAGAGCTTTTCTTTATGGCTTTATCTCTAAACTGTTGCTGCAACAACAAAGCATATCATTTCCATTATTTAATTGATTTATTACACCAGTTAGCAGTTTTTGTTGTTGAAACAAATGACTTATATTTTTATGACTTACAAAATTATTTGTGGTGTCCCAATATTTTTGTATTATTACTTTTTCATAGTATGAAATACTATATAATAATTTTGAACATCTATAACCTCGAATCTTTTATTGTTATTAATATATTATATGTTACATAAACACACACACACACACACACACACACACACACACACACACACACACACAGGTGTGTGTTTATATAACATAATAATAATAATAATAACAATAATAATAATAATAAAATAAAAAATAATAACAATAATAACAATAATAATAATAATAATAATATAATCTTAAATATTAACAAAACATTTAACAAAATAATAAAAATAATGGTAATAATAATAATAATAATAATAATATAAAAAATAATAACAACAATAACAATAATAATAATATTAATAATAATAATAATAATATTTTAATCTTAAATATTGTGTGTGGTGTGTTTTTATGTAACATATAACAAAATAATAATAATAAAAATAATAATAATTAATCATAATAATCTTAAATATTGTGTGTGGTGTGTGTTTATGTAACATATAACAAAATAATAATAATAATAATAATAATAATAACAATAATAATAATAATAAATAATAATAATAATAATATTTAAATTTTAAATATTGTGTATGGTGTGTGTGTTTATGTAACATATAACAAAATAGTAATAATTATTATAATAATAACAATAATAATAATTAATATTGTGTGTGATTATGTAACATAATAATAACAATAATAATAATAATAACAATAACAATAACAATAATAACATTAAATATTGCGTGTGTGATTATGTAACATAAAATATTAATAATACAATAATATTTAACATTTACAAAATGTCTGGCAAGCAGACCTTTATGTAAAATATATAAATCATTTTAATAATTATCTGGACCTATATTTAAATAAAACTAAATGTATATTTTATTAGTTAAATGTATTAAAAGAGAATATTTGCATCTAATGTTTTTGGACATTAGGATAAATATTGCATTAAATAAATGTTAATTTTGTGAAATTAAAAGCAGTTACAGTTGTTATAATGTGCTGCTTATATACTGTATGGATATTGCTAAGGAAAATAATAAACTTGGACACAAATGGATGAGAGTGTAAAATAAATGAATTACATGGATGAATGGATGGATGGATGGATTTTTGGTGAGTTGGTGCTGAAGGATTTTTTTCAGTAGTTGGTAAAAATCACCTAAAATCCACCTCGGCATAATATGTAGTGACTGAATGTTCTGAACAAGTACAAGTACACAAGACATTTAAAGGTAATAGCTCAGTAATGCTGACTGGGGTAAAAGAACAAAAAGTAAGAACATGTTGAGAAAAGAAGAAACTTTATGGATTCTGGTTTCATTTGTGTCTTTTGGTTCAGTGTATTATTGTGGATAATGTAGGAGCGAGGCTCAGTGTGACACTGGCTGGTGTGGAGAAGCTGTGACACACTGCTCGATATTGTTGGTGCAGCTAAAGAACAACTTTTCTCAGTAGGGGAGAAAGCAAACTTACCCTGAGCACCAGCAGCAGCAGCATGACGAATGAAGCCAGAAAAAATCCATTAGATAAAGCTAGTTAACTGCCTCATTATTCTCACCAAAGAATTATTCAGCCACTTAGCGTTCATTGAAGGAACAGAGAACTAATAAGGACATTTCAGTTAAATTTTTATTGTACTAATTACACTGAAAGGCCATATCAAATCCTGTTAGGAACACATCCAGATTAGTGGAGAGAATGCAGCAGCAGGTAATTAGACAGAATTTATCAAACCATTCAGAACCGTTATTTACTGTGAGGCTGGATAAGTTTGGCTATTAGGAAACTGACTGTTGGTGATCAAATTACAAAACTATTTCAACAAAGGCCTGATTATTTTTTTATTTTTTTTATTTATTAGGCAGATCATTTCCAACTAAAACGTCAATTTATTTCCCTACTACAATTTTCACTACTCTGCTAAAGTTATTTAAGTAATTAAATGTAATCCATTTTTTAATTAATTACTACGTGACTTGAACCAAATGCTTGTAATAGTCCTCTAAAAAGATTTATGTTTTATATATCAGGACAAAAAAGAAAGTCGTGCTGGGAAAATAATTACACACATTCACTGGAAGGACTATTGTTCATTATTGGATGAAATAAAGACATATAGTTTTAATAGCTGGAATCATGGTTCATTACACACAGTGTGTATTTGTGTGACTGAAGCCTGGTACAAGATATTAGAATAATAAACATACACTGTGCATTGATGTGAGATTAATTTTATTGTTAGTTATTTGTAATTTGTTTGATTTTATACTGGATTGTTTCAGAATATTGCAATAGTTTTAAATTGAAAACAAATCTATAAAAAAAATATTATATATTGTAGACTTTGACTTATATTATATTGTTGACTTAGACTTAGTATTTGTTGATCATTTTAAACCTTTTAATAAATTATAAATTATTTGTATGTACCTATATACAGTATATATATATATATATATATATATATATATATATATATATATATATATATGTGTGTGTGTGTGTGTGTGTATGAATGTATGGACGAAATACTATATAATAATCTTGAACATCTATAACCTTTAATCTGAATTATTATTATTATTATTATTATTATTATTATTATTATTATTATTATTATGTTACATAAACACACACACAATATTTAAGATTATATTATTATTATTATTATTATTATTATTATTATTATTACTATGTCATATAAACACACACCTGTGTGTGTGTGTTTATGTAACATATTATATTATATGTTAGATAAACACACACACAGGTGTGTGTTTATATAACATAGTAATAATAATAATAATAATAATAATAATAATAATAATATGGTTTATATGGTATAAATGGTTTGCTAAAAAACTAAGAAGTCAGTACATCCCAATGGGTGTGGAAAGCTGTAAAAACTATAACATAAATATATTATAAATAAACATTCTTTGATATGGGTTATATACAGGTATGTATTGAATAATACAGATGAACATTTCTGTCATACCTAGTCCACTGTGTCAGAGGTTCAAAAATAACAATTACAAACTATTTAAGGCAATAAAAACTATTGAAAACAAATAATATATATATATATATATATATATATATATATATATATATATATATATATATATATATATATATATATATACACACACACTAAAAAGCTATGTATCAGTGTTTATTTATAATATATTTATGTTATCATTTTTACAGCTGTCCACACCCATTGAGATGTATTGTTCACCATTAATGACCAGCTGTTATTCCAAATATTTCTGTGGTATTTATTTTTATGTAGCATCCACAGATAAAATAACGTTTTATTTTCATCAACATAGATTTGTGATTCATTCAAAAATCTCCTCAGCATTCAGGGTGCTAGACAGATATCACCAACACCCCCTGGACTGTGATTGTTCTTAATACTGTGGGCGAAATTAAAATCAGCACCTATTAGAAATTTTATAGCTATTGTATTATGATTATGTAGTCTTGGTTTAATTAGAGGATTGTTTATCTATAAAATAATCAGGAAAAAGTATAAATAAATAGACAAAATAGACGGTAATTGTATTTAGAGATCCTACAGAGCATGATTTACTGGTTGGTGATGTGTGGCGTTATGGCCAGCAGGATGGGCTGATTATTTTCAGCCAACAGAGGCCTATGGAATCATTGCCCTCTAGAGGCCACTCCCTAAGCAGACCCATTCTAAACTCACCGTACTACTGTGTGTAGACCTGCCCTTCATGTATGTCCGGTACACCATTGAAATACAAACAAATATGTATTTTTGTGCCAGTGTTCCCACGCTGAATGTCAAAATAATAAACAGTACAATAATAGTTTTGCCCTGTATTGAGTGTATTAACACCTTTGCTCATGTGTTTCTGTGGTGGAACGTTTGTACCATCAACAGGATGAAGATCATTTTATAAACAGGTGAACAAAAATAAAGAGCGAGCATAAACTGTGAGCTTTTGTGGGACTTGATATAGATTACCTGGGTTGTACTGAAGAATGGAACATCATTATTTTGATAAATCTACCAATGTATTAAACTGTTTGGATATCTGTTGACTGTAATGGTGATATTATATGATATACAACAAGCAGATTCATTGTGTGAGTCAAGCATTTAGCCCTGTTTTGTTTTCTTGGTGTATGTACTACTTGCACTCACCCAGTTGGTAACAAATTTAGTACCAGTTAATTCATCCATCTATCCATCCATCATATTTAAGAGCAGGTGATTCATCCAATAATCAGAAAAATGCTTTAAAGCTGTGATAGACCTGTATTTTTATAATAGCTGCTTCCTAAAGATTAGGAGTAAAAATAGATAGGAGAATAGAGCAAGAAACAGGAAGAATGTACCATAGTTCACGTTTAATTAACAGTGGTGTCTTTATGATTTGCTCTAGAGAATTTGCCTTGTTTTACCAAGTGAGATCCTGTTTTTTCTCATTCTTCCCCTTTTGTTTCTAGGACAGGGAACGGATCTGGCTCTATGGGATGTTTAAATAGAGAGCTAATTCAAGCAGAGGGGCTCTTTCTCTGCTGGACTAGGCTCACTGGGCCCTTTTGTACACTGGCCCTCACTCCATGTGTCCCTGCTCTCCCGGCTGGTCAGATTTTTTTTCTCTTTTTTTTGTCTCCGTTGGATAATCAGCTTGAAGCATTTGAGTCAGATGTGGTGGGAACTGGGCCTGCTTGGGGCTCCTCTCTGAAGGTGTTTGTTGTTAAATAGAACAATTCTGCTGTCTCTTTAGAAAGTCTGACAAAAGCAAATACTCCCTGCTGAAAATTTTCTTAGCCTGTCGCACAAAGGCTCAAGTTTGTTTAAGAAATTGCCGCTAAAGAAAGCGTCAACCCATTAAGGTAATTATATGGAACCTGTGTCCTATAAAGGCTTAATTGATGTTAATGTTTGTCTAATTGGGGATTCAGGCAGAGCAAAGGACTAAAGGTCTTCATAGCACTTTCAGGCATGGCTCTGAAAAGGGTCCTTCTGGTTTTCACACTTTCCACAATGGCTGCCCGTCTTTCTCACATTACGGCCTGTTTTCAGCTATTTCCAGCATTCTGCAGCACTACTTAGAGCACAAAATAAGGGTGAAGAGCCATTGTCTGGTGCAAGCACTTCTCAAAGAGTGTTCCTGACAGGAATTGTTAGAGGACTCATGTTGAAGACAAGGGGGTGTGAGGGTGAAAGCCACTGTCATGCACTCTTGTCATGTCTATGGTGTACGGCAATGGGACTCCTAATTGCTGCATCTGTTTTTTCATAGCACCAATTCATTTAAACAAAATAGTTCAGTCAGCACCTCCTGTTACTACAGCCGAGCCCGAGTCGATCCATTGTGAGTGTCTGTGCATTTGCATGCGTTTGTGTGTGCACTTGCTGGAACGTATTTGTTAAAATACGGCATTTGTTCTTGTACGTGTCTTAATTCTCGTTCCTGGGTTTAGCCGCCGGCTCCGGCGTGAATCATTTATAGCAATCTGACATTCTGTTTCTGTGGAGAAACCTACAGTGCTACCATTTGTTTATAGACTCCAGTCATTCTTTTTTTAAGCTAAAGCATAAAATATCATTTTAAACAGCTAATGAAAATTGGTTGTATATATATATATTTTTTTTTTCTGTCCTGAAAAACTCTGGCCTGGGTCTGTTCAGACTAACCGTTTTAAATATTTCTCCTTGGTCTAATTCCTAAGGTTGGTGTTAACAAGCAATGCCATTTCCACACAAAGTTAAAATAGGGCCAGTGGTGAATGGCAAACTGATTGTACCGCTGTCAGCCTCCTGCATAGGCTTTTTCTACAGATGGGAAGTGTGCAGCATGGGGAAGGGGTGGGTGAAGGTGGGGGTGGATTGGGGGCAGAAGAGTGAGAGGAGGAAAAGGCACTTCATTTAACTTGCACCAAGCTGATTGGAGTGGAGAAGGCAATTCAGATCTCGAGTGGATTTCCCATTGCAGAACCTTTACTCAATCCACACGCATTTCCGCAGGCCTCCTGTCAGTCACGGCACACAAGACTAACCCTGGCACGACTCAATGGATCCCCTCCACCTGCACACAATAGAGCCACGACAAAAAAGTAAAAAAAAAAAGCCCAAGTGTGGTAACTCTATGTAGTCATCAGAAATCAGCACTGTGCTGATGAGGGCTGTCTTTGACCCTACTTGTATGACCTTTGCCCCAGGAGCTTGTTAAAGCACACATTGTGTGCTGGTTAGCTCGTCTCCAGCAGAGAAGTGCATTAGTGTTTTCCGTCTGTCCTGATGGGTTCCTCACCTGAGCCAGCGGCCACCTTCTCTTCAAACATGTCAATAGACATCATGGTGATAATAGAACAGGAATGATTGCTGTCTGCATGTGATATTCAGAAATAGCTCGAATTTGTCATACACATTCACCATGTATGTATCAACAAATCAGGCATTAGGGATACAGTAATGAATACAGTGTGATATACAGTGTTTCAGTGACAAGGATAATTATAACTTACACAGTCTGGTAGCAAATAAAATATTGAACATACATTTTAAACATATCATACAACCTAAGAGACCTTAGGTTTTTCCCCTTGTACTTCTGTTAAAGGACTCAGGTATAATAATATAAATAAATATAATAATAATAATAATATAATAAATAATTTGCTTTTTTTTGTTTAATTAGTCTTGCTGACCAAGAAAAAAACATTATGAAAGTGGATTTATAATGATAATAATAATAATAATAATAATAATAATAATAATTAGTAGTAGTAATAGTATTAGTAATAATAATTAATAATAATAATAACAAAAAACAATAACAATAAAATATTAATAATAACAATAATAATAAAATAATAATAATAATAACAATAACAAAACAACAACAATAATAACAGCAACAACAATAATAATAATAATAACAATAACAATAGTAATCTAAAAAAAATTATAACAATAAAATAATAATAATACCAATAATAATAAAATAATAATAATAATAACAAAACAACAACAACAATAATAACAACAACAACAACAGTGATAATAATAATAATAATAATAATAATAGTATACATTAATATGGCACCACAAGTACTAACAATGAATGCAAGCACATGTGTATTCATTTAATTAATAAAATATGTTAATATTGCATAGATTTTAATGGGATTGCTTTACTAAACAAACATTGTTTCTTCTTTTTATTTACTTATTTTTCTTTTTTAATGTACACAGTAGATGGAAGAATGATTGTTTTAATACTACTGGTTATTTTCCATACAGTGTGCAGAGTGTGTTCTATATCTTAATCCATTTAAAAAATGCTTTAATTAAATATTATGCCTCTTAGATTTTCTTTGTCTCCTTTCCAATATTTATTTTATTTTCTAATAATAATTGTGTAGTTTTTTTGTGTATATATATATATATATATATATATATATATATATATATATATATATATATATTCTACTGTGAAATAAACTGTTCTGTAACCACATAAAAGTTGCTATTTCCCTTGTATTTATTTTACTGCTGAATTATTTTATTATGGTGTTTTTAAAACATGGTGTAATATATATAACTTATAACACAGGTAGTGAAAATAATATATTAAATTTAAAGCCTTTTTCTCTCAAGTAGATGTCTTAACCCACTTTTTTATTTAATATAGGTCTGGTGCATATATCCAGTTTAAATGGACACAAATGATGTCTTTTGACTTTGTACCTAAATTTTGAACACTAAAACTATGGACTACTAAAATCACACAATTGCACAGTTGTTGTTGGCAGTTACAGTATAACAGCTAAACCTTTCGCAGCATTGAGTTGGGTTTAGTTTCAATCTATTTCTATTGTTTTAATTCTTCCAAGGTTAAACAGGTGCTCCTAAAAAACGCTATTGTAAATTATATATTTTAATAAGATTTAAGTTTAATAAGACTCCAGATTTGGAGTTTTGGGGCTGATGAGATTCATTTTTTCTCCAACCTCAACCTCTTTATCCTGGTCAGGATTACAGTGTGTCTGGTTATAATGAGAAACACTGAAACATCGATCCATCGCACTCCTTTCCTTAGACATAGCCAAACATCTCTATAACTCAAGTGAGATTCAAACCATGATTTCAGTAGTAGTGCACTGGCATTGTAGAACACTGCATAACCCGAGCAAACATTAATATTTTCTTGAAAGGAATTAATTTCCTCACTGCTTTATAGTGATGCATTAATGTCCATACTCTACTGTGGGGATGGTTTTCCTGGGATACACACAACTCCTCTTTCTCTTTCCAAAACCTAAATTGGAATATTGCCATATAAGTGTTCTGTCAAATTTAAGAAGTGTATGTTTTTACTTGTTTTTAGGGAAATTAGGGAAAAGAGATATTTGCTGCCCTGTTTATTGCTTGTGTACTGTTGTTTCTGCTGCTTTCAGTATGTCCTGCAAGTCTTTCCCATGTCTACTTGCTTCTTTTTTACTCTCTTTACTATTAGTCTAAGAGCACATTGTAAAATTGTAAAGGACCTTTTATTTATTTATTTATTTATTATTATTATTATTATTATTATTATTATTATTATTATTATTATTATTATTATTACTAGTAGTAGTAAAAGTTACGATAGTAATAATAATAATAATTAGTAGTAGTAGTATTACTAGTAGTAGTAATAGTAGTAGTAGTGATAATAATGGTAATAATAATAATAATAATAATAATAATATTAATTATAATAATTAACACAAGTACTAAACACGAGTGCAAGCACATGTTTATTGATTTAATTAATAAAATAAAATATGTAAATATTATATAGATTTTAATAGGATTACTTCACTAAACAAACATTGTTTCTTATTTTTATTTACTCATTATTTTTTAATGTACACAGTAGATGCAAAAATGATTGTTTAAACACTACTGGTTATTCTCCATACAGTGTGCAGAGTGTTACTGTTGTTTCTGCTACTTTCAGTATGTCCTGCAATTCTTTCCAATGTTTACTTGCTTCTCTTTTACTTTCTTTACTATTAGTCTACGAGCACATTGTAAAATCTTGTGTGGTGGACCTGTCTGGATTTGCTTTATTATTATTATTATTATTATTATTATTATTATTATTAGTGGATTATTAAACCACTTGTACTCTGGTGACTTTGTTGTTTTTACCCTATACGAATTGTTTAATTACTTTGTCCTTGAGAACCTAAGGAAGTTACTTATCTAACCATGATCACTACTTTTTGTGTGACAGTCTTTTTAATCAAGGACAATTCAGTTTATTGTCATTAATAATATCTTGAAATGTATTTATTTACAGTATATGTATCCTTTACCTACAGTAGGGTCCAAAAGTCTGACACCACTGGTAAATATGATTTTATGTTGAATTCTGTGTTAAAGTTTAATAAGCTTTGTATCTTTTTTTTTATTAAAAATCATAT
This sequence comes from Trichomycterus rosablanca, assembly GCF_030014385.1. Lineage (NCBI taxonomy): Eukaryota > Metazoa > Chordata > Actinopteri > Siluriformes > Trichomycteridae > Trichomycterus > Trichomycterus rosablanca. The sequence continues at coordinate 14,408,044 of NC_086000.1, read as the reverse complement.
CATCCTAATGATTTGACAGAAAAGTTAAATCTTTAAACATAAATTTCAGAATTTCCTAATATTTGGCGCTACTGAAACTCAAGTAGGCACATTTGTGAAATTGACCATGTGTGTTTCTTTGTACAAAAGGTCACATTTCCTTGAGTCTAATCCCTTTCATTAAAAACATGCTTGGATGACTTTGAGCATGTAAATTTGATCTACTCATCAAAAGCTTATTCAAGCATTTACATTTGTAGCAGTTCACCTGTATGTTTACCGATTATAAATATGGTGAGACCAAATAGCAAGGAATTCTGAAACGTACTAAAACTTATATATTATTTATAATTTTATATTTTATAATTTTATAATTTATTAAAAAAATTATAGTTCCAAAAAAAAGAAGCATTTCACAAGAGGTCTCAGACGTTTGGCCACCAGTGTATATGCACACAATAAAATAGGGAATAAAAAGGTTTATTTTTTATTTTTTCTGGACTTATTTGAGTGTCATACAGTCTCAGGTTTATATGAATAAACACATAATCCAAAAACATTGTGTGTAAACGTGAAGTGGATGTTTTTTGCTTATAAATCACCAAAAAACAATATAAATATATAAATGTAAATGCATATATAAATCACCAAAACAAAATATTGGTTACTGAATAAGTCCGAGAAGTCTAAGAAGACTTATTTTTATACAATGTAAATATTTCCCGGGTTAATTATCACTACACGTGTTCTCAACTTTTTTAAATTTCAAATTAACAATGAACAGTCTCGGCTTGAGCAGTGCGGTAAAACGTCATAAAAATGTGAATATGAGACGAATCTGCATTTGTGTGAAATAACCATCAGATTCACTCTGAAAGCTCCACATGTATCTGTGTTTATTTGGGTTTTCCTCCTGTTTCACTTTTAAACGTGTGTTACAGCTCGGGGTGCTGAGAAATTGTAAGAATCAGCTGTTTTTTAATTGTATTTCAGTGTTTTTATATTATATTTGTGTTATTTTCAGTGTATAAGTGTGAAAAACAACTCCATTATTTTACATTAGCCTAAAATATATGCAAGTCTACAGGACCATGGAACACATTAACAGGTTTACCATACATCCTTATGGGGAAAAAAACACCTTAAAACTTAACGTCTTTTAAACTCAACGCCACTCCCAGAACCAATTGACATTGAGTTTTAAGGTACCACTGTATTTGAAGTATTTAAGTCATATTCCTCCTTCAAGTGGGAGGAACTTAGGTCTGTCATTGATGGTAGACTTTTTTTTAATATTTATTTAAAATTTTAAAAATATAATTTAAAATATAATTTAAAAATCTATTTCATACAGTAAGTCTGCTATTTTGAAATAAATATCACCAGTGTCACAATCATTAATGTCACACTTAGCATATAACCAGTACTGTGCTGTAACATTAAAGTTTAAATAAAGTAAAAAAAAAAAAAAAACAGATAAAAGCAAGAAACATTCCCATATGTACAAGTAAGTATTGTGTGTACATATAAAGAGTTTTCTTGACTGTCATTTGTGTCACATTTTTTGTTTGTTTGTAAAAAAGAATGCCATTAAAATGTACCATTTGAATGCCATTCAAAATTCTACATTAAATAAATTCATATAAAATACTTTTTTTTTTAAATAGCAGATCATAATGTAACACCTAATAACACCAGTGTTTTCTTCATTGTTAGTAGTATATTAAAATATAGATAGCTTTTTTTGCTTTGTTTTGGTTTTACGTTAATATGTATACAACAGTTAACGTACTAAAGCAGCACTGATATGGTGCTAAATAATTAATTTACAAGAACAAGAAGTAATTAAAAACCAGATGGCTCAAGAAGTGTCCTCTTTAGTACAAGTGTCTCTATGAAAATGTCATGCTGGCAAACAAGTAACTTAATCACAGTACTTTGTTAGGCAAAATTATCTTAAAAAGCCCGTCTACCAAGTGTCACATTACTCATCAAAGTATTTTGCGGGTGAATAATGACCGGGGGTTACGGCCTCTAACCCCGATGCCTGACCCGTGGATGCATGCGAGTAGGTTGGAAAAAGCTCTGCGACTGCCCTCTCCTTCGCTCAGCCTCTCTGGAACGGAAATTTGACTCCGCAGCTATAATCACTTTAGTACTGTTTTTGTTCGGCGGTAAGTGGACAAAATATTTGGATGATCTTGAGCAAGCACAATAATTGAATATGTGATTTGGTAGTAGCAGGTGTTTGGAATCTTGAGCTTGTCTTTACATAATGAAGCATTCGGTAAACAAAAGCAAGTTGTTATGTTGCTTCAGCATGCTGGGGATTTGCTCAAATGAAACAACTAATTTTCTTGATAGCATACTGTAATCATGCTGTTCCTCTACCACGCACTGTGCTGAGTGCTGTGTTGCCTATTAATTCATTCTCCTTCTCTCCGGTGTGAGAGAGGGCCCTCCTTCCACTAGTAAACTGCTATTATTCATTATACCTCTGGGCCTATAAGTACAAATAATCCCTGGGGTTTGAAAGAGTGAAATAATTATTGTTATTTGCTTAGATGTGGTTGAAGTATGGCTCACGGCTCTAAAATGCTGTGGATATAAAAATAAATAAGTAAATAAGTAAATAAATAAATATTTTCATGCCACGACAGGGTTTTCACTGTATCTGACGACTGTTTAATTATAAACTCTGCGGGTAGTAGCCTGACTACCTCATTACCTCACACAAGCGCCGAACTACCCTCAACATCTCATTTTAGCCTGTATTTAGAATATGTGTGCATTCAAAGGTTAATGACCAATATGCTGTCAAACGTCACAGTTCGATAAAAATGCTAGAATATCACAATGCTGTGAAATACATTTGGAAATTCTAGAATTGAAATTAAGGCTGATCTGATCACCCAAGTCGAGACAGACAAACACATTCTGTCAGACTGGAAAATCTACGTACATTTTTGGCTAAATACAAAAATCATTATTTATTTATTTATTTTTTAATGTTTTTTTCTCCCGACTTTTTAGTGCATCCAATTGCCCAACTGCGTCCTGCTTCCTCTCCACTAATTCCAACCCACACCCCCTCCGACACTTGGGCAGCAGCCGTATGCATTTTGTCACCCACACTAGGCGAGTGCATATATGCGAATCAGCCTTGTGTACAGTGAGACACACCCTGATCCGAACTCCTTCCCCGCCTCTGTGCAGGCAGCATCAATCAGCCAGCAGAGGTCGTAGTTGCATCAGTCGCGAGGACCCCCATATCCGGCTTAATACCCCACCCCTATATGAACAACAGGCCAATCGTTGTTCATGTGGCCGCTCAGCCCAGCCGGATGGCAGAGCTGAGATTTGATCCGATGTATTCGAGATCCCAGCTCTGGTGCGCTAGTGTGTGTTTTTACCACTGCGCCACCTGAGCGACCCAAAAATCATTATTAAATGGAATTAAAGGTGTAGGTTGTAAATGTGCCCTGCCCTTACAAAGTCTGAATGTGGTTTATTATTTTTAAAAAAGATGCCATTCCTAAAGACCTGTTTACCTTTTCATCAATCTACAAAGAAACTAAATTCTTTGTGGCTAGGCATCCCACAAAGATCACACCAATATCAAAACATGCAGAGATTCACTTATATATCAAATTTTTTTATATATTTTAATATATAACTAGGACTAATAACTAAGACTAATATTTTAGTCTTAGTTCATTGACTACAAATGTTTTCCCAAGTGTAAGTGGTGGAAACATCATAATTTGTATTTGTTTTACCTAAAAGGCTAAAAATAAATCATAGTCATCAGTGTAGCATCAGATTTATTGGAAAGATTAAGATGACATGACATGAGGGAAGCGGGGTTGTTCATGTAGTAAATCACTGGATTAGCTACAAAAAATTGTTACTGCTGCTGGAGGAGGTTCTATCAGTAAATATTTATAAAACACAAGGGGTTACATATTTTTCCAAGCTTGAACCTTCAACAGCTAATCAATGTGCTTAAGGAAAACCTAGTGAGCTGCCTTGTTGCCTACTGCTTACCTAGACAGCTGCCTAAGTAGAGAGGATTCTAATGAGACATCAACTTATAAGGCAGATTATTTAGACACACTACTTAAACAGCTATTACAGTGATTACGTCACCACAGTTTCCGCTTACTAAGCTAGCACAGTTAGCCTCATGCCATTAAAACCACTGGGCTGAGGCAGCATGACCTGCTAGCAGGATGCAGGACGACGTAAACGCTGTAGAGAGATTTTTTTTTTTTTTAATTCATGTGTTTCAGCCACAACAATTCATTACAGGTGTAATAAATCAATTATATAAAAATTATATACTTTCAACTTTACAGCAACAGTTTAGGGAAGGCCCTTTCATGACTGTGCCTCTGTGCAAAAAGCAAGCTTGGTTTAAAGAAACTCCAGTGGCCTGCACAGAGTCCTGACCTCTGGAACATCAACTGAAGCTTTCTTGACCAACATCAATGCACAAAAATACAAATGCTTTTTTGACTGAATGGGCACAAATTCCCTCACTTAAGCCCTCTCAGAAGAGTGGCTGTTGTTATTGCAGAAAGAGGGCAGCACGGTGGCTCAGTGGGTAGCACTGTCGCCTCGCAATAAGACGGTCCTAGGTTTGATTCCCAGGTGGAGTGGTCAGGGTACTTTCTGTATGGAGTTTGCATGTTCTCTATTGAGTTGGCCCTTTTCTGTTGGTGCAAAAAGCAAGGCCAAGAAAGGCAAATACTTTTGGCTGCTTACCTGTCTGTAGCCAGCAATTTAAAACAGAGGATGTTCGTAAGCCAGGGTTCAAGACAGGCCGATGACTGTGAAAAAAAGGAGTAGCGCTTCCGGCACTGTTTGAGTGGAGCGATTTCTCCATCCCATTTTCAAGACCGGGGGTTTGGGAGATGAAAAAGCTACCGTGAAGGATGGCACACCTATCGAGGAGGCTGATACATTCCCTGAGGACCACAACTACACTTCAACTCCGGAACCTGCAGCTGTCGACTTGGTTCTAGAAGAAAACAAATCTCTCAGAGAGGAGATCATCCAGCTAAGAAGCAAATCCAGATTCTTACTCTAAAGCAGTGGTTTGGCGTTCATCATTTTGCTGGATCAGAAGAAGATTTTTTTCACAAGGTATGATGTCCAGCAGGCTTAGATTATAAGTAGATGCACTAATATGGTTAACTGTCTTGATTCAAGTTTAATGACTGATTAATGAAATAAAATTTCTTTTTTAATTAAGCACATAATGCAGGCTAATGTAAATATTCGTCATGCTTCTAAGTAAGTTCATAGTAGACACTGATACAAATTTTTAAATACAGCATTGGCTAGGAAACAAACTTGTTAGCTAATCTGTAACTACATGTCCGTATCCTACCTTCAAAATTGTGAATGTAGCTTGAAACGTAGAGTTTGAAGTCCTTCTTACTCTTGGTTGCTGACATCTGGCAGAATAATGCCTGGGCAAGTCTTGAAGTGACCGAGTGAAAAGCGCCATAGCCACTTTGTTAATCTCCACCTCTGTATACTGTCTATGTGAAGTTTGTCACTCTGTGTCTTCATGGGTTTCCTCTGACCTCCCAAAAACATCTGGACAGCAGCTCGAAAGGTAAAAGTAAGTCTGATTAAGTAAGTGTGTAAAGCTCTGTAAAGCCATTCTGTCCAATATTTCCACCCTGTGATCAGTGTTCAAGATCTTTAAAATCTTCTCTGGACTCAGAGGCATCTAGGATGGACCATCACACAGTTGAAACGTATTGTGGTCAGATGAATCAGCATTCCAGGTCTTTTTTTTGGAACCGGACCAAAGACGAAAAGGACCATCCAGACTGTTATCAGCAACAAGTCCAAAAGCCAGGGTCTGTCATGGTATGGGGCGGTGTCAGTGCCCTTGGCAAAGGTCATTTACACTACTGTGATGGCAGCATTAATGCAGAAAAGTACATTGAGATCTTAGAGTAACATGTGCTGCCTTCAAGACGTCATCTTTTCCAGGGATGTTCATGCATTTTTCAACAAGACAATGCAAAAGTACATGCTGCACACATTACAAAGACATGGCTGCGGAAGAAGTAGGTACGAGTACTGGACTGGCCTGCCTGCAGTCCTGACCTGTCCCCAATAGAAAATGTGTGGAGAATTTTGTAACAAAAAATGCGACAACGACGACCCCGTACTGTTGCACATCTTAAGACGTGTTTGCAGGAAGAATGGGACAAAATAAAAGCTGAAACACTAAATCACTTGGTCTCCTCGGTGCCAAAACGTCTTTTAAGTGTGGTGAAAAGGAATGGCAACATTACAAAGTGGTAAATGCTTTATTGTCCCAACTTTTTTTTTGGAATGTGTTGCAGGCCTGAAATGCAGGAATGGATGTTTATTAATAAATTAAATGAAGTTGAGCAGATAAAACATTAAATATCTCAGGTTCATCCTGTATGCAATCAAATAAAAGTCAAAGTAAATGTAAGAAACTTTTTTTTATTATTTGCATTTACCATGCTGTCCCAACTTTTTCTGATTTGAGGTTGTATCACTGAACTAAATTTGTGGTCATTTCTGAGTTTTGGTTGCTTCTTGTTGCTTTTTCGTCCTGTTTCGGTGTCTGGTTGAACAACAGGAGCTTAATTAAGTTAAGAATATGTTGTTTTCCACTCTCAGTGCAGCTTCCCCTTGTGAATTCAGTGGCAGGTCATAGAGCGCAGCCACAAAGGTCCAAGGCCGGATCACATCCTTTCGAGACAGGAATCGGACCATGGGCACTTGTTACACCCTCTGTGACCTCTTTGTCCTGCACCTGTGTGAAGTCTCCCAACCCCACAGGGCAACAAAACAGGACAAGAGTCAGGTTGGAGGTCAAGGGTCAGAGCCCTGTGAGGAGGAAGTTGTTGTTTTTGGTTTTTTTCTTCTCAAATGAGCAAGACACTTCTCACTCTCGTCTGATTTGACAACCATCTGTCAGTCAAAGAATTCAGACTCTTGCTTCGGCCTCAAATTGCTTTTAATCAGCCATACCATTAAAACCACCTCCTTGTTTCTACACTCACTGTCCATTTTATCAGCTCCACTTACCATATAGGAGCACTTTGTAGTTCTACAATTACTGACTGTAGTCCATCTGTTTCTCTGCATGCTTTGTTAGCTCCCTTTCATGCTGTTCTTCAATGGTCAGGACTCTCCCAGAACCACTACAGAGCAGGTATTATTTAGGTGGTGAATCATTCTCAGCACTGCAGTGACACTGACATGGTGGTGGTGTGTTAGTATGTGTTGTGCTGGTATGAGTGGATCAGACATAGCAGCGCTGATAGAGTTTTTAAATACCGTGTTCACTCACTGTCCACTCTATTAGACACTCCTACCTAGTTGGTCCACCTTGTAGATGTAAAGTCAGAGACGATCGCTCATCTATTGCTGCTGTTTGAGTTGATCATTTTCTAGACCTTCATCAATGGTCACAGGGCGCTGCCCATGGGGCGCTGTTTGCTGAATATTTTTGGTTGGTGGACTATTCTCAGTCCAGCAGTGACAGTGAGGTGTTTAAAAACTCCAGCAGCACTGCTGTGTCTTATCCACTCATACCAGCACAACACACACTGACACACCACCACCACGTCAGTGTCACTGCAGTGCTGAGAATGATTCATGATCTAAATAATACCTGCTCTGTAGTGGTCCTGGGAGAGTCCTGACCATTGAAGAACAGCATGAAAGAGGGCTAGTTACAGGTTACACATGATTCATCAGTTTAAGTTCAACGTCAAACACCATTGAAGGCAATTGTAGTTCTCCAATTTACCTAACTTACATGGGAGGAAACCAAAGCTCCCAGAGGAAGCAAACGCAACACAGAAATGACCCAGACCGCTCCACCTAGGAATCAAACCCTGGATCTTCATGCTGTGAGGTGACCAGCCAGCATGCCACCCAGGACACTTGATGAATGGTAAATTCATCTATTAGGGCAGTAGTAGCCTAGTGGTTAAGGTACTGGACGCTGGTTCAAGCCCCACCACTGGCAGGTTCCTCCTGTTTGGCCCTTGAGCAAGGACCTTAACCCTCAATTGCTCAGATTGTATACTGTCACACTACTGTAAGTCGCTTTGGATTAAGGTGCCTGCTAAATGCTGGAAATGTAAATGTAAATTAAATGAGGGACAGGTGAAGGAAGATCAGGTGATGTATAGATGGTCAGGGGATGATCAATAGTTCATGTCACATTTAGGAATATATGTGTTAAATCAAAGTGTTAGTTATTTGTAATACAGGTGTTGAACTTGTCGACTTTAAAAAAATATGTACATTCATGGATCCAGCTGTGTGTCTTTGCTTTTGTGCACCAGTCTTTCCCAAAGTTGTAAGCATTTAATTTACTTTAAATTATTGGGTGGCACAGTGACTCAGTGGGTAGCACTGTCTCCTCACAGCAAGAAGGTCCTGGGTTCAATCCCCAGGTGGGTGGTCCAGGTCCTTTCTGTGTGGAGTTTGCATGTCCTCACCATGTCTGCGCGGGTTTCCTCCGGGGCTCTGGTTTTCTCCCACAGTCCAAAGACATGCAAGTGAGGTGAATTAGAGATACAAAATTCTCCAAGACTGTGTTTGACATTAAACTTGTGTAATGAGTAACTACCGTTTCTGTCATGAATGTAACCCAAGTGTAAAACATGACGTTAAAATCCTAATAAATAAAAAAATAATAAATTGTAAATTTTATACACCTGTCAGCAACAGGCAGGGCCGGATTGGGCCCCCTTTTCAGCCCGGGAGTTTCATGCCCAAACCCGGCCCACTTTTTCCATGCAGGAGGAATTTAAATAAATGAAACAGCAGCTAGCTCTTACAATGCCTTTTTATTGGGTATAAGTTCAGGTATATGTTGGTAAGTTAACAGAAAACACTTCACTTAAACATGTTTAATTCAAATTTAAATCAGATAAAGATTTAAAAGTTGAAAAAATGTGATAAAGATGAAAACGTATTTACATTTGTACGGGAGCAATAAGTTGAAATAAAAATAATTTGAAATTAAAATTGCATTTGTCTTCCCAACAGAGAGGTGCTCTATTGTTAGGTTTACACTAAACTCTTAAGTAGCTTCACTATACGCATATTTAGTAGGCTACCTACAGCATCAAAAGCCTCTTAAGCAGTGCACTGGTTTCTGCAACTTTATTAATAACGGTGTCATTGTCTATAGACATGAGAATTTCCTTCTCTGTGTACATTAACATGAAGGCCTCCAAGAGTTCCTGTTTACCTATTTCATCTGGGCTGATTTTAATGCATTTTCAGCATTCTGAATATCTGGGTACTGGGTATCATTTAGAATCTATCCATCACATCTGTTCTGTGTGCAACTTATTACATAAAATAGTTTTTTTAGTTAATTTTTATCCTCTCTACCTGTCTCTGTAGTCCTGGCCTCTCCATGCCTACTCGGTTCACCAGCAGGATCAGACTGGCTAATCTGCTACTCTCAGGCTAAAAAAAAACATTTCTTTAAGGGTTAGCCTATTTTGCTGAATAACATAACATGCTTGAAGTTTTTTTATTTTTTATTTTTAACAATTTAGCCTATATTATGATGGTGTAAAATTGATAGTGATTTAGGCTATTTGTCTCTATTTGTTAAAATAAATTAGGCTATCGTGCTGACATCTTTCTGAATGTCTGAACAATTTAACATATATCATGTATATTCTCTACGTTATATTTTACATTACAGATAACTATGTTAGTTTAAATAACTCTATTAGACTATCATCTACCTATCCCTTCAGTAGTCATGGCCTCCTCGGAATCATCAGTACAGTAGCGTCGGAACAAAAACATTCCATTAATGAGTTAGGCTATTTAATATATTACACTTCAAATTATGTTTATTATTTTCAGCTTGAAACTGGATATTTGTGATTAATGGTGTGTATTGGGTTCTACAAAATAAACTACGCTAAGTTGACATTGCAAATGTTGCGCAATAGCCTTACAGTGACAATACAACATTATTTCCATATCTCTCTTTACCGGCTGCAACTGGGGTCTGTCCTCTGGAAAACAGGTCTGTTCATTTGGCACATTTGGCAGCTTTTTTTTTTAACCTGGCCTTTTCGGCTCCACCTGGCCTCTTCCTGCCCTCCATCCAGGGGCGGAGCCAGGGGGTGGCCAGTGGTGGCCATGGCCACCATAAATGAATCTTCGGCCACCCCTCCGGCCCCCCCATCACCGCTTTGCCGGCAACTTTTTTTGCGGACGCATTTCTGCACGCAGGTGTTCTCACAGGGACGCAATTCAACAGCGCACCTCAAAGAAGTAGTTCTCCCCCAAAACCGTGCAGTAATACACGACATAAAGGTCAACCACCAACACAATTACAGAAGCAGTACTACATAGTGCTACTAGTACTATTTAGTAGTATTTGTGGCGAGCTACGAATAAAGGCGCAACCGGGCTCTGCGCGTTCCAGTGTTGCCAGATTGGGCGGTTATCCGCCTAATTGGGCGGATTTTGTTTGAAAACAATTTAATAGCAGTTAAATAACACTTCTATTTAAAAGAATATATTCCGTTTTAAGAAGCTCCAGCATTGTAGAAGGCTGTTAAAAGTAAAGACTATTTTCAATGCTGATTTGGCTTAATAGTGTTGGTCAGTCTGTATCATATTGTTGAAAGAAAATTTAAATTTGTTTTCCATGCATTCACACTAGCATGTTCTGGGGTTCAAATGAGTCTCATCATTACACACAAGTTGGCAGCCAAATGATAATGTATTGCAAAGGAATAGCTTTGAAATTCTTCCTCATAATGTTAAGGTTATAGGCTATATTCTGGTTTTTCACTTGTCAGGGAAAATGAAGAGAGAAAAAAAGCTTATTATTCTTCGTGATGTAATTCTACATGGCACTTACTGCCTGTATAGGTAAATGAGTGAGTGACCACATAAAAAAAGGTATCAGTTTCTGTGCCACCCCTGTGTGAGCAATGGTCTCAGTCTGGCCACCCCTATGGAAATTGTCTGGCTCCGCCACTGCCTCCATCACCATGGACTGCTGGTACTTTGCGCTATTCTGTTGCTTTATTTACTTTTACCGGCGCTCCAGAAAAGACGCCTCGTGGGCCAAACCAACTTAAACATTTGGGAGGGGAGAATTCCCTCAGATGGTAGAACCCATCTAATCTACTGCGATGTAGGGGCTGCGCTGTCAGATAAATGAATGCAAGAAGAAGATTATTAGATAAGAGACAGATAAGTGTCAAAATTATTTTTCCCATCCAACTGGCCCAAACTCGAGATTGACATGAGCCGGCCCATCGGGAATCCTCCCGAATCTCCCGATTAGCCACTCCGGGCCTGGCAATAGGTGTGGTGGAAACTCGTAAATGCAATAATTATAAGAAATTCTTGGACAGATAATGTTTATGAAGTCAAAAGACGTGTGTGTGTGTGTATTAAAAGTTTAATTAAAATTGAAAAAATGTAGTTAAATATTTGTTTTCACTCACTCATCAGCTTACATATTAAGGTGAATAATAAGAAAATGATTGTCCCAAATAATACACTATAAATTTTGAATCTTTGAAAATATTTAATTATCCTTATCTTGAAGGCCAGCAAATAAGCTTCATCTCCGGGGATTTAAGGGCTCTGACCTGCAGCTGTTGACACATCTTCACTATTAATGAGGATGGCCTAACGGTTTGTCTGATCACCCATCATGTATGGCTATAATTACAAAGCACGACTTTTGTCTAAGTGCAAAATATCAGCTCGGTTCAGTTCTCCATTTCACTGAGCATGTGGACTAATTTAAACCCGATTTACTTAGTCCAACCTATGTCTCATCTGAAAGGAGTGGTGAGTATATATGGATAATTACCACCACTTTATCACTGGGAGCAATGACTGAGACACCCCGGACAGGACACCAGTCCATTACAGAGTGTTGTTCATCTCCCACGGACATAGCCAATCATGTCTGTATATAGCCACCTGACAACACTGCTGAGGATTTGAACCCGGATCCCAGCAATAGTGGAGTAGTGTTATTTACAGCTGCACCACACAAGCGCTTATATGGATAATAATGCTGTTAAAATAGTTCATTTTTGGCGGCCAGGCTGCGCAGTGGGATATTCCACTAGCACACCAGCGCCGAGATTCTGAACTCCTCAGTTCCAACCGGTCAGCTGGGCACCATCTAGCGGGCATAATTGGCAGTGCCTGCAGCAGACACAGTTCTGCAAGGTTGGGATGACCGGACTATTTGGGTGAGGTCTTTAAATGCTGTGTAAGGACCCCGATTGGCAGATAGAGAGGCGCCTGTGCAGAATGCATGGGTGAAAAAAAGCAGTATACCCACCTCGACTGCAATCAGGGAGCCCCCAGCAGCGGAAGACAAATTGACTACACTAAATTGGGAGGAAATGAGTAAATAAATAAATAAATAAAAATAGAAAAAAGGTCATTTATTTAGTCATATTAAAACAATATACAGTTTATTTGTTGATTTCATTTGCATCTACCACTTTATCCTGGTCAGGGTGCAGGACAGGAATACTCTGGACAGGGCACCATTCCCCTCTTCCTTCCACCAGCCAATAATGTTTGTGTAGAGTCCCGGCTGATTGATAGAAAGACTGAGATTCAAACCCAAATCTCAGCAATAGTGGGCTAGTATTATAGATTGCTTTTTATATGTCCTTTTAATATTGAATCTGCATATACACTGATCAGCCATATTAAACCACCTCCTTGTTTCTACACTCACTGTCAAGTTTATCAGCTCCACTTACCATATAGAAGCACTTTGTGGTACTACAATTACTGACTAGTCCATCTGTTTCTCTACATGCTTTTTTAGCCTGCTTTCACCCTGTTCTTTAATGGTCAGGACCCCCAAAGAGCAGGTATTATTTAGGTGGTGGATGATTCTCAGCCCTGCAGTTACAATGACATGGTGGTGGTGTGTTAGTGTGTGTTGTGCTGGTATGAGTGGATCAGACACAGCAGCGCTGCTGGAGTTATTAAATACTGTGTCCACTCACTGTCCACATTATTAGACACTCCTACCTAGTTGGTCCACCCTGTAGATGTAAAGTCAGAGACGATAGCTCATCTATTGCTGCTGTTTGAGTTGGTCATCTTCTAGACCTTCATCAGTGGTCACAGGACGCTACCTGGATATTTTTGGTTAGTGGACTATTCTCAGTCCAGCAGTGACAGTGAGTGAACGCCATTAGCGCTGCTGTGTCTGATCCACTTATACCAGTGTCAGTGTCACTGCAGTGCTGAGAATTATCCACCACCCAAGTAATACCTGCTCTGTGGTGGTCCTGGGAAAGTCCTGACCATTGAAGAACAGGATGAAAGGGGGCTAACAAAGCATGCAGAGAAACAGTTGGACTACAGTCAGTAATTGTAGAATTTCAAAGTGCTTGTATATGGTAAGTGGAGCTGATAAAATGGACAGTGAGTAGAAACAAGGAGGTAGTTTAATATGGCTGATTGGTGTATGTGCAGATTGTCAGCCCACCCAGGATTTTTGGATTTTTTTATGCATGATTGGCATTTTTTATTTTAACGCAATAAAAAATTGTGGTAAATGTAGCCATTGTAAAATAACGTTAAGAAATTCATCCATGTGAATAATGCACATCATGACACTGACCCGTAACTGCTGAGAAGAGGCAGAGTTTATAATAGAACTAGAAAATTACAGCAAAGAAATGTAATAAAAGCAAGTAAAGCATGTGAAGTGCCAGGATCAGACCTGTGAGCGGTGAAGTTCTGCCATGCAGGTAAACTCAGCCTTGCGAAATTGGATTAGCAGCAGTTGGAGAAACCCCCTCATTTCATCACCTGGCATGTTGGTGTTAGGTTTCTCTCAAACAATAGCATTTGTTTGAAAACAAACATGACTCCACAACATCTCAAATGTGTTGCAGTTACTGAGCAGTCTGTGTGGGAAACCTGTGGGATGGAAGTTCTGGCTTAATAGAAAACAAGAGGTTGTTTTGGTAGCACAGGGAGCTTCGTATTGTCTCCTGTTTACACCTGATCGTTTCATGTGCCTTGGAGTTGGACTGTGAAGTCAAAAGCATCTCTGGTTAAGCCAGGTTTACATTGTACGGCTTTAATGGTGTTAAAAGATCATTATTTGCCACACTCTATACAACCCCAAATCATAAGTTTTTATATAACGGATTCTCTTTCAATAACATCCGTCTGTTCCTCTTAACGCGTTTGACTCATAACTATTTCAGTCAAGTGATAACAAAAAATTAAGCCCACAAGCTAGCTTCAAAAAGTTCCCACTGATTTTCAGGGTTCCCACTGATTTTCCATCATTGGTGAGCAGTATTGTTATGCACATCATGTTTTTTTTTTTATTATACTCTGAAAAATTATATCCTACACTGATTAGCCATAACATTAAAACCACTATCCTTGTTTCTACAACATTTTCTGTCCATTTATCAGCTCCACTTACCATATAGAAGCACTTTGTAGTTCTACAACTATTGACTGTAGTCCATCTGTTTCTCTACATGCTTTGTTAGCTCCCTTTCATGCTGTTCTTCAATGGTCAGGACTCACCCAGGACCACTACAGAGCAGGTATTATTTAGGTGGTGGATCATTCTCAGCACTGCAGTGACGCTGACATGGTGGTGGTGTGTTAGTGTGTGTTGTGCTGGTATGAGTGGATAAGACACAGCAATGCTAATGGAGTTTTTTAACACCTCACTGTCACTGCTGGACTGAGAATAGTCCACCAACCAAAAACATCCAGCCAACAGCGCCCCGTGGGCAGTGTCCTGTGACCACTGATGAAGGTTTAGAAGATGACCAACGCTGACTTTACATTTACAAGATGGACCAACTAGGTAGGAGTGCCTAATAGAGTGGACAGTGAGTGGACACAGTATTTAAAAACTCCAGCAGCATTGCTGTGTCTGATCCACTCATACCAACACAACACACACTAACACACCACCACCATGTCAGTGTCACTGCATTGCTAAGAATCATCCTCCACCCAAATAATACCTGCTCTGTGGTGGTCCTGTGTGGGTCCTGGCCATTGAAGAACAGGGTGAAAGCAGGTTAAAAAGATATGTAGAGAAATACATGGACTACCGTCAGTAATTGTAGAACTACAAAGTGCTTCTATATGGTAAGTGGAGCTGATAAACTAGACAGTGAGTGTAGAAACAAGGAGGTGGTTTTAATGTTATGGCTGATCAGTGTAAACATTAATGGTTATATGTTTTAGAGGTAAGAAGGTCCTGGGTTCGATTCCCAGGTGAAATGGTTCAGGTCTTTTCTGTGTGAAGTTTGCATGTTTTTTCCATATCTGCCTGGGTTTCCTCCAGGAGGTCCGGTTTCCTCCCACAGTCCAAAGACATGCAGTCAGGCTTATTGGAGATGCAAAATTGCCATAGGTGTGAGTGTGTGTGTGTGTGTGTGTGTGTGTGTGTGTGTAAGAGTGTGTGTTTGCCCTGTGATGGACTGGTGACCTGTCCAGGGAGTTTCCTGCCTTTCATCCAGTGAATTGGACCCTGACCCTGACTAAGATGAAATGTAATTAATTACAGTATATGACTAACAGTATGTGCACAGCTGTCCATGAATTTCTTGGATATCCCATCCTTAAATCATGGGCATTCATACAGAGTGGACTCCCCTTTGCAACTATAACAGTCTCCGTTCTTTTGAGAAAGCTTTACACAAGATTGTAAAATGTGTCTGTGGAAACTCGGGGAACATGGACATGATTATAGGCACCTTTCTGTAATATTGGGTTGCACAACCTTTGGTAACAGTGACAGCCGCCATATGTTTTCTGTAGCCATCTGTGAGCTTCTTGCACCTGTCTGCAGGTAGTTCCTCCTTCTCGTTCATTCCAATTCTCTCAAGGGTTCCTTTTCCTAACAGATTTCAGCTCTCTCAAAGACTGATAAGGGCTTACAGTTTAACAGTTAATTTTGTCGTTTTTAACCATTTTTGTGTACAGTTTGGATCATTATCATGCTGTAAGACCCAGGGTAATTTTTGTGTGGAGTTTGCATAATCTCCCTGTGTCTGGGTTTCCTCTGGCTTCACTGGTTTCCAACCACAAGTCAGAAGACATCCAGTTATGCCAGTAGGAGCTATTATAAATCGGTCTAAGTGTGTGTGGGGGGGTGTTTATGTCAGCCCTGTGATTATCTGGCAACCTTTCTGTAGTGTTTCCTATCTTTCGCCTAATAAATCAGACCCACAGTACCCCTGAATGTATGCATTGACAGAGAGCTCTAGTTTGATTTCAACTGTCTATTAAACATTTGCCAAGAAGGACTATGGTTTGTCTATATAAGACTTGGCATAGTTCAGTTACTCTTTTTATGCCTTTCTTTAAGCAGTGAGGTCCTCCTTGGTCTTCAGCCATAGAGCCATGGGTGTTCAGTGTGCTGAGTATGGTACGGGTTGAAACCATCACTCCAGAAGTCTCCAGCTTGGCCTGAAGTTCACTGGATGTTAAACTTGGTTTCTTTACCACCTTAAGTAGGGTTCTCTCATCAATTTTCCTCTTTCCAAAGCATTATTGCCTGTTTCATGAGTAGCAAACTGTCAGGATGCCAAGGTCTTTGGAGACAGTCTTGTACCCTTTAGACAGCTTGTGCTTGGTAAAAACAGCGTTCTGCTCAGACAGCTCGTCATTGCCAGTGTGAACAAGGAACAGGGAATAAAACTGACCTTTTAAAGCATCAAAGCCACCATTGATAGGCTAATTAAAGTCACATGAGCACTGCCAAGGTGGGGCCAGGTGAGTCTAATTTCTAATTAATCACAATCTAGTCTGATTGTGTGTTTTTGGACATACACTGAAGTGCTAAGAAAACTGGTAGACCCATCAGGAGCATGGGACTGCTGAGATACAACAAGGCATGGACTCAACAAGCTTGAGGAAATATTCTGTAGGCAATGAACACCATTCTTCCTGCAGAACAGTCCACAATTCTGTTGTATTCTGAGGTGTGGGAGTACTGTGTTCCACAGCATGTTCCATGGCATACCAGATGTGTTTATTAATGTTGAGATCTGGTGACTTGGCAGGGAATAGCAAAACCCCAAACTCAGACAAGTGTTCCTCAGACCATAATTTGGCATCTCTAGATGTGTGTAATGGCACATTGTCCTGTTGGAAGAGGCCAAACCCATTAGAATGAATGCAGGACATGAGCGGGTGTAACTCCTCAGAAAGAAGGCACACATACAGGGGTTGGACAAAATAACTGAAACACCTGTCATTTTAGTGTGGGAGGTTTCATGGCTAAATTGGACCAGTCTGGTGGCCAATCTTCATTAATTGCACATTGCACCAGTAAGAGCAGAGTGTGAAGGTTCAATTAGCAGGGTAAGAGCACAGTTTTGCTCAAAATATTGCAATGCACACAACATTATGGGTGACATACCAGAGTTCAAAAGAGGACAAATTGTTGGTGCACGTCTTGCTGGCACATCTGTGACCAAGACAGCAAGTCTTTGTGATGTATCAAGAGCCACGGTATCCAGGGTAATGTCAGCATACCACCAAGAAGGACAAACCACATCCAACAGGATTAACTGTGGACGCAAGAGGAAGCTGTCTGAAAGGGATGTTCGGGTGCTAACCCGGATTGTATCCAAAAAACATAAAACCACGGCTGCCCAAATCACGGCAGAATTAAATGTGCACCTCAACTCTCCTGTTTCCACCAGAACTGTCTGTCGGGAGCTCCACAGGGTCAATATACACGGCCGGGCTGCTATAGCCAAACCTTTGGTCACTCGTGCCAATGCCAAACGTCGGTTTCAATGGTGCAAGGAGCGCAAATCTTGGGCTGTGGACAATGTGAAACATGTATTGTTCTCTGATGAGTCCACCTTTACTGTTTTCCCCACATCCGGGAGAGTTACGGTGTGGAGAAGCCCCAAAGAAGCGTACCACCCAGACTGTTGCATGCCCAGAGTGAAGCATGGGGGTGGATCAGTGATGGTTTGGGCCGCCATATCATGGCATTCCCTTGGCCCAATACTTGTGCTAGATGGGCGCGTCACTGCCAAGGACTACCGAACCATTCTGGAGGACCATGTGCATCCAATGGCGGTGCCGTGTATCAGGATGACAATGCACCAATACACACAGCAAGACTGGTGAAAGATTGGTTTGATGAACATGAAAGTGAAGTTGAACATCTCCCATGGCCTGCACAGTCACCAGATCTAAATATTATTGAGACACTTTGGGGTGTTTTGGAGAAGCGAGTCAGGAAACGTTTTCCTCCACCAGCATCACGTAGTGACCTGGCCACTATCCTGCAAGAAGAATGGCTTAAAATCCCTCTGACCACTGTGCAGGACTTGTATATGTCATTTCCAAGACGAATTGACGCTGTATTGGCCGCAAAAGGAGGCCCTACACCATACTAATAAATTATTGTGGTCTAAAACCAGGTGTTTCAGTTATTTTGTCCAACCCCTGTAGTTCTATGGCAAAGGCTGCAAAGCAGCACCTACTTCACCTGTAAATAAATCAAATCCAGTGAAGAATCCTTAATATCCTATCAAAACCATCCAGGCCTTGTAGTACAGCATTGCAACAAGATTTAAGCTTTTATTAGGCAAAGAGTCGTGTTACTTCTTATCAAATTTGACATTGCTCAAATCTGACCACCATACTTTGTGGACTATGTCTATCCAGATTGGTCAAATGTTCATTAAACCAGGTCAATAATTTCATTGATTACAATACAACACCTTCACCATATTGGTAGTTCCAGAACTTTGCGATTGGAATAAATTATTCAGGGACATGTATTTTGTTCATCTCCTATCTTTTGCTTTATAAACTTTATCTGTCTCTCCCATTAATAGGTTATTATCTACAGGCATGCTAATTATTATCATTGACAGATCACTGTTGTTGTGAATGCCCCAACGCTTTGTCTCTTGAAGCGAGAACTACATTGTTCTAAAATAACACACAGATGTGTTTTTGTTTCTAGTCAGTAATCAGGGCACAGGACTATTCAGTCTCATAATACTCAAAATCAATCTGCCCATCTATCATCTCACAGACAAAGCAATTTTAAAAAAAGTGACAACGATCAGGTACAGCAGCCCTGCCTTAATCTACCATTATAGTGCAAGTGTAATTACTGCCCTGATCGTTCACCACTGGTTGAAACCCTGAGTTCATAATTGAGGCACGTCACAAGATTTGAACACTACCGTCAAAATGTTGGTCAAGACTTGCCGAAATCCACCAGCGTAGGTTTGGAGTGTATCCTTCAGAAAGAAACCTACGTCTCTCTGCTATGACAAGCCATCCTTGGGAAAGAAAGCCTAATTGGGCGAGTGTGGTTTGGCCCAAACTCTCCCACCAGTATCAGTCTCTCTCAAATTGTGGCTCATGAGGGAATATGTGGGACGAAGGCAAACACTTGCCATTATTTCAGGCTCTCCCAGTTCACCCCACCCCCAATCTCCAGCTTGCCCTCCCTCCTTTTCACCCATCAGTCTCTGTATGTGTCTTCACAGCAAATGGAAGGGCAGGAATGACGGTGGGCCTGTCGAATGGGCGACACCTGCGGTGCATCTGAAAGGCGCCCACCATTCCTGCTCATGACATTGTATAAAGGTGGAGAAAAAGGAGCCGAGGCCCCTTACCTGGGTGAGAGCAGGCACTCGCGCCTGGCCAGGCCCCGGCTGGCAGATTGGTAATGAGCTGCTGTGTGAGGTTAGGCTCTGGTTTGGGCACTGCACCCCTGGGGGCAAAATGTGGTGGGGGGATAATAAGAGAGCTGAGACTCTCAATGTGGTGGTGATTCATGGAGGCCATCCATCCAGATTATCTTTCTCACCGTGGGCACAATAAGCACTAGGCTTCCCCAGGGTTAGAAACAACACCGCCAGATTGGGCCGGTGAGCCCCTGGGGGAGGTGCGGCTTTCCCAGGGTACAAACAGTGCTGTGCCCATCAGGTTAATGGGAAATGTAAATACCTGTTTGTTCTGAAATGAAGTTGCAGTCAGCATGAAACACAAACATGCAACATTGGGTGTGGGAGGAGCAAAGGAGAACATGACATGACCGACCTCTATTAGGTTTGTTGAATTGTAAGGGCATTGTAGGCAGACTGATCTGCAAATAGAATTTATAATCTGAAGTTAGTTATTCATATAAAAAATGATTACAGGCACTAAGATACAATTTAACAAAAGACAGTGTAACAGGGCTTTAATTTACATTTACAACCCCAAATCAGAAAAAGTTGGAAAAGCATGGAAAATACTAATAATGAAAAACACAGAGTTTCTTACATTTACTTTGACTTTTATTTCATTGCAGACAGGATGAACCTGAGATATTTCATGTTTTATCTGGTAAACTTCATTTCATTTATTAATAAACATCCATTCCTGCATTTCAGACCTGCAACACATTCCAAAAACTTGGGACAATAAAGCATTTAGCACTTTGTAATGTTTGTAATTCCTTTTCACCACACTTAAAAGACGTTTTGGAGCCGAGGATACCAAGTGATTTAGTGTTTTAGCTTTTATTTTGTCCCATTCTTCCTGCAAACACATCTTAAGATGTGCAACAGTACAGACGTCTCTAGAAAAGATGACGTCTTGAGGGCAGCATATGTTGCTCTAAGATCTCAATGTAATTTTCTGCATTAATGCTGCCATCACAGAAATGTAAATGACCTTTGCCAGTACAGACGTCTCTAGAAAAGATTACGTCTTGAAGGCAGCATATGTTGCTCTAAGATCTCAATGTACTTTTCTGCATTAATGCTGCCATCACAGAAGTGTAAATGACCTTTGCTAAGGGCATGGTGTGACACAGCCCCACACCATGACAGACCCTGGCTTTTGGACTTGTTGCTGATAACAGTTTGGATGGTCCTTTTCCTCTTTGATCCAGAGCACACAGCGTCCATGTTTTCCAAAAAAGAGCTGAAATGCTGATTTATCTGACCACAATACACGTTTCCACTATGTGATGGTCCATCCTAGATGCCTCAGAGCCCAGAGAAGTCGAAGCTGCTTCTGGACATGGTTAACATAAGGCTTCTTTTTTGCACAATAAAGTTTTAAGTGGCATTTGTGCATGTAACTCTGTATTGTAGTGCTTGACAAAGGTTTGCCAAAGTAATCCCTCACCCATGTGGTTATATCAGCTATTGTTGAGTGGCAGTTCTTGATGCAGTGCCGTCTGAGGGATCAACGATTACAGGCGTTCAGCTTAAACTTGCATTCTTGGCCTTTAAGCACTGAAATTCCTCCCGATTCCTTAAATCGTTTAATAATATTATGCACTGTAGAGGGAGAATGATGCAAATCCTTTCCAAACTTTCTTTGATATACATTGTTTTTAAACATTTCAATCATTTTGTCACACATCTGTTGACAAACTGGAGATCCTATGATTATCTTCAAAAGGCTCATCAAATGGCATCACCTGTTTGGAACCACATCATTATTTAGTTTTTTCCCCTCACTACTAGCCATGAATTGCCCCTGTCCCAACTAGTTTGGAATGTGTTGCAGGTCTGAAATGCAGGAATGGAGGTATATTAACAAATGAAATGATGTTGAGCAGATAAAACATGAAATATCTTGGGTTCAAACTGTCTGCAATCAAATAAAACGTCAATGTAAGGAACACTGCATTTTTGTTTTATTCGCATTTTCCATACTGTCCCAACTTTTTCTGATTTGGGGTTGTAGTTTCTGACATTCTGATTCCAACACAATCCTTCACATCCTGCTTGCGACTCTAGAGAAAGGGTTAGCATGACACTCTGACTGACCTGTTACTACTCAGCACTACAGACTGAAGTTGTTGTTGCACTGGATGATGTGACACATTTACCTCATCACCAGTTTTAATATAGTCTGCAGTTTAAACCACAACAGGCTTTCTTCAGTTTGTCCATTCAAGACTTTCAGGATCTCTGGCATCAATGAGGCTTGACCACTGTGAGTGGTTGTTCACCATGGCTGCCTGTAAGCACCATTAGTGGTTTCAGAGCTACTTCGACAGTGGCCATGATAATTTAGCCATTATTAAGGTCACTTGTCATGTATTGCTGAATATTTACAATGTTAAGCGTTTCAGCTATAATGGTTAATCTAGAAGTGGTGATTCTGGATTGTTTAAGATTTAATTATGGATTGACATGGCAGGATAGAGCATACTGTGAAAAACTGTCTGGCATTTTTAAAGCACCTTATACAGCTAGTTGTTTGTCAGTCAATGATTTTCTGATTACATGTTTTAAATAAATCTCGCAGGTGTGTCAGTCATAAACACGGAAAGATAATTTAATGTTTTTAATGGAACAGTCTTGGCAGTGTATGTATGAAGTGTACAAACAGCATCAGCATACAGAAATAATCACAACATTAAAAAGTCACATTTATTACCCGGTCCTAAAACTGTATGAACAGTTATGAATGGAATTGATGCCAGTTTAAATTTCATTTTATACATGGATTGAGTTAATAAGTACAAAACCTGTATCCTCAAGCAATGGAAGAAAGTATTAGGGTCTGACGGGTCAATGTTCACATTATTTTCTGTATCTGAATACATTATGTTCAGGTCTTTAATCCACAATATCATCTGCCAGCTGTTAAATTGAGAGTTGGCTCAATAATGGCATTGGAAGCTATCTAATTTAGATTTATAGGTCAAATTATTACATTGCTTGGTCAGTTAATGTTTTAGGACCTGGTAAACCCTACTGGACAGTCACTCCTGTATTCCATTTTCCAGGACAATGCTAAATTACCCATGGAGGTCAGAGGACCCACTTTAGAAAAGGACTCTTGGTCCTTTAGAAAATGACTACTTTGGTGCTCCTGTTTAAAGGCAGGGTCTGTCATAGGTAGAGGGACCTGTGACGGACCAGAAACCTGCCCCTCAGACATCAGGGGTATTCCTCAAAGTGACAGTTGCCAGCAAGAGAAGACGTTACAGTTTTTCATTGATACTTAAAGATACTTCCTATCTCATCTCCATCAAATCTGCCCTCTCACCATGTGCTTAGGTAACATAAGAGCATAAGACAGATCGGCAGTCCATCACATGAACAGACACACACAGCACTTTTTAGCTCCAGTTGGCCTGACTACATGTCTTTGGACTTGTGGGAAGACAATAGTGCACCCAGAGGGAACTCACACAGACACAGGTAAACTCCACTCCACTAAACTCCACTAGGCCCCTCTTGCTGTAAGGTGACAGTGCTACCCACTACATCGCCCTGCTGTTAATGATATAATTTCAGTTTGTAAATAATAGTTTTAATAGTCGCAGTTTGGCTACTGACATGTAACCACCATGTACGCTCTAAATTAAGCAATATGTTTCTTAAATTATAAAAGCCTGGTAAATTTGGAATTTTTATGAATGTTTCATGGCACTATACACCAGGCAAAACATTATGACCACTGACAGGTGAAGTGAATAACACTGATTATCTCTTCATCACGGCACCTGTTAGTGGGTGGGATATATGAGGCAGCAAGTGAACATTTCATCCTCAAAGTTGATGTGTTAGAAGCAGGAAAAATGTTTGACAAGGGCCAAATTGTGATGGCTAGACGACTGGGTCAGAGCATCTCCAAAACTGCAGCTCTTGTGGGGTGTTCCCGGTCTGCAGTGGCCAGTATCTATAAAAAGTGGTCCAAGAAAGGAACAGTGGGGAACCGGCGACAGGGTCATGGGCAGCCATGGTTTATTGATGCACGTGGGAAGCGAAGGCTGGCCCGTGTGGTCCGATCCAACAGACGAGCTACTGTAGCTCAAATTGCTGAAGAAGTTAATGCTGGTTCTGATAGAAAGGTGTCAGAATACACAGTGCATCACAGTGTGTTGCGTAAGGGGCTGCATAGCCGCAGACCAGTCAGGGCGCCCATTCTGACCCCTGTCCACTGCCGAAAGTGCCAACAATGGGCACATGAGCAACGGAACTGGACCACGGAGCAATGGAAGAAGGTGGCCTGGTCTGATGAATCATGTTTTCTTTTACATCACGTGGATGACCGGGTGCGTGTGCGTCGCTTACCTGGGGAACACATGGTACCAGGATGCACTATGGGAAGAAGGTAAGCCGGCGGAGGCAGTGTGATGCTTTGGGCAATGTTCTGCTGGGAAACCCTGGGTCCTGCCATCCATGTGGATGTTACTTTGACACGTACCACCTACCTAAGCACTGTTGCAGACTATGTACACCTGGCTCTTGTGCAGTTAGACAGGGGATAATAGAGATCAGTGGGATACTGAGCGCCATGGGAACTTGTCTTGTGCAGGTAAAAAGAAACAGTTGGTACTTCAAACTGCATATTCGTGTTGCTGTCCTCGATCAGCCTGCAGCAGTAGAGGTGATAGTACAAATTGGGGTAATTAAATACAACTAGATACATTTTGGTTTTTTTAATTATTAATTCATTATTTTTCCCAAAGATGTAACTTAAACTCAGGCTTAATTTTGACACTCAGTGGCATTCAGTACCTATTTCTATTACGTGTGTGGACAGGATGCGAGAACGCCGATGCCCCATTAAGACAAGCTTACAGTGTGTCCGAACAGAGCAAAGAGCTCCATTCACAACCGAATCAGAGAGAAGCCGATAGTTTGTTCGGCTAACCAAATAGCACCTTTCATCTTCAGCTGCTTTCACGGCCATTGAAGTGGAAGATAAACTTTGCTCCCCTCTCTCTCCTCTCTCTGCTGGTGTGCTTAACACCCCCACCCCCACCCCCCTGCTAGCCCATTAAGGAGCTTTTGCTCAGATTGCCATGAATGGGAGAGGGTTGGGAGAAAGCTGAAATGCATTGAGTCACTGTTTTAAGAGTGATGTAGTTTGAATAAAATGTTGCACACCTGGCTGGAACTTAAATTCACTCCAGAAAAAGAAAGCATGAGTGACACTAATCAGCTGAAACCAGTCTGCACTGAAATCTACAGCAAAAGATGTCTGAGGAAAGCCAGGAATATTTTCTCCGACCCCACACACCCCTGCCACTTCTTGTTCCAGCCACTCCCATCTGGGAAGAGGTAGAGCGACATCCGAGCCAGAACCACAAGACTTATGCCTAGTTCACACTACACGATTTTTGCCCTGATTTTCGCTCGGCGACTGGTCGGCGCTAGATTTGCCGGCTCGGGAGCAACTCGGCGTTTGCTCGGCGATCAAAACTCGGCTCTCAATCGCTATGTGTGAACTACTCAACAACTCGATCCGAACGGCTCGCCGAGCGCTCGGCGACCGGATCGAGATTTCTAGCATGTCAGATATCTGATCTGAGTTGTGCGTCTGGCAGTGAGTGCTATGTCGAACAGCCAATTAGAACGCAAGATACGGTGTGAGGGGAAATGCAGGAGAGGAGTGTAAACAGGTGGGACAGGGGGATAATATACTTTATATCAGAATACATCAGCACACACACATTTTACAGTATTTCTGACTTGATCGTTCTCTACAAAACATAACACCAACACTGCATTTCAAAAATATTTATTAACCTCCAACTCACTATAGAACAATCCATGCTGTTCGTGTTGCCAAATCCACTCAGATTCATTTATTTTTCCTCCTTGATTTTACGCTGCACATCAGCGCACAAACACTGATCGCTCGCTACTTGTTGATGTGCATTTTTGGACGTGGTATCATTAAACCCCTCGTCACTTCTCACATGTGTTTTTGTTAAAAAAACTAAAAAAACTGAACCGACTGAAAGACTCCTGAGTGCAAAAGATTCAGTCGTGTAGTGTAAACTGTACAGCGACCCGACGACTTGGAAAGTCGTGTAGTGTGAACTTGGCATTAAGAACAGTTTCTATCCGCGAGCAGTTAAACTGGTCATTCCTGCAACACTAACCAGAACACAACATACACAACTCTGACTGCCACTATCCAACCCTGCTCAATAAACTCATAAGACTGTGCCTCCATTGCACTTGTATGTTAACTGGACTTTGGTTACTCGAACCTAAGCTGCTATCGTTAATCTACTACCTCAGACCTGTCTATGCACCTTGTCTGGTCATTGCACCTTTGTCTTTGTCTATGCACCTTGTCTAGGCACCTTATGTATGCACCTTTTTTTTTTTTTTTTTAAACCTCCCCCATCCCCTGTCCCCTATTGTCTTTGCACAATTGTCTTTCATTGTCTGCACTGGAGATGTAGCCTAACAGTGTTTTGTTATACTGTACAACCCTGTACTGTATAATGACAATAAAGTTTAATTGAATTGAATTAAAAGTATTTCTTCTATCTGTCTGCTTTGACCAATGTGTTATTTTAAAAACCATAAATAAATTCGTTCACCGTTCTCTGCTGGTACATGACTATACACACTGTGACCTTTGACTATATCACAATATAAATGAAATAAAAAATCTGAACACAACGGCAAAAAAAAAAAAAAACATTATGAGGATGACACCATATGACACCATGCACATGCTTCTGTGCAAGTAATAGAAGCAAGCACTTCAAAACAAACTCCTGGTGGAATGACTTGTCATCTTGAAGATGGTTTAGATTGTTTTGCATGTTAAGATGATAGAACTCATTTATGCATCCTGTCAAAGATGTCAGACAGGCGACGGCGTCTTTATAGTCAGTGTACTTTGAAATAAAAAGTTAATATATTACTGTTTATTTCTAGTGCAGGTTGTAATGCACGTAAGGCCACATCCATACAAAGCAGCAAGGGGAAGAAAATCAAATCAACAGATTTATTATATCTTATTTCCAACAAATTGGAGCCAAGCTCGAGATTGGCTGCACTAATAGGCAGTTTTCTAATTTTGCTCACTTCCACTGAAATGACATTTATGTCTGCAGAGACAGAGAAAGTCTGAAAGAGGGAGGTGAAAATATCCTGCTCATTTCATCCTCAGTACAATGATTTATCAGAGAACGGCCTTATTAAAGACAAACTCCAATTTTCTCCTTTGCACATACGGGGGGGGGGGGGGTCCTTTAACATTTTTGATTACGGTTGCCATGGTGATATCAGTGATAGCGATCAGAGATAAAGGTTGTCATGACCGAGTCAGCTGCATGCCATTGCTGTCAATATTTACTAATTTAAAAAGCAGCCAGTGGTCAGAAAAATGCTCGCACGTGCCCTAATTTAAAAAATCAACCATTACACATTCCCTGACCACTCGTCATCATCCCAGACTAAACAGGACTTGAGGAGGGATGAAACTTGAGGCATGTCCTATTGGTTCAATGGCAAACACTAAATAACAACAAAACAAAAAAAAAATGCTTTATTTAATTTACAAACCCCATTTCTGAAAAAGTTGGGACATTTTGAAAATTGTTTTGAAAAATAAATCTCGTAAACCTTTTTTATAATGACAGAAGTGCAAAGAAAATATTTATCTCAATTATTTGACCAAAGAAAATATATGTATATATACGTATATATATATATATATATATATATACTGTATATATATGTGTGTGTGTGTGTGTGTGTGTGTGTGTGTGTCAATCATAACATTAAAACCACCTCCTTGTTTCTACACTCACTGTCCATTTTATCAGCTTCACTTACCATATAGAGGCACTTTGTAGTTCTACAATTACTGACTGTAGTCCATCTGTTTCTCTGCATGCTCTGTTACTGATGCTGATTTTCACAGGTCAGCAGCAATAGATGAGTGATCGTCTCTGACTTTACATCTACAAGGTGGACCAACTAGGTAGGAGTTTAATAGAGTGGACAGTGAGTGGACACAATATTTAAAAACTCCAGCAGCGCTGCTGTGTCTTATCCACTCATACCAGCACATCACAAACTAACACACCACCACCATGTCATTGTCACTGCAGTGCTGAGAATGATGCACCACCTAAATAATACCTGTTCTGTGGTGGTCCTGTGAGGGTCCTGACCATTGAAGAACAGGGTGAAAGAAAGCTAAAAAAGTATGTAGAGAAATAGATGGACTACAGTCAGTAATTGTAGAACTACAAAGTGCTTCTATATGGTAAGTGGAGCTAATAAAATAGACAGTAAGTGTAGAAACAAGGAGGTGGTCATCATGTTATGCCTCATCGGTGTATGTACATGTAAATATATGTATATATGGATTTTGAAAATCTAAACAAATTTATGATTATACACCTGAAGTGCATTCATTCACATTTACATTTAGCATTTAGCAGACGCTCTTATCCTAAGCGACTTACAGAAGTGCTTCCATAGTGAACATTACCTTACTCTAGTTTATGTAGACAACAGTCAAAGATTATAAATCTGCTGAAACCCTGTTAGAACCAAAGTTTTTTATGCAAGAAATGAATAAGAGCATTAGTAAGTACATGTCAGCTTAAGTGCTTAGTAAAGAGGTGGGTTTTTAATCGTCTTTTGAAGACAGTGAGACACTCAGATGTTCGGACAGACAAGAGAAGCTCGTTTCAACACTTGAGTGTAAGTACATAGAAGAGTCTCGATGCTTATCTTCCTTGAGTTCTGGGTGGAGGATCAAGGCAAGCGAGACTAGTTGCTCTGATGTTGCGTGATTTGATTTGATTGGGGGTTTGATTAGACCCTGAAGGTAGCTTGGGGCTGGTCCATTTTTGACACTGTAGGCATCATTGTTTTGAACTGAATGTGGGCAGTTACATGAAGCCAGTGAAGAGAACGCAGCAGTGGGGTGATGTGGCAGTGTTTAGGTTGGTTAAAAACCAGGCGAGCAGCTGCATTTTGGATGAGTTGCAGTGGTTTAATAGTGGACATAGGAGAACCTGCCAGGAGGGAGTTGCAGTAGTCCAACCGTGAGATTACAAGTGACTGCACAAGAATCTGAGCGGCTTCCATAGAGAGAGATGGACAAATCTTCTTGATGTTGTAAAGGAGGAACCGGCACAATCTTGTCATGTTGGCTACATGAAGAGAGAAGGTCAGCTGGTTATTCAGGACAACACCAAGGCTTCTTACATTATCAGACGGTCTGATCTGGGAGTCATCAAGAGAGATTACTAGGTCTTGGGTTGGAGATTGATCTCCAGTAATAAGTAACAGCTCCATCTTGCTGGGATTAAGTTCAAAAGAGACAAGACAACTGTTACAGCACATTTCCGACTGATTATACTTAATTAGTTTGGGAACTTAGGATACCAACTGTTGTAGTCTTGCAAGCAAATGTTGTACTTTACTAGAAGACAGATCTGGACACACTCTTTGTCTATGACATTCACTTTCACTTACTCCCTGACATTTTTAGTTAATGATGCACTTAAAAATGTTGATGCTGATCCTAGTATCTCTGAAGGCTGTGCTACAAATAAAGCTGGAAAAAGGTTATCATAATATTTAACTACACCAAATAGTAAACTTGAGCATATTTTACTGTCACAAAAAGCAAATGAATGATTTTATTTTTGATGTCATCTAAATGATATTTTAACACATGGAGTTATGGGTGGTCAAACAGCTAAATATGAGTGGCACGATGCTAAATATGGACTGCTACTCTGTAGTTTACAGCATCCTCCTAAACCAGATACGGGTATTACCCACCCATTCAACTCTAAATGTAAACACGCTCAAAAACCTTTGTCCTTATATTTAGGTTTATAGATATACATATATACATACACTGATCAGCCATAACATTGAACCACCTCCCTGTTTCTACACTCACTGTCCATTTTAACAGCTCCACTTACCATATACAGTACAAGTTCTACAATTACTGACTGTATTCCATCTATTTCATTACATACTTTTTTTTAACCTGCTTTCACCCTGTTCTTTAATGGTCAGGACCCCCACAGAGCAGGTTTTATTTAGGTGGTGGATCATTCTTAGCACTGCGGTGACAATGACATGGTGGTGGTGTGTTAGTGTGTGTTGTGCTGGTATGAGTGGATCAGACACAGCAGCACTGCTGGAGTTTTTAAATATTGTGTCCACTCACTGTCCACTCTATTAGACACTCCTACCTAGTTGGTCCACCTTGTAGATGTAAAGTCAGAGACGATCGCTCATCTATTGCTGCTGTTTGATGTGGCATCTTCTAGACCTTCATTAGTGGTGACAAGACGCTGCCCACAGGGCACTGCTGGATGGATATTTTTGGTTGGTGGACTATTCTCAGTCCAGCAGTGACAGTGAGGTATTTAAAAACTCAATCAGCATTGCTGTGTCTGATCCACTCATACCAGCACAACACACACTAACACACCACCATCATTTCAGTGTCACTGCAGTGCTGAGAATGATCCACCACCCAAATAATACCTGCTCTGTAGTGGTCCTGGGAGAGTCCTGACCATTGAAGAACAGCATGAAAGGGGGCAAACAAAGCATGCAGAGAAACAGATGGACTACAGCCAGTAATTGTAGAACTACAAAGTGCTTCAATGTGGTAAGTGGAGCTGATAGTGTAGAAACAAGGAGGTGGTTTTAATGTTATGGCTGATCGGTGTATGTAGTATAATAGCACGTGTAGTACAAAATAAATTATTGAATTTTTATTGGGCCAGTTTTAAAGTTATGACTTCTACAGTTGAATGTATTAAATTACAGTATTGTATTGCCTTAGACCTGTATTTTTTTACATTTATATTTTTGGTTTGGTTAATGTTTTATTGTTCTGTAGTCTCTACATGTATTTTGCTGTTAATTGTAGATCCACATTAACCTAAATGTGTAATGTTTAAGTTGTATAATGTGTGAAATGTATTTAAATATATTGTGGATGTCCTATAAATGAAATAGTGCATCAGTTAGGACAGATGAAAACTTGAAGATGCAATTTTGATTTCAAAAGCCACAGTCAATGAGTTCAAGTTTATATGAATTAAAGTCAAGTCAAATCAACTTTATTTATATAGCACTTTTTACAAAAGACATTGTCTCAAAGCAACTTTACAAAATCCAGGACCAACAGATACAAAAACCCCTGTTGAGCAAGCCGAGAGCGACTGTGGCAAGAAAAACTACCTGAAAATTACAGGAAGAAATCTTGAGAGGAACCAGACTCAGCAGGGCCCATCCTTCTCGGGTGGCCTGGAGGATACTTTAAATAAGTAGGATTTACAAAAATCATACAAACACAGAATTAAATGAACTAAAAGTTATAACTAGCAATACATATATAAATAAATAATAATAATAGAGCTAGTCTTCAATAAAGTCTGTAGTGAGTTCTTGTCATTCTTGGTGCAATTACGCCAGACCCGTCACATCCGGCAGGAGCAGCATCGTTGTCACGGCAGTCTCGACTTCAATCCTTAACCTTGGTGGGTAAACAGGTTTCCATCAGAATGCCCTCGGGGTAAAACAACAGAGAATGTAGTTAATAATGTACAATGCTAGTTTAGAAAAACAGTTTTACAGAGAGTTTTAGACTCCGGCAGCCCTAATTATTACAGCATAACTAAAAGGGAGAGCAAGCAGGTAACAAGGTCATGAAGGCTTTCATAGGACATCAGCGCCCATCTCCCCACCGTCATCAAACCTGAGTGATCGGACAAGAGAGGCAGAACGACAGCAACCCAACATCCCTGATCACCACAAGTTTCTATGACCAAGAACCCCCAAGCTCTGCTCCTTTGTCTATACTAATTAAAAGCCTGAGAAAATAAATATATAAATAATAAAATCACATTGTGTTGACCAATATAGTATATTCTGATTATACCAGCTAATGACTGTTGTTTAACCGCAATTAAAAAACAAATTGTACAAAGGTAATATTAGTCATTACAATGCATGCACTCATAATGAAGCTAACATTGCAGTTCATTATTTTAATTTAGCTGTTTCAGAAAAAAAATCACTGTTTAACTTTTGTAAAGAAAAAAATGGTATAAGTGTGATGTTAGTTATGAGACTGTGTACTTCCACAAATGCTGCTCTTAGCTAGCCATGTATCTTTAGCTACAGACTGAGAGAGGTGAAAAAGTCTCTCCACTGACCGGGATAAGCCAGCTTATTTGAATGTTATTTTGAATGTCTCAACAATTGCAGGATGACATAAAGCTACCTGCAAAAAGAACAGCAAATGGCAGCTGAGGTACAGTTCATGGCGAGGAGCTGGGCTGAAATTGTGAAAAGCTAGAGAAAAACACTTTATCAGTGAGAAGCAAGGAAGAGTCACACTGAGGTTTGCAAAAGGCCTCAAAATTTGCAGCTTAGCTCAACAACTGATTCTCAGTTGGTTGGACAGACTACTGGAAAGGCCTACAAGCCAGAATATGTCAAACACGCTATGAAATTTGATGAAGGATTGGTGTTTTTTCATTGGGTTTATAGACAACTGGAAAGGCATCTAAAAATAGGCCTACAAGTCACCCCACATGGAAATGTAATATATGACATATAGTATGCCCCTATATCAATAATGGTTTTCCATATATGTTACCTGTAAGGTGTGCTCAGGTGGCGTAGTGGGATAGTCCGCTAGCACATCAGCATTGAGATTCTGAGTGCCCAGGTTTGAATGTTCTATGTATTATATAGAAATATTTTTGACATATACCTATCAGCTATAACATTAAAACCACCTTCTTGTTTCTACACGCTGTCCATTTTATCAGCTCCACTTACCATATAGAAGCACTTTGTAGTTCTACAATTACTGACTGTAGTCCATCTGTTTCTCTGCATGCTTTGTTAGCCCCCTTTCATGCTGTTCTTCAATGGTCAAGACTCTCCCAGGACCACTACAGAGCAGGTATTATTTGTGTGGTGGATCATTCTCAGCACTGCAGTGACAATGACACAGTGGTGGTGTGTTAGTGTGTGTTGTGCTGGTATCAGTGCATCAGACACAGCAGCGCTGCTGGAGTTTTTAAACACCTCACTGTCACTGCTGGACTGAGAATAGTCCACCAACCAAAAACATTCAGCTAACAGCACCCAGTGGGCAGCGTCCTGTGACCACTGATGAAGGTCTCGAAGATGACCAACTCAAACAGCAGCAATAGATAAGCGATCGTCTCTGACTTTACATCTAGAAGGTGGACCAACCAGGTAGGAGTGTGGACAGTGAGTGGACATGGTATTTAAAAACTCCAGCAGCACTGATGTGTCTGATCCACTAATACCTGCACAACACACACTAACACACCACCACCATGTCAGTGTCACTGCAGTGCTGAGAATGAACCACCACCTAAATAATACCTACTCTATGGTGGTCCTGTGGGGGTCCTGACCATTCAAGAACAGCATGAAAGCAGGCTAACAAAGGATGCAGAAAAACAGATGGACTACAGTCAGTAATTGTAGAACTACAAAGTGCTCCTATATGGTAAGTGGAGCTGACAACATGGACAGTGATTGTAGAAAGAAGAAGGTGGTTTTAATGTTATGGTTGATCAGTGTATATTTGTTCTAAATTTTGATTATAACATGGATAAACCTGTTTAGCTTTCTCTTTGTGTAATAAAAGTTTCAGGTTGCCTTTCTTGATACAGTGGTGAACTGTATTAAGTGAAGTACTTCCTAGCCCATGTGACTATATTTATCACAGTAGCATAACAGTATCTCACTCAATGTTGTCTGAGGGCTCAAAGGTCATAAACATTTAGTAGTGGTTTCTGTTATTGCCCTACAATGAAAGAGATCTCTCCATACTCTTTGAACCTTTTCACAATATTACTTCTTAATTGTTGCCTAGTTTAACAAATGTTCTCTTTTCTTATATTTCCAGGTAGGCTGATAATTTTTTTCCCTTGATTTTTTTCCCTTGAAACAAAGTATGGATTACTTATTTTTACTTATTCCAGCAATGGAATACTTTTTTTGTCTTTGCCAGCATGATGGGTCAACACTCTAACTGGGGGTCTGCAACAAAAGTCGAAGTCCAGCTAAGTTAGTGATTGTCCTGCTCTAACACCTACTAAACCTGATAATTACCTGATGAGTTAAATAAGATGTGTTTGAATATGGAAATTACTTTAATTTATCTCCAGTCCTCTGCCCTTACCTGACCCAGTGGGGTTTCAACGAACCATGGTGTGTTCCTCTATATTAAACTTAGCATTGGGTTGCCAAATTGAGCCATCATTTACCTATTAAATAAGGTAAATGATAAGAAAGCATTAAAATAGTTTGAATTGATACATTTGTTTTAATAATAGTGCCTTAAAACAGAGTTTAGATGTCAGTGATGTATAGATTTCATTTCAAAGAATATGTAAATATATAAATTTTTTGTATTTAAATGGTTTCAAATGGTTTCAAAACACCTCACAAGCAAGCATACATATAAGAGCCAGTTTGACAAGGGCCTAATAGTGCCAAAGGGCAAAACTGCGTTGCTTACCTGGGGAACACATGGCACCAGGATGCTCTATGGGAAGAAGCAAGCCGGCGGAGGCAGTGTGATTCTTTGGGCAATGTTCTGCTGGGAAACCTTGGGTCTTGCCATCCATGTGGATGTTAATTTGACACGTACCACCTACCTAAGCATTTTGACACGTACCACCTACCATGTACACCCTTTTCTTGGCCTCCAAATTCCCCATATTTAAATCCAATCGAGCATCTGTGAGATGTGCTAGACATACAAGTCCAATCTATGGAGGCCCCACCTCGCAAATTACAGGAGTTAAAGGATCTGCTGCTAATATCTTGGTGCCAGATACCATAGCACACCTTCAGGGGTCTAGTGGAGTCCATGCCTCGACGGGTCAGGGCAGTTTTGGCAGCAAAAGGGGGACCAACACAATTTTAGGAGGGTGGTTATAATGTTATGTAGAATACTGTGGCTACAAACAAAAGCCACTAACAAAAAGCACAATTACAAATAATTTAGGATTTAGGAGACTAAATTAAAAGAAAATTAAGATCAAACAAAAGACACAAAAACATCTGCAACCCACAACAGAGGAAATTGATTGAAAAGGAAGAATGCAGCAATGAGAACTGGATGTTGCAATATTACAAGCTACTGGGGCTGTCTGTATCAAAGTCAGCTTTTGGAAAACAGGAAAGACAGGGAACTGTCCAAACCTGCCAGTTCTGGCACTGAGCGAGTGGATCCCCTACCACATGAACTCATGTTCCCCTGCACATACCAGTGGTTTCACAGGCAAATCCAACTCGGGAAACAAGGACATCACACCACCTCTGGGCTAATCTGCTCTCCCAGGAGTAGCTGGTGAAGAAGACAGAGAGAAACTGTGATGTATAGGAAACCTTCTACCTAAAGCGGTTTAACGCTTATGATGCGCAGGTGACTGTCAATCAAGAGAGATTGAGTTTTATCATCATCCAAACTAAATATTCAGAAAATCTCAGTCCATGTAGGAATGGGCTAAAACCACTTTTTGAGTGTCCCTGATCTTTAAACCCAC
This sequence comes from Trichomycterus rosablanca, assembly GCF_030014385.1. Lineage (NCBI taxonomy): Eukaryota > Metazoa > Chordata > Actinopteri > Siluriformes > Trichomycteridae > Trichomycterus > Trichomycterus rosablanca. Next base: position 14,372,664 of record NC_086000.1, on the reverse strand, counting down.
AGACGGCATGAGAAACCTTCATGTTACTGTGATTAATAGGCCACATGGACTCAATTACTTTCAAAATACTCAAAAAACCATTGTCACCTAGCACAGTCTGCCACTGTATCAAAAAAGGCAACCTAAAATTATTTTTTCCCAAATAAAGCCAGACATCAGCTGAGCTTTGATCCACTAGTTATTTCAGCAAGACAATGCCAGGCCTCATTCTGCATGAGCTACAACATCGTAGCTTTGTAGGCACAGGGTGCATGTGCTTACATGGCCTGCCTGCAGTCCAGATCTGTCTTCAAAATGTACACTGATCAGGCATAACATTATGACAACCTTCCTAATATTGTGTTGGTCCACCTTTTGCTGCCAAAACAGCCCGGACCCATCGAGGCATGGACTCCACTAGACTCCTGAAGGTGTGTTGTGGTATCTGGCACCAAGATGTCAGCAGCAGATCATTTAACTCCTGTAAGTTGTGAGGTGGGGCCTCCATGGATCAGACTTGTTTATCCAGCACATCTCACAGATGCTCGATTGGATTGAGATCTGGGGAATTTGGAGGCCAAGTCAACACCTCAAACCATTCCTGAACCATTTTTGCATTGTGGCAGGGCGCATTATCCTGCTGAAAGAGGCCACAGCCATCAGGGAATACCGTTTCCATAAAAGGGTGTACATGGTCTACACCAATGCTTAGGTAGGTTGTAGGTGTCAAAGTAGCATTCACATAGATGGCAGAGTTTCCCAGCAGAACATTGCCCAAAGCATCACACTGCCTCCACCGACTTGCCTTCTTCCCATAGTGCATCCTGGTGCCATGTGTTCCCCAGGTAAGTGACCCACACGCACCCGGCTATCCACATGATGTAAAAGAACACGTGATTCATTAGACCAGGCCACCTTTTTCCATTGCTCCGTGGTCCAGTTCTGATGCTCACGTGCCCATTGTTGCCACATTCGGCAATGGACAGGGGTTAGCATGGGCACCCTGACTGGTCTGAAGCTATGCAGCCCCATACGCAACAAACAGCAATGCACTGTGTATTCTTACTTGAGCTACAGCAGCTCACCTGTTGTATCGGACCACACAAGCCAGCCTTTGCTCCTCACGTGCATCAGTGAGCCTCGGTCGCCCACAAGAGCTGCAGTTCTTTTATCCACAACGACCCCCCCCCCCCCCCCCCCCCCCCCCAAAAAAAAAAGGTGTGTTTATATTTACAAAATACAGTTAAGTTAGTCTATGAAAACATGGTTTGTATTTTTGTTAGTTGAATAAAGGTTCAAGAGAATTTAAAAAATCTTATAACACATGTAAAAGTACTAAAGTGTTTTAGATCTTCCCTGCCCCATATGCAACTATAACAACATCTACTTTGTTAAAATGTGTTTGTGGAAGTTGTGATAGGGGATAAATAGCCCTGGCTCTCAGTCAAGGTTCCAATTTATCCAAAATATATTAAATGCAGTTGAGGGTCAGGGCTTCATACTAGTTCCTTCACACTAACCTCATTAAACTATGTCTTCAGGGACATTGCTTTGTGCACAGAGACACAGTTTTGCTAAACAGGAAAAAAAAGTTATGACGATTTTATATAATTAATTTTATACACCTGCTTGATGTGCCTGAACCCCCTAAACTCAGTAATTAGGAGGGGTGTCCACAACTTAAATTCGAATTTTATTATAAATTTAGTGTCAGTTTTATGAGAATAGACTTCATTAAAGTAGATAGCATACAGCAAAGATAATTCATTCTGTGGTGTAGAAAACACCACTGTACACTGACCAGCCATAACATTAAAGCCACCTCCTTAATTTTACACTCACTGTCCATTTTATCAGCTCCACTTATCATATAGGAGCATTTTGTAATTCTACAATTACTGACTGTAGTCCATCTATTTCTCTACATACAGTGTATCACAAAAGTGAGTACACCCCTCACATTTCTGCAGATATTTAAGTATATCTTTTCATGGGACAACACTGACAAAATGACACTTTGACACAATGAAAAGTAGTCTGTGTGCAGCTTATATAACAGTGTAAATTTATTCTTCCCTCAAAATAACTCAATATACAGCCATTAATGTCTAAACCACCAGCAACAAAAGTGAGTACACCCCTTAGTGAAAGTTCCTGAAGTGTCAATATTTTGTGTGGCCACCATTATTTCCCAGAACTGCCTTAACTCTCCTGGGCATGGAGTTTACCAGAGCTTCACAGGTTGCCACTGGAATGCTTTTCCACTCCTCCATGACGACATCACGGAGCTGGCGGATATTCGAGACTTTGCGCTCCTCCACCTTCCGCTTGAGGATGCCCCAAAGATGTTCTATTGGGTTTAGGTCTGGAGACATGCTTGGCCAGTCCATCACCTTTACCCTCAGCCTCTTCAATAAAGCAGTGGTCGTCTTAGAGGTGTGTTTGGGGTCATTATCATGCTGGAACACTGCCCTGCGGCCCAGTTTCCGGAGGGAGGGGATCATGCTCTGCTTCAGTATTTCACAGTACATATTGGAGTTCATGTGTCCCTCAATGAAATGTAACTCCCCAACACCTGCTGCACTCATGCAGCCCCAGACCATGGCATTCCCACCACCATGCTTGACTGTAGGCATGACACACTTATCTTTGTACTCCTCACCTGATTGCCGCCACACATGCTTGAGACCATCTGAACCAAACAAATTAATCTTGGTCTCATCAGACCATAGGACATGGTTCCAGTAATCCATGTCCTTTGTTGACATGTCTTCAGCAAACTGTTTGCGGGCTTTCTTGTGTAGAGACTTCAGAAGAGGCTTCCTTCTGGGGTGACAGCCATGCAGACCAATTTGATGTAGTGTGCGGCGTATGGTCTGAGCACTGACAGGCTGACCCCCCACCTTTTCAATCTCTGCAGCAATGCTGACAGCACTGTCTTTCAAAGACAGCAGTTGGATGTGACGCTGAGCACGTGCACTCAGCTTCTTTGGACGACCAACGCGAGGTCTGTTCTGAGTGGACCCTGCTCTTTTAAAACGCTGGATGATCTTGGCCACTGTGCTGCAGCTCAGTTTCAGGGTGTTGGCAATCTTCTTGTAGCCTTGGCCATCTTTATATAGCGCAACAATTTGTCTTTTAAGATCCTCAGAGAGTTCTTTGCCATGAGGTGCCATGTTGGAACTTTCAGTGACCAGTATGAGAGAGTGTGAGAGCTGTACTACTAAATTGAACACACCTGCTCCCTATGCACACCTGAGACCTAGTAACACTAACAAATCACATGACATTTTGGAGGGAAAATGACAAGCAGTGCTCAATTTGGACATTTAGGGGTGTAGTCTCTTAGGGGTGTACTCACTTTTGTTGCCGGTGGTTTAGACATTAATGGCTGTATATTGAGTTATTTTGAGGGAAGAATAAATTTACACTGTTATATAAGCTGCACACAGACTACTTTTCATTGTGTCAAAGTGTCATTTTGTCAGTGTTGTCCCATGAAAAGATATACTTAAATATCTGCAGAAATGTGAGGGGTGTACTCACTTTTGTGATACCCTGTACCTTTACAGTCTGCTTTAACCCTTTTCTTCAGTGGTCAGGAGCCCCACAGGACCACCACAGAGTAGGTATTATTTAGGTGGTGGATCATTTTCAGCACTGCAGTTACAATGACATGGTGGTGGTGTGTTAGTATGTGTTGTGCTGGTACAAGTGGATCAGACACAGCAGTGCTGCTGGAGTTATTAAATACCTATTTTACCTATCTATTAGACACTCCTACTTAGTTGGTCCACCTTGTAGATGTAAAGTCAGAGATGATCGCTCATCTATTGCTGCTGTTTGAGTTGGTCATCTTCAAGATCTTCATCAGTGGTCACAGGACGCTGCACATGGGGCGCTGTTTGCTGAATATTTTTGGTTGGTGGACTATTCTCGGTCCAGCAGTAACAGTGAGGTGTTTTAAAACTCCATTAGTATTGCTGTGTCTTATCTACTCATACCAGTACAACACACACTAACACACCACCACCATGTCATTGTCACTGCAGTGCTGAGAATGATCCACCACCTAAATAATACCTGCTCTGTGGTGGTCCTGTGGGGGTCCTGACCACTGAAGAACAGCGTGAAAGGGGGCTAACAAAGCATGCAGAGAAACAGATGGACTAGAACTACAAAGTGCTTTAATATGGTAAGTGGAGCTGATAAAAAGGACAGTGAGTGTAGTTTTAATGTTATGGTTAATCAGTGTATATTGTTATTTAACTCTGTGGCATTAGGTGCTTGGGTGATGCTATTGGCCAGTCAGTCATTTACATACACAAAGACACGTGTTGGTAGGAGGCAGGGATTCTGTGAGGTCTTAATGCGGTTCCCAAGCCCAGATAAAAATAAGGAGGCTTGTATCAGAAAGGGCATCCGATGTTCACACCCAAATCAGGTATGTGGACCAGAATGATCCTAAATACAGAAGCACCCAACAAATAAATAAATAATTTAATTCAACTCTATGGCGTGACTTATTCCTTATAATATGTTTTAGTTCTAATTCAAACTTGTTAATATGTATATAATGATGATGTTTAGGCTGTTTGTTGTTTCCTAATACCACACAGGAGGAGCAGAACAGCTGTTTGTAATGGTGGGTGTTGATGTGTGGGAAGGTTATGAAGTTCATCAGCTGCAGGTGCCCTTTACCTACATAACACACACATACACACACACACACACACACACACACACACACACACACACACAAACACAAACCTTTCAACACAAAGGCTCTGATAGATAATGTTCCTCAGGGGCTCGTTTAGCTTGTGATGAATCCTTTCACATAAGCAGTCTGAGAACCATGCGCTTCTTAAGTTGGTGCCTTAAAATGCTAAGTAAATGTTAAAACAATGATAACACTGGTTTAATTAGCTTTACCTTTTAGATTTTTATTAGAACTTGTGTTCTTAAAGCTTAAAGCTGTTCTTTTCTATTTGTTACAGAAGTACAGAGTTATTTTAGATACTGTAGCCTTTCTTAAACCAATCTGGCATTCTTCTCTATACTAATGTCTTTGCAGAACTGCTGCTTACTGGATGTTTTATGTTTGTTTGATTCATTTTTGCACTATTCTGTGTAAAATCCAAAGACTATTGTGCATGAAAGTCCAATAGATCAGTAATACTTGTGTAAAACTGCTATGGTCAAAGTAACATAGGTCACTTTTTATCATTCGATGTTTGTGAACATTAATAGAAGCTCTTGACCTGTGTCTTTATAAATTATGCACTGTGCTGATAGATGATGATAGATGTTCCAAATAAAGGGGCTGGTGGGTGTATATATTGTCTACCCTAAATTCAAGGGTACATTTAGCTAATTCCATTTCTGAAGGTCTAGGACTCACGTTAAAAATAACGAATTTAAAAGGCTAGTTTGTTTCAGCTTGTATTTTTGTTGCATAAAATTAAGAAAAAACGTGTATTTCTAAGTAATGTGGATATATATATATATATATACACAGTGTATATATATATATATATATATATATATACACAGTGTATATATATATATATATATATATATATATATATATATATATATATATATATATATATATTTGTTTCAACTTGTTGGATTTTTCTTACGTAAAAAAATAAGTAAAGACGTGTATTTCTAAGTAATGTGGATATTTATATATTTATTTATTTATTTTTATATTTATGCTGTTATTCGCAGACGGGTATTAAATGAGCTAGCAGGAAACCCTCGGTATTAAGCCTGTAATAATAATAGTTCTTCTACTACTACTGCTACTCCTGCTACTACTACTACTATTACTACTACTACTACTGAATAATAATAATAATAATAATAATAATAATAGTTCTTCTACTACTACTGCTACTTCTGCTACTACTACTAATACTACTACTGCTGAATAATAATAATAATACTAATAACAGCATTAGCAACAACAATATTAGCAACCATCATCATCATTAGATGATTGTCATACTGTCAGTGTTCATTTATGTTAAAGTAATATACTGTAGTTTAATCAGTCACAAAATAAATAAATACATTTAATTCAATAATCAATATACAAGTGAAACTATTAAGACACATAGGCCTGGGTTAATTACCAATTTTCTTTAAAAAAAAAAAAGTGACTATATATATTTAATTTATTTTTTTATTTCCTTATCGCTAATGCTATAACGCTAAACATATTTAAGCCTACAGGCAAGCTTCATTAACCCTTTAATGGTCTGCTCACCCATTTGGTTAAGCTTACTCTGAGTCTAAATACTTAAAAAAAACATAAGCTGTATCTAAATAATTTTTTTTTAGACGAATCTACGATTTGTTTGTGTTAAACTCAAAATTATTGGTAGATGGTTTTAAGAAACCTTTATGTCTCATTACAGCCTGCAGCTGAAAAATCACGCATGAAAGTTATACTATATATATATATAAGTTGCATAAAAGTGTATATTATACTCACCAAGAAAATCATGTTAAATATGTTAAATCTCTCTCTCTCTCTCTCTCTCTCTCTCTCTCTCTCTCTCTCTCTCTCTCTCTCTATATATATATATATATATATATATATATATATATATATATATATATATATATATATATATATATATATATATATATATATATATCCCTTTTGTTTTACTGAAGGAATTATTTACCAAAATCCTGTAAAGGCTCTAGGTTTTTTTTTTGTTTGTTTGTTTGTTTGTTTGTTTGTTTGTTTGTTTGTTTGTTTGTTTGTTTTTGTTTTTTTCACTTTAAGGGCTATTTAATAAAATAAGCTAAATTAAATACAATTTTATTTGTAAAATTAATTCATTTAAGTAATCATTAAAAAATCCTATTCATAATGTATACACCACATACATTTTATTACGTTTATTTCCCTTTTGCCAGCATTGACATACATTTTAATGTGATTGTTTAAACATATTACTAGTAATATTATTGTCGTTGTTGTTATTGGTATGAATAAATTATGATTTATTTATTTAAAATAAGTTTAATGTATTGATAAAAATTTAACCACACATTAAACACACAAAAATTATGTACTGCTGCTAAAAAAACTGTTAAAAAAATGTAAAAAAAAAAAACTGTGTTGATTTCTTATTTTTGTGCTAATAATATTTCACGCATATAAACATTTTTAAATAACACCTGTTCCGCGACCAAGACCAGAAGAATGATTATTATTGTTGTTATTTATTATTTATTAATAATAATTATTATTATTATTGTTATTACTTTTCATAATTATTATATTATTTTTGTTATTATTATTATTATTATTACTATCGTCATTTTTTAAATATTATTATTGAAGTTTGAGCTATATATATACATATATATATATATATATATATATATATATATATATATATATAATATATATATATATATATACTGTATATAAACTATGTGTTTGGTGTGTAACAGACATGTCCCACACGCCGGGTGGAGTTGCAGTTTGAATGAGAGAATTTGAATGAACTCTAGTGAAAGGTTGGTGCTCCTGTAGCGTGGGGAAGCTGACAGACAGTCCATCTGTAGAAGATTCTGGCCGTTTGTTTCAGGCCTCAGTTTTAGCTCGGCATCATCTGCCCGGCTTTGTCACACAGCTCATGGCATCGGTGCAGCTGATTCAGATCGGACTGGCAGCTTATTGCTCTATTCTGCTCGGTTTTGCTGTGCTGTGCGGAACCCTGCTGTGCTAGTGTAGCACTGTTCTGTTCATTGTGCTTGTGCTGTTCTGTGAAGTTCTCAACTGTGTTATGCCATATGCTTTACTGTGCAGTGTGATGTTCTGTGCAGTGCTGTACTGTACCGAGCTATGTGCTGTTCTGTGCAGTTCTGAACTATTCTATGCCATATGCTTTACTGTGCAGTGCTATGTAATGTTGGGTGCAGTGATTTAATGTGCTATAAAATCTACTTTACTGTGCCCTTCTATGTTCTGTTCCATGCAGTGCTGTACTGTGCTATAAAATCTGCTTTACTGTGCCCTTCTGTGTTCTGTTCCATGCAGTGCTGTACTGTACTATAAAATATGCTTTACTGTGCCCTTCTATGTTCTGTTCCATGCAGTGCTGTACTGTGCTATAAAATATGCTTTACTGTGCCCATCTATGTTCTGTTCCATGCAGTGCTGATTGTGCTATGAAATATGCTTTATTGTGCCCTTCTATGTTCTGTTCCATCCAGTGCTGTACTGTGCTATAAAATATGCTTTACTGTGCCCTTCTATGTTCTGTCCCCTGCAGTGCTGTACTATAAATGTGCTATATATGCTTTACTGTGCAACACTATGTGCTCTTCTGTGCAGCGCTGCACTATGCAGTAGTATGTTCTGTTCTGCGCAAGACCACGTGCTGTTTTGTTCAGTGCTGAACTGTGCTATGTCATATGCTTCACTGTGCAGTGCTCATGATTGCACTTTGCTATAAAATATGTTGCACTGTGTTGCACTGTGTATTCCGTGCTTTACTGTTTGCTCCTGCATTGTGCAAAGCTAACTTCTGCACTGTGCTATAATACGATGGTAGAGTGTTGAACTGGAGGAATTGAGGAGGTTGGTAAGAGTAGACATTGCTCCGGGCTCACTTCTTTTCTTTCACAGTGTCAGGATCTCTTCCCATGCGCCAACACACGCCCGCGCCTCGCTCAACTTTCTGTTGTTTTGACAGGTGTGTGTGTGTGTGTGTGTGTGCGTGCGTGTGTGTGTGTATGTGTTGATAGATAATGTAGGATAGCCAACACACGGTGAGCAGCAGTGGATTGCATTTCCTCTGTAATTTGCAGGCGAAAAACAGACCCATAATATTGTTTCGTTGGATAGATAGATAGATAGATAGATAGATAGATAGATAGATAGATAGATAGATAGATAGATAGATAGATAGATAGATAGATAGACAGACAGACAGACAGACAGACAGACAGACAGACAGACAGATAGATAGATAGACTTCTTTTATAATTAATACATTAATAGGATTTTATTATTATTATTACTATAAACTCAGGATAAAAAACTGAATAATTTTAGAATGTATCCACATATTGTTAAAGTTTTAAAAAAATATATATTTATATATTATTGTCTATATCTTTATTACAACAATACAATGAGTAAACGAAATAAATAGACACAACTGTCTACATATTACATATACAAATGTCTAATATTTGTACAAAATATGTAAATACATTAAAAATCAGTACATTAAAACTTGACTTGAAGTCATTTAAGTCACCACTATTGAAAATGTGCTAACATTAATAATTATGTTTATGGACTTATTTTAAGGCATCGTGCTCTTTATTTATTTATTATTATTTTTTAATAAAACAACCTACCCACAAATTAGGACACCTTTAAAAAAAAATTTTGTGTGTTTTTAAGATGTTTTAAAAAAATTTTAAGCTTATAAATAAACTGACATTTAATTCGTTTTTTTATATGCACCAATAGTGTCGCATCATTTAACATGTTTGATTGTGTTGATAAAAATTAGTACAAGGAATTTAATATTAACACACCATAAATATCTTCACACAAAATTAGGATTGTAGAATCAGTTATTTAGTGGGGGTGGGGGGGTTATTTAAAAATGCACCTTAATGATCTATAATGATCTGGTCATGTCCCTATAGGAAATTGTGCAGCAAATCCAAAATGAATCAGCTTTTTTTCTCTTTTACTAGTCTCCTTTTTGTTCCTATTTTAAAATTCGCATCGAATGGTCTTCTTTTTTTAATGAAGGTCACTCTCTCACCTTGTTCGGACAAATCCACCAACACCTTCACACACACGCGCACACACACATTCCGTATGAGTATAATCTGTCGCGCACAAACTCCAGCAGGCTTTCTGAGGGTACAGCGCCATCTGCCGACTGTCACTCACACCCGCTCACTCACTCAACATGTACTCACTCAGAGCAAGAACGTCGACATACAAACAAGTAAACAAACACGAGCAAGGGTTCATTAGCTCAAGTCTATTCTGAAGACAAATAATGCAGTTTGTTGTTTACTTCTAATCTAACAGTTTACCTTTGTTCTGTTGGTTATGACTATGAAAATACTTTATACTTGGAACCTTTACTTTAAATTGTACAATAGATAGATAGTTAGATGGATGGACGGACGGACGGACAGACAGACAGAAAGACAGACAGATAGATAGGAAATTAAGGTTTTTTTTTATTAGATAGATTCTACAGTATACATTAAGTTTTTAGACAGTATTCAGGCAATGGGTATTACGTACTTCTTTTATAATTAATAAATTAATAGGATTTTATTAATTTATTATTATTATTATTATTATTATTACTATAAACTCATAGGATAAAAAAACTGAATAATTTTAGAATGTATCCACATATTGTTAAAGTTTTATCATTTAATATTTTATCATATTTAATAAAAATATATTTATATATTATTGTCTATATCTTTATTACAACAATACAATGAGTAAACGAAATAAATAGACACAACTGTCTACATATTACATATACAAATGTCTAATATTTGTACAAAATATGTAAATACATTTTAAAAAATCAGTACATTAAAACTTGACTTTAAAGTCATTTTTATGATGGCAAAAATATTTTTTGCTGTAAAGTTGATTATAGGCAAAGATCCCAACAAAGTACCCAGGTCACCAAGAACCTCATGCTGGGCATCGATCACACTACCTGCTGTGCTATTGTGCCAAAGTTAATAATATTAATATTATTAATCATTCTATATTGGACATTTCTGGCTATACAAAAGTTGTAAAAGGTCCTGGGTCCTTTCTGTGTGGAGTTTGCATGTTCTCCCCTTGTCCGCGTGGGTTTCCTCCGGGGGCTCCGGTTTCCTCCCACAGTACAAAGACATGCAAGTGGGGTGAATTGGAGACATTAAATTGTCCAAGACTGTGTTCAATATACCTTGTAAACTGATGAACCTTGTGTAATGAGTAACTACCGTTCCTGTCATGAATGTAACCAAAGTGTAAAACATGACGTTAAAATCCTAATAAACAAACAAACAAAAGTTCTAGCTATACAATCAGCAAGCTCCTTTAATGCCCCACCTACTATCCAGAAGAACTTTGTGCTTACAGTATATTTCAGTAATTACTGTCTGTAGCCAAACTGTCAGTCTGTCTACTTTATCACCCCCTGTTCCCAATTTATCAATCAAAAAGGTCCCCCACAGGACCCTTACTGACCAGATGGTGTCTGGGCGGTGGTGGAACATTTCCAGCACTGTGATGAAAATGTGTGTTCTGGTATGATTGCATCAGGTGTAGCAGTGTTGTTGGGATTTAATACAAACATTTAAAGAAATGTGTTGTTTTGTACAAGGAAATCGACATGGCCAATTTTACAAAGGTGCTAACTTGGTTTTCAGTATTGCCAAATACTAAAACATCAGTAATTTATGTATTTAAAGCTTATGAATTTGATACTGAATTGATAGAATTGTTTATCCTTTATGTATCCATTATTCTACACTTAATAACCTATACAGAATAAACTGATCTTTTGTGGATCTTATTCACAAAAGTATTCAGACCATTTATTCAATAATATGTAGAAACACATTTAAAAGCAATTACAGCTGCAAGTCCTCTTGAATTTCTCTTTACAAGCTTTACACAATTAGATTTGGGAAGTTCCCATTTTTTATGGTTCCTCACATGCTTTGTCAGATTGGTTGGAGGGCATCTATGAATTGTCATCCTCAGGTCTGCTTTGGGTCATTGTCTTATTAAAAGGTGAACTTTCAGCCCAGTCTGAGTATGTTTTCTTCAAGAATGTTCTTGTATTTTGCTGTACTGCTTCATCCTTCAATTTCTTCCAGTCTCTCTGTCCTGGCTGATTCACTTGGTGTTATTTTGTCACATTCTTTAAATCCTTTAAATATGTCTTAAAGTGTGCAACAGTATGAGGTTGTGATTGATGCATTTGTCTTTTCAATTCTCCAACATTCTCTATTGGGGACAGGTCAGGACTGCAGGCAGGCCAGTCCAGTACCCATAACCATTAAAAATGGCTTTTGGACCTGTTAACAGTCTGGATGGTCATTTTTGTCTTTGGTTCTGAGCACATGGCATCCATTTATAAAAAAAAAAAAAAAAAAAAAAAAAAAAAAAAAAATCTAAAATACTGATTTGTCTGAGCGCAATACACATTCCCACTGTGTGATCGTCCATCCCTGATTCCTCTGAGTCCAAAGAACTGTTCGCTGGTTCTGGACATGGTTAACATAAGGCTTCTTTTTTTTGCACAGTAAAGCTGTAGGTAGCATTTGTGTATGTAACTCTGTATTGTAGTGCTTGACAAAGGTTTGCCAAAGTAATCCCTTGCCCATGTGGTTATATCAGCTATTGTTGAGTGACGATTCTTGATACGGTGAGGAATACGAGATCACAGATGTTCAGCTTCAGCTTGCGCATTTGCACTTTATACACTTAAATTGCTACAGATTTCTTAAAATTGTTTCATGATATTATGCACTGTAGAGGGAGACATTTGCAAATTTCTTCAAATCTTTCTTTGAGGTACATTGTTTTTAAACATTTCTAAAAACTTCTCACGAATTTGTTGACAAACTAGACATCCTCTGCCCATCTTTGCTTCTCAGATACTCTGCTTTTGTTTCAAATCATGATTACACTTACTTGTTGGCATTACTTGTTTGAAATTACATCTTTTTTGAATGGAGGTATATTAACAAATGAAATCAAGTTGATCAGACAAAACAGGACATATCATGGGCTCATACTGTCTGCAGTAAGTTAAAGTCATATTAAATGTAAGAAACAGTAGTATTTTTTATTTGCATTTTCATATCATCGGTTCTAATTTGGGGTTGTACAAGTCGCATATTATTTTTAATGCAGGTATGTTTAATGAGGATACATTTTAAAAGTTGCTCTGACAATTCTTTAGTATTTTTATGACAGTTAATATGATTTAAAAAAGATAATTGTAAATAATAACATTTAAAAACTAAGTGTACTTTAATTTGATGCAACCCTCATTATTTTATCTGGGCTTGGGACCAGCATTAACAGTGCACTAACAAGTGCACCTTGCAATAGCTAGGCTGTTTGTGTGTTTATTTATTAGGATTTTAACGTCATGTTTTACACTTTGATTACATTAATGACAGGAACGGTAGTTACTCATTACACAAGATTTATCAGTTCATACAAGGTTATATCAAACACAGTCTTGGACAATTTAGTGTCTCCAGTTCACCTCACTTGCATGTCTTTGAACTGTGGGAGGAAACCGGAGCCTCCGGAGGAAACCCACACAGACACAGGGAGAACATAGCTAGGCTGTTTAGCCACTTCCACTTCCTTTAAACATACTCAATCATGTCTTTATAGATGCTCGATTGGCCGATATCACTGCTGAGATTTGAACCCCAGATCTCAGCAGTAGTAGGCTAGCGTCTTTACTGGCTGCACCACCCAAGCATCCAGACAGTCCAGAGTTATAACAAATGTAATAAATAAAACTAAACATAAATATATACTTAAAAACAAAATAGAAACGGCAATACCACTTTAATAATCACACACTGGCCCTTTTTCATTTTTTATTCCAATTTCATACTGAAGAAAGCAGTAGGAGAAAAAATCTCTGCAGGCAGTGTTACGTTTCAGGCTGGTTGACTTGCAGAAGCATGTACATTCAATACAGAACACACACACATGCACATATACAAAATACGCCCAATTGCACCTTAAGAACCACAAAAGCCTACAGCAGCAGCAAGGAGGTTAACACTTTATCTAATGAATTAAGCTTACACTAAGGCAACAACCACCACAGTATTGTGGAATTATTTATACTGTAGATTCAGTATTAATGGCTTTAGAGATGTATCTTCCACAGCATTGGTTTAACAAGGTTTTTTAATATAGAGGGTCACATCTTCATAAACACACACACACACAAAACATGTTTTTTGTCTTTTTTTTTCTTAAATATACAACCCCAAATCAGAAAGTTGGGACAGCATGGAAAAAAAACCAAATAATAAAAAAAAAGTTTTATTTGATTGCAGACAGGATGAACCTGAGATATTTCATGTTTTATCTGCTCAACTTCATTTCATTTATTAATAAACATCCATTCCTGCATTTCAGGCCTGCAATACATTCCAAAAAAGGTTGGGACAGTAAAGCATTTACCACTTTGTAATGTTGCCATTCCTTTTCACCACACTTAAAAGACGTTTTGGCACCGAGGATACCAAGTGATTTAGTGTTTCATCTTTTATTTTGTCCCATTCTTCCTGCAAACACGTCTTAAGATGTGCAACAGTACGGTCGTCGTTGTCGCATTTTGCGTTTCAAAATCCTCCACACATTTTCTATTGGGGACAGGTCAGGACTGCAGGCAGGCCTCATACCCTCTTCTTCCACAGCCAAGCCGTTGTAATGTGTGCAGCATGTGGTTTTGCATTGTCTTGTTGAAAAATGCATGGACGTCCCTGGAAAAGATGACGTCTTGAAGGCAGCATATGTTGCTCTAAGATCTCAATGTACTTTTCTGCATTAATGCTGCCATCACAGTAGTGTAAATGACCTTTGCCAAGGGCACTGACACCGCCCCATACCATGACAGACCCTGGCTTTTGGACTTGTTGCTGATAACAGTTTGGATGGTCCTTTTCGTCTTTGGTCCAGAGCACACGGTGTCCATTTTTTCCAAAAAAGACCTGGAATGCTGATTCATCTGACCACAATACACGTTTCCACTGTGTGATGGTCCATCCTAGGTGCCTCCGAGCCCAGAGAAGTCGACGCCGCTTCTGGACATGGTTAACATATGGCTTCTTTTTTGCACAGTAAAGTTTTAAGTGGCATTTGTGCATGTATCAGCTATACAGTATATCAGCTATTGTTGAGTGGTGGTTCTTGATGCAGTGTCGTCTGAAGGATCAAAGATCACGGGTGTTCAGCTTAAGCTTGCGCCCTTGGCCTTTACACACTAAAATTCCTCCTAATTCCTTGAATGATTTAATGATATTATGCACTGTAGAGGGAGAAATATGCAAATCCCTTCCAATCTTTCTCAGAGGTTCATTGTTTTTAAACATTTCAATAATTTTCTCACACATTTGTTGACAAACTGGAGATCCTCTGCTCATCTATGCTCATCAAAGACTCAGCCTTTTCTGGATGCTGCTTTTGTACCAAACCATGATTACAATCACCTGTTGACATCACCTGTTTGGAATCACATCATTATTTAGTTTTTTCACCTCATTACTTGCCCTAAATTGCCCCCGCCCCAACTTTTTTTGGAATGTGTTGCAAGCCTGAAATGCAGGAATGGAGGTATATTAACAAATAAAGTGAAGTTGAGCAGATAAAACATGAAATATATTGGGTTTAAACTGTCTGCAATCAAATAAAAGTCAAAGTAAATGTAAGGAACACTGTGTTTTTATTTTATTTATTTCCATACAACTTTTTCTGATTTGGGGTTGTAGATGTTTTTGGTTAGGCAGTGCTCCCTGTGCTTTGTTTAGTGTTCTGAGTTTAAATGAAATGTGCAGGTAAATGGTTGTGATTTTACCACAATGTAGTTACACTCTTTAGGCACTGACTGTTTGATAAAATTGACTCTAGTGAAATAAAATAGTTTAAGGACGTTAGCGGAGAATAAATCTGCTGGTGTTTGTGTTATTCTGTCTGTGTGATTTAGTTGTGTGGTGCTCTTAAAGGGACAGACAGCAGTTTACAGTACACTGACTCGATCACTGAGCGCGCTCATTATAGCCTCTTCTGTCTCTGCCTCCTCAGTAACATCTGCATGAGGGTTGATGAGATGAACGGGGTAATGCAGGCCGTTCTGCTCAGCAAAATGCTCCCAGCGCGAGTCATCGCTCTCATGTGTAATGTATCGCTCCTGCATCTTACACTCCAGATTACGCAGGTCCAGCCACATCTGGTAGTCCTGTCATACAAAAAAAATGACACACAGATATGGTGATTATTCATGATGCAGTCTTGATTGGTTTTCTCTAAACATTATTGCATTTGACAAGAACCTTAAAGAATTACACAATTCATAAAGAAACATTCAGATATACACCGATCAGACATAACATTATGACCACTGTGTCACACTGCTAGCATCTGTGTGCTCATATGTGCCACGCCCCTCTTCTCCGTGAGCACACTCACTCCTGCCATGCCTCACTCCTGATTGGTCCCCCTGAGCAATCAGCCCCAGCTGATCCTAATCTGGGACCATTTAAAAGGAGAGCTGAGGAACAGGCTGGCAGGGGTTATTTTGGTTTGGTTTGGATTTGTTTCATGCTCTGTCTGCTCTGTCTGCTCTGTCTGCTCTGTCTGCTCTGTCTGCTCTGTCTGCTCTGTCTGCTCTGTCTGCACCTTGATCCTTGTCTGTTAGTGTGTGTTTGTTAGCCTGTTGAGTCTTTGTTTAGCCTGTCCGTTAGCCTGTTTAGTCTGTTTAGTCTTTGTTTAGCCTGTCTGTTAGCCCTGTTAGTCTGTTTAGTCCTGTTTAGTCTGTTTAGTCCTGTTCAGTCTGTTTAGTCCTGTTCAGTCTGTTTAGTCCTGTTCAGTCTGTTTAGTCCTGTCTAGTTCTTGTTTAGCTTAGCATAGTTTCCGTTAGCCCTGTAGGTTTGTTTGTATTCCTTTGTTTGTCTTTGTCTATCAATAAATCCTCTGTTTTCATTCATCTCTGCATTTGTGTCCGTCCCTCCTGTCTGTCTAGCCCACATAGCGTTACAAAATAACCCCTCAGGGCCCAGGACCTCCTTGTTTTTGTTGTTTAAGGCACTCCAGGTGTAGTGCCTTTGGGAGGGGCATCTGTCACACTGCTAGCATCTGTGTGCTCATATGTGCCACGCCCCTCTTCTCCGTGAGCACACTCACTCCTGCCATGCCTCACTCCTACATTGCTCAGGGGGACCAATCAGCCCCAGCTGATCCTAATCAGGGACCATTTAAAAGGAGAGCTGAGGAACAGGCTGGCAGGGGTTATTTTGGTTTGGTTTGGATTTGTTTCATGGTAACTCTGCTCTGTCTGCTCTGTCTGCTCTGTCTGCTCTGTCTGCACCTGTCTGCACCTGTCTGCACCTGTCTGCACCTGTCTGCACCTGTCTGTACCTGTCTGTACCTGTCTGTACCTGTCTGTACCTTGATCCTTGTCTGTTAGTGTGTGTTTGTTAGCCTGTTGAGTCTTTGTTTAGCCTGTCCGTTAGCCTGTTTAGTCTTTGTTTAGCCTGTCTGTTAGCCCTGTTAGTCTGTTTAGTCCTGTTTAGTCTGTTTAGTCCTGTTCAGTCTGTTTAGTCCTGTTCAGTCTGTTTAGTCCTGTCTAGTTCTTGTTTAGCTTAGCATAGTTTCCGTTAGCCCTGTAGGTTTGTTTGTATTCCTTTGTTTGTCTTTGTCTATCAATAAATCCTCTGTTTTCATTCATCTCTGCATTTGTGTCCGTCCCTCCTGTCTGTCTAGCCCACATAGCGTTACACACTGACAGGAGAAGTGAATAACACTGATTGTCTCTTCATCACGGCACCTGTTAGTGGGTGGGATATATAAGGCAGCAAGTGAACATTTTATTCTCAAAGTTGATGTGTTAGAAGCAGGAAAAATGGGTTTTTGGGGCCAAACTGTGATGGCTAGACGACTGGGTCAGAGCATCTCCAAAACTGCAGCTCTTGTGAGGTGTTCCCGGTCTGCAGTGGTCAGTATCTATTAAAAGTGGTCTTAGGAAGGAACAGTGGTAAATCGGCTCATTGATGCACAATGCGTCGCTTAACCGGGGAACACATGGCCCCAGGATGCACTATGGGAAAAAAGCAAACCGGAGGAGGCCGTGTGATACTTGTACTATGTTCTGCTGGGAAACCTTGGGTCCTGCCATCTATGTGGATGTTACTTTGACACGTACCACCTACCTAAGCATTGTTGCAGACCATGTACACCCTTTCATGGAAACGGTATTCCCTGATGGCTGTGGCCTCTTTCAGCAGGATAATGCACCCTGCCACAAAGCAAAAATGGTTCAGGAAGGGTTTGAGGAGCACAACGACGAGTTTGAGGTGTTGACTTGGCCTCCAAATTCCTCAGATCTCAATCCAATCAAGCATCTATGGGATGTGCTAGACAAACAAGTCCGATCCATGGAGGCCCCACCTCACAACTTACAGGAGTTAAAGGATCTGCTGCTGACATCTTGGTGCCATATACCACAGCACACCTTCAGGGGTCTAGTGGAGTCCATGCCTCGATGGGTCAGGACCGTTTTGGCAGCAAAAGGGGGACCAATACAATAATAGGATGGTCATAATGTAATGCTTGATCGGTGTATTATATAATACAACTGCTGCCAATTAAAGTTACACCAATATGTGATTAAAGCATGGTCTTGTCGTGAAGAACATTTAGATTGCCGTTACTTGTCAAAGTAACATCCATGTAAGTGCCAGGACCCAAGGTTTTACAGCAGACTCAGTCAGCTTGCTTTCCTCCCACAGTGCATCCTGATGTCATCTTTTTCCAGGTAACACACACACACATCTGGCCGTCCTTTATAATGTAAAACGAGATTGATAAAAGCAGGCAACTTTCTTCCATTCCATTAGTTCTGATGAAGGACAGGGGTCAGCATATGTACTCGAAACAGGCAACTACGCAGCCTCATACACAGCAAGCTGCAGTGCACTGGGTTCTGACACCTTTCATCATAGCTAACATGAACCTTGTCTGCAATTTGTGCTAGAGCAGCTCTTATTTGGGATCAACTATCAAAGATAGTTTTGCTCCTCTTATGCATCAATAAGCCATGGATACCAAGCTGATTCACAGGTTGTCTTTACTTGGATTACTGGACCAATTGTATAGGCATCAAAATTTTACCCCTGTCAAAAAACCTCAAGAACTGACTGTTCACTAATACACAGTGGCCACATCCCAGAAAAAAATAAGGATTAATAACTCTAAACTTCTGCAAAGTTAAATTTTGTCTTAAATGGTACTGTTTACCCCTGGCAGCTCTATTTCTCTATGTTTACATCAGCAAAGGAATTCTGACTGAAGTGACTCATCCAGTGCAAATGTAGAAGTTTCGCCGATGTATTTTGCCAAAGCTTTGAGTACAATAAACACAGCTGCACAATGTTATGTTGGTGCCACTGGCTCTAATAATTCTAATGTTATTCATTAAAGTACTTTCTGTAGGGATGTCGGGAAGAGAAACAGCTTTACTGAGTAAAACCATAGAAAATAAAACATATCAGGCATATCAGTGCAAATGGCTTACTTGTGTCTGACAGGCTGATTAAGGATTAGTGGTTCAACAAAATAAGATCATGGAATTAAAATGTATTTTAAATGCTTACAGACACATTCACATTTACATTTAGCAGACGCTTTTATCCAAAGCAACTTACAGTAGTGTGACAGTATATTGTCCAAAAAATTGAGGGTTAAGGACCTTGCTCAAGGGCCCAACAACCTGGCAGTGGTGGGGCTTGAACCAGTGACCTTCTGATTACTAGTCCAGTACCTTAACCACTAGGCTACGACTGCCCTACTTCACACTGAATGGGAATTTTATTAGTACATATAAAATGAATATCCTAGGATTACTTAAGTTGTTAAATGTAGTTAGACATAAATAATTATTATAAGTGACATTACTAAAATGACCCAGGAGCCTTAATGCTACAGGACAAACAGGAATAGTGTTATAATACCAAAGAATACTGTAAAGGTTAAACTAAAGAGGTGCATTTCTTGAATGAAATGTGAGTGTGATTGCAGCTTAGCAGCACTGGTATGGGGTGGGTTTAATACTTTTAGAGATGTAAGTGTGAAGGTATGTACACAAGGGGCTAGGGGTAAATACTTGCGTTCAGATAGGTAATTGTGTGTATGCAGATGGTTACTGAGGTATTGCTCGGTGGATGCAAATGTGTAGCTAGGTGGTTGCCAAGGTGTACTCATTGGCTGTTAAGGTTTTCTTAGATGGTGCTAAGGTATAGCTAGACAGTTACTATGGTAACAGATTGTTAATAAACAGTTGCTAGGTAGTTACTAGGATAATGCCAAGTGGTTGCATAGTAGCAAAGCAATTGCTAACATGTAGTTGCTAAAGTGTTGCTGTGTGGTTGCTAAAGTTCTGCTACACAGTTGCCTAGGTGCCCTGAGGCTGCTAAGCTGTTACTAGATGGTAACAGATTGTTAATAAACAGTTGCTGGGTAGTTACTAGGATGATGCCAAGTGGTTGCATAGTAGCAAAGCAATTGCTAACATGTAGTTGCTAAAGTGTTGCTGTGTGGTTGCTAAGGTTCTGCTAAACAGTTGCCAAGGTGTCCTGAGACTGCTAAGCTGTTACTAGATGGTTGCTAAGTTGTTACTAGTAAGTTGTTATGCCAACAAGTTAATTGCTTAAGGGTTTTTAAGCTGTTGCTAGGTGATTGTTAAGGTGTTGCTAGGCAGTTGCCAAGGTGAGTCGGGTTGTTGCTAAGTTGTTTATTAGGTCGTTGCTAATGTGTTGCTAGGCGGTTGCCAAGGTATACTGAGTAGTTGCTTAGGTGTTGCCAGTGGGTAGTTGTATAAAGGGGGTGGCTAATAAGTTATTCTTAGGAAGTTGCTATGGTAATGGGTTGATTGGTACGGTGTAGGTAATGTTACAGTAATGGTTGCTAAGGTGTAGCTAGGTAGTTGCCAAGATGCACTGGAGTTAGTATGCTGTTTCTGAATGGTTAGAAAGGTGTTTCAGGTGGTTATGAGGGTGCTAATCGGTGGTTTCTATGGTGTACGCAAGCATCTATATGGAGGGACTGGTGTGATTACTTTTGCTCAGATTGGTGATTGTGTGTGTGTAAGCATGTATTTGAGAAATTTGAGACATTTTTTAAAATATTTATGATTGAATGTATTTATGTTAAATTTCAAGTGTGTTTGTAATAAATGGGGGTGGGGGGTGGCACGGTGGCTAAGTGGGTAGCACTGTCGCCTTACAGCAAGAAGGTCCAGGGTTCGATCCCCAGGCGAGGCGGTCCGGGTCCTTTCTGTGTGGAGTTTGCATGTTCTCACCGTGTCTGTGTGGGTTTCCTCCGGGTGCTCCGGTTTCCTCCCACAGTCCAGAACAGGCAAGTGAGGTGAATTGGAGATACTAAATTGTCCATGACTGTGTTTGACACTAAACTTGTGAACTGATGAACCTTGTGTAATGAGTAACTACCGTTCCTGTCATGACGTTAAAATCCTAATAAATAACTGAATAGGGGTGAATGGGACTAAAGAGGAAGGACAAAGAAGAGATGGAGGAGTGCAGGTCAGTATGTTGTTAATTAGAGTTTGATGACTGTACTGAGCACTGAAACTGTACATGCATTGTGGAAATAAAGGAAAGATCGTGTTTTGGGAGTGAATGAGAGGAACGAGGGATTAGGGGAAAATTAAACAATTGTGGGTCAAAACAACTTTGAATTTGTGGTGGTGGGTCTGCACTGAGATGATATATCTGAAACTGTGACTATCATTTAAGTAGAGAACAGTAGATAGATGTTAAAAAAATTAATGGGAGTGAATGGGACAAAAAAGGGGTTATAAAACTGATAGTTCCGGTCCTAAAATCTGATTGGCTGAGCCGCGTTCGAAGCCGTTGTAAAATTAAGCAATAGAACACTTGAGGTCGTGTGTTATCGCGAATAACATCACGGCTGTGATTTGGTTGCAGGCACGAGCTGAAGGTGAGTGCAGTAGATAATCACAGCCGTGATGTTATTCGCGATAACACACGACCTCAAGTGTTCTATTGCTTTTATACAACAGTTTTTACAAAATAAAGAAAGAAAATAAATCAAAGAAGCCCTGAATTTCATAATAAATATGCTAATATTGACAATACCTTCCGCCAAAAAGTAGTTCCACAATGAATATAAAGTTTAACACTACAAAGCAGACATCCCAAGTTGCAAAAACTCATTTCAGGGAGGTAAGAAGAACAAAAAGAAAAAGGCAAGAACCGAAGGGAAAAAAAAGGAAATAAAAAACCTCTCGCACACACCAAAGGATATTTACTTTTAGGAGCTGCTAACTGGGCTATTAAGCTAACTGTTTGCGTTACAAACACATTAATGTTCCCTACATAGTGCACTAGATTGTGTATCAGATCTCGGATTTATGTTCCCTATATAGTGCACTAGACAGTATATTAGACGATTGATTTATGTTCCCTACACAGTGCGCTAGATTGTGTATCAGATAACGCATTCATGTTCACTACATAGTGCACTAGACAATATATTAGACAATTGATTTATGTTCCCTACACAGTGCGCTAGATTGTATATCAGATAACGCATTTAAAACGCGATCTGGAAAAAAGGCTGTGTCGCCTGCGTGCACGTTTGTGTGCTTGAAGCTTGTCGTTACTGGCAACGCGTCAGCGGAGTAATACAGTTGTGGTGTGAAAAGGCCGTGCTGTTAGAACACTTCTCAACCAATCAGATTGTAAGGTCGGAACTAACTGTTGTAAAATCCCCGATATACGCACACCTATGATCACCTCACATCATTCCATATAAATATGCCACTAAAAAGAAAAAGTACAAACTTGGTTGAACACTATTTTAAGTCATGTAATAATAATAATAATAATAAATTTTATTTATAACGCACTTTACATTTGAAAACAAATCTCAAAGTGCTACAGAAAAAGAGTAAAAAAAAAAAAAAAAACATGAAATATGAAACAAATATAAACATAGCATTATGAGACATACATCATAAAATCAGCGGTTATCTAACAGTCATAACATCTGTTAAAAAGAAACGTTTTTAGACCCTTTTTAAAACTCTCAATCATCTGTGGTGCCCTCAGATGGTCGGGAAGGGCATTCCATAGACGAGGAGCAGCAGAACAGAAAGCCCGATCACCCATGGTACTTAGTTTAGTTCTGGGAATGTGGAGAAGATTTGATTTTGCAGAACGGAGCGATCGCGATGAAATTTTAGGAGTAAGAAGTTCTTTCATGTAGGGCGGTGCATTTCCATAGATGCACTGATATGTAAGGAGAGAAATTTTATATTCTATCCTTGCAGAGACAGGGAGCCAGTGGAGTGAATGAAGGATAGGTGTAATGTGCTCGTGTTTTCGTACTCTCAGCAGGATCCGTGCAGCACTATTCTGGATATACTGTAATCTCTGGAGACTCTTGGTAGAAATCCCGATGAGAAGTGCATTGCAGTAATCCAGCCTGGAGGAAACAAATGCGTGAACCAGCTTTTCAGCATCTGAGACGGTGATGGTAGGAAGAAGTTTGGCAATGTTTCTGAGATGATGAAAGGAGGTCTTGCATAGATGTTTAATATTGGCTTCAAAAATTAGTTGAGGGTCGAATTTTATGCCAAGATTGATAACCGTTGAAGAGGGAGAAATAGTATGACCAGCCAGTGTAATATTGGTTATAGGGGATGACTGGGTCTGGAGTGAGGTGCCAACCAACATCACTTCAGTTTTTGCACTATTTAGCTGAAGAAAGTTGTGTTTCATCCACAAACTTATCTCCTCCAGGCAGGCAGAGAGTATTGAAAGAGATGCTGATGAAGATGATGATGCGGGAGCAGCAGAATGGAGGAAATTTGTGTCAATTTTCATGTAAAGATGTACAGTATATCATCAGCGTAGCAGTGAAATGAAACTCCATAGCGCTTTATAATATGGCCAAGGGGAAGCATGTATAGGGTGAAAAGGACAGGGCGCAGGACTGACCCCTGGGGGACTCCGCATGTCACAGCATATGACTGGGACCTTCCATTTCCAATAGAGATGTACTCTGTTCTGTCGATAAGATAGGACTGAAACCAAGCCAGAGCAGCATCAGTGAGTCCAATGGTGTGGTATAACCGGCGTAAGAGCATACCATGGTCAATGGTGTCAAATGCTGCCGATAAATCAAGTAGGACAAGCAGAGAAGGTGAGCCAGTGTCAGCCATCATCAGAAGGTCATTGGTAACTTTAACCAAGGCCGTTTCTGTGCTATGAGCAGAGCGGAAACCAGACTGAAATTTTTCAAAAAGGTTGTTGTGTTTAAGGTGATCCTGGAGATAAGTGTCAACTACTTTTTCCAATACCTTAGAGAGAAAAGGAAGATTGGAGATAGGCCTATAATTTGCCAAAACTTCAGGATCAAGTGCTGGTTTTTTTTAGAAGTGGTCTAATTATGGCAGTTTTTAGAGAAGGTAGAACATAGCCAGCTTGGAGGGAGTAATTTACTACAGTTGTAATCAGAGGACTTATAGTAACGGTGTGCACTTTTACTAGAGCAGTAGGAAAGGGGTCCAGGGCACAGGTGGAGGATTTCATCTTCCTGATAATGTCTTCAATCTGTTGTTGTGAGACTTCTGGGAAACAGTTAAGGGGCTGGGAAACCTCTGCCTGTGTATAAAAAAGAGTCTGCACTTGTAGAGAGTTGGTGCTAGAGAGATCAGAGCGGATTGAGACAATTTTTGTTTTGAAACAAGTCATACTTATTTATTAAGTTATTACCATGTACTATACATGGAAATGTCCAGATTAATATAAACAGTAATCCTAATCATTCGTCCAAGAAATAGTGTAATAGTGATTGTGGAGGAATGTTTATTGCGAATGTTATGTTCGCCCTCATGTTGCCTAGCAACACTGTTAGCGGACTACCTGATTTCACGGAAGAAAGCTTTTTGTGAGTGTTTTTGTAAATAAAAACATTTATAAATTGAACATTGTTGTATTTTATTATATGGCTTATTGCTTTAATTAAAAACAGGTGTAGTGGGTGAACGAGTGCACATATACGAAAGCTGTAAACAAGCCATGGTGTCATTAACTGGACTGATGTTGGAACGATGGCGATATCTCAAACATTGTGGAAGAAAATTCTATATTTTAATATTCAATATATTTCTAGGGTTAGGGTATTAATAAAATATTTTTATGGTTTGTTGGGATATTAAAATGAAACTCTGGACTGCAAGTTTACATTTATGTATAAAGTATAAAAACCTACTGTTTAAAATACAGAGGAAACGAGACTGACCTGTAGCCAGGGATGACTGAGGGACTTGTCCACGCTGTAGCGCTTCCTCATTTTGACTTGCAGCAGGTTATTAATGAGGTCAATTGCTGAAACAACAAAGCAGACTGTCAGTAACTGGGCTGCGGTGGGAAAACCGAAAGGATAAAGAACTAGAAGCAATAATGAACAAAACCAACATTAACGTTGTTTCAGGGGTCACAGAGCACCGAGAACTGCTGAGAGTAGTTTACCTTAAGACTTTAGTCCAAGGGATTGCAGAGTATTATGTCAATAAGCCACAAGAAAAACGTAACATGCTGTCAGTGGCATGCTTCTTTAACTTTATTTTCTTTTGATCTTTTCTTCCTTTTCCCTCATGATTTACATTTATTCCCACAAATCTTTCTCTCTGTAGCACTTTTTGCTGTTAGCTTAGTAATCCTAAGTACTATAGATGAATTAATGAATTACTTAAAATTCTTAAATAATTAAAATAATTCTCAATCGCAAACATTATTAATGTACATGTAAATAAAATAAGAAACATTTTCCTAATGTTAATATAAATGCATCAGAGGAATATTAACACAAGAAAATAAAGATTTAATTAAATCATATTCAGCGTCATAATACTAGCATACTCACTCCTTCAGAATTACTGTATTAATTCAGTGCTATAACAGACACTACAGTGCAGCAGATTATCTGAGCACAGTATCCGACCCTAATTTAAAAAACACCTTGACGAGATACAGACCGAGCGCACACGGCCTGGCCGTGGAGACGGGGCGACACACCCGGTCCTGGCTGCCCTGGGAGGAGAGGCTGTGCCAGCACTGCACTCTCAGTACAGTAGAGACGGAGCTGCACTTCCTCACCCAATGCACTAAGTACCACCACATTTGGGCCCAATTCTTCCCCAAATTTAACACCGTCATCCCCAACTTCAACTCCCTCCCAGACCCCGACAAACTGCCTTACTTACTGGGGGAGCACACTGGCAGCACTCTATACACACACCTGCTACCAGGTGAGGGACAGTGGGTGACCATGTCTCACACACACACACACACACATTTACATTTTCAGCATTTAGCAGATGCTTTCATCCAAAGCGACTTACAGTATACAGTCTAAGCAATTGAGGGTTAAGGGCCTTGCTCAAGGGCCCAACAGTGGCAACCTGGCAGTGGTGGGGTTTGAGAGAGAGAGATAGAGATAAGATATCCTTTATTTGTCATATATACATATACAGGTGTACAGTACAATGAAATTCTTTCTTTGCATATCCCAGCTATGCAGCCCCATTCGCAACAAACTGTGATGCACTGTGTATTCTGACACCTTTCTATCAGAACCAGCATTAACCTTTTCAGTAATTTGAGCTACAGTAGCTCGTCTGTTGGATCGGACCACACGGGCCAGCCTTCACTCCCCTGGTGCATCAATGAGCCTTAGCCACCCATGACCCTGTTGCCGGTTTACCACTGTTCCTTCCTTGGACCACTTTTATTAGATATTGACCACTGCAGACCGGGAACACCCCACAAGAGCTGCAGTTTTGGAGATGCTCTGACCCAGTCACCTAGCCATCACAATTTGGCCCTTGTCAAACTCACTCAAACCCTTACGCTTGTTCATTTTTCCTGCTTCTAACACATCAACTTTGAGGGTAAAATGTTCACTTGCTGCCTAATATATCCAACCCACTAACAGGTGCTGTGATGAAGAGATAATCAGTGTTATTCATGTCACGTCAGTAGTCATAATGTTATGCTTTGTCGGTGTACATTAGCACAATCTGGCCTATGATTAATTTAGATATGATCCAGTGACCATAACTTGCTGAAGCACTGGTATTTGATCTCACAATCCTGGTTGTAGGGTACTATGTCATTCTTTACTGCTGCATCTTCACATTTTGCTCCACAAGCAACAATCTTGAGGTCATTAAAATTATTATACATAAGCCAATAGGACAAAAGCCCCCCCCCCCCCCCCCCCTCCCCCCTTGGTGTGTTTATGTCTTCTGGGATTGTTTTCAGCCTCTTGTGTAATTACCTTTGGATATAAACATCTACTAAAAAATACATGTAATAAATGTAAATGTAGACCCCTGGTGAGTGTGGATTAATATACAGCATGACACTCAGAGCATTTAGAATTTTTGTTTTCCAGGTAAGTGGGATCACATTGTTTATATAATAAGCAATATCCATGCTGCTTGTTTATAAAGGTTAGGATGACATTTAACATTTATTGCCGAATTCTCAAGAATCAGAACCAGTACAGTATTTTGGATTGATTAATCAAAGGCCTTGCTGTGTAATTGCAAGGGTTTAATTGCTATGCCTCCTGCATAATCTTGTACTGTGCAGTTTTAAAGTAATTAAAATGTTATATTAGCTATGTAACACTTTAATAATAAGTTAAAGTGCTAAGTGAAAGTAAAAAGTCCTTTAGATTTGCATAATATAAATGTGACTGTTTGTGCTTAACATGGCTCACCTTATGAAAGCCCTGCCTACAAGTCAGCCTTCCTGCTGGGATTCAGGTGGATTTCCTCCTGTGTGTGGAGGTGCTTGCAAAAGTCTATTAAAATTTTCTTTAAAGAGTGAATGAAATGATTTTCTACTAAATAAGATTTTACATAATGCAGCGTCATACTTTATATTCAGGAAGCTACCAGGACCAGATGTGTAACTAAAGAAAAATAGCTACAACGTAATCTGACAAAAAAGAACCACATGGCCAGCAGTTAGTTAACATCTGATCATGAACTTGTTGGCCATCCATTTCCAAAGCCATAGGCAATTAATATAGATATAACAGACTCCACTCCATTTTGGAAAACAAGAAGTCTATAAGAAGTAACAAATTTATGATTCAGTCAAAACAACATTCATGAGGTCAGATGGCCTGGCTTGCAATTAATGTTTCAATTCATACCAAAGATGTTCAGTAGGGTTAAGGTCAGGTCTTTGTCCAGGCCTCTGGAGTATGTCTACATCAAAATTATTTTCTTTTTTGGACCTTGCTTTGTGCACATACAGGGTATCCGAAAAGTATTCACAGCACTTCACTTTTTCATAAGTATTCACAGTAAAAGGCACATAGAGGACTCTCAGACCATGAGAAACAAGATTCTCTGGTCTGATGAAACCAAAATGGAACTTTTTAGCTTGTATAACAAGCGTCACGTCTGGAGGAAACCAGGCACCACTCATCACCTGGCTAATGCCATCCCTACAGTGAAGCATGGCGGTGGCAGCATCATGATGTGGGGATGTTTTTTCAGCAGCGGGACCGGGGAGACTAGTCCTGATAGAAGGAAAGATCAGTGCAGATAAGTACACCAAGATCCTTTAAGAAAACCTGCTCCAGAGCACTCTGGACCTCAGACTGGGGCAAAGATTTACCTTCCAACATGACAACCACCCAAAGCACACAGCTAAGAGAACAAAGGAGTGGCTTCGGGACAACTCTGTGAATGTCCTTGAGTGGAAAAGCCAGAGTCCAGACTTACACTCAAGAAGTACCAGTACCAGTACCAGAAGTACACTCAAGCTCATGTGACTACATACACTGCCATAACATTAAAACCATCTCCTTGTTTCTACACTCACTGTCCATTTCATCAGCCCCACTTTCCATATAGGAGCACTTTGTAGTTCTACAATTACTGACTGTAGCCCATCTGCATACTTTGTTCACCTTCTTTTTCTTCAGTGGTCAGGACTCTCCCAGGACCACTACAGAGTAAGTATTATATGGGTGGTGGGTCATTCTCAGCACTGCGGTAACAATGACATGGTGGTGGTGTGTTAGTGTGTGTTGTGCGGATATGAGTGGATCAGACAGCAGCACTGCTGGAGTTTTTAAATACCGTGTCCACTCACTGTCCACTCTATTAGACACTCCTACCTAGTTGGTCCACCTTGTAGATGTAAAGTCAGAGACGATCGCACATCTATTGCTGCTGTTTGAGTTGGTCATCTTCTAGACCTTCATCAGTGGTCACAGGACGCCTATCCCAGCTTTTCAATGGGCGCAAGGCACACAGTAATACCCTGGATGGGGCGCCAGTCCCTCGTAGGGCAGACACACATACACACACCTATTCACCTATAGGGCAATTTAGTATCTCCAAATAACCTGACTGCATGTTTTTGGACTGTGGGAAGAAACCCGGAGCTTCCGGAGGAAACCCATGCACACACGGGGAGAACATACAAACTTCACACAGAAAGGACCCGAGCCCCGCCTGGGGATCGAACCCAGGACCTTCTTGCTGTGAGGCGACTGTGATACCCACAGAGCCACCGTGCCGCCCGCATTTGATTCTAAATTTGTTACATTACAATTATAAACTGTCAGAATACAATCAAATTAGTCAGTAAACATTTAAAGACAAGTTTTCTGAGTATTTGAAACATTCAACCAAGATTAGAAGGATTTTACTTTTTTTTCTTTGTAGCTGTCTGTATTTTAACACTTAACCCAGGCCAGGCTATATCTGTGAACCTACCTTCTGGTGTCACCTTCTTCCACGGGTTGGGTGGGTACATGAAGGCAGCGTTCTGGATCTGGTCGTGGATGTCCTCGTCCTCGTTAAATGGAAACGTGCCACTGAGGCTGACGTAGATGATGACACCCACGCTCCACATGTCTAGGGAACGGTTATAGCCCTTGTTTCTCAGTACCTCGGGTGCCAGGTAGGCCGGCGTGCCCACCACTGAGCGCCTGAACGACTTTTCCCCAATGATCCGGGCGAAGCCAAAATCGCACAGCTTAACCTACGGGAGAGCGGTGAGTGATCGGTAAGAGTTCATTCAGAGCTAGACACTGGAGGCAGACAGCTACTTTAACTTGACTGTGGTGCAACAAATAGCATCCATTATTTCTCCCCAATCCCCATTTCCCTCGACAGACACCCTAATGAGTCGTTGCCAGAGACGGTGCTAAACTCAAATGAAATTATCATGCGGTTAAAAGCAGTTACTGTGCTGCTCTCCTGCTGATCCAGCCAGCTTCACTTTTAAAACGTTTACTTCAGCAGAAGAAAGAACAGCATCTGAAGGAATCACAGGACCCCTAATGCCAAAGCGAAAAAGCTCGGCAGGTTAAAATGACAGCTATTTTAAGTTCTTTGCATTTGTTCTTGAAAATATTTGTGGTAAATAATGCAAATGGGTTCGGTTTAGTATTCCTCTGAGATGTTTGCCAGTGCCCAAACACTGTGAGTCATTGGTTCTGCTTGAGTGCTTCTAGAGAAAGCTTGGAACAGTAGACGGCTAAAACAATGGGGAGATAATTTAGCAGTCTTTTAGTACAGAGATGCGAGTGCACACTCTGTGTGCAGAACACAGAATAAACTGTAATTACCATTACTTATTGTTATCCTTTTGCTTCTGTAAAAGCAGATTAATTCATGTGTATTTTGCCGTTTCCTCCCTTTTTTTGAATGGCTTTCTGTCAGCATGGTACTTACTTGTGGAAATGAGTCAGCAGATGCCAACAAGACATTCTCAGGTTTTAGGTCACAGTGTACAATGTTATTGAAATGAAGATGGCGTAGTGCAACAAGGATCTGTCCAAATACACAAAGAAAACGAGCTTTACTCAGATCATCACACCTTATACCTTAAACTGGGCAAAAACAAATGAACTGTTGCTAATAAACGTCTGTTTTATGAATGATAACTAAATAAGATCTCTGTGACTGTTCACTACCAAGTCTGACACGGTGAACTGAGTACACGTCTAAAAGAATTACTTGTGAGACGAGGAACTTGGTGATGCGTTCTGGCAGCCTCCCCTTCTCACTAGATAGTATCATTTCCAGCATGTCACCATGGAGCTTCTCCATGACGACAAATACTCGCTCTGGCGTCTCGAACATGCACTCCAAGTTCACAACTCCTGGGTGGTGAAGGTTCTACAAAGAGCAGATATGAGGCATTATGGTACACTGCAATTCTCTTGAATGTCCAACAACATTAAAACCACCTCCTTGTTTCTACACTCACTGTCCATTTTATCTGCTCCACTCACCATATAGGAGCACTTTGTGGTTTTACAATTACTGACTGTAGTCCATCTGTTTCTCTGCATGCTTTGTTAGCCCCCTTTCATGCTGTTCTTCAATGGTCAGGAACCCTACAGGACCTCTACAGTAGGGCTGTCACGCTAACCGCAATTTTGAAATATCACGATATAGACCAG
The DNA here is from genome assembly GCF_030014385.1 of Trichomycterus rosablanca. Lineage (NCBI taxonomy): Eukaryota > Metazoa > Chordata > Actinopteri > Siluriformes > Trichomycteridae > Trichomycterus > Trichomycterus rosablanca. The sequence continues at coordinate 14,341,346 of NC_086000.1, read as the reverse complement.
CCAACCGCAGGGCATGCCAAGCAACCGCAACACCGCGGTGTTCAAGTTTTTTCTTTCTTTCTTCTCTTTTTTTTTTTTTTATTGTTGCAGGGTCCATCTTGTTTTATACGCTTACATTCAGGCGTAATAAATGTTAAATAAATTCATAATGAAAATGAGCTAAGAGCGACATTTTCCCGCAACCTGTTCGCATGCGTTGCTGCTGAGTGTCAGGCTTTGTGTTTTAAAATGTAAACAATCGCAACATGAATTATAGGCAAGTTTATTAATGATGAAATTGAGTTCACACTCAATAAAATACTTGTAATTTAGACTATATTCAAACAGCCTTGGCGTACTAAAACACTTAATGACGGTTAATATGGCATTGCAGGCTGCAAATATTCTCTTGCTGGAAAGATTTAAATGTATTTTTTCGTTGAATAAAAATGTATTGAAACGAATAATAACTTGAAATGTAGTATATATTGTTATGTTAATTATACCTACTAAATAGATAGTTTGTCGCATTGTAAAGTCGCATGCTAATACACGTGTATTAGTGTAATGAGCCCCATCAGAGAGAGTTTTAGTACCGAGGGGAACATCGCTACCCCACTCAGATCCTCTCTAAACCACATCAGATGAACGTGTTGGTTCTTCTAGCGCGCATGATAACGCAGGTTTAAACTCTTACAGACTTTATTCTTTATTCTATTTTTTTTTACCATATTTTGATTAGATGTGCATTTAAAATATTTAGCCTAAACACTTTTTTTTCGTTTCACAGTGTATATCTAGCCTAGGCTAGAAGCTTAATTTAAACCTTTTTTAATAGAGAAAAGATGTGCATCCCTGCTCTGTTCTGTATTTAACAATAAACACGCATTTCATTGCTCTTAAAGCTGTCTCATCTTTGTCATTATAAAGCAATAATATACCGAATCATAGCCTAATAATAAAGCTTGTTTATATAGCTCTAAAATCCAGATAAATTAAGTAATTTTCCAAAACAAAAAAAAATGGCGATATTACCGCATACCGCAATATTGAGACAGGCTGAATATTGCAAGGGGAAATTCTTTCACCGCGACAGCCCTACTCTACAGAGCAGGTATTATTTAGGTGGTGGATCATTCTCAGCACTGCAGTGACACTGACCTGGTGGTGGTGTGTTAGTGTGTGTTGTGCTGGTATGAGTGGATAAGAGTTTTTAAACACCTCACTGTCACTGCTGGACTGAGAATAGTCCACCAACCAAAAATATATCCAGCCAACAGCGCCCCATGGGCAGCGTCCTTCGACCACCGATGAAGGTCTAGAGGATGACCAACTCAAACAGCAGCAATAGATCAGCAATCGTCTCTGACTTTACATCTACAAGGTGAACCAACTAGGTAGGAGTGTCCATTAAAGTGGACAGTGAGTGAACACGGTATTTAAAAACTCCAGCAGCGCTGCTGTGTCTGATCCACTCATACCAGCACAACACACACAAACACACCACCACCATGTCAGTGTCACTGCAGTGTTGAGAATCATCCACCACCTAAATAACACCTGCTCTGTGGTGGCCATGTGGGGGTCCTGACCATTGATGAACAAGGTAACAGCAGGCTAAAAGGTATGTAGAGAAACAGATGGACTACAGTCAATAATTGAAGAACTACAAAGTGCTTCTATATGGTAAGTGGAGCTGATAAAATGGACAGTGAGTGTAGACAATGGACAAAAAGGTGGTTTTAATGTTATGGCTGATCAGTGTATAAACAAATGTAAAATTTGATGCCTGTAACACACTCTTCTATTAATGTTTCTATTAATTACACATTTTAATAGTTTGGGAACTGGTGATACTAATTGTCGCAAATTTGCATTCTTGCTTGATACAAAACCTCACCTGTTCAACAGTCCCTGGTCACGGTTTTCAGATTTTTCTTCTTTTTATAATGCACCATACATTTAGGACACAAGACAGGAGATAGATCTGGACTGCAGACAGGCCAGTCAAGCACATGCATTCTATGTCTACAAAGCCATGCCTTTATGAAATAACCATGGACTTTCCTAAAAAAAAGACACCACTTTGATGGTAGCATGTGTCTCTCTATAATCCCAAATAAATGCCTCTGGATCAACAGTTCCACTGGCACTGATTTACCACCATGATATGACAGATTATAGCTTTTGCAGCTTTCTCTACAATCTGGGGTGTGTTTCCCAAAATGTTCATAATGTTAAGTACTTCGTAACCTCATACTTAAGAACATTCTTAAATTTACAAGTGTTTCCCAAAACCGTTAGCAACTAACATAGTACTTAAACTCGTTCATAAATTACGAGTAGTCTGACCCATTTGTAACTCACTAAGTACTTCTTAACTTGAAGTTTGCATGCACAAAAACAATAAATGCAGCTAATTTGTCTAAAAAAAACTCACAGACGCACTAGTTCTATACCCGACAACAGCACCTTTATAAAATATGAATTATTATGAAACAAAAAGTATATATATACTCAGTATTTATACACAGAATTGCATTATACTTGAATTATGCACTCACCTCCTACCAAACTCAACTCAAACTCAAAAGAAGCTCTATTGGCATGACAAATAAGGACATTCGTAGAATAGAATAAAGTAATAATATAAACAGTGCAAATAATAACAATAAAAAAGGTGACTTTTACAATAATGAGATAGTCATAAACGTTTGTTGTGTGTGTGTGTGTATGAGACATGGTCACCCACTGTCCCTCACCTGGTGGCAGGTGTGTGTATAGAGTGCTGCTAGTGTGCAGCTCTCTCTGTGCTCCCCCAGTAAGTAAGGCGGTTTGTCGGGGTCTGGGAGGGAGTTAAAGTTGGAGATGACGGTGTTAAATTTGGGGAAGAATTGGAACCGAATGTGGTGGTACTTGGTACGCTGGGTGAGGAAGTGCAGCTCCATCTCTACTGTACTGAGAGTGCAGTGCTGGCACAGCCTCTCCTCCCGGGGCAGCCAGGACCGGGTGTGTCGCCCCGTCTCCACGGCCAGGCCGTGTGCGCTCAGTCTGTATCTCGTCAAGGTGTTTCTTAAATTAGGGTCGGATACTGTGCTCAGATAATCTGCTGCACTGTAGTGTCTGTTTAGGGCCAAATAACACTGCAATTTTACTCTGGGCTATAGTTTCAGTTTCCCAATAATTCTGATATTTAGTTCTGAGTTTTTGTGTAATTTGTTTCTTCTAATTGGGTTTGCAGATTTCTCCTGTTCCCGAGTCTTTATTGTGTTAGTGTGTGTTAGTAGTGTATTGGTGTGTGTTAGTAATGTGTGTTAGTGGTGTGTCGGCATGTGTTAGTGATGTGTCGGTGTGTGTTAGTGGTGTATCGGTGCAGTGACTCAGGACCAGTTGGATGACCAATTCACCTGCTTATTGTGAAATGTTTCAAAACAGTGCAGTTTAATTATGACCTTTTTACTGTAATATTCTTACTCTTATTTTGCCCAGTCCCAATTTTTTGAGTGTGTTAATGTTTATGGTATAACATTTAAAATGCCTTTATATATTTGGAAAAAAACATTTATGGTAGTTAGCCAAAATATTAAAAACACAAAAACACAAAGATAGACCAAGTTCACAGAGCTGAGAACTGATCTGGCTGTCTGAGAAAACTCAGGTCTTGGAAATAAAGATGAAAAGAAAACCATCACACCCAGCTGGGACCAGCCGTTGGCATCGCACAACAGCAGAAAACTGGACCGGATTTAAAGAAATCATAGGTTTGCATATAGAGGAGTTGGCGAGTCTGAGAGGGAAAAACCGTGATATATAGAAAAACTTCCACCTGGAGCGAAATAACTCTCATGAGAAGCCCCCTCTGCCAGCCAAAATGACATGCCATGTTATATTCTCTAAATCTTTCATTAATGTTACTAACTGTAGATGGTGAAATTTCTACATTTCTTGCAATTGTGTAGAAAAATTTTCTTATCAAAGCTTTGGACTATGTTTTTTTGCAAAGTAGTAAACCATATAAATGAATTAGCCATATTTTATACCCAGTTATAAATACTAATTATACACTGTCCCATTTTTTGGAATGTGTTGCAGTCATCCAATTAGGATTTGCATATATTTACAAAATAAAGTTAATAAAAAAAAAATGCATCTCTATTTTAAACTGTTTTCAATTAAATGCCAGTAAAAGACAGATTACAACAGACATATCCTTTTCATATCCTCTAACCCCTGTGCTATTCACCTATTATTAAGCATTATGACCTGCTAATGTCGTATGTTAATGTTTGTGTGTATTTACCTGCAGAATGGCGACTTCATTGCGCAGTTGGCTCTCCTGTTTAGTAGGAAAGCGCAGTTTGTCTATGATTTTGATCGCCACATCTCTGCCTGTTTTTCTGTGTTTTCCTGCAACGTACAAACAAATCTTTTTTTTTTGTTGCATTTTTCCCAATTTTGCTCCCAATCTACAGTAGTCATATCCAATTACACCAATTGCATTACACTTCCTCTCTACCGATGCTGATCTCCACTTTTTCTGATTGAGGAGAGCCCCCTCTGACACGTGTGCAGTAGCCAACTGCATCGTTTCAACTGCACAAGGCGAGTTCATATGCGGATCAGCTTTGTGTATGGAGAACCACACCCTGGTCAATGCATTATTCCTCGACTCTGTGCAGGCACCATCAATCAGCTAGCAGAGGTCATAATTGCATCAGTTATGAGGTCCCAATCTGGCTTCCCACCCTGTATGAACAACAGCCAATCATTGTTCATGTAGCCAGATGTCAGAGCTGAGTTTCGAACCGCTGAGTTCGAAATGTCAGCGCTGGTGTGCTAGTGTCTTTTACCGCTGCGCCACCTGAGCGGCGCTGTGAGGGGACATTGTTACCCACTTTCAAATAACAGTTTCAGTTCTTAGAACCAAAGATGAAAATAATCATCCAGACTGTTTTCAGCAAAAGGTGCAAAAGTCAACATCTGTCATGGTATGGTGGTGCATGACATGGTGCATCAGTGCCCACAGCATGGGTGAGGGTAACGTTGACAAAAAGTCGTGTGCAAATCTCTGCTAGAAGCCGGCCAGGTGCTTACACAGACACACGATTGGCTGTGTGTGCTTGTAGGGGGCGGGACAATGGCTGAACAGGGTTTCCTCACACCTGCTGCTGATTGATTGATGGCGCCTGCACAATGAGACAGGGAATAATGGAGATCAGTGCGTGACTATTGTTTGTAAAACAGATCCCAGTATAACCAGGCCTTGTGCAGGTGAAAAGATGTGGTCGTTACTGCACACATGTCAGAGGGGACGTGTGAAGGTTGCATCCTTCCTTGGTCAGGGGTGGAAGTCTTCAGCAATAGAGGCAAATTATGATGGGAGAAAATAAGGGACACTGTGGGCTGTTTATGTTGGGGAAAAACAAACAACAAAACAAACAACAAAATACAGTGGTACCTCGAAACTCAACGTCAATTGGTTCTGGGACTGGTGTTGAGTTCTAAAGGCGTTGAGTTTCAAGGTATTTTTTCCCATAAGGATGTATGGGAAACCTGTTAATGTGTTCCATGGTCCCGTGGAACTGCATATGTTTTAGGCTAATGTAAAATAATGGGGTTGTTTTTGACACATATACACTGAAAATAACACAAATATAACACAAATATAAAAAACACTGAAATAAAAAGCTAATTCTTACAATTTCTCAGAACCTCGAGCTGTAACACAAGTTTAACAGTGAAACAGTGAGGAAAATCCAGATAAACACAGATACATGTGGAGCTTTCAGAGTGAATCTGATGGTTATTCCACACAAACACTGTTTTGTCTCATATGCACACTTTGATGGCGTATTACCGCACCCCTCAAGCCGGGCGCTGAACAAAGCGACTGTTCATTGTTAATTTGAAAAAAAAAAATAATAATAATTTTTACAAAACAAACTGAACACGTTGAGTTTAGGGGTACAAATTTCCCGACAAAGGGTGTTGAGTTTCAAAGATTTTGAGTTTAGGGGACGTTGAGTTACAAGGTACCACTGTATATAGTAAATAGTGTTTTATTACCGCCATATACAATCCCAAATTGCCCAGATCCAAGCACTTCATCAGGAAATATCTGATACAGTGTGCTAATGTCCTATAAGAGAAGAAAAAATCAGACATGACCAACAAACAAAGAGTACCAGAACATATATTGCTTTATACACTCTGCTCTGACAGAACTAGGCTGTATATTTTGTGCAGTACAGTGACTGAATTAAGAGCAAATATTACTGCATCCAACTAGGACTGTGCCAGAAAAGCCTGGGTAACTATGGCAATCTCATGGTCACACAGGTAATCAAAATAAGCTCCAGCCGAGGCATTGAGTGTTTCTATTCCACTGAAACCCAAGGCTGCAGCAATCGGCAAGCTAACACAATTCTCCAATGCACAGCAAAACAGCTCAAACGGTGCGAGAGCGCTTTTCAAATATAAAAGTAATTCAAAGCTGCACGGCAGAAACCGTATATGAATCATAAGGTTAAATCCTGATGCCATTCTTTTACATACGCCTCAATTATGTTAGAAAAACACAGTCTGATGTGTTGTATGAGCTATGCATGAAAACAAGCTTTACAATTCAAGTTCAGGTTTTATTTTGGTCTATTTCTAGTATTTCTACTTTTCGTGTCTTTTTTTAATATTTTCTCCCCATTTTCTCCCTTTTAGCGCGTCCAATTGCCCTATTGCGTCATGCTTCCTCTCCACCAATGCCGATCCCTGCTCTGATTGAGGAGAACGGAGCTAACCCACGCCCCCTCCGACACGTGGGCAGCAGCCGTATGCATCTTATCACCTACACTTTGACGAGTGCAGTGCAGCTCAGCGTTGTGTACGGAGAGACACACCCTGAGAGCACTCTTTTCTCATCTCTGTGCAGGCGCCATCAATCAGCCAGCAGAGCTGAATCGTAGTTATGAGAGAGAGACCCCAGATATGGGTGGCTTAGTCCCGCCCATATCTGAACAACAGGCCAATCGTTGTTCATGTGGCTGCTCAGCCTAGATGGCAGGCAGAGCTGAGGTTCGATGCGATGTATTCGAGATCCCAGCTCTGGTTCCAGCGTGTGTTTTTATCGCTGCGCCACCTGAGCAGTGTATTTCTACTTTTCTATCTGATTAAAACGGAATTTAAAAAATACAATAAATCAATGCTTACCACATTTTCCTGAATTTGGCAGTTGGACACAGAGATGCTGATGGAGACATCTTCTGTTAGTGAAGGAAACAAATTAAATTATAATACTAAACACAAGATTAACAATTAATTCTGTGCTCATGCAAACATCCTCTTCTGGTATAGAGTCTGCAGATCTGATTTAGAAATCCCAACAACTCCTACATTGTGCAAGTCTGATCATTATGTGTTAAATGAATATATAAGTATATACACCAATCAGGCATAACATTATGACCACCTTCCTAATATTGTGTTGGTCCCCTTTTGCTGCCAAAACAGCCCTGACCCATTAAGGCATGGACTCCACTAGACCCCTGAAGGTGTGCTGTGGTATCTGGCACCAAGATGTTAGCAGCAGATCCGTTAACTCCTGTAAGTTGTGAGGTGGGGCCTCCATGGATCTGACTTGTTTGTCCAGCACATCCCACAGATGCTCGATTGGATTGAGATCTGGGGAATTTGGAGGCCAAGTCATCACCTCAAACTCATTGTTGTGCTCCTCAAACCCTTCCTGAACCATTTTTGCTTTGTGGCAGGGCACATTATCCTGCTGAAAGAGGCCACAGCCATCAGGGAATACCGTTTCCATGAAAGAGTGTACATGGTCTGCAACAATGCTTAGGTAGGTGGTACATGTCAAAGTAACATCCAAAGTAACATGGATGGCAGGACCCAGGGTTATCCAGCAAAACACTGCCCAAAGCATCACACTGCCTCCGCCGATTTGCCTTCTTCCCATAGTGCATCCTGGTGCCATGTAAGTGATGTTCCCCATCCACATGATGTAAAAGAAAACGTGATTCATCAGACCAGGCCACCTTCTTCCATTGCTCTGTGGTCCAGTTCCGATGCTCACGTGCCCATTGTTGGCGCTTTCACCAGTGGACAGGGGTCAGCAAGGGCACTCTGACTGGTCTGCGGCTATGCAGCCCCATACGCAACAAATTGTGATGCACTGTGTATTCTGACACCTTTCTATCAGAACCAGCATTAACTTCTTCAGCAATTTGAGCTACAGTAGCTCGTCTGTTGGATCAGACCACACGAGCCAGCCTTCGCTCCCCACGTGCATCAATGAGCCTTGGCCGCCCATGACCCTATCGCCAGTTAACCACTGTTTCTTCCTTGGACCACTTTTGATAGATTCTGACCACTGCAGACCGACAAGAGCTGCAGTTTTGGAGATGCTCTGACCCAGTCATCTAGCCATCACAATTTGGCCCTTGTCAAACTCGCTCAAATCACTATCAGAACACTATCACCTGGTCAACATTTATAATGTGTAATTCAAAGGCAGGTTTGCAGTTACGTTTTTCTGTTATTTTGTCCACCACCTGTATTAGACGTGTTGCCAGTACGTGCTCTGTTATTTGATGTATCGGTCATAATTTACTAAAAGCTCCTACAGTTTCTGTGTGAGATGAGGGAGGTTACCAAAACGCCTTACTTACAGCCTTTTTAATCATTTAGAATGATCTAAAAATACTTCTATGAGGGGTGAATTTACCACTGATTTAGCACTCTACTACCCTTTTGCAGTCGGAGTGTGTGTGGGGGGTATGTGTATCTGGTGAAGGACTGCTTTCTCATGGTATGGTGCCTGGTTGAGGCGAGAAGGCTTGCGTGCATCGGGCAAGCAGAGAGCTTTGCTGCCTACAGTTTTATCTCCTTTCAGGGTCTCTCATTGCACAAACGTCTTAGCAGAGGTGCCAGACTAAAGATTCCACCTACAGTGGGCAGCAACAATACAGGACAATTTTAGAGGTAGGTGATCACAAAGGTGGCATCGTTAATGACATCAACTCAGCTGCACGGACGAAGGCGATGGTAAACCACTTCTGTACTCTACCACGAAAACCAAATGGAAAGAAACAACTGTTGATAAAAAAATGAATGTTGGGGCGCTCAGGTGGCGCAGCGGTAAAACACGCTAGCACACCAGAGCTGACATTCCGAACTCGTCAGTTCAAATCTCAGCTCTGCCATTTGGCTGAACAACGATTGGCTGTTGTTCATACAGGGTGGGAGCCGAATAGGGACTTCTCATAACTGAGGCAATTACGACCTTTGCAGGCTGATTGATGGCGCCTGCACAGAGTCGAGGAATAATGCGCTAATCAGGTTGTGGCTCTCCGTACACAAAGCTGATCCGCATATGAATTGCCCCGTGTAGGTGAAAAGATGCAGTCGGCTACTGCACACGTGTCAGAGAGGCGTGTGTCAGTCTCGCTTTACTCAATCAGGGCAGGGATCGGCATCAGATTAAATGTGGGTATACAATCACTGGCTGTAGCCAATGTGTTGCTCTATATACTGCTATCTCTGTGTATGCCATTTATCAATCAAAAGCAACCTCCATAAGACCACAACTGACCAAATGATATTTTGGTGGTGGTAAAATGTTGGTTCTCAGCATTACAATAACACTAACAAGGTAATGACATGATAATGTGTCCTGTTGTTGTATGAGTGTATCAGGTGCAGCAGTGTTTTTGGTTTTTTAAACACCAATTTTAAATATGCCAATGAGATTAAGATTAAAAATGATTAAGATCAAGAATCTAAATGTGTCAGGGTTATGTTTATTTAATATAAAGGTCCTACTGTGATGGCTGTGCCGGTTGCCGTGCATCATGCCCTTGGAGATAACGGGCATGAGGGCATGCTGGATGGCCGTCTGCCACATGTGGGCCACGTCCTGCCCAGTTCCGCTGATTAGCACACTCCCAAGGCTCAGTGAGCACTCCTCCAAAGAGAGGTTTTCCCCTACATAGTACACCAGACTGGCAGTGGCGATCTCGAAGCAGTGTGGGTTGGCAACTTCAGGTAGCAGGCTAAAGTTTTTAGCGGGTTCTAAAGACAGGATTTCAGATAAAGGGATTTCCTGTAGAAACAAAACAAACAAACAAAACAAGTGAAATACTTTAAAGCAGTCTTTCTTAAATCTAATCTTCAAGGTCCACTGCCTTGTAGGGTTTTAGGTCTTTTCCTAGCCTCAAAAATACCTGATTTAGCTTGTAAGCTAATTATTAAGCCAGTAAGCTGAGTGTGTTTGGACTGGGGAAAGCTTGCAACGCTACAAAACAATCGACCTCCAGACTAATTACAATCCTGCAAAACTTATACACTGATCAGCCATAACATTAAAACCACCTCCTTGTTTCTACACTCACTGTCCATTTAATCAACTCCACTTACCATACAGAAGCACTTTGTAGTTCTACAATTACTGACTGTAGTCCATCTGTTTCTCTACATACTTTTTAACCTGCTTTTACCCTGTTTTTCAATGGTCAGGACCCCCATAGGACCACCACAGAGCAGGTATTATTTAGATGGTGGATCATTCACAGCACTGCCGTGACACTGACATGGTGGTGGTGTGTTAGTGTGTGTTGTGCTGGTATGAGTGGAGTTTTAAAATAACGTGTCCACTCACTGTCCACTCTATTAGACACTCCTACCTAGCTGGTCCACCTTGTAGATGTAAAGTCAGAGACAATCGCTAATCTATTGCTGCTGTTTGAGTTGGTCATCTTCTAGACCTTCATCAGTGGTCACAGGATGGTACCCATGGGGCGCTGTTGGCTGGATATTTTTGGTTGGTGGACTATTCTCAGTCCAGCAGTGAAAGTGAGGTGTTTAAAAACTCCATAAGCACTGCTGTGTCTTATCCTCTCATACCAGCACAACACACACTGACACACCACCACCATGTCAGTGTCACTGCAGGGCTGAGAAAGATCCACCACCCAAATAATACCTTCTCTGTGGTGGTCCTGGGAGAGTCCTGACCATTGAAGAACAGGGTGACAGCAGGCTAACAAAGCATGCAAAGAAACAAATGGACTACAGTCAGTAATTGTAGAACTACGAAGTGCTTCTATATGGTAAGTGGAGCTGATAAACTGGACAGTGTGTGTAGAAACAAGAAGGTGCTTTTAATGTTATGGCTGATCAGTGTATATAATAGTATATTAAAAACTAGTCAGTTTTTACACTGATAAGCCAAAGCATTAAGACCACCTGCCAAATATACTGTTAAAACAGCTCACACCTGATTTATTCCTGTAATATGACTGCATGCCTATTGTAGGTGCTTTTCAGGCCTGAAGGGTTTAATGTACTGAGTGCTGTAAAACATTCAGCTCAACACCAGTATTAAAACAATCTGCAATTTGAGTCACAGTAGCCACTCTGTTGGTTTATACCAGACATTATAGCATTTATGCCCTCTAGCATCAATGAGTCCTGGCCTTCCAACAACATGTAGAGGTTTGTGGCTTTGTGGGTGAGGAGTTCTTGCAATTCCGGGGATACTTCAGCCCATCTGGCTTTAACAATTAGGGTTTTCTCAATATCACTCAGGTCTATATGGTGCTCATACCTGCTGTATTTAACATGTGTACTATGAGTAACTGTCATTATCCCAACATTTAATATATCCCTCAATGTGACATGCACAATAGTGGAGTAGTAGCTCAGTGGTTAAGATTCTGGCCTAGTGATGAGAAGCTTCCTGATTCAGACCACACCACCACCAAATTGCTGTTAACCTACAATTGTTTGCATTGTATACAGTCACAATTGTAAGCTATTTTGGATAAAAGGGTCTGTACAACCCCAAATCAGAAAAGGTTGGGACAGTATGGAAAATGCAAATAAAATAAAAAAATAAAAAGTGATCCTTACATTTACTTTGACTGTTATTTGATTGCAGACAGTTTGAACCCAAGATATTTCATGTTTTATCTGCTCAACTTCATTTCATTTATTAATAAACATCCATTCCTGCATTTCAGGCCTTCAACACATTCCAAAAAAAGTTGGGACGGGGGCAATTTAGGGCTAGTAATGAGGTGAAAAAACTAAATAATGATGTGATTCCAAACAGGTGATGTCAACAGGTGATTGTAATCATGGTTTGGTACAAAAGCAGCATCCAGGAAAGGCTGAGTCTTTGATGAGCAAAGATGATCAGAGGATCTCCAGTTTGTCAACAAATGTGTGAGAAAATGATTGAAATGTTTAAAACAATGAACCTCAAAGAATGATTGGAAGGGATTTGCATATTTCTCCCCCTACAGTGCATAATATCGTTAAACCATTCAAGGAATCGGGAGAAATTTCAGTGCATAAAGGCCAAGGGCGCAAGCTTAAGCTGAACACCCGTGACCTTCGATCCCTCAGACGGCACTGCATCAAGAACCACCACTCAACAATAGCTGATATAACCACATGGGTGAGGGATTACTTTGGCAAACCTTTGTCAAGCACTACAATACAGAGTTACATGCACAAATGCCACTTAAAACTTTACTGTGCAAAAATGAAGCCTTATGTTAACCATGTCCAGAAGCGGCGTCAACTTCTTGGGGCTTGGAGGCATCCAGGATGGACCATCACACAGTGGAAACGTGTATTGTGGTCAGATGAATCAGCATTCCAGGTCTTTTTTGAAAAAAAACCCAAAAAACAAAGGATGCCGTGTGCTCCAGACCAAAGTTGAAAAGTCCAAAACACAGGGTCTGTCATGTAATGGGGTTGTGTCAGTGCCCTTGGCAAAGGTCATTTACACTTCTGTGATGGCAGCATTAATGCAGAAAAGTACACTGAGATCTTAGAGCAACACATGCTGCCTTCAAGACGTCATCTTTTCCAGGGACGTTCATGCATTTTTCAACAACACAATGCAAAACCACATGCTGCACACATTACAAAGGCATGGCTGCAGATGAAGAGGGTACGGGTACTGGACTGGTCTGCCTGCAGTTCTGACCTGTCCCCAATAGAGAATGTGTGGAGAATTTTTATCTTAAGACGTGTTTGCAGGAAGAATGGGACATAATAAAAGCTGAAACACTAAATCACTTGGTATCCTTGGTGCCAAAACGTCTTTTAAGTGTGGTGAAAAGGAATGGCAGAATTACAAAGTGGTAAAAATGCTTTACTGTCCCAACTTTTTTTGAAATGTGTTGCAGGCCTGAAACGCAGGAATGGATAATTATTAATAAATGAAATGAAGTTGAGCAGATAAAACATGAAATATCTCAGGTTCATCCTGTCTGCAATCAAATAAAAGTCAAAGTAAATGTAAGACACTCTGTGTTTTTTTATTATTTGGATTTTCCATGCTGTCCCAACTTTTTCTGATTTGGGGTTGTAAACTGTTACAAAACTGGCATGAAATTTTTTGGGAGTGATCCAAAGGTTTTGGTCAACAGTGTATAAATGCTACATTGACACAGTATAATAAATATTTATTGACTGATTAAATAAACTTACCTTATAGTATTTGCTGCCAGTATCATTTTGGAAAAGAGTAATGCACTTGCTGTCCAGACGCCAATAATGCCTCTTACGCTGGTGTAAAATAGGACAATATTTATCATCACAAAGGTGAAATATGTCTTGTCTCTAGGTCTAAATAGTAGTGTTTTAGAAAAAAAGATACAACCATATCTCACTCTTCACCTGAAATTAAAATATGCAAAAACAACATATCTAAGATATAAAACCTAAACAAAGACACACAAACAAGCTTAACTACATTTGACATAGAAGTGAATAAATGCTATTCACATGGAAAAGAGCACTGCAATTAGTAAAATAAATGTATTTGTTTGGTCTGAGTTGAAGCACAGAGCAGTTTTGTTAACGTATGAATCACATAAATATAAATAGGTTACTTAACCTTATTAGAAACCGAATACTGCCGAGTATCAGTTACAAAACTGTCATCATTATTTACATAATTAAGAGTCAATAAAATATCCAACAAAATACTGTGTATTTTCTAATCCTGCTCTTGTTGATGAGCTAAGAGAATCTGATCTCTGTGTCACCTCATTTTTATTTCATTACAGCAAAATTACTTTAATTAAATGTTCAATTTCTCTGATATTTTTAGTGTAAGAATGAGCTAATTATTTACAAAGACATTTTATAACCTGTTGTAAACTATTTTACCTAGTTTCCAAAATACACCAATCAGCCATAACATTAAAACCATCTCCTTGTTTCTACATTCACTGTCAATTTTATCAGCTCCACTTACCATATAGAAGCACTTTGTAGTTCTACATTTACTGACTGTAGTCCATCTGTTTCTCTACATGCTTTGTTAGCCCCCTTTCATGCTGTTCTTCAATGGTCAGGACCCCCACAGGACCACTAGAGAGCAGGTATTATTTGGGTGGTAGATCATTTTGAGCACTGCAGTGACACTGACATGGTGGTGGTGTGTAAGTGTGTGTTGTGCTGGTATGAGTGGATAAGACACAGCAGCGCTGCTGGCGTTTTTAAACACCTCACTGTCACTGCTGGACTGAGAATAGTCCACCAACCAAAAATATATCCAGCCAACAGCGCCCTATGGGCAGCATACTGTAACCAATGATGAAGATCTAGAAGATGACCAACTCAAACAGCAGCAATAGATGAGCAATCGTCTCTGACTTTACATCTACAAGGTGAACCACTTAGGTAGGAGTGTCTAATAGAGTGGACAGTGAGTGGACACAGTATTTTAAAAACTCCAGCAGCGTCGATGTGTCTGATCCACTCATACCAGCACAACACACACTAACACACCACCACCATGTCAGTGTCACTGCAGGGCTGAGAATCATCCACCCCCCAAATAATACCTGCTCTGTAGTGGTTCTGTGGGGTTCTGACCATTGAAGAACAGGGTAAAAGTAGGTTAAAAAGGTATGTAGAGAAACAGATGGACTACAGTCAGTAATTGTATGACTACAAAGTGCTTCTATATGGTAAGCAAAGCTGATAAAATGGACAGTGAGTGTAGAAACAAAGTTTTAATGTTATGGCTGATCGGTGTACATCCAATATAAATATGATATTCATCATTGTTTCAGTTTTAATTTGTTTATTAGGATTTCATTGTCATGTTTTACACTTTGGTTACATTCAGGACAAGACAGGTAGTTACAGGTCACACATAATTCATCAGTTCCAGTTTAATGTCAAACACCATCACTGGCAATTTTGTATGTCCAGATCACCTAACTTACAGTCTTTGGGCTGTGGGAGGAAAACTGCGGCTTTCGTAAGAGCCTTACACAGGGAAAACATGCAAACTCCACGCAGAAAGGACCCGGAACGCTCTATCTGGGATTCTAATCCAGGAGTTTCTCTCTGTAAGGTAACAGTGCTACCCAGCAACAAACAATAAGAAAATTCCATGTATCTTCTCAAAGGGTGTTTTTAATTGCATGATATTACTAAGTGTGTTCAAAGCATGCTGGGTAAAGCTCAAACAGATGTGAATGCTAGTTCTGTTGCAATAACTGGACTGATCCAAACTGGCATCATCAGAAACAATTAGGAAATAGATTTCTCACCAGTGTGTCCTTGCTGGTGTAGTGCACAAGCCACCCTTCCTTCATCACATTGCTGTTTTTCCTCTTGATGTGCTTGACTGACTGGACCACTCGCATAAGAGGAATATTGTTGCTAGTGCAGGGGCTTTCAAACACAATAATGAGTCACAATTCATAAATGTTATAAAATAATTCAAATAATTATGATAACACACTGATGCTTACTTAAACACATAATTAATCTATCTGACAAACTGCATACTATAGTGCTTATAAGTGCTTATATAATATTTATAGACTGTGGTCTTAGCATAATTACATCTGGTTAATGAAAAACACTGGTCATGGTAGATGTCATTTATGTGGCATGCTTCATGAATAATCATATTTACTACTGACCCTGTTATACACTGATCAGCCATAACATTCAAACCACCTCCTCCTTGTTTCTACACTCACTGTCCATTTTATCAGCTCCACTTTGAAGCCATTTAGAAGCACTTTGTAGTGTAGTTTCTCTACATACTTTTTTAACTTGCTTTCAGTCTGTTCTTTAGTGGTCAGGACCCCCACAGGTGGAGGATCATTCTCTTAAATACCGTGTCCACTCACTGTCCACTCTATTAGACACTCCTACCTAGTTGGTCCACCTTGTAGATGTAAAGTCAGAGATGATCGCTCATCTATCGCTGCTGTTTGAGTTGGTCATCTTCTAGACCTTCATCAGTGGTCACAGGACGCTGCCCATGGGGCGCTGTTGGCTGGATATATTTTTGGTTGGTGGACTATTCTCAGTCCAGCAGTGACAGTGAGGTGTTTAAAAACTCCATCAGCGCTGCTGTGTCTGATCCACTCATCCCAGCACGACACACACTAACACACCACCACCATGTCAGTGTCACTGCAGTGCTGAGAATCATCCACCACACAAATAATACCTGCTCTGTGGTTGTCCTGTGGGGGTCCTGACCATTAAAGAACAGCATGAAAGGGGGCTAACAAAGCATGCAGAGAAACAGATGGACTACAGTCAGTAATTGTAGAGCTACAAGATGCTTCTATATGGTAAGTGATAAAATGAACAGTGAGTGTAGAAACAAGGAGGTGGTTTTAATGTTATGGCTGATCAATGTGTAATCTCTGTATATTTCTATAGGCTTAATACTATGTTAAGTACTGCATATTTGGTATAGAACAGCTCTACCTAATAATTCTGTTGGACTCATCCGGATCTGGATCATGAAAGTCTCCGAGATCACCATGGCCCACATCTAGAAGAGCTGAAGAGTCAGCAGCAAGTGCTTCCTCCATGTCATCTATCAGAGGGCTGTTCCTCTCACTGTCATGGTCATCACACCCTTCAATCATTACCAGGTCAGATTCAGCTCCTGGACTCAACAGGTCTATAATGAAGACAAGAAAAGACAAGAGAGGGAAGGACAAGCAGAGAGTGGCCAAAGCGCTTATGAAAAATGGTTATAATCACACTAAAATAATAATAATAATAATAAAAATAATAATTAAAAATTTGGCATAGGAAATATAATGAAAATTAAATAATGCAGAATACATTGGAAAATCTGGCACATTAATTGCCACATTATACACCGACCAGGCATAACATTATGACCACTGACAGATGAAGTGAATAACACATAATAATTATTAATTAATTATTATCTTTTCATCATGTCACCTGTTAGTAGGTGGGATATATGAGGCAGCAAGTGAACATTTTATCCTCATAGTTGATGTGTTAGAAGCAGGAAAAATGGGCAAGCGTAAGGATTTGAGCGAGTTTGACAAGGGCCAAATTGTGATGGCTAGGCGACTAGGTCAGAGCATCTCCAAAACTGCAGCTCTTGTGGGGTGTTCCCGGTCTGCAGTGGTCAGAATCTATCAAAAGTGGTCCAAGGAAGGAACAGTGGTAAACCTGCGACTGTGACATGGGGAGCGAAGGCTGACCCGTGTGGTCCGATCCAACAGACGAGCTACTGTAGCTCAAATTGCTGAAGAAGTTAATGCTGGTTCTGATAGAAAGGTGTCAGAATACAGAGTGCATCACAGTTTGTTGCATATGGGGCTGCATAGCCACAGACCAGTCAGGGTGCCCATGCTGACCCCTGTCCACCACTGAAGGCACCAACAATGGGCATGTGAGCATCGTAACTGAACCACGTAGCAATGGAAGAGGGTGGCCTGGTCTGATGATTCACAGTTTCTTCATCACGTGGATGGCCGGGTGCGTGTGCGTCGCTTGACTGGGGAACACATGGCACCAGGATGCACTATGGGAAGAAGACAAGCCGGTGGATGCGGTGTGATGCTATGGGCAATGTTCTGCTGAGAGACCCTGGGTCCTGCCATCCATGTGGATGTTACTTTGACACGTACCACCTACCTAAGCATTGTTGCAGACCATGTGCACCCTTTCTTGGAAATGGTATTAGGAAGATGGTCATAATGTTATGCCTCATTGGTGTAATGCAATACAATTCCATATCACCAGAAAAGAACTATTAAAGAAAACAACAAAAAGAGGAAGATAAAATATGCATCACTTGCAGTATTTATACTTTAATGAATTCAGATATTAAACAGAATGTTTTGCACTGAGCTGACTGTGTACAGACCGAGTCAGTGATGTATGTGCTTAGTGGGATAAATATTGTTGTATTTGGTGTGAAAATGCAGTTTGTGATTGTGACATTAAGAAGCATGTCAAGGCTGTAAAGTTGTACTTGCCTCCGTTCCTTGACACCTCTCCAAGGCAGTTGTTTGGCACTTTGGGTGCACATCGTTTGTGGCAGTTGAATTTGCAATCTGAAATGGTGTGATGGGGGAAAGGAGATGAGAAAATGGCAAAGTGAAAAAGAGGGAGAGAGAGAGAGAGCTGGCACTCTGAGAGGAGCATGTGTTGTGCTATTGGCTGACAGGCTGAGACCTTGCACATTGCTAAAGCACATTAAAGCTGTTTCTCTGTCAGCTGACAGCGCTCTTTACCGCCTGACACCCTGTATAAGATTAAAATCATATCACACAGCTACACTGCTGCATTCCTACAATGTCTGTCATTATTCCTATAATCTGTCATTATGTTTAAATGTTGTATTCTTTATTAATATTACAATTTAACTAACTTAATGACTTAAAAGACCACAGCTGCATACAGAAGTGGCCAAATTATATAACAAAAGAACAAAACACATCTTTTGCAGCCAGCCAAAATCTTAATTTTTCAAGTGTCACTCCATAATTACTATAGTTTTGAATTTAAAAAAACAACCACAAAATCAGAAAAAGTTGGGACAGTATGGAAAATGCAAATAAAATAAAAATGCAGTGTTCCTTACATTTACTTTGACTTTTATTTGATTGCAGACAGGATGAACCTGAGATATTTCATGTTTTTTCTGCTCAACTTCATTTCATTTGTTAATAAACATCCATTCCTGCATTTCAGGCCTTCAACACATTTAAAAAAAAGTTGGGACGGGGGCAATTTAGGGCTAGTAATGAGATGAAAAAACTAAATAATGATGTGATTCCAAACAGGTGATGTCAACAGGTGATTGTATTCATGGTTTGGTACAAAAGCAGCATCCAGGAAAGTTTGAGTCTTTGATGAGCAAAGTGCAGTACACAATATCATTAAATCAATCAAGGAATCAGGGTCAGGAATTTCCGTGTGTAAAGGCCAAGAGAGCAAGCTTAAGCTGAACGCCTGTGATCTTCAATCCCTCAGACGGCACTGCATCAAGAACCGCCACTCAACAATAGCTGATATAACCACATGGGTGAGGGATTACTTTGGCAAACCTTTGTCAAGCACTACAATACAGAGTTACATGCACAAATGACACTTAACTTTGTTAACCATGTCCAGAAGCGGCGTCAACTTCTCTGGACTCTGAGGCATCTAGGATGGACCATCACACAGTGGAAACGTGTATTGTGGTCAGATTTTTGGAAAAAATGGACGCTGTATGCTCCGAACCAAAGACAAAAATGACCATCCAGACTGTTATCAGCAACAAGTGCAAAAGCCAGGGTCTGTCATGGTATGGTGCTGTGTCAGTGCCCTTGGCAAAGGTCATTTACACTTCTGTGATGCATTTTTCAACAAGACAATGCAAAACCACATGCTGCACACATTACAAAGGCATGGCTGAGGAAGAAGAGGGTACAGGTACTGGACTGGCCTGCCTGCAGTCCTGAACTGTCCCCAATAGAGAATGTGTGGAGAATTTTGAAGTGAAAAATGCGACAATGATGTACTGTTGCACATCTTAAGACGTGTTTGCAGGAAGAATGAGACAAAATAAAAGCTGAAACATTAAATCACTTGGTATCCTCGGTGCCAAAACGTCTTTTAAGTGTGGTAAAAAAGAAATGGCAACATTACAAAGTGCTAAATGCTTTACTGTCCCAACTTTTTTTGGAATGTGTTGCAGACCTGAAATGCAGGAATGGATAATTATTAATAAATGAAATGAAGTTGAGCAGAAAAAACATGAAATATCTCAGGTTCATCCTGTCTGTAATCAAATAAAACTGTCCCAACTCTGACCTCTGAAAGTGTAACATCACAATTACTTTCTATTATTTGTATATACAGTATTTTCCCATTAAATATAAAGTAAATGTTCATAACTTTGCAAAAACATGTTTGCTGAATTTTGCTGGCCATGTATGCCAATTTTTTGCATACACAATTACATAATAAAGAAAAAAATTTAAAATTACTTTGTTGCTTAATTTAATGAAAATTAAAACAATAATTAGTCAATTATTATTAAAAAAAAAAAACTTCAACATTTTCATGCAGCCATACAGCAAGTACTCCTTTACTCGGATTTCTTTTACACAACAAATCCATGCCTGCCAAACATGTCTCACCAGCACTGAATCATAGCAAGACCTTTAAAAGACATAAAAAGCTATCAAAAGGCTGCTAGAAATAAAAACGACTGGTGAGCTCATACCTTTGCACTGCAGGCCCTGGCGGAACAGGCCTTTGAGCAGCTTCTTGCAGTGCTGGCAGACGGTGGGGCGAGTGTAGGAGTGAATGACGAACGTGTGTGGCACCTTGACTTTAGACAGCAGGATCTTGTCGAGTTCGATGGGGCGTCCAATATACGACTGTGAGTTGGAGCGCCCTCTTCCTGGGAACATGTCCTTCTGCTGGGGAAAACCGAAACGTTTGTAGAAATCATTGATCTTTGCGTCCCTGTTGTGTACGATGCACCAGGGGTTTCAACCTCTGGGGAGTACCTGTCCAGGAGGGGCGTGACATGAGATTTTTTTTTACTTCTAAAACTAAATGACTGCGTTGTTTAAACCGAGGTCTCCACTAGCGAGGTCATCCAATAAGCAATCTACAACAATAGTTTTGGCTGTCAGTCAAGCAGAGTATCCTAAACTGGCGAACTTAGCAGTTAATGTACTTTTGCCTCTACTTGGTTCTGTGAAGCAACGTTTTCTGCTCTCATCTACATCAAAAGCAAGTACCGCTTACGATTTACGACTAGCTGTAACTGAACTACGAATTTCTATAATGTGTTCGATAATTGCATCGTATGTATGTTGTGCACTACATTAATTATATTATTTTAGCTTGTCAAGAGCTTTCACAATGGTCTCTGGGCGAGGTTTCATGTGTGTGGGGGGGGGTCAAGTTCAAGGTCGGCACACTTGGGGGGGGCTGGCTGAAAACCCCCTGCACTACACAACACCGCTTGTTTAGTAGGTTTTAACACACGACTGTTCATTTTTTTCTATTTATGCATTTCCCCCCAATAATCTAGTTGTATTAAATTAAATTTGATTGTAACTCGTCCCTACTGCTGCAGATCTCCATTCCTGACCAAAAAACATTCGCAACCACCACACGCCTCATCTGACACAAGTGCAGTACCCACTGTATCTTTTCACCTGCACGAAGCAGGTTCAAATGGGGATCCATTTCTTGCGCATAGAGTTACGCACTGATCTCCATTATTCCCCGTCTCATTGTGCAGATGTCATCGATCAGCCAGCAGAGGTCATAACTGCAGTAGTTATAAGGAAACCCTGTTCAGCCATTGTCCCATCCTTTACAGACACACAACCAGTCGTGTGTCTGTGTAAGCACCCAGCCAGCTGATAGCATAACTGAAATTCAAACTTGTGATCTCAGTACTGGTGGTCTAGTGCTTCGACATGTCTTGATTCTTATATTTCATTACTGCACCAAAATTTTTAAGTGGTCCTTTGTGAAATACTTAAGTGATTTTCCAACAGTTATTATAGTTACACTCACTGTGGAGGTAATTGTGAGGTAATGTATGAGACTGTTGTGTGTTTCTATAAACCAGCCTGCCTGGTACCAACAACCACTAAACAGATAAAGATACTTAGATAACATAAGCTGTGCCAGATTCAATAATTATTCGACTAATAGCTCAATTGTAAGAGAATACATCCATGTATACACCGATCAGGCATAACATTATAACCACCTTCCTAATATTGTGATGGTCCACCTTTAGCTGCCAAAACAGCCCTGACTTGTCAAGGCATGGACTCCACTAGACCCCTGTAGGTGTGCTGTGGTATCTGGCACCAAGCTGTTAGCAGCAGATCCTTTAACTCCTGTAAGCTGTGAGGTGGGGCCTTCATGGATTGGACTTGTTTGTCCAGCACATCCCACAGATGCTCGATTGGATTGAGATCTGGAGAATTTGGAAACCAAGTCAACACCAATTCCTCAAACCCTTCCTGAACCATTTTTGCTTTGTGGAAGGGCACATTATCCTGCTGAAAGAGGCCACAGCCATCAGGGAATACCGTTTCCATTAAAAGGGTGTACATGGTCTGCAACAATGCTTAGGTAAGTGGTAGGTGTCAAAGTAACATCCACATGGATGGCAGGATGGATGTTCCCCAGGTAAGCGACGCACATGCACCCGGCCGTCCATGTGATGTAAAAGAAATTGTGATTCATCAGACCAGGCCACCTTCTTCCATTGCTCTGTGGTCCAGTTCAGATGCTCACGTGCACATTGTTGGCGCTTTCGGCGGTGGAGGTCAGCATGGGCACCCTGACTGGTCTGCGGCTATGCATCCCCAAACGCAACAAACTGTGATGAACTGTGTATTCTGACACCTTTCTATCAGAACCAGCATTAACTTCTTCAGCAATGTGAGCTACAATAGCTCATCTGTAGGATCAGACCACACAGGCCAGCGTTCGCTCCTCACGTGCATCAGTGAGTCTTGGCCACCCATGGTAGATACTGACCACTGCAGACCGGGAACACCCCACAAGAGCTGCAGTTTTGGAGATGCTCTGACCCAGTCGCCTAGCCATTAAACCAACTCAAATCCTTACGCTTGCACATTTTTCCTGCTTCTAACACATCAACTTGCCGCCTAATATATCCCACCGACTAACAGGTGCCATGATGAAGAGATAATCAATGTTATTCACTTCACCTGTCAGTGGTCATAATGTTATGTCTGGTCGGTGTGCACTTTAATCAGAATAGACTAGTCCAGTTGAAGCCATTCCGAATACAATTTTCTTACTGTGTATATTTTCACTACCGGCTTATGTTAAGCAATCACTTTTCAAATAGTCATTTAATATCATGATATTCATTAATGGTCAGTCTTAACCATAAAGACTGAATGTGATGTTTAAGGTTTATATAAATACATTTTTATTAATTTCAAATTTTTTTTCTTTAACAAAAACACAATAAACTGATTATGATAAATGAACACCCAGAGCATACAGGCACTCTAGGTGTTTATTTAACATTGGTAAGTTATAAATAAAGTTCTGCCCTTTTTTCATTAAAACATGGCAGCTGTCACCTTCACTGATGTTCATTGGACTACATTTTTGCAAAAAGTAAACAAGAATGTTTGTCTAGAAAAACAGGTTGTGAAGGACCGGTGGTAAATTTGCATTAAACTCAGAACAACAAGTTTCAAGCATCAAGCTGTTTTTAATGTGCCACTGATTGGCAGACGTGCAGATGTCTTACCACCTGTTGGGAACAGGTCTGATATCATGCAGGTGTGTTAAATTAACTACTACATGCTAACGAAAGCAAGAGATCGATAACCTTCTCTTAATCAGGTTGTACACATGGCCTCTGTTCTTAAAAATTTTAATAAAAAGAGGAAGATGATTGTGCACTGTTAATTAGATTCAGTCATAAAAGACCTTCACTGTGTTTAACATACAGCTTGATGGTATAATTAAACTACAGATAAAATATACACAGGAAAAACGTTCGGAACTACCAGGATATTTTCATTTCTGATCTTTACCCAAGACAGTATAAAAGGCAAAAATATTTTTAAAAAAAAGTATGTATATGCCTAAACTCTTATGTATCTTTAAACCGTTATGTATTTTATCAAATTACTAACTTTTTCAAATCTGAGCACTACATATAAACTGATCAGCCATAAAATTAAAACCACCTCCTTGTTTCTACACTCACTGTCCATTTTATCAGCTCCACTTACCATATAGAAGCACTTTGTAGTTCTACAATTACTGACTGTAGTCTATCTGTTTCTCTGACACTGACATGGTGGTGGTGTGTTAGTGTGTGTTGTGCTGGTATGAGTGGATCAGACACAGCAGCGCTGATGGAGTTTTTAAACACCTCACTGTCCCTGCTGGACTGAGAAGAGTCCACCAACCAAAAATATCCAGCCAACAGTGACCCGTGGGCAGCGTCCTATGACCACTGATGAAGGTCTAGAAGATGACCAACTCAAACCGCAGCAATAGATGAGCGATCGTCTCTGACTTTACATCTACAAGGTGGACCAACTAGGTAGAAGTGTCTAATAAAGTGAACAGTGAGTGGACACAGTATTTAAAAACTTCAGCAGCGCTGCTGTGTCTGATCCACTCCTACCAGCACAACACACACTAACACACCACTACTCTGTAGTGGTCCTGGGAGAGTACTGACCATTGAAGAACCGCATGAAAGGGGGCTAACAAGCATGCAGAGAAACAGATGGACTACAGTCAGTAATTGTAAAACTACAAAGTGCTTCTATATGGTAAGTGGAGGTGATAAAATGGACAGTGAGTGTAGAAACAAGGAGGTGGTTTTAATGGTATGGCTGATATACAGTGTATCACAAAAGTGAGTACACCCCTCACATTTCTGCAAATATTTCATTATATCTTTTCATGGGACAACACTATAGACATGAAACTTGGATATAACTTAGAGTAGTCAGTGTACAACTTGTATAGCAGTGTAGATTTACTGTCTTCTGAAAATAACTCAACACACAGCCATTAATGTCTAAATAGCTGGCAACATAAGTGAGTACACCCCACAGTGAACATGTCCAAATTGTGCCCAAATGTGTCGTTGTCCCTCCCTGGTGTCATGTGTCAAGGTCCCAGGTGTAAATGGGGAGCAGGGCTGTTAAATTTGGTGTTTTGGGTACAATTCTCTCATAC
Source organism: Trichomycterus rosablanca (assembly GCF_030014385.1). Classification (NCBI taxonomy): domain Eukaryota; kingdom Metazoa; phylum Chordata; class Actinopteri; order Siluriformes; family Trichomycteridae; genus Trichomycterus; species Trichomycterus rosablanca. The sequence continues at coordinate 14,316,311 of NC_086000.1, read as the reverse complement.
TGGCCACTGGATATTCAACATGGCACCTCATGGCAAAGAACTCTCTGAGGATGTGAGAAATAGAATTGTTGCTCTCATGGCCTGGGCTATAAGAAGATTGCTAACACCCTGAAACTGAGCTACAGCATGGTGGCCAAGGTCATACAGCGGTTTTCCAGGACAGGTTCCACTCGGAACAGGCTTCGCCAGGGTCGACCAAAGAAGTTGAGTCCACGTGTTCGGCGTCATATCCAGAGGTTGGCTTTAAAAAATAGACACATGAGTGCTGCCAGCATTGCTGCAGAGGTTGAAGACGTGGGAGGTCAGCCTGTCAGTGCTCAGACCATACGCCGCACACTGCATCAACTCGGTCTGCATGGTCGTCATCCCAGAAGGAAGCTGACGCACAAGAAAGCCCGCAAACAGTTTGCTGAAGACAAGCAGTCCAAGAACATGGATTACTGGAATGCCCTGTGGTCTGACGAGACCAAGATAAACTTGTTTGGCTCAGATGGTGTCCAGCATGTGTGGCGGCGCCCTGGTGAGAAGTACCAAGACAACTGTATCTTGCCTACAGTCAAGCATGGTGGTGGTAGCATCATGGTCTTGGTCTGCATGAGTGTTGCTGGCACTGGGGAGCTGCAGTTCATTGAGGGAAACATGAATTCCAACATGTACTGTGACATTCTGAAACAGAGCATGATCCCCTCCCTTCGAAAACTGGATAACGACCCCAAACACAACCTCCAAGATGACAACTGCCTTGCTGAGGAAGCTGAAGGTAAAGGTGATGGACTAAACCCAATTGAGCACCTGTGGCGCATCCTCAAGTGGAAGGTGGAGGAGTTCAAGGTGTCTAACATCCACCAGCTCCGTGATGTCATCATGGAGGAGTGGAAGTGGATTCCAGTAGCAACCTGTGCAGCTCTGGTGAATTCCATGCCCAGGAGGGTTAAGGCAGTGCTGGATAATAATGGTGGTCACACAAAATATTGACACTTTGGGCACAATTTGGACATGTTCACTGTGGGGTGTACTCACTTATGTTGCCAGCTATTTAGACATTAATGGCTGTGTGTTGAGTTATTTTCAGAAGACAGTAAATCTACACTGCTATACAAGCTGTACACTGACTACTCTAAGTTATATCCAAGTTTCATGTCTATAGTGTTGTCCCATGAAAAGATATAGTGAAATATTTGCAGAAATGTGAGGGGTGTACTCACTTTTGTGATACACTGTATATATATATATATATATATACATATATACATATACATATATATAAATTATTTTGGATGTTTTACAGTCTTATGCATGATTTTTTCCAGGATCTTGTGACATATGCTTCTGATTTATGTGAGCTAGACATTGGGAGCATTTTTCTAGGACAGACCAACTCATTACAATATTGTGTGTGTTAATATTTTTGGGTAGAATGTTAAATGTTTATCTGATTTGATTTGTATAAGTAATAAATACAGTAATCCCGTGTAAATACTGTGCAACACTGTGGGTGATATATTTTCTAAAGCAGAATTCACCCCTCCTCTGCAGGGTAATGGAGGGGAGTGCTGTTTCATTTTGCTTTCTTGAGCTTTCTGGTTCTTGCCAGCAATTTCTTGGCTTGTCTGACAGCTTTAGTTTATTCTGGTGAGCAGTACACATGCTGCCATACACACAGATCTGTCATGGCTATAAAAGAGATTGACCCAGGTAAGACCAACAAACCTTCTGCGAAAAGAGGAAATGCAGCCAAATTCTCTCAGACGTCATCCATCTGAGAGGAACAGATCGCTGCCAATTTTTAACATGAGGTACATGCAGGTTCCCAGCCTTTAAATTAGTAGTGTAAACAGTTTGAGTGGATAAAATGCCTGACCAATTGTGTCTGCTGAGCATTCCATGTTGAAGGTTTGGCTAGCACATTTGACTAATTTGTCTGGCTAGTGCATTAGACTTAGTGTTCGAGCATTAGGGTTTGGTTAGTGGATTAAGCTGCTCTGCCACTTGAGCATCCCAATTACACAGATCAGCATTAAAACAACCTCCTTGTTTATACACACATTTTTATCAGCTTCACTTACCATATAGAAGCACTTTGTAGTTCTACAATTACTGACTGTAGTCCATCTGTTTCTCTGCATGCTTTGTTAGCCCCCTTTCATGCTGTTCTTCAATGGTCGGGACCCCCACAGGACCACTACAGAGCAGGTATTATTTGGGTGGTGGATCATTCTCAGCACTGCAGTGACACTGGCATGGTGGTTGTGTGTTAGTGTGTGTTGTGCTGGTATGAGTGGATCAGACACAGCAGCGCTGCTGGAGGTTTTAAATACCGTGTCCACTCACTGTCCACTCTATTAGACACTCCTACCTAGTTGGTCTTGTAGATGTAAAGTCAGAGACGATTGCTCATCCATTGCTGCTGTTTGAGTTGGTCATCTTCTAGATCTTCATCAGTGGTCGGAGGACGCTGCCCACGGGGCGCTGTTGGCTGGATATTTTTGGTTGGTGGACTATTCTCAGTCCAGCAGTGACAGTGAGGTGTTTAAAAACTCCATTAGCGCTGCTGTGTCTTATCCACTCATACCAGTACAACACACACTAACACACCACCACCATGTCAGTGTCACTGCAGTGCTGAGAATGATCCATCACCCAAATAATACCTGCTCTGTAGTGGTCCTGTGGGGGTCCCGACCATTGAAGAACAGCATGAAAGGGGGCTAACAAAGCATGCAGAGAAACAGATGGACTACAGTCAGTAAATGTAGAACTACAAAGTGCTTCTATATGGTAAGTGGAGCTGATAAAATGGACAGTGAGTGTAAAAACAAGAAGGTGGTTTTAATGTTATGGCTGATCGGTGTATCTTACTGTTTCACTGGAGCTTTATTGTTAGAGTTTCTGTGGAAAGTAAGGTAGAGTCTTAGCTTAAAGGTGTGATGGGCAGTATCTGTTGACCCATGGCCACTGCACAGGTTCTGGACAAGTAGTTCTACTTAGCGCTTTACCCTGATCAGGGTGTAGTAGATAGTAATAAGCCTATCCTGGAAACTTTGAACCTGAGCATATTGTAATGAATATACACTGCTCAAAAAAATTAAGAGGACACTTAAATCACACATCGGATCTCGATGAACAAAAGATTCAAGTTGAAAATCTTAACTGATATAAATTGTGTAATTGTTAAGAACAAAATGACATAACAACAGTCAGTGGGAACCAAAATCATCAACCCATGGAGGGCTGGATCAAATTCAATCCAATCTCAATTCAATTTCTGTGAATTTCATCACGGCAAATCATAATGATACTCAGTAGTAACATTATGCACCTGTACGCACTCCGAGCAATGTCTGGGCATGCTCCTGATGAGACAGCGGATGCTGTCCTGGGGGATGTCCTCAAAGGCCTAGATCAGGGTGCCAGTGAGCTCCTGGACAGTCTGTGGTGCAACTCTGTGGTGGTGGTGTCGGATGCACTGATACCTAAAAGCCCAGAGGTTCCCAATTGGATTCAGGTCTGGGGAAGGTGAGGGCCAGTCAACGGCATCAATGCCTTCATCGTCCAGGAACAGCCTACACACTCTGGCCACATGAGGCCAGGCATTGTCCTGCACCCAGGGTCTAACAATGACTGAGGATTTTGCCTTGGTACCTAACAGCATTCAGGGTACTGTTGGCTATCACGTGGAGATTTGTGTGACCCTCCAAGGATATGCCTCCCCAGACCATCACTGACCCACCACCAAACCTTATGTTGACTTTAATGACAAACGGCATTAAAGTTAATAAGTCTAGTGGTTTTGTAGGAGTAGTAACTTACTGCTGTTCACAGTTGAGAGCCACTGAGTGATACTGTTAACTAATGCTATAAATGCAGCACTAAAAATAGTCAAGGAAGTTGTAAACAGATGTTGTTTGCAGAAATTGGTGCATTCCCAAAGTTGTATTGTCAGTTTGGTGTGGGACTTCATAATTACTTCTCCACATTTGTGTTAAATTGTACAGTATTTCACTATGGATCAGTCGAATGCTTTGTTTCAATGTACTCAAGAAACAGCCAAGTCGAATACTAACCACTGCTGACTGGGCGATTAGGTGTGTTAGTCAGTGCGAACGTATGTGAATCTGTAGCCTAACTCAGGTTCTTCTACAAGAACATCAGTATTAAAAAGTGGTATTAAATATCCCTAGTTTTAACTAGGGCTGGCTCAATACCACGTTTTTATGTCCGATACCGATACTGCAAATTGAGTATCTGCCGATACAGATACCAATCCGATACCATAATTTCTCCTCTCAAACCACTAGGCAGTAATAATACACGTCTCACTGCACCATGGTTAAACTAGATATCTAAATAACAATATACATAATATAGAACCTACAACATCACACTTAGGGCTGGACGATATGGCTAAAATATACGATATAACGATATAAAATACACGATATAACTCCTAATTTCGGTCGATACGATATAATTCCGATATCGATATGAATAATACAAATGTCAGAAAAACTGCCAGGAACACCAACATTGAAAGGCTGTACCTGCGAACCTCTGAAAAATTTATTTGCAAAGTCTATGAAATCTCACCCTTTACAACTACATAATATTTTAGAAATAATAATAATAATAATAATAATAATAATAATACAAATAAATTAGCTTTCACCTTTTACTTGTATTCAGCATTTGTATACAGACAAAAACACGACATCATTCTCAAAAAAACATAAGCTTTGACAATATATAATATAATATATTAACATATGTCTTCACCAGAGGTGGAAAGAGTACTAAAATATTGTACTCAAGTAAAAGTACTATTACTTTAATGAATTTTTACTTAAGTACGAGTAAAGTTACTAGTCTAAAAATCTACTCAAGTAAAAGGTAACTCATTTAAAATGTACTCAGAGTAAACGTTACTTAGTTACTTTATTAACAGCGGGGGGGGGGGGGGGGGGGGGTCTCTTCTGTGTAATGCAAACAGGACAAGTGGATATAAATCTCACAATAGTTGTTTTTAATTGAAATATAATAGAAGAAACATGTTGATACAACATTTAAAACATTTAGGGATGTGTAATGTGTCATTTTAGTCCCATAAAACTTTTTCAAACTGTATAACCACTAGTGATGTGTCGTAGAATTATTTGAATCTATTGAACGGCCCTTTAAACTGAAATAAAGGAATCGATTCGCGCTTCTGGGAGTCGTTATGTATATATACGGCTCTTTAAAAGGAACCGAGACAAAAGATCCGACTCCCCGTCGCAGAATTCACTGCAGCAGTTTCCCAGACGCGATTTCTTTAGCATTTATTATTTTACTCAGTAACGGATCTTATTTAAAATGTAGCGAATTACAATTCTTAATACAAAACATACTTAAGTAAAAGTAAAATTACAGGCTGTGAAATCTACTTTAAAAAGTATAAGTACACAAAAAAACAAAAAAGTACACTCAATTACAGTAACGCGAGTAAATGTAATTCGTTACTTTCCACCTCTGGTCTTAACTAACTTTAATCCACAACATGGACTGATTATTATTTATAACATTATAACATTTTCGAACAAAAGTGCTCAACCAGGATAAAGAATATAAAAAGTGCTTAAGAGTTGCTGCAGAATTTGCTGCAGCAGATGATGTGCTTAAAGAATACAGAAAAAAAGAGTCTAGTCTTTCCTCTCTTATCAACTATTTCTACTGCTTCTTTTTTAACTGTGGATGCTCGTTCACTCACAGCTGTTGAACTAATTTTGCCGCTAATATCCACCGTGTTGTAGCGGAGTGTAATACATATGCATATCGATCGAATTTGTTTAAAAATCATATCACCGTTATTGAAACATTTTCTATCGCGATATATATCGATATCGAATTATTGTCCAGCACTAATCACACTTATGCAAAACTGCTGTTTTTATTTTAACTTATACACACAGAACATTCAGCAGCATTTTTGGTTTCACTTACATTCGAGATGTTGTTCACGTGACACATCTCGCTTTACGGTGTGTCGTCCAAAGTGTCTACAATTGGAAGATGTGGATGTCAATCAAATGCGTTGGACCAATTAGAATTGACACAGAGTTGAGATTTTCCATTAAAGTTCTGTCACTTTTTTAGATTATTAAACCCTGCTGGATTTTGAAGAGGACATCTGTGGCTAAACAGGAAACGGTGTAATTTGTTTTATTTCAAAACACTAATGGATTAATCGTTGAGGATGTGAAATATCTCCAAGCCAGGACAAGATTTTCTTTATCTCAGGTGAGCGATTTATCATTTATAAAGCAATTTTTATTGTGTTTAAACAGTTTTTTAGATGTGGCAGTAGTAGATTTTTATTGTGTTTAAACAGTTTTTTAGATGTGGAAGTAGTAGATGATTTTTTTAAATGCTAAAAGTTTAAGTAGATCAGTGTGTTTTAATTTCTGAATGGCCATTGCAGATGAGTTGTAGATCAGTGGCACATGTTAATGATGTCATCAGTTGGCAGTTGCCGAGTGAGCTGGCAATAAACGGCACTCTGTTGGAACGTATCTTCGTCTGTTGTTTGCTTTAAACACAAACAATGGCCTTATTTACATTAAGTGTTATTTACATTAAGCAACAGTATCGGATCAGATTACCCGCTTTTTTCCTTCCGATATCCGATCCAGTGATTTGGGCCAATATCGGACCAATACCGATACAGAGTACCAGCCCTAGATTTAACCTTAATAAGTAGAAAGGCAGTTCTTTTAAAACCAAATGAGAAAGCACTGCTCTAACATGGCTTTAGTAAGGTAAAGTGGGTGCAGCAGATGTTGGGTTTTGCAGTCAACAGTTTATTAACAGTTTCTTTTAAACAAACTCAAGTGTGTATCACAGCATTTCTAGTGTCAAGATAAAATGTCGTAACCTCTGGGAGTGAGAGCTTTGAAGCTTGCCATATGATGGCTGAAAAAAAACTCCAACACCTTTAAATACTTCAAACCCCACAGAGAAACAGTTCATTTCCGCCTATTACTATTTACTATTTTTAAAACTGACATCTCTGACTATTGACTGGTTATTTCGTAAAAGCCTGGAAGGTAAATGTTACTAAAATTAAAATGAATAAATATTTTCTGTACTTACCTCCATGCTGGGACTGACAGGTGACTGTTAAAAAAGCAAACATTATATTTATTAAACCATAATTATATATATTTTTATTACCAGTAAACTGTATCCCAATCTTAGTCCTAACTGGTCCAGAATCTGCCTGGTTAAAGGCAAAAATACATCCTAAACCAGGTGCCCATCTATTCACCTATATTTCTTACTCTCTCAGGTACTGTAAGTGTAGCATTTTTGAGGATGTACCTTGTAAAAACACCTGTCAAATTTTCAGTCATTCTGCAAATGTGAGGATTAAACTCAGGTTCATGGGAGCCTGCAGCTGTTACATGGCATTATGACACCCTAAATTAAATATTGTGATAAAAACTTTAAAAAACACAGTAAATGTTTACATCTGTCCAATAGTTGTCAATTACTAACCAAGGGATTTTAAATGTAAGATTTTAGACAATTATAAACTACAACCCCAAATTAGAAAAAGGTGGGATAGTACGAAAAATGCAAATAAAATAAAAATGCAGTGTTCCTTACATTTACTTTATATACCGCCATTCCTGCATTTCAGGCCTGCAACAAATTCCAAATAAAATTGGGACGGGGGAAATTTAGGGCTAGTAATGAGGTGAAAACAACAATTCAAGGAATTGGGAGGAATTTGCATAAAGGCCAAGGGCGCAAGCTTAAGACGGCACTGCATCAAGAACCGCCACTCAACAATAGCTGATATAACCACATGGGTGAGGGATTACGTTGGCAAACCTTTGTCAAGCACTACAATACAGAGTTACATGCACAAATGCCACTTATAACTTTACTGTGCAAAAAAGAAGCCTAATGTTAACCATGTCCAGAAGCATCGTCGACTTCTCTGGGCTCGTAGGCATCTAGGATGGACCATCACACAGTGGAAACGTGTATTGTGGTCAGATGAATCAGCATTCCAGGTCTTTTTTGGAAAAAATGGACGCCGTGTGCTCTGGACCAAAGACGAAAATGACCATCCAGACTGTTATCAGCAACAAGTCCAAAAGCCAGGGTCTGTCATGGTATGAAGCTGTGTCAGTGTCCTTGGCAAAGGTCATTTACACTTCTGTGATGGCAGCATTAATGCAGAAAAGTACATTGAGATCTTAGAGCAACATATGCTGCCTACAAGACGTCATCTTTTCCAGGGACGTCCATGCATTTTTGGAGAAGAAGAGGGTACGAGTGCTGGACTGCCCTGCCTGCAGTCCTGACCTGTCCCAAATAGAGAATGTGTGGAGGATTTTGAAACGCAAAATGTGACAACGACGACCCCGTACTGTTACAAAACCTTAAGACGTGTTTGCAGGAAGAATGGGACAAAATAAAAGCTGAAACACTAAATCACTTGGTATCCTCGGTACCAAAATGTCTTTTAAGTGTGGTGAAAAGGAATGGCAACATTACAAAGTGGTAAATGCTTTACTGTCCCAACTTTTTTTGGAATGTGTTGCAGGCCTGAAATGCAGGAATGGATGCTCATTAATAAATGAAATGAAGTTGAGCAGATAAAACATGAAATATCTCAGGTTCATCCTGTCTGCAATCAAATAAAAGTCAAAGTAAATGTAAGAAACTCTGTTTTTTATTTATTATTTGCATTTTTCATGCTTTTTCTCATTTGGGGTTGTAAAAACTGTAGGAATTAAACCTTGTAATATTGTTTTGTTGAATAAATATTAATTATCTACTAATGTGTTTGCAATGGATAGATTTACGATCTAATACAAGGTAGAAAAAATGAATAAACCAGCCCAAATCACGATAAATACTGATTCACATAGCACAGGTTTGGTTTTTAAACAGTTTGTTGTGCCTATATAAAACTAGTCTAACACTAGATAATCCTAAATAATAAAACAATAAACATTACAGATTATAAATTGCAGTATTAAGACTCACCAGTAAAGCTTCATCAGAGGGGCTTAATGAAGCTTCAGCTGATACAGATCGAGTGTTGGTCAGGGACACATTTGACAGTCGTCGTTTCCGAATACCACTGCAGTTGTTTGGGATCTTAAAAGCACAGCGCTTGTGGTAGTTTAGTCCACAACCTTATCCCACAACAACGAAAGAAAAAAGGATTAGTTTTAAATCTAAAGAATTAGTTTTGTCATTATCATGTCAATGACATCAAGCAATACAAGTGTAAGTGTGTAACACATTTACAAGCCTAATGTTAGTCAAATAAGTATATGGGTCTGTTCGAAAACCTAGGGAGCTCTCTACATAGATAGCATTTGATGTCATCCTATGCACGCTCCCGAGAAGGGGGCTGTTCAGATCCTTAGATACCTTAAAATGCTGTCTAGTAAGGCACCTTAAATTTGAACAGTATTTTGACTGAGTAACAAGGGAGCATCTGATGCTGCCTTAGCGGTAATGGCAATTCCAGCATTCAGTGAGGCACAACTTTTCTCACAAAAAAGTATGGCGGACGAATGCAGAGCAACAAGCTCTCAACTAATTTTAATTTGTATAATTATGTACATGTGTTATTTATTTGTTAAATCAGGCTTGTCAGTGAGAATTTAACCATTTTCGGTACAGGGGGAAGATGTTAGCTGACATGCTAGCGCGTTGTGCCACTTCATCCCATTGGTTTAAATGGCATAAGGCTAACTGTGTTCGCTTAGTACGCGAAAACTGATGTAATCGCTGTCTAAGTAGCGTGTCAGAATATAAGTCTTGTAAGTCGAGAAAGGGGGGGGGGGGTGGCTCAAGGTTTCGAGGAAGTGGGACACTTTTCCCGGTCACTCCATGTAGTATTAAAAAGTTCTATTAATTATTGCAGTTTTTTTTTTTTTTTTTTTTTTTTTTATTATTATTATTTTATTTTATTATTAGGTTACATATTTTGCACATCGTGGGGCTGTTTTGCAAGTTTGGATCAACCATGTCGAGTTCTTCAACTTCGGGATATGTTGGAGGCATTAAAACATGACATTTGTGGAAGGATTGACTCTCTGGCATCGGTTTGCCATGAAGAGGTTGCTTCAGTTCGATGCGAAGGAGGGCAATTGAACATCTAAAACTCAAGATCAACGCACATGAACACACTATTAAGGACCTGGAGCATGCATACTCAGATCATAGCGGCAAGCTAACCGAAATCGAGGCTACGGTTAATGCTTTTAAATCCCAAATAAGTGTATTAATGGACAAATGTGAGGAAGATCTAGGAGAATAACATTCATCTAGGTAAATTACCCAAAGGCATAGAAGGCCAACGCCCAACTAACTTCGTTGCTTCGTTGTTAACGGATCTTCTCGGCCTAGATGAGGTGCCATTACTAGACCGAGCGCATCGCATTTTGCGTCCAAAACCTAAAGACGGTGACACACCTCGTCCTCTTGTGTTTAGGGTGCACTTTTTCCATGTCCGAAATGAGATCCTACACTCTCTCGCTCAACACCTTTACGGTACCAGAACAAAAATCATCTTCATTTTTGCTGACTATACTACTTCCATTGCCAAGAAATGGGCCGCCTTTGGAGCAGTGAAGCGGCAGCTGCACACATGTTCTGGCATCAAATTCAAACTATTGTATCCAGCTATTCTGAAGATTACTTCATCAGATGGTACTTCCCACACGTTTGATGACCCAAATGCTGCTATGCCCTTTGTCAATACCAGCTTAAAAAAAACTGACATGACATAGTGGAGGACAAGTTGGCCAACTAGACAGCTCAGGTACTCTAAATGTATGTGTCGATGTGGATTCTAACTCATATCTAAGCCCTGGTGTGAGTAAGAACCACAATAAGTCGATGACTTCTTAGAATCCTCTCTACTTAGGCAGCTGCCTATGTAGGCAGTAGACAGGTAGGCAGCTCACTAGGTTTTCAAACAGACCCAAAATATAGTCTAAAGTCAATATGATTACTGAGTAAACAAATGTTGTTTATAATAAAGTAAGTAATCATAACCTTTTTTAACATTTTGATAATACCTCTTAGCCTGGATGGTGAGTGGTCTAAGTAAACTGATTCAGGGTAAGTGTAGAAGCATGGCTATAATGACAAGAATTCATTAATAAAAAAACAATCTATGCAATATATAAGTAGAGTACAAAATTAGTTTAGTAAAGGATGTGAGTCCCCAGAAGCAAATACTGGAGAGTTCTTCAAGGGAACTAGCAAGATACACTATATTGCCCATCCAAATCATTGAATTCAGGTGTTCCAATCACTTCCATGGCCACAGGTGTATTAAACCAAGCACCTAGACATGCAGACTGCTTCTACAAACATTTGTGAAAGAATGGGTCGCTCTCAGGAGCTCAGTGAATTCCAGCGTGGTACCGTGATAGGATGCCACCTGTGTGGGTTTGGCGGTTGCCAGGAGAACGGTACTTGTCTGACTGCATTGTGCCAAGTGTAAAGTTTGGTGGAGGGGGGATTATGGTGTGGGGTTGTTTTTCAGGTTTTGGGCTCCTTAGTTCCAGTGAAAAGAACTCTTAATGCTTCAGCATACCATAAGATTTTGGACAATTTCATGGTCCCAACTTTGTGGGAACAGTTTGGGGATGGCCCCTTCCTGTTCCAACATGACTGTGCACCAGTGCACAAAGCAAGGTCCGTCCATAAAGACACGGATGAGCGAGTTTGGTGTGGAAGAACTTGACTGGCCTGCACTGGCCCTGACCTCAACCCGATAGAACACCTTTGGGATGAATTAGAGTGGAGACTGCGAGCCAGGCCTTCTCGTCCAACATCAGTGTCTGACCTCACAAATGCTCTTCTGGAAGAATTGTCAAGAGTCTAAGGTACACATTTGAAGCAATACTTAGATGTATAGAGTCAAGCTACTGAGGTGCTGGGAATGCTCTGTGCTGGGAAAGTCTAAAACACCCTTTGGATCGCCTATGCCTCTTTTACCTGTCAGCCAAAGTAGGCATGGCGGGTCGGGACGTACATCTACTGTGCAGGTACAGTAAATAAAAAAGAACTAAGTAAGACTAATGTCATTTGGACACATTTGTTTTTAATTTAAATACAACATTTACATTTGAATTTAAATTTACAATGACAGGAAAAACCCTGACCAGCTGATTAAAAGTTGATTCTAAAAACTGGCAATTCTTAATAAAGAGTTTACAGGGCATTTTGTAAAAAAAGACTTTTAGCAGATGATTGTCAATGTAATTGTGGACAAGAAGTCCACAGAACACATCCAAAAAGCTGAGCGCAAAGCAGGAAAACACCCTACACACACGGAGTCCATTTAAGGCACTGTGCACTCATTTACTAATCACACATTTACTAATTCACTAAAACACCGGGCAATTTGAATAGGCAACTGTGTCATCACTGGTAGTGTGGGTGGATGCCTTAGACCCGGTTTCCAACCTGGGTGCAAACATTTCATCACTGTATGTGAGGAGCCTGGCGTGCTCTTCTTGTGACCATAAGGGTTGCCTAGGAGTATCTCAGTTTTCCCACCTTTTAAATCACACAGAAGGTGAATTAGCTGCTCTAAATTTCCCTTAGTTGTCAGTGAGTAAGTAAGTGTGTAATACACTGACATGAACAGGTCTTACAGCCTTGTCCAAGGTGTATGCTTGCCTTGAGCCAAGCATTCCAGGTAGGCGATGGACCCAACGAGGTACTATTTAGGATAAAGCAATAATTACGCTATGTTATACTATAGCTTAGATTATGTGTCACCAAACAACAGTCTGCGTTCAACATCCAGACCTAAGATTAATTCTGTTCTGAATGTAATGTCCATTGTACATAAATGATTGCATAAAATGTAGCATCTGTCTATTCATCTAATTGTGATTGTTCACACACATATCAAATGGGATATCATTGTAGGTTAGTCTACATATTAGACTGATGCCTAGTTTACACAACACGATTTTTGCCCTGATTTTCACTTGCCGACTGGTCGGCGCTAGATTTGCCGGCTCGGGAACAACTCGGCTCTCAATTGCTATGTGTGAACTGCTCAACAACTCGATCCGAGCGGCTCTGACTGAAGATAGTTATCTAGCTTGCTAGATATCTGGATTTAAATCGGCCGACTGGCAATGAGTGCGGTGTCAAACAGCCAGTCAGAATGCAAGACACTGCATAATGCTGAGGGGAAATGCAGGGGAGGAGTTGTAAAAAGGTGGGACAGGGGCACACACTAAAGTTTTACAGTATTTTTGACCATATCATTCTCTAATGAGCACAATTCAATTAGATTCATTTATTTGTCCTACTTGCTTTTACTCTGAACATCAGCGAACAAACTTTGATCGCTCGCTACTTGTTGATGTGCATTTTTGGACGTGGTATCATTAAACCCTTCGTCACTTCTTGCGTTTGTTTTCGTGACAAAACGTAGTTTGGGAGACCAGAAAAGCTCGCCTGCGATTCCAGTTGGTGATAGATGGTGTAGTGTGAAACCCCCTATCACCGATCAGTCGTGTAGTGTGAAACCCACACCAACTTGAAAGACTCCCGATTACAAGAGATCTAGTCATGTAGTGTGAACTGTACAGCGACCTGATGACTTGGAAAGTTGTGTAGTGTGAACTTGGCATTAACTGCTGAAGACTTACCTTCCTTACCCAGACTTACTGCAATAATAAAGTAATAAAGTGTTAAATACTATATTAATGTAAAACTATATTTCTTTGTTCCTACATTTACAAATTATGAAGAAAAGCCATTAATCAACATTATACATATAAAACATATAATTGAATAACACAATAATCAATACATGTTTTATAGAAACTCCAGTAAATATAATATACAATAATTTAATTACATTAATAAAGACTTTGAGTGTGAGCTAATTGTTTCTCAGTAAATAGAAATGTAGAAGTGAATATACATGTACATAAACTCAATTCCACAAATTATTAGATTATTAAAATAATGTAAGGATTGTGGCTTGTTTATAGGATGGTGGTGTATGTAGAGTTTACCTTCACACTTCAGTCCCTGCCTAACCAGACCCCACAGCATCTCTCCACAGTGGTCACAGAACGCTGGAGCACGGTACGAGTGAACAAACAGAGAGTGAGGTCTGATCTGGAAATCCTCAACTGTAGCTGAAGCTATGGGTTTAATAAAACAATAAAATTATTAGAATTTTAACATTTTAACATCAGATTTAATATAACATACATTTTATATTCCTAAGCCATGTATTGTTATATTGCTTAAATAATAGATTAGATTTTCAATAATAAACTGTTTAACTGATGACTAATTATTCATATACACAGTAACAGATAACAGTAACAGGGTAGTCATCATTTTAAGACAAGTCAAGTTGTCTTCTGATAAAGCAGACACTGTACTGTTCCTAATGTTCCCAAGGGTGAGTGTCCTACAAAGGTATGACACCAACAGCTCAACACGCAAAGCTAAAGATGGTGAAAGGAAGTGACTCAATAGACCCAAATTTAACAAAGAACAGTGCAGAAATCTGTGGAACTTTATAAAGTCTATGCTTATGAACATATATGAAAAAAAGTGGAGGTACATAGGTTTTACATAATTATTCTTCAATTATTCTCATTCTTCTTCTTCTTCTTTTCCTTGGCCTTTGTCCCGTTCGGTTGCGGGGTCGGCTCTTCGGTGGATCACGATCCGCGCATCGATTTGGCACAATTTTTACGCCGGATGCCAGATGAGAATGATCTACCACCCAAATAATACCTTCTCTGTGGTGGTCCTGTGGGGGTCCTGACCATTGAAGAACAGCATGAAAGGGGGCTAACAAAGCATGCAGAGAAACAGATGGACTACAGTCAGTAATTGTAGAACTACAAAGCACATTTATATGGTAGTTTGAGCTGATAAAATGGACAGAGAATGTAGAAACAAGGAGGTGGTTTTAATGTTATGGCTGATCAGTGTATATTTAATATTTTTTCTCTCACTGTGCTCATGTATTATTTCATTTGGATCTTAAACTTCTTAAGGGAATTCAGTATCAAAAATCCCAGGCATTACTAATAAACATGTCACAAGTTTTTGAAAAGAAAAAGGCAAACAAATGGTGAAGAGGGAGATATTTTTATTCGATAACATCTCCTCTCCCGGGGCAGCCCTCGCGGGAGTTGTGCCTCCGGAGGTGCAGATGGACGGGAGTCCTGGCCAAAGTCAAAGGACCCGTTCTTGATGGCTCGACCCTTTTCTGCACGCATTAGCAAAGCGCCTGTCTATTAAGGTTAATGGGCTCGAGATTAGTTGCTCCCTGAGAGGGGTTGATGGTCATGGGCAAATTAATTATGAGTTTTGTTTGGGCAATCTAAATGTGGTACAGGCGTACAAAGGAGCCAATTTAAAGCCCTGTGGCACTGACTTGCTCTGGGCATTGGTTTCTTTTTTATTTAATTATAACATTAAATTTCTAAGGGAAGAAAATTTTTTATAGGAATAAACCTTTCTAAGGGAATGTGTGTTTTAGCTAGAAATCTAGAAACCCCATTTCTAGAAAAGTTGGGACATTTTGTAAAACACAATAAAAGCAAGGATCTGTTAAAAGCAAGGATTTGTAAATGCTCTTAAATTTTAATTTTAATTGATAAAATTAGAAATAAAATATTTCCAATGTTCACTGATCAGCTTTATTGTATTTTGTAAATATAAACAAATTTAAAGGCACCCAGGTGATGCAGCGGGATATTCGGCTAGCACACCAGCGGACAAATTCTGAAACTTAGCGCTGCCACCAGTCGGCAGGGCACCATCTAGCAGGCATAATTGTCCTGCCTGCATGGAGAGATGACTGGAATATGTGAACGGGGTCTTTATTGGCGGATAGAGGCACCTGTGCAGAGTGCATGGGTGGAAAAGGGTTCCGTTGAGGGCTGCACACTGGTTGGAGGAGGCGTGAGCAGCAATATACCCGCCTCAACTGCAAAAAATCAGAGATCAGACAATACCTGGCGTGTTTTGGACAGTGGTGTGTTTAGCACTGTGTTCCAGTACCTTCCCAATTAATGAGACTTTGGAAATGGAATTTCTGCCCATTCTTGCTTAATCCTAAACTTCAGCTGCTCAACAGTCTGTGGTCATCATTATCTGATTCTCCTCTTCATGATGCACTATTCATTTTCAACAGGGGACAGACCTGAACTGCAGGTATACCAGTCAAGCACTTGCATTTTGTGTCTATGAAACCACACTAATGTAGTGTGTACAGAATGTGGCCTGGCATTATCTGGCTAATAATCATGGGAAAAAAGACGTCCCTTGATAAAAGCATGTGTCACTCTAAAATGTAAATATACATCTCTGTGTATGTGTGAATAAAACCTTCACACATATACAAGTCACTGATGCACCCCCATACCATGACAGATGTTGGCTTTTGCACCTTTAACTTATAACAGTTTGGATGGCCCTTTTTATCTTAGCCACAGATAATTCAAAGTAAAATAAATAAATAAATAGCTGAACTGTGGCCTTGATCTGACCACAGCACACACTTCCACTGTTTTTCAGACCACCTGAGATGAGCTCAGCTCCAGAAATCTCAGAGCCATTTATTACAGTAGCTTGATGGTTTCTCATGTAATATCACCTGAGAGCTCAAAGGTCATATATATTGCACTACATGTATTGAGATTTCCATAATATTATAGACAGTAGATGATAAAAGACTTAATTATTTGTAATCCTACATTGAAAAGTGTTCTTTTTTAAGTAAGTGGCAATTCTCTTCAGACATATCACACAAAGTGGTGAGCCACAACCCATCACTGCTTAAAAAGACTGATCCTTTGGTGAATGCTCCTTTTAAACCAAATCATGATTCCCTCATCTGTTACCAGTTCACCTGCTTATGGTAGAATGCAGAACTCTTATTTTGTCCCAACATTGTTGGTGTTTTGGTGTTTTTTGGTGGAGCAATTAAAGTGAGATTTCCATCAAAACCATCTTTGTGAGTATGGTAGAGTATCATAGCCTTTATTTTTTGTTTATGAATTTTCTCCCCTTTTTTGTCTCAACTTTTAGTGCATCCAATTACACAATTGTATTATGCCTCCGCCCCACTCATGGCGATCCCCGCTCTGATTGAAGAAAGGGAGACTGACACGCGCCCCCTCCGACACATGTGCAGTAGCCGACTGTACCTGCACGAGGCGAGTTCATATGCGGATCAGCTTTGTGTACGGAGAGCCAGACCCTGATGAACGCATTATTTCTAGACTCTGTGCAGGCACCATCAATCAGTCAGCAGAGGTCGTAATTGGTCGTAATGGCACTACGAGATTATTATTATGAACCGGTGGCACACGAAACTGGCGGAGGACGCGGCAGGCATCCGCGATTGAGCTGTGGTCCACTAAGGGGAGGGGCGCGTGGCAAAAGCCGTGCTTGGCATCCGTGCTCGAGCCGTGCCTTATCCAGGGGAGGGGGGGGCAGCGGAAGCAGCGCTTGGTACACGCAACCGAGTGCTGTTCCACCAAGGGGAGGGGGGCGTGGTGTGAGGGGGGGGCGCAAGTCGTGCTCGGCACACGAAGGGGGGCGCATGCCTAAAGGGGTTGAAAACCCCTGACATAAACAACAGCCAATTGTTGGTTAAGTAGCGGCCCAGCCGAGCCCAGTCGGATGGCAGAGCTGAGTTCGAAATGTCAGCTCTGTTGTGCTAGCGTGTTTGACCGCTCCGCCACCTGAGCGCCCAAATCATAGCCTATTTCAGTCCATAATAAACAATAAGAAAAATATGAAGCTACAGCTACACTACATAAATCAGAAAACCCTATAAACTCTGTCAACAAACTGGGAGTTTGTTGTAATGGTTGCTGGGACACCAACTGTCACTAAGATGCATTAAATTGACTGTTAAACTGAATCCCATTTGGACTCAGACTTGTGGTTCCTAGTCGAATAATCAAAATTCCAACAAACATTTATGTTAAAATGCGTAGTCTCAAATCCCTTCTCAAGGCACTGTAATGAGTGGTGTGGACATTTCAAATCCACCAATCCACCAAAACAAACCCAGCCTTTATTTACATTTGCAAATTGTGCAATGAAAGAGTGGCTTTTTAGTGGCTGGGTGGAGTGTTTTGATTGGCTCTTGTTGGCGGCGTGTCGGCGGACCAATAGCAGCTGAGTGGCGAACGCAGCGGGAGGACTGCTCGATGCAGCACGTGCCCTTCTCCTCCTCTCCAACATGGCTTCCCCACAGCCCGTCTCAAGTAGAATACGTTCTGATTAGCCATTCTCTGGCTAAATTGCCTCAATTCATTCAAATTATTGTTTTGCCTTTTGTTTAAAGGCCAAAATATGTCTGCAAGTTTGGAATACCTGTAAACTATCATTAAATGCTTCAGGGAAATAGTAGTAGCACAGAAAACCTACCTTGTGCTGACTTAACAGAAGTAAAATACATGTGTGTGTGTGTGTGTGTGTGTGTCACACATGCTTTCCATTTTTTTAGTCACTTAATGTTGGACACTTTTTTTGCTTTGTTAAATAAAATGAACATTTGACAACTGTATTTTGTGTTTACCTGTGTTGTTTTTGTGATACAACCCCAAATCAGAACAAAAAAATCTTCTTTTTCTTACATTTACTTTGACTTTTATTTGATTGCAGACAGGATGAACCTGAGATATTTCATGTTTTATCTGCTCAACTTCATTTCATTTATTAATAAACATCCATTCCTGCATTTCAACACATTCCATAAAAAGTTGGGACAGTAAAGCATTTACCATTGTTGCCATTCCTTTTCACCACACTTAAAACACGTTTTGGCACCGAGGATACCAAGTGATTTAGTGTTTCAGCTTTTATTTTGTCCCATTCTTCCTGCAAACACGTCTTAAGATGTGCAACAGTACGGGGTCGCCGTTGTCGCATATTCTGTTTCAAAATTCTCCACACATTCTCTATTGGGGACAGGTCAGAACTGCAGGCAGGCCAGTCCAGTACTCGTACCCTCTTCTTCCGCAGCCATGCCTTTGTAATGTGTGCAGCATGTGGTTTTGCATCGTCTTGTTGAAAAATGCATAGACGTCCTGGAAAAGATGACGTCTTGAAGGCAGCATGTGTTGCTCTAAGATCTCAATGTACTTTTCTGTATTAATGCTGCCATCACAGAAGTGTAATTGACCTTTGCCAAGGGCACTGACACAGCCCCATACCATGACAGACCCTGACTTTTGGACTTGTTGCTGATAACAGTCTGGATGGTCCTTTTCATCTTTGGTCCGGAGTACACAACACACATTTCCACTGTGTGATGGTCTATCCTAGATGCCTCAGAACCCAGAGAAGTCGACGCTGCTTGTGGACATGGTTAACATAAGGCTTCTTTTTTGCACAGTAAAGTGTTAAGTGGCATTTGTGCATGTAACTCTGTATTGTAGTGCTTGACAAAGGTTTGCCAAAGTAATCCCTCACCCATGTGGTTATATCAGCTATTGTTGAGTGGCGGTTCTTGATGCAGTGCCGTCTGAGGAATCAAAGATCACGGGTGTTCAGCTTAAGCTTGCGTCCTTGGCCTTTACGCACTGAAATTCCTCCCGACTCCTTGAATGGTTTAATGATATTATGTACTGTAGAGGGAGAAATATGCAAATCCCTTCCAATCTTTCTTTGATATTGTTTTAAAACATTTCAATAATTTTCTCACGCACTTGTTGACAAACTGGAGATCCTCTGATCATCTTTGCTTATCAAAGACTCAGCCTTTCCTGGATGTTGCTTTTGTACCAAACCATGATTACAATCACCTGTTGACATCACCTGTTTGGAATCACATCATTATTTAGTTTTTTCACCTCTTTACTAGCCCTAAATTGCCCCCTGTCCCAACTTTTGTTGGAATGTGTTGCAGGCCTGAAATTCAGGAATGTATGTTTATTAATAAATGAAATGAAGTTGAGCAGATAAAACATGAAATATCTCAGATTCATCCTGTCTGCAATCAAATAAAAGTCAAAGTAAATGTAAGGAACACTGCATTTTTATTTAATTTGCATTTTCCGTACTGTCCCATCTTTTTCTGATTTGGGGTTATATTTTACAGTATACTTTATATGTTTTAAGTTGCTTGTTAGAAAAATGACACATAAATTACTTTTAGAAAGTACAGAAATTCATTATTCTATTGTCTGCTCACCTGCCCAGTGCACTGATAAGCAGTGTCGCTTCCTTTTCCAAAAACTTGTCTCTCAGAGTGTTCACATCTAACCATACCAATCACTTAATCCCCCAACACACACACTGACACAGATTCACACACACACTAGGGCTGGGAGATTTTCACGATTAATTCGGTTAATTCGAGTGACCGTTTTCACCCGATGTTAGAAATGTGACAATCGCGATTGTTTACATACTTTATATTTTAATTAAAATACTAACATGTCACGAGGCAGAAACTGAGCAGACGCTCGCGGAATATATATCAAGGAAAGTTTAATATAAAAAATGCAAAAACAGTGTACAAAATCAGCGAAAACTAATACAGTAAACGGAAGACAACAAGTGTCATACACGGTAACGGTTAGATTCAGTAATAAGGAGCGCAAACACGATCAGAAGAGTTTAATTAAGATTCACTGAATCGAACACAGCTGAAATGAATCAAAACTCTGGAGCCGATGAGCACGATCAGGATTGGCTGACCGGGGACATGTGATAATCACGTGAGAGTCCGTGGGAGCATGGGAATTGTAGTCTATATTGTTAGAAGCAGATCTTAAGACCTCCATCCCCCCCCCAATCACAAGAGGACAAAATCAAAGCTGAGCTGAGTGATTACTTGATACCTCCCCAGTGTAGATACTGATACAGACTCACTTCAGTGGTGGAAACAGTAAACAGGCTCGTGTTCCTTTTAAGAAATCTTTAAATAACTTATATGGTTTTGCACTTTTCTTGATGTAAGGAGGTTATGCTGCACATTATTTAAAGTAAGTTGTTTGTGAGTTATTCTTATAAAGGATATAGCTAATTCAGATTTCTATTTTGCTTTAATTATTGTTAATTATTGTTATACAGTTATTGTTATAAAGTTTGAGTTCCTTGAAAGAATAATTATCGGTGGTGCTGTTACTATTTTCGCACTTCTGCAGTCTTTTAAATTAAAATGTAAAAAAAAAAAGAAAAAAAAGAAATTTGAGTCTTTGTACAATTGCATTATGCAAGAACAAAAAAATCGAAATCGTAATCGAGAATCGTAATAATTTAAAAATAATCGAGATTTTTTCTTTTTTGGCAAAATCGCCCAGCCCTAACACACACACACACACACACACTAACACACTAAACCAGTCAATAGGAGGCAGACTGAAGTGTCAGTCCTTCTTTATCTCCTCACAACAAACTCCACTCAATTACCTGTCATAGCACAGTGCAAGGAAGAAGAAGGTAGGCATTCCAGCATTTGTAAAAACACTTTAGCAGTGTCAAACACGATACCTCCATCACTTCCCCCTCCTGGGTGAAACAGCTCCGGCTTTCACAAGTTTGCAGTAGTCGTATTTGGATGGGCGTCAAGTTTCTCACACGCCAAATGACAAAAAAAGCAAACAAATTTCGTGTTGTGTTGCTGTGCGAAACCTCAATGACTGGCGACTGGCAAACAGTCACAGAATAGTTAAATCATTTTTATAAGGTCTGAGTCATTTGTTTATAAGTAAGCCCTGATGATGCTGGATGGATAATCTAATTAGTTTAGAGGAAATGTCAAATGTCCAACTGCAGAGGAAGAGCAAGGTCATTAGGTCTCGTCTGTGCTTTTTTTATCAATAGGTGTACAAAACCTTCAGGTGGTTAGATATTGGCCTTAAATGAACAAAATCAGTCTTTAAATGTCACTCATGAAGGGACATTTGGGTGGCACAGTGATACAATGAGCTATGTAAAAAAACATAACAAACTATTCACCGATTAGGCATAACATTATGACCACTTCCTTGTTTCTACACTCACTGTCCATTTAATCAGCACCATTTACCATATAGAAGCACTTTATAGTTTTACAATTACTTTAATGCTGTTCTTCAATGGTCAGGACCCCCCACAGGACCACTACAGAGTAGGTATTATTTGGGTGGTGGATCATTCTCAGCACTGCAGTGACACTGACATGGTGGTGGTGTGTTAGTGTGTGTTGTGCTGGTATGAGTGGATAAGACAAATCAATGCTGATGGAATCTTTAAACACCTCACTGTCACTGCTGGACTGAGAATAGTCCACCAACCAAAAATATCCAGCCAAAAGAGCCCTGTGGGCAGCGTCCTGTGACCACTGATAAAGGTCTAGAAGATGACCAACTCAAACAGCAGCAATAGATGAGCGATCGTCTCTGACTTTACATCTACAAGGTGGACCAACTAGGTAGGAGTGTCTAATAGAGTGGACAGGGAGTGGACACAGTATTTAAAAACTCCAGCAGCGCTGCTGTGTCTGATCCACTCATACCAGCACAACACACACTAACACACCACCACCATGTCAGTGTCACTGCAGTGCTGAGAATGATCCACCACCTGAATAATACCTGCTCTGTAGTGGCCCTGTGGGGGTCCTGACCATTGAAGAACAGGGTGAAAACAGGCTAAAAAAGTATGTAGAGACTACAGATGGACTACAGTCAGTAATTGTAGAACTACAAAGTGCTCCTATATGGTATTGGAGCTGATAAAATGGACAGTGAGTATAGAAACAAGGAAGTGGTCATAATGTTATGCCTGATCAGTGTATAAGCTTTCAGAACTCCAACCAAAACATGTAAAACAATTAAAAGGTAGTCCATTTGTTTCTCTACATACTTTTTAACAATTAGACAATTAGAAAAAAGACCAGTGACAATTACACCGACCTAAAACATAGTTTTATCACAGACTGGACTGAATTTTTTTTTTTTTTTTTGCTAGTTATAACTTTTATTTCAATTTAATTTTGTATATGTATGATTTGTGTAAATTCTGTTTATTTAAACTATTCTCCACACCACTCAAGGAGGATGGGGGTCTCTGCTGAGTCTGGTTCCTCTCAAGGTTTCTTCCTGTAATATCAAGGGAGTTTTGTCTTGCCACTGTTGCCCTCAGCTTGCTTAACAGCGGTTTTTGGTCTATTGGTCCTGGATTCTGTAAAGTTGCTTTGAGACAATCCATTGTAAAATACGCTATAAAAATAAAATTGACTTGATCTCTAAAATTATGTCAAAACTACCTTAAAAGACAAGAATGATACAGTAGGATTTAAATGTCTGGAACAGTCTCCAAACTTAAACAATATCAAGCTGCTATGTGGTGAAATAGACAGAAGGGTGAAAGTAAAACACATCTATGGGAACTTTTGCAACAGTGTTGGGAATAAGTATTCCAAACAATATTTGATTTCTATTGTAGAAAATAAACAGTTTTATGAATGTTTAGCTGTTACTTCTGCAAACAAGCTATTACGATCAATCAAACATTTAGTTTGTATTTCAGTTAACAGTTCTATTTACATTTTCATTTACATTTTTGCCGAGCTTTTATTTAAAGCAACTTACAGTCTAAGCAATTGAGAGTTGAGGGCCTTGCTCAAGGGCCCAACAGTGGCGGGGTTTGAAACAGCGACCTTCTGCTTACTAGTCCAGTACCTTAACCTCTAGGTTACATGTTCTAACCTCTAGTTCCATGATTTATTGTCTCCAATTGTTGATCTATCCTTTAATTTCAGCACAAATTACCAATGAAAATGTAATGTAGTGGTAATATGGTGGTTTGAAACATCTGATTAGTTGTGTTTCATACATCATGAAAGAATTAACAGATTTAAAAAGAAACTATTTTTTCACTTACCTGAAAGCACTACCTCCACCAGGTCTCCCTCCATGATGTCGGATGCACTCTTAACCAGCTGCAAGATGTTGTCAGAAGTTGGGTCATGTCGGAAAAGGAGGATCTTGTCATAAATCCCATAGAACCCACACTCTGGAAACTGCAAGTAAAAAAATAATGGTGTGTTAATCAGGTGTTGCAGGATTTGACATAAATTTTACATTTCTAACTGTGCCTGAAGTCACTAAAATAAAAAAAACAGAAATTCCCAAATGATTCATAATGTCCAACAAACAATAAATGGATGAAAGACATCATTATTAAGCACATGATTTGGGAATGGGCTGTCGAACGAGCCAGTGGTCAGTTGTTTTCAATCTTTTTTACCCATGAAAGTCATTCCTGCATTTCGGGCCTGCAACGCATTCCAAAAAAAGTTGGGACGGGAGATGTTTAAAGCTAGTAATGAGGTGAAAAAACTAAATAATGATGCGATTTTAAACAGGTGATGTCAACAGGTGATTGTAATCATGGTTTGGTACAAAAGCAGCATCCAGGAAAGAAGGAGTCTTTGATGAGCAAAGACGATCAGAGGATCTCCAGTTTGTCAACAAATGTGTGAGAAAATTATTGAAATGTTTAAAAACAATGTACCTCAAAGAAAGATTGGAAGGGATTTGCATATTTCTTCCTCTACAGTGCATAATATCATTAAACCATTCAAGGAATCAGGAGGAATTTCAGTGCATAAAGGCCAAGAGTGCAAGCTGAACGCCCGTGATCTTCCATCCCTCAGACGGCACTGCATCAAGAACCACCACTCAACAATAGCTGATATAACCACATGGGTGAGGGATTACTCTGACAAACCTTTGTCAAGCACTACAATACAGAGTTGCATGCACAAATGCCACTTAACACTTTACTGTGCAAAACCATGTCCAGAAGCGGAGTTGACTTCTCTGGGCTCGAAGGCATCTAGGATGGACCATCACACAGTGGAAATGTGTATTGTGGTCAGATGAATCAGCATTCCAGGTCTTTTTTGGAAAAATTGGACACCGTGTGCTTCGGACCAAGAACTGCATGCAGTCCTGACCCGTCCCCAGTAGAGAATGTGTGGAGAATTTCGAAAAGAAAAATGTGACAACGGCGACCCCGTACTGTTGCACATC
Source organism: Trichomycterus rosablanca (assembly GCF_030014385.1). Lineage (NCBI taxonomy): Eukaryota > Metazoa > Chordata > Actinopteri > Siluriformes > Trichomycteridae > Trichomycterus > Trichomycterus rosablanca. The sequence continues at coordinate 14,291,247 of NC_086000.1, read as the reverse complement.
TTAAGACGTGTTTGCAGGAAGAATGAGACAAAATAAAAGCTGAAACACTAAATCACTTGGTATCCTCGGTGCCAAAACGTCTTTTAAGTGTGGTGAAAAGGAATGGCAATATAAAAGTCCCAACTTTTTTTTGGAATGTGTTGCAGGTCTGAAATGCAGGAATGGATGTTTATTAATAAATGAAATAAAGCTGAGCATATAAAAAATGAAATATCTCAGGTTCATCCTGTCTGCAATCAAAGTCAAAGAACATGTAAGAAACACTGCGTTTTTTTATTATTTGCATTTTCCATACTGTCCCAACTTTTTCTGATTTGGGGTTGTATTTTTTTTTTATAAAACTACAAACATTTTTAGGTTATTATGAATGATTAGGTGTAGATTAATCAAGTATTGCAATTATATTCATTCAAAATCAAATCCACAACACAATAAAGTGTTCAAAATGTCAAAGGGCTATACATTTTCTAATTCCGTTGTTTATTGTTACCTACTTATCTTAAAGTCACCAAAAACAGCAAACACAGCTCAAACTCTCCTTTATTTATTTCTGTTTTTCCCACTTCCTAAACAATTTTATGGATAAACAGTCTCACAATCAATCCAATGTCAGAAAAAAGAGCAACATATTGACTGACCCATGTAGGCTGCTGGGGAAACGACCTGCTAGCCTCGTTCTATATTGATCACCGCTGGGCTGAGTTACAGCAGCACTGCATGAAGTTCTCCTTCAACGCTACACCATTCATTCAGCATGCTCATACTGAGCCCATTATTGCTTCTTTTCACATACAAAAAATCCAAGAAACGTAGATTTAAACAGTAATTACTCTGCACATCATTTATGCACCATGTGCCAAGAAAAAATTGGATTATTTTACTAATAAAATACTGTCATGGCATAAGCAGGGAAACAAAATGTGCCATATAAATTGTGAAGTCATTTTATTACAGAATGTACAATTAAAAAAAACATTTTATATACAAAACCTGCCATTCAGTATAAAGCTGGGCTGACATATATATGTCACACGTTATAATACGTAGATTTATCAGTGTGATTTGTAACGGTGTGATTCTGCACCTGCAAACTGACAAATAACTCTTAGATTTTAAGAAAAAGTGAGGAAACATCTGTAGATGAAGAACAGCTGTCATACACAGAGGAACAGAATAAGCTGAAACACAGTGCCGAATTAAAAGTGACAGATTTAACAGAATCCACAAATAAAAGAAAATGAACAGCAGAACAAATATCTCAGAGAAATAGTTTAAAAAGCAACGTCTAAACTTTGTCTAAAAGATCTTAATTTTGTGGATATAAATAAATATACACTGATCAGCCATAACATTAAAACCACCTCCTTGTTTCTACACTCACTGTCCATTTTATCAGCTCCACTTACCATATAGAAGCACTTTGTAGTTCTACAATTACTGACTGTAGTCCATCTGTTTCTCTACATACTGTTTAGCCTGCTTTCACCCTGTTCTTCAATGGTCAGGACCCACAGAGCAGGTATTATTTAGGTGGTGGATCATTCTTAGCACTGCAGTGACAATGACATGGTGGTGGTGTGTTAGTGTGTGTTGTGCTGGTATGAGTGGATCAGACACAGCAGCGCTGCTGGAGTTTTTAAATATCGTGTCCACTCACTGTCCACTCTATTAGACACTCCTACCTAGTTGGTCCACCTTCTAGATTGACTTTCGGTTCATCAGAGCTAGGACGCGGAAAAATTGGCTACGTGTCTGCATAGAATTGATGTACAGTCAAGCCAGAAAGTCTGCACACCCCTTTCACCTTCTCCACGTTTTATTACATTACAGACTTATTCTGTAATGAATTGAGTTCATTTTTGTCACAAAATTCTACACAGAATAGCCACAATGACAAAGTGAAAGTACGTTTTTAGACATTTATGCTAATTTATTAAAAATCAAAATGTAAAATATCATATGTACAAAGTGTACACACCCTTTAATATAGCACCCACAAGTGAGCTGAGGTGCATTTTGTTTTCACTGATACTGCTTGAGATGTTTCTACAATGTAATTGGAGTCCTCCTGTGGTAAATTTAATTGATTGGACATGATTGGGGATTGCCAACGCCTGCCTATATAAGGTCACAGTTGACAGTGCATATCAGAGCAAACTCCAAAGCCATGGGGTCAAAGGAATTATCTTATATTAACAGGATTGTGTCAAGGCATAGATTTGGAGAAGGGTACAGAAAAATTGCTGCAGCTTTGGGACAAAGAGCACAGTGGCCATGATCGTTCATAAATGGAAGAAGTTTGGAATCACCAAAACCTTCCTAGACCTGATCGCCCGGCCAAACTGAGCGATCGGGGTTAGACGGGCCTTGGCCAGGGAGGTAAGCAGGAACCCGAGGGTCATTCAGGCAGCACTCCACAAATCATGCCTTTATGGTAGAGTGGCCAGACAGAAGCCACTCCTTAGTAAAAGGCACATGACAGCCTGCTTGAAGTTTGCCTAAAGGCACCTAGAGGACTCTCAAACCATGAGAAACAAGATCGTCAGTAAAAAGAAATTGCATATTTTCTGAACCCCGTTGTCACATAATTATTGGTGATTGTGTGTAGATGTTTGAGGCAAAAAAGAACTCAGAAATAGAAATGCAAACTATACTCTAATATGTGATGTGTACATTTTTTGTTGTTTTGATTCTTTTTGTGTGTGTGTTGACACTATATTATCACATTTTGTGTTGTGTTAATGTGAATGAGCAAAAACTACATTAGGTGTAAATTTAAATACATCAGAATGTTGTGTATACCTTAGTGCTATTTTTGATTCACAATTATAAAAATAAATAAAAATAATTGAGTAGCCGCTCAGGTGGCGCAGCGGTAAAATACGCTAGCGCACCAGAGCTGGGATTTCGAATACATTGTATCAAATCTCAGCTCTTCCATCCGGCTGGGCTGGGCGGCTACATTAACAACGATTGGCTGTTGTTCATGGTGGGATGAGCCGGACCAGGGTTTTTTATAACTGGTGCAATTACGACCTCTGCTGGCTGGCTGATGGTGCCTGCGCAGAGTTAGGGAATAATGCATTGATCAGGGTATGGTTCTCCGTGCACAAGGTTGATCCGCATATATGAACTCGCCTCATGCAGGTGAAAAGAGGCAGTCGGTAGTGCGCACATGTCGGAGGGGGTGTGTGTCAGTTGCGAAAATCCTCAGTCAGCGGTGGAGGGTTGTATCGGTAGAGGTGAAGCGTAACAGTGGCCACTCAGGTGGCGCAGCACCAAAAACAGCTGGGATCTCAAATCCACCGTTTCGAGTCTCAGCTCTGCCTGCCGGTTAGGCTGAGCAGCCACAAGAACAACGATTGGCCTGTTGTTCAGATAGGGGTGGGATTAAGCCGGATAGGGTCTCTCTCATGGCTGATGTAATTATGACCTCTGCTGGCTGATTGATGGCGCCTGCACAGAGACAGGAAAAAAGTGCTGTCAGGGTGTGTCTCCCCATACACAGTGTTGATCTGCATTGCACTCATCAATGTGTAGGTGACAAGATGCATACGGCTGTTGCCCACATGTTGGAGGGGGCGTGGGTTAGGTTCGTTCTCCTCAATCAGAGCGGGGATCGGCACTGGTGGAGAGTAAAGTGTTAACGTCATGATTTACACTTTGGTTACATTCATGACAGAACAGGTAGTTACTCGTTACACAAGATTCATCAGTTCACAAGTTTAATGTCAAACGGTCATGGACAATTTTGTACCTCCAATTCACCTCACTGCATGTCTTCGGACTGTGGGAAAAAGAGCGTCCGGAGGAAACCCATGCAGACCTGAGGAGAACATGCAAACTCCACACAGGAAGGACCCAGACCGTGAGGTCTGCCGTGAGGCAACAGTGCTACCAACTGAGCCACCGCGGCGCCCTAAAATGTATGGTGCAGCATAAAGAGGAGAATCAGACAACAGACTTTTAAGCAGCAGAGATCTCGTATTTAGCAAGAATGGACAAAAATCCAAGTGCAATAATTAGTGTCTTCAGTTCCCAAACCATTAAAATGTCTCATTAATAGGAAAGGTGATAGAACACAGGGGTAAACATGCCTCTGTCCCAAACTTTTGGAGTTTGTTGCAGACACTAGGGCTGGGTATCGCCACTAATTTCCTGGATCGATTCGATTCCGATTCACAAGGTCCCGATTCGATTCGATTCGATTCGATTCGATCTTCGATTTTTGATTAGATTTTTGATTCAATTTCGATTCAACACATTTAGGCATATTTGAGTTACATTAACAGGTTTTGATTAAATATGTACAGATGTTCAGAGAACGAATGTGATAATTGTACAAAGAACATTCATTATTAAAAATATTTGTTTTTACATTTGTTTTTTTTTTATAATTATTTTATATGTCTGACACGCTACAACAGTGTATATGTAATGTAAACATTTACCTGGCTGTTGCACAGCTTATGCCAAGTTTACACTACACGACTTTCTGATTTGCCGGGTCGCTGTACAATTCACACTGCACGACTGATCGGTGATGAGGGGGTTTCACATCTACACCATCTATCACCAGGAGGAATCTCAGATGAGTCTGTCTGGTCTCCCAAACTACGTTTTGTCACGAAAACACACGAGAGAAGTGACGAGGGGTTTAATGATACCACATCCAAAAATACACTCCAACAAGTAGCGAGAGATCAAAGTTTGTGCGCTGATGAGCAGCGTAATATCAAAGAGAAAAAAATAACATAATAATTTGGCAACACGACCAACAGGGATTGTTCTGAAGTTGGAGGTTAATAAATATTTTGTTTTGTAGAGAACGATAACTATATTACTGTTTATAACTGTTTACAACCTCTCCCGTGTGTTTCCCCTCGCTGTTTCACATTGATTAAGAGCCGAGTTGCTCCCGAGCCGGCAAATCTAGCGCCGACCAGTCGCCGAAAATCAGGGCAGAAATCATGTAGTGTGAACCAGATATTCATTACTGGAGCTTCTGCCATGCTGAACTGATGTGCAGGTCAGATCTCGTTGCACGAAAAAATAGTGGCTGGTCACGCAAGATTAAAGGGGGTAACAGATCTCCGTGTACACCGTAAAAAGGGGCTCATTTAAAAGATCGATCTTGCATTTATATGAATCTATATATCGGATCATTCAAATAAAGATCGATTCGAATCGAAAAATCGATTTTATAAACCCACCCCTAGCAGACACTGAATGTTCTTATTCACAAAATACAATGATGTTGATCAGTGAAAATACTTCTATTGGTTAAATAAAGATGCAAGAATTAAAAAATCACAGATCGACACCCAGTTTAATTGAGTGCAGTTTCTTTTTTGTTTTAATGTGTTGTCTTTAGGTCAAGTGTCCAACAATATACAGCTTTTTAAATACTGCATTAATCAACGTAACTCATCATTACATTATACTGAATTAGGGTAAGAAAGCAGCCTCAGAACAGAAAATACAAACACTGATGCTGAAATATTATGGCTGATCTATTACTATGGGTTTATTTGATTAAATCCACACTGCAGATGGGTGTAAGTCTGTGTGGGTTTTTATTTTTCATTTTCCTCGTTCTAATGAGTTTGCTACAATAAAGACACAGAGAGGCGAAAGCACTTTCCGAGGTCTCCATGACAGCAGCCTCACTGTAACAGTATGGGTTGTCATGGCAGCAGGAGCGCAAGGCTCGTCCTGATTGAGCACTATCCATTTACTGGAGACAAATGGATGAGCATGTACCGAGCCGTCAAAGCCGGAGTGACACCCACCGATACTCGTCATTAACCCCTTAGGAGACGCCTGGCTCCAAGCGCTGGGATCTACTAACTATAAATCTGAGGTACAAACTGGTAGGGTGCTGCACCAAGCCTCCATGCAAGCCGCTCTTTCAGAGCTGTTATTTTCCTCCCTCTTTCTCCCTTTTATTTGCTTCTGACGTTTTTATGGATGACAGACTAGGCTGCATGCGAGGAGCATCAATTTAGACGTTGTCTTCCCTTTAAACAACAGGTTGTTAAAGCTGGCTGTCAAGGTGGAACAAGCACTTGTGAGCGAGGCTGAAAAAGGCAGGTGTGCCAATTCAGAGGACAGCCAGGCCAGAAAAAGAGATGGATACAGAGAGACACTCTGAAAGCACTCCGAGTGAATCATGCATTCTGCTTTAACTGCTAACCCTGTACTGCCAATCCACCCTGTACTACTCAATCCATGTAGCCTACCTCATGCTCATCCACTAATCAATCCATTCATCCATCAGTCCGTTAATTTATATCGATATATAAAAATATTGAAACTATATTGGCTTAGATCACAGAAAAAATACATTTAAAATTACCCGCTTTTGGGTTTACCAGCTGGTGTAGACACCAATGGTCCCAGTGAATTAAACACCCTGACTAAAAAGATATAAGATTTGTAGTAAAATATGCATGACAATTACAACACCAAATTAGAAAAAGTTGGGACAGCATGGAAAATGCAAGTAAAATAAAAACAGTGTTCCTTACATTTACTTTGACTTTTATTTTATTGCAGACTGTTTGAACCCAAGATATTTTATGTTTTGTCTGCTCAACATTTGATTTCATTTATTAATATACCTCCATTCCTGTATTTAAGGCCTGCAAAACATTCCAAAAAAAGTTGGGACAAGGGCAATTTAGGGCTAATAATGAGGTGAAAAAACTAAATAATGAGGTGATATCAAACAGGTGATGTCAACAGGTGATTGTAGTCATGGTTTGGTACAAAAGCAGCATCCAGGAAAGGCTGAGTCTCTGATGAGCAAAGATGATCAGAGGATCTCCGGTTTGTCAACAAATGTGTGAGAAAATGATTGAAATGTTTAAAAACAATGTACCTCAAAAAACGATTGAAAAGGATTTGCATATTTCTCCCTCTACAGTGAATAATATCATTAAACGATTCAAAGAATCAGAAGGAATTTCAGTGCGTAAAGGCCAAGGGTGCAAGCTTAAGCTGAACGTCCGTGATCTTTGATCCCTCAGACGACACTGCATCAAGAACCACCACTCAACAATAGCTGATATAACCACATGGGTGAGGGATTATTTTGGCAAAAAAGAAGCCTTATGTTAACAATGTCCAGAAGCGGCATCGACTTCTCTGGGCTCGAAAACTGAACAGATAAAACATGAAATATCTCAGGTTCATCCTGTCTGCAATCAAATAAAAGTCAAAGTAAATGTAAGAAACTCTGTGTTTCTTATTATTTGCATTTTCCATGTTGTCCCAACTTTTTCTGATTTGGGGTTGTAGGAAAAAAAGGAACAAAATGATGTCAATACAGGTCGCTTTTGGCTATTGTTAAGTGCTTTGTAAAATGCTTTGTAATGCTAGACTTATTAAATAAATGTTTCCTTCAACCAATTTAAAAGCAAATGACAGAGAACTGTAACAATTGAATCAATGTGTCTATATCATGCTACACTAATAATAATAACTTGACTATATTACCCAGATGGTCTTTGCACTGACAAATTATGCACGTTCTAATCTATGCCATCATGTTGATTGTTAGGCATAAAAATAAGACACGACTGTTTTCTTCAATATTTTGGCTATGAGTTTAAAAAGCTAACAGATGGCTTATACTTCACTGACTGATATGGGAAGGAAGTCTGCAGCTTGTCACATTGTCAACTACAACATTCAGAAGATGAAGTGGAGAAGAAACATTACACATGTACACCGACCAGGCATAACATTATGACCACTGACAGGTGAAGTGAATAACATCGATTATCTCTTCATCCCGGCACCTGTTAGTGGGTGGGATATATTAGGTCAGTATCTATCAAAAGTGGTCCAAGAAAGGAACAGTGGTAAACCGGCGACAGGGTCATGGACGGCCAAGACTCATTGATGCACGTGGGGAGTGAGGGCTGGCCCGTGTGGTCCGATAGAAAGGTGTCATCGCAGTTTGTTGCGTATGGGGTTGCATAGCCGCAGACCAGTCAGGGTGCCCCTGCCGACCCCATCCACCGCAGAAAGCGCCAACAATGGGCACGTAAGCATTGGAACTGGACCACAGAGCAATGGAAGAAGGTGGCCTGGTCTGATGAATTTTTTTTTTTTTTTACACCACGTGGATGGTCAAGTGCGTGTGCGTCGCTTATCTGGGGAACACATGGCACCAGGATGCACTATGGGAAGAAGGCAACCCGGTGGAGGCAGTGTGATGCTTTGGGCAATGTTCTGCTGGGAAACCCTGGGTCCTGCCATCCATGTGGATGTTTCTTTGACACGTACCACCTACCTAAGCATTGTTGCAGACCATGTACACTCTTTCATTGAAACGGTATTCCCTGATGGCTGTGGCGTCTTTCAGCAGGATAATGCGCCATGCCACAAAGCAAAAATGTTCAGGAATGGTTTGAGGAGTACAACAAAGAGTTTGAGGTGTTGACTTGGCCTCCAAATTATCCAGATCTCAATCCAATCAAGCATCTGTGGGATGTGCTGGACAAACAAGTCCGATCCATGGAGGCCCCACCTCACAACTTATCTTGGTGCCAGATACCATAGCACACCTTCAGGGAGTCCATGCCTCAACAAATCAGGGCTGTTTTGGCAGCAAAACAGGGACCAACACAATATTAGGAAGGTGGTCATAATGTTATGCCTCATCTGTGTTTATTCCATAGGCCAAATCAGGCTGAAAGTATTTGGCTGCATTCATGTGTCCATAATTTCTTACCAATAGACCTGTCCCTTTTTCATTTTTTCAGTCCTTAATTGTTGCTGTTTAGCAAACTTAACACTCTACAGTGGTGTGAAGCTGGCACAGCTATTAAGAACCTAAGAACCTAACAAAATCAGGCTCACTGTTAGGTCAAAAGAATAAGTTCAGGACCACTGACCATTACTATCTGCTAAACCAATCAGCTGCCAGATAAGTAATCAAGTAATTAATTCTATGTATCTATTTTTCTCTTGACATAACTTTAATATTCCTTTGAAATCCCATGAATTTAAGATTGCAAACCATGAAATGGGAACCAATATACAATATTGGCAAAATAATTATTTGACCTTGTTTACTTTATTTTTTATTTTTAAGGAATCCTGTGACAAAAATTTACCAAATTGTCTGGTATTAAATATTATTTCACACCTAACTGAACAAAAACTTGTATTTATTATTGAATATTTCATTTTAAACAATATTTTAAGGCAAAGCCTTTGGAGGCAATGAGTGCAATTTAGAGCTTTGTTTGCACTGGTAGCTTGGTTTAGTAATTTTGAGCAAACTCCATTCTCCCAAACTGTGAGTTTACTCTTTTCACAGATTTTTCAGGCTACATCAAAATGGTCAAGTGGCATCGCCCAGGTGGCGCAGCGGGATATTCCGCTTGCACACCAGCACCGAGTTTCTGAACTCCTCGGTTCGAAACTCGGTGTTGCATCCGGTCAGCTGAGCGCCATCTAGCAGGCATAATTGGCAGTGCCTGCAGCAGATACTTATTGGTCACCATATCTGCAGGGTGGGGGGCCAGACTATGTGTGAGTGGGGGGCCGGACTATGTGTGGGTGGGTGGGTCTTCATACGCTGTGTAAGGACCCTGATTGGCGGAAGAGATGCCTGTGCAGAATGCAGGGGCAAGAAGAGGAGGGCTGTGCACGTGTCGGAAGAGGCGTGTACAGCGACGCGCTCTTCTCGGATGCAATCTGGTATCTCTCAGCAGCGGAAGAATAATTAAGTGCGCTAAATCGGGAGGAAAATAGGGAGAAAATGCATAATAAATAAATTATATAAAATTATATGTAAAATTATATAAATTATATATAAAATTATGTATAAATATAATTTATAAATATAAACATATAAATGTAATTATATATAAATATATAATTATATATAAAATTATATAATATAATTATAATAATATATATAATATAATAAATATAATAAATTATAAATATATAATTACATTAAATTATACAAAATAAAATTATAATAATACAATTTATTAAAATGGTCAAGTGGTTTTACTCAACTATTCCAAGGAGTTTTTGAGATATGCTTTATATAATTAACCTGCTGAACAACCCATGACCTTTCTGACAGTGGGCTATATGTTTCTTTTTAAAAATTCAGTAAGAGCCCTCTGATAGTGCTTTATAAATTAGTGCCACAACAAACAAAGCAACCCCAAAACAAAAGTGAGCCACTCACATGTTTAAATGTAGAGATTCTGTTCTTTTTTGAATGCTTAATTTTTTGTGCACATAGAGCTGACATTTTTTATCTGTCCAAGTCCTTCTCGGAAAATTTGCTTTGGACTGACAAAGAGAACCTGTGGAAAACTAAAGAAGTTATTTAAGAAGTCAAGTCTAGGGCTGCCGCTAAAAAGCTTTGATGGTACCACAGCAGCACTAGCGCGATGTTGCTAGTCTATACTGTTTCATTGAACTCGCTAAGGAATACGGTATTTTAGGATCTCCACGATTAAGAAGTTTAGTTAGAACGCATTTTTAATTCTATATTGTTCCGTTAAGCTTTTTAATTGCAGAAATCTTGGAATACCGTATTTCTTAGCGAGTTCAGTTAGGGCGCATTCACACGCGCCGCACACTTGCTCCATTGGTTACCACTGTGTTGACATGGCTTAGAATGTGAAGAAAGTTTTGAGTGAATGTGTAGGTTAGAATCTGGGCTCATTCTGTCGTTACTGTATGTTGGACTTAATGAGCTGTGCCTACCTCTATTTTATTTCTGCTATAAGTTTAAGCACTTTGCTTTGTGTACGCAATGCCATAAACACATGTTGCACTTTGTTTAATATGGAGCACTTGAGATTTTAATAATGTGAACATAAACCCTGTTTACATATTATTATGCCATACAGTTTGTTTATAAAATCGACTAATCGATAAAACAGTCTTTAGATTAATTGATAGAACAATAGTCGTTAGTGGCAGACCTAGTCAAGTCAAATTTATTTGTATAGCGCTTTTTACAATGGACATTGTCTAAAAGCAACTTTACAGAATCAAAGACCAACAGACCAAAAATCCCTGTTCAGCAAGCCGAGGGCGACAGTGGCAAGGAAAACCTCCCTTAAAAAATACAGGAAGAAACCTTGAGAGGAACCAGACTCAAACAATAATGTAATGTAAATGTAAGAAGAGATGACAGATCTATTTATCCATTTTGTATGTATTTGGTTTTGTAAAACAATAAACTGGGAATACCAGACTGTGTTAAACATGCTTTTTAAGACAAACATAGAGAATAATAATGAGAAAAAAAACATAATTAGCATATTAACCAATGTTGTGCAGTAAAGGACTGGAGGTAGAGACCATATGGTCAAACTGTCTGTAATTACAGTAATGAAAAAAATCTAGCTTTATTTATATTTTACCCAGGAACCTCTGTCCTCTGTTGCTTTGTAATCTCATAAACACTGTGATCTGATTTTGCCAATAAACACGGAGGTAAGAAAAGACCCTCACCTTTTCATGAAGGTCTTCAAGACGCTGAACACTGAGCATGTCCTGTTGCATCACGTGTTATCGTCAGGTGTTAAAAAGGTTCATTAATGGGAAAATGCTGTCCAGTGGTGCATTGATGTGATGCACACAGCTCTGGTGTGGCAGAGGTGTGAAGTCTGATTGTTGAGCGGTAGAGGCTTAATTAGATAAGGTTTATAAGTTCAAACTCAAAGCACACCATGAAGTGCCTGTGGTCATGTATGCATAAATAATATATCCAGTCAACAGCGCCCCGTGGGCAGCGTCCTGTGACCACTGATAAAGATCTAGAAGATGACCAACTCAAACAGCAGCAATAGATGAGCGATCATCTCTGACTTTACATCTACAAGGTGAATTAACTAAGGAGGAGTGTCTAACAGTTAGTGGACACGATATTTAAAAACTCCAGCAGCGCTGCTGTGTCTGATCCACTCATACCAGCAGAACACACACTAACACACCACCACCATGTCAGTGTTACTGCAGTGCTGAGAATGATCCACCACCCAAATAATACCTGCTGTGTGGTGGTCCTGTGAGGGTCCTGACCATTGAAGAACAGGGTGAAAGCAGGCTAAAAAGGTATGCAGGGAAACATATGGACTACAGTCAGTAATTGTAGAACTACAAAGTGCTTCTATATGGTAAGTGGAGCTGATAAAATGGACAGTGAGTGTAGAAACAAGGAGGTGGTTTTAATGTTATGGCTGATCAGTGTATAGGTATGTGAACACCACTCCTACTTGCTGAGTCCTAGTGTTTTAGACACACCCACTGATAATGGGTGTATGGAATAAATTATATAAAATAATTCTTATGCTTCCAACTTCGTGGCAGTAATTTGTGGAAGGTTCTTACATGTTCCAGCAGCTATGAAACACATTTGGGATCAATTTGGAATCGATTGTGTCTGACCTCACAAATGCTTTTTGGAATAGGCACATATTCTAACAGACACACACCATATACTCTAAAAGATATAGTTTATATCAATGGTACTAATATAAGGATCTAAACAAACAATTTATTAATGGCTCAGGTATGTACATGGCTCATTTTAAACCCCTTAAACATTGGAAACATTGTAATAAAGTTAAAAACTGTGTGTATTGACAAAAGGTTTCAGAAATATTAATCACTTAAAAATCTGAGTATTGTACGTTATATTATTATAATTATGTTGGAATTATGCTGGAATATAGTAAATAGTAAAACTGCTGATTAAGTGTATATATGTATACGTACTGTATATGTATGTATAAATATTGATATGGTATTAATCAATACTTTTAAAAGTTCAATATTGAAAATTAGTTACATTGATGACAACTGAGGAATCACAGTGATGAATGCCATATCAGTTTATTTGGTTCTTTTAATCAACGTGACCTTTTGTGGGGGAAAAAAAGTGTATTATGGTCACATCTGTCAACAGTTCATTTTTCCAACAGCTCATTTTCTTAGTCTTTAATTTTCCCAGAAAGATTGTGGCTTCTGCCAAACACAAGTATGGCTTTTTTATTTTTGACAATGACTGTATATTCATGCCTCGTCACAGTTAGTTCGAGGACACCCTTAGAAAGTTCCTTGGACAATGCACTGTAAATGGTACGTCCTTATAAACCCATATGTGAGCCTTTCTGAACTTTCCGAATGTTCAATCAATTTTAATTGCAAGAGGTGGACTACAACTGAACTGAAGCGAACAGGATGCCCCTGATTAGTATTTGGAATGCCACAGCAAATCAGAATACATGTATACATGAGCCACATATTACTAGGCAATAGATAAATGTAGCTTATTCAGACTTTAAATACTTAATACAATTTAGCTTAATAAAATTAATGTCAACATTAACTGTGCATTAGTGTGCATGTCAACACATTTAGTGACCCTGTGTTCAAGCATTTCCTAATTCATGGCTGTTGTTTGGTTTTTTAGATTATTAGTCCATCCGGACAAACTTACCATCTGTATAAGATGAAAGTTTGGTTTTCTTCCCGAGTAAGGAACTAACATTTGCATAGAAATGGCTCCAAGTGATAATCCTGACTGGTATTTAAAAAAATATGCAGAGCTGCCAGAACTTTTAAATTGTAATATATGTGGCTTATTCTAATAGATGCAGTCTAACTAGCCCTATTTATTTAGGTACAGAGTATTTTTTATTATTATTCTGAAGCAGATGGTGATAGTACAGATCAAATGTACATTTTAAGGTTGTTTTACACTTGTTTAGAATACTGAGGTATGTACTCAAGTTCGAATTTGGGCTTGCTGGATTGCTGGATTTTTTATTTTAATTCTTTGCAAAGATTGCAAAATCTGGGATCAAATATTTGTCTTTAAAATATGATTTGTTAGTTACATCACAAAAGCATTTAGCCAATCACATTATTTAGTTTCTGATCATGGGAGTGTATCCCATTTACACATTTTTGAAGTAAACCCCAGACTTTTGTATTTAGTTGAACTAGAGTTCAGTACCCAGGACTGCACCCTGACACAAAAACTGTCTAAACATGCCCAAACGTACCAAATTTAGTAAGTCTGGAACTAAAGGACAAGTTTAAAAATGCCCTAAAAGGGGTTTAATATTAGAGTGTGAATAGCAGGAGCTTTTGTAAAGACCTTTGTCATATTTTATAGTAGTGTACCAGGCAGAAGATTTATGAGATGTCACATTTTTATCCTAATGGAGGTGGTCTTTTTCAAAGTGACAAGGCCTGCATATGTATTCCATTACCCATGTAGATTCTATTGAAATACAATGGTAGCATATGTTTACTGTACACTAATAATGTTTAGACACTGTAAATGTGAGAGAAATAAATCAGCACTGTAGCTGTATACTCTGTAACTAATTAAGGGATGCACTGTACTGTGCAAAAGTCTTAGGCCACCATTAGATTAAAGCAATAAGCCACGAGAGACTGCGATTTTATCACGGGGAAGGTTGTTTTGGCACGACGCGAAGTGGAGTGCCTAAAACGTCTTTCCCGTGATAAAATCATAGCAGTAATGCACGGTCTCGAGTGGCTTATTGTTTTTATAAAACGGCGGTCAACATAAAACGTAATAAAATACAACAATGTTCAATTTATAAATGTTTTTATTTACAAAAACACTTACAAAAAGCATTCTTCCGCGACCCCAGGTAGTTCGTTAACAGTGTTGCTAGGCAACATGAGGGCGAACATAACATTCACTTTTTCTTTTCAGTGGCGTATTACTATGGAATGATGTGAGGCATTTATCAGGGATTTTACAACGGCTTTGAACGCGGCTCAGCCAATCAGATTTTAGGACCGGAACTATCCGTTTTACAATTGCTGTTTTAGCAATGGTATAATTATATAACCACAATTTCATTATTTCTCAGTCTATTTATTAGAATACAACAAGAAAGTAAAGTAAAATTTGTGTCCAGTATTACAAAAGCAGAAAAGAAATCTGAAAAACAGCTTCTATAGGCTTAAGTTGCAAGTATTTACTGTAACCTATATGAAATTGCATCCTAATTAATGTCATTGATAACATCTGTATTTGTTCTACTGTTTCAGGTTAAAATCACTGCTGTAAAAACTTCTATTACAGCAGGTTTGAGCATTACATGAACATGTTGTATGAGTTTAATTTTTTGGAAGCTTGCCAATATGAGTAAGACCAACTTTCAATCAAAAGTCAGAGAATTTGACAGACATAAAATCATAATTTTGCATCAGCAGGCCACTCTCAAAGGTATATCAGAAAACAAATCAGAAGCTTAAGATGTGGTATTCAAAGCTGTTATGAAGAAATTTTAAGAATCAGGTCAAGGACAAAAAGAGGACTTGATGAGAAGTTTCTCAGAGTTTCTTCATTCAGAGACTGGAAGAAGTCCAACAAGGACCTGGCTCAACATCTGGCAGCTTCATTGGGACACCCTTCTAGTCCAAAAGATCAGGAATGATCTTTTAAAAAGAGCAGCAGCCAAGAAATCACTTTAACGGAAGGGGAATAACATCCAACATACATTCATGAGTGGACTTCTGTATCTGGTGCCTTGTTTCTTGGTCTGTGTTTGACCAATTGTAATTCTAATATTATGCATTTTGACTGCTCATAATTTACCTAATCTCACCTGCTTGCAATTTAATTTAAGTCCATACTGACTTCTCTGTGTTCTGCTAGATACACATCAGCCATAACATTAAAACCACCTCCTTGTTTCTACACTCACTGTCCATTTTATCAGCTCCACTTACCATATACAAGCACTTTGTAGTTCTACAATTGCTGACTGTAGTCCATCTGTTTCTTTACATACCTTTTTAGCCTGTTTTCACCCTGTTCTTTAATGGTCAGGACTCCCACAGGACCACCACAGAGTAGGTATTATTTAGGTGGTGGATCATTCTCAGCACTGCAGTCACAATGACATGGTGGTGGTGAGTTAGTGTGTGTTAGAGTTTTTAAATACAGTGTCAACTTACTGTTCACTCTTTTAGACACTCCTGTCTAGTTGGTTCACCCTGTAGATGTAAAGTCAAACATGATCGCTCATCTATTGCTGATGTTTGAGTTGGTCATCTTCTAGACCTTCATCAGTGGTCACATGACGCTGCCCATGGGGCGTTGTTGGCTGGATATTTTTGGTTGGTAGACTATTCTTAGTCCAGCAGTGACAGTAAGGTGTTTAAAAACTCCATCAGCATTGCTGTGTCTTATCCACTCATACCAGCACGACACACACTAACACACCACCACCACGTCAGTGTCACTGCAGTGCTAAGAATGACCCACCACACAAATAATACCTGCTCTGTAGTGGTCCTGGGAGAGTCCTGACCATTGAAGAACAGCATTAAAGGGGGCTAACAAAGCATTGCAGAGAAACAGATGGACTACAGTCAGTAATTGTAGAACTACAAAGTGCTTCTATATGGTAAGTGGAGCTGATAAAATGGACAGTGAGTGTAGAAACAAGAAGGTGGTTTTACTGTTATGGCTGATCGGTGTAGTTATTGCTTTTGTGACAGTAAATGAATGTACTATACTGCATGTGATCTGTATTCAAATGTTTGTTATTTAGTTATGTCTCTGCGTACAGCAGTTAACATCTTTTATCAGTACAAAGAACAGGAAATATTGACTGCAAAAGTCAATCTTTTCATTCAGAGAGACTCACTCACCAGGCCACGTCCTTTTACAGAACAAGCCACGAAACACACACACCGTTCACCAATCACTGCCGTCCCTAGCAATGTTGAGTCTGCAGGCTAGCAGGTGCTAGCTGTGCTGTGATAACCACTGGTCAATACTGTTGGAGCATTGTGCTTTTGTTTTTCTCCCTCCCTCTGTGCCTACAGGACCAGAAAAGCCTAAACGTTTTGCCAATGGCAGGCATGGGGTCACATTCAAGACATTGCAAAAAGGGCAAACAGATACGCTCAGGGCTCTGCAAATGTCGTTTCATGTTTGGAAACTACAGCTCTATTCGTACAAACACAAACTGTTGTGTTTAATGTTTTCATTTACTATAGCTTTAATCATACAGTACATACAGTGACTACTATTATTCATTACAGGATGAAATTCTTTATGCATAGATTTATATGCTTGTACACAAACACATAACATGTACATAGTGAGCACTGTCACACTTCACAAAACTGTCATGCCAATCTTACAACCCCAAATGTTGGGACAGCATGGAAAAAGCAAATAATAAAAAACACAGAGTTTCTTACATTTACTTTGACTTTTATTTGATTGCAGACAGGATGAACCTGAGATATTTCATGTTTTATCTGCTCAACTACATTTCATTTATTAATAAACATCCATTCCTGCATTTCAGGCGTGCAACACATTCCAAAAAAAGTAGGGACAGTAAAGCATTTACCACTTTGTAATGTTGCCATTGCTTTTCACCACACTTAAAAGATGTTTTGGCACCGAGGAGACCAAGTGATTTAGTGTTTCAGCTCTTATTTTGTCTCATTCTTCCTGCAAACACGTCTTAAGATGTGCAACAGTACGGGGTCGTCGTCGTCGCATTTTTCGTTTCAAAATTTTCTATTGGGCACAGCATATGTTGCTCTAAGATCTCAATGTACTTTTCTGCATTAATGCTGCCATCACAGGAGTGTAAATGACCTTTGTCAAGGGCACTGACACAGCCTCATACCATGACAGACCCTGACTTTTGGACTTGTTACTGATAACAGTCTGAATGGTCCTTTTCATCTTTTCTCCAGCGCACACGGTGTCCATTTTTTCCAAAAAAGACCTGGAATGCTTATTCATCTGATCACAATACACGTTTCTACTGTGTGATGGTCCATCCCAGATGCCTCAGAACCCAGAGAAGTTGACGCCGCTTCTGGACATGGTTAACATAAGGCTTCTTTTTTGCACACTAAGGTTTTAAGTGGCATTTGTGCATGTAACTCTGTATTGTAGTGCTTGACAAAGGTTTGCCAAAGTAATCTCTCACCCATATGGTTATATCAGCTATTGTTGAGTGGCAGTTCTTGATGCAGTGCCGTCTGAGGGAACAAAGATCACAGGCATTCAGCTTAAGCTTGCGCCCTTAATGATATTATGCACTGTATAAGGAGAAATATGCAAACCCCTTCCAATCTTTCTTTGAGGTACATTGTTTTTAAACATTTTAATCATTTTCTCACGCATTTGTTGACAAACTGGAGATCCTCTGATCATCTTTCCTCATCAAAGACTCCAAACCATGATTACAATCACCTGTTGACATCAGCTGTTTGGAATCACATCATTATTTAGTTTTTTCACCTCATTACACTGTCCCAACTTGGAATGTGTTGCAGGCCTAAAATGCAGGAATGGAGGTATATTAACAAATTACATAAAGTTAAACATGAAATATCTTGGGTTTAGACTGTCTGCAATCAAATAAAAGTCAAAGTAAATGTAAGGAACACTGCATTTTTGTTTTATCTGCATTTTCCATACTGTCCCAAGTTTTTCTGATTTGGGGTGGTAGAACAGCTGAACTTTTCTAAGGTCTGTGTGGGTTTCCTCTGGGAGATCCGGTTTCCTCCCACAGTCCAAAGACATGCAAGTGAGGTGAATTGGAGACATTGAATTGTCCATGACTGTGTTTGACATTAAACTTGTGAACTGATAAACCTTGTGTAACCAGTAACTACCTGTCCTGTCATTAATGTAACCACAGTGTGTAAAACATGACATTAAAATCCTAATAAATACATATTATGGGGTTATCAGGATCACTTGAATTGATGGTAGGTGTTACCACTATTTACTAGTTTGAATGTGATTGGTTATTTCTGAACACAGCCACATACCCAACAATAAGAGAGTGTGTGCAACCACATTATTTTACTTTTATTTTACTTTTCTAAACTGTAGGTTAAATTAAAGGTGAAAATAAATCTGACATGGTAAATCTTGCTTATCTAAACATACATATACATACATACAGTTAAATACCAACAAAACTATGAGAACGAATTTTACTGAAAGGTTCAGACCTTGAGTGTCTGTTCCAAACCCTACAGAAAGTCACTGCCTGCATACATTAGCATGTCGTTAATACAGAGGACAACCTGCATAAAAAGCATACTCTCATTTAAAGCAAGACTACACACTGTATCTAATTAAAACACTCTTTTAGGCCTGCTAAGATTCTCATTGTCACCTTAATAGCTGTACGTTCACACTTTATTCGTGAGTGTTTTGCAGCTCTCATAGCCAGCGCCAGCATGCCCACTAACTAACCCCTGGCACTGTGAGCTGACGCTTAGGCGTCACACAGGTTCTATTGGGCTTTAAGGTGCTATGGCAGATCATTAGAATTACGTGACGGGCTTAGCAGGTGGTACTCCTCTAAATTAACAGTAATTCTGATATTTCCTTTTTGATGAGCTTTATTGAACTCCTCACCACAGTATGTGGTGCAACAATCATTAAACAAAATGAGCACTAGATGTTATCTCCTACATGTAAGTGCTAAGAATTCAATGAATTCAAACTTTTACTGTTTCAGTATGATAAGTGAAGCATACACCGATCAGCCATAACATTAAAACCACCTTGTTTCTACACTCACTGTCCATTTTATCAACTCCATCTGCTTCTCTACAAACCTTTTTAGCCTGCTTTTACCCTGTTCTTCAATGGTCAGGACCCCCCACAAAACCACCACAGAGCAGGTATTTGGGTGGTGGATCATTCTCAGCACTGCAGTGATACTGACATGGTGGTGGTGTGTTAGTGTGTGTTGTGCTGGTATGAGTGGATAAGACACAGCAGTGCTGCTGATGGAGTTTTTAAACACCTCACTGTCACTGCTGGTCTGACAATAGTCCACCAACCAAAAATATCCAGCACACAGCGCCCCGTGGGCAGCGTCCTGTGATCACTGATGAAGGTTTAGAAGACGACCAACTCAAACAGCAGCAACAGGTGAGCCATCATCTCTGACTTTACATCTACAAGGTGGACCAACTAAGTGGGAGTGTCTAATAGAGTGGACAGTGAGTGGACACTGTATTTAAAAAGTCCAGCAGCGCTGCTGTGTCTGATCCACTCATAGCAGCACAACACACACTAAAACACCACCTCCATGTCAGTGTCACTGCAGTGCTGAGAATGGTCCACCACCTAAATAATACCTGCTCTGTGGTGGTTCTGTGGGGGTCCTGGCCATTGAAGAACAGCATGAAAGGGGGCTAACAAAGCATGCAGAGAAACAGATGGACTACAGTCAGTAATTGTAGAACTACAAAGTGCTTGTATATGGTAAGTGGAGCTGATAAAAGGGACAGTGAGTGTAGAAACAAGAGGGTGGTTTCAATGTTATGGCTGATCGGTGTGTATATATATTAACAAAGCAATAACTGTACAAAGAATAAAACCAACCTATGGAGGAAAGGGGACAGACTAGTGATAGCATAAAGAGGGAGAGCTGGATGTCGCAATACCTTACCCTGCAATCAACTGTGGCAAAACCAATCACTTTGAAAAAAGAACAAAACAAGAACTTTCTGCACTACCTGGATTTGACCCTTCCAGGTAGACACCGCTATCAATTTCTATGATTTTACGGTCGTTCTCGCACCCAAATGAAAACAGAAACATCAGGCACAACTGGGGCATTCCACTCATCCAGTGCATTCCTCTCATTAGGCCCTTCACCAGGACACTGACCTTTATACAGCCGGCATCACAGCTTCAGAGAAAGCAGGTGTGACAGCCAATGCACTGACAAAAAGGATAGAGAGAAATCGCAATATTTAGGAAACCGTGCATCTAAAGCCCATCAGTGCTTATGAGTCACATAAGGAGAATGACATCTCACTCTGTGACTCTGTGCTCCCTCTGCCAGCCAAACTAGGTCTCGCAGAAAGGCACGTCTCCAAACTGAGTGCTCTGCTGAATATGTATGGCTTCAGTGTCTCACTTCTCAAAACATTTCTCCAAAGCTACGGTGTGGCAGATTTCTTTATAAATATTTAACAAATAGCACTGTTTAATCAGAAGACTAAGTGTTTCTGTGAGTCTCACTGGAATGTCTAGAACCATTTCATTTGAGACCAACCCTGAATACACAAGAATGCAGCTCTGTGAACATCCAGCACAGAAAGCCATGTAAATTCAATGCAGAGGGATTAATGAAATGTCACTATTGTTATAACTAGCATTCTAGCTACACTGTTTGCCCAAAAAAGTATGTGGACACCAAGCAATACTGCATGAGAAGGCCCGACTCACAGTGTTCCAATTTATCCCTTATATGTCCAAATGGTTTGAGGTCAGATCACAACAAACTAATCAAACCATGTATTTATGGACCTCAAAGAGAGGATCCATCCCAAATAGCACTTCAGCTCATCAGTCAGAGCTTAGTTTTCTGTTTATTTTCATTATGGCTCTTTTCTCCTGCTAAGCGTGGTATGTTTAGTTATTATCTCCCAATTGTTAGTGATGATTTTACATGTGATACAGAGGGGTCAAAAAGTATTTAGTCAGCCACTGATTGTGCAAGTTCTCCTACTTAGAAAGATGAGAGAGGTCTGTAATTTTCATCATAGGTACACTTCAACTATGAGAGACAAAATGAGAAAAAAAAATCCAGGAAATCACATTGTAGGATTTTTAAAGAATTTATTTGTAAATTATGGTGGAAAATAAGTATTTGGTCACCCACAAAGAAGCAAGATTTCTGGCTCTCACAGACCTGTAACTTCTTCTTTAAGAAGCTCTTCTGTCCTCCACTCGTTACCTGTATTAATAGCACCTGTTTGACCTCGTTATCTGTATAAAAGACACCTGTCCACAGCCTCAAACAGTCAGACTCCAAACTCAACCATGGCCAAGACCAAAGAGCTGTCGAAGGACACCAGGAAGAAAATTGTAGACCTGCACCAGACTGGGAAGAGTGAATCTACAATAGGCAAGCAGGTTGGTGTGAATAAATCAACTGTGGGAGCAATTGTAAGAAAATGGCAAGACCATTGATAATCTCCCTTGGGGTCAAGATATCATCCCGTGGGGTCAAAATGATCATGAGAACGGTGAGCAAAAATCCCAGAACTACACGAAGGGACCTGATGAATGACCTGCAGAGAGCCGGGACCAAAGTAACAAAGGCTACCATCAGTAACATACTACGCCGAGAGGGACTCAAATCCTGCAGTGCCAGACGTGTCCCCCTGCTTAAGCCAGTACATGTCCAGGCCCATCTGAAGGTTGCCAGAGAGCATATGGATGATCCAGAAGAGGATTGGGAGAATATCATGTGGTCAGATGAAACCAAAATGGAACTTTTTGGTAAAAACTCAACTCGTCGTGTTTGGAGGAAGAAGAAGAACCCAAGAACACCATACCTACTGTGAAGCATGGGGGTGGAAACATCATGCTTTGGGGCTGTTTTTCTGCAAAGGGGACAGGACGACTGATCCGTGTTCAGGGAAGAATGAACGGGGCCATGTATCGTGAGATTTTAAGCCAAAACCTCCTTCCATCAGTGAGAGCATTGAAGATGGAACGTGGCTGGGTCTTCCAGCATGACAATGATCCCAAACACACCGCTCGGGCAACGAAGGAGTGGCTCCATAAAAAGCATTTCAAGGTCCTGGTGTGGCCTAGCCAGTCTCCAGACCTCAACCCCAGAGAAAATTTGTGGAGTCCGTGTTGCCCAGCGACAGCCCCAAAACGTCACTGCTCTAGAGGAGATCTGCATGGAGGAATGGGCCAAAATACCAGCTATAGTGTGTGCAAACCTGGTGAAGACTTACAGGCAACGTTTGACCTCTGTCATTGCCAACAAAGGTTATGTTACAAAGTATTGAGTTGAACTTTTGTTATTGACCAAATACTTATTTTCCACCATAATTTACAAAAAAATTCTTTAAAAATCGTACAATGTGATTTCCTGGATTTTTTTTTCTCATTTTGTCTCTCATAGTTGAAGTGTACCTATGATGAAAATTACAGACCTCTCTCATCTTTCTAAGTAGGAGAACTTGCACAATTAGTGGCTGACTAAATACTTTTTGACCCCACTGTATATATATATATATATATATATATATATATATATATATATATATATATATATATATATATATATATATATATACAGGTCCTTCTCAAAAAATTAGCATATTGTGATAAAGTTCATTATTTTCCATAATGTAATGATAAAAATTAAACTTTCATATATTTTACATTCATTGCACACCAACTGAAATATTTCAGGTCTTTTATTGTTTTAATACTGATGATTTTGGCATACAGCTCATGAAAACCCAAAATTCCTATCTCAAAAAATTAGCATATTTCATCCGACCAATAAAAGAAAAGTGTTTTTAATACAAAAAAAGTCAACCTTCAAATAATTATGTTCAGTTATGCACTCAATACTTGGTCAGGAATCCTTTTGCAGAAATGACTGCTTCAATGCGGCGTGGCATGGAGGCAATCAGCCTGTGGCACTGCTGAGGTGTTATGGAGGCCCAGGATGCTTCGATAGCGGCCTTAAGCTCATCCAGAGTGTTGGGTCTTGTGTCTCTCAACTTTCTCTTCACAATATCCCACAGATTCTCTATGGGGTTCAGGTCAGGAGAGTTGGCAGGCCAATTGAGCACAGTAATACCATGGTCAGTAAACCATTCACCAGTGGTTTTGGCACTGTGAGCAGGTGCCAGGTCGTGCTGAAAAATGAATTCTTCATCTCCATAAAGCTTTTCAGCAGATGGAAGCATGAAGTGCTCCAAAATCTCCTGATAGCTAGCTGCATTGACCCTGCCCTTGATAAAACACAGTGGACCAACACCAGCAGCTGACATGGCACCCCAGACCATCACTGACTGTGGGTACTTGACACTGGACTTCAGGCATTTTGGCATTTCCTTCTCCCCAGTCTTCCTCCAGACTCTGGCACCTTGATTTCCGAAAACAGTACTTTGGACCACTGAGCAACAGTCCAGTGCTGCTTCTCTGTAGCCCAGGTCAGGCGCTTCTGCCGCTGTTTCTGGTTCAAAAGTGGCTTGACCTGGGGAATGCGGCACCTGTAGCCCATTTCCTGCACACGCCTGTGCACGGTGGCTCTGGATGTTTCTACTCCAGACTCAGTCCACTGCTTCCGCAGGTCCCCCAAGGTCTGGAATCGGCCCTTCTCCACAATCTTCCTCAGGGTCCGGTCACCTCTTCTCGTTGTGCAGCGTTTTCTGCCACACTTTTTCCTTCCCACAGACTTCCCACTGAGGTGCCTTGATACAGCACTCTGGGAACAGCCTATTCGTTCAGAAATTTCTTTCTGTGTCTTACCCTCTTGCTTGAGGGTGTCAATGATGGCCTTCTGGACAGCAGTCAGGTCGGCAGTCTTACCCATGATTGCAGTTTTGAGTAATGAACCAGGCTGGGAGTTTTTAAAAGCCTCAGGAATCTTTTGCAGGTGTTTAGAGTTAATTCGTTGATTCAGATGATTAGGTTAATAGCTCGTTTAGAGAACCTTTTCATGATATGCTAATTTTTTGAGATAGGAATTTTGGGTTTTCATGAGCTGTATGCCAAAATCATCAGTATTAAAACAATAAAAGACCTGAAATATTTCAGTTGGTGTGCAATGAATCTAAAATATATGAAAGTTAAATTTTTATCATTACATTATGGAAAATAATGAACTTTATCACAATATGCTAATTTTTGGAGAAGGACCTGTATATGTCTATGTGGCTAACTCAGAAATAAAAATAAACAGTCAAAGCTTTAATGTTGAACGTTTTACTAATTATTAAGAAAATAAGCATAATCCACTCACCATCACATTTGAATCTATTTTTGTAGTTTTTTCAGCAGATATACACCTAATTTCCTTTAATCCAATTTCCCAAATTAAATTAACTGCATTGATTCTAAGTCACCATCATGTCTACCTGACCTTTCCAGCAAGCTTACTTATAGGTGTACATACTGTCATCACAGAACCCTTGCTTACTGAAAGTCCCTTGGCCTTAATTATGTACCAAAATCCTTTAAACGTGCAGCTACATGTGCTGTTTAATTATACAGTACAGTCCAAAATTCAATAGAAAGCGGTTTTCCAACAATAACTTAGACCCAACCATATAAATGAAACAGCCTTAAGCTAGTTAATGATCTATTCATGTCCTCTGATGATTCATCATTAAATTTTAGATTAATTACACGTCCATACTATAAATCATAATATTTTGCTGAGCAGACAGTTAAAAAATATACTATGTGACTGAATGCTACTAGTTTGTAAATAGTAAATTGTTCGTAACTGAAATAGTAAAATATGGTGATACACAGGTGTCAGTGTTGGGACCTCGATTATGTAAACTTTAAAGCTACCATTATTAAGAATTTTCATTCTTATGTAGATGACAAGTGTTCTATATCAACCAAACCTAACAACATCCACACAAATAGCAAGAATCATGTATCTGCATGTAATGTAACTTATTGTCCTTTAGTTATTGCAATGCTCTTGTCACTGTATGCTCAGGTAGATGAATGAAAAAGCTCAAGCAGAATAAAGTTTGATCATATTGGTACTACTCTATCTCTTTAGATAGACAGACTGATCACGCTAAATCGGGAGAAAAAGGGGAGAAAATATATAAATAAATAGAAAAAAAAATGCTGTAATAATTGTGGATGCCAGAGTCTCATGCTATGCTCTGCATGTTTGACGTATCATTATTAATAATTATTTTGTTTGTTTTTTTTTTACCCTAAGGTAATGTACCTTTTCAACCACCAGAAGCTAAAGCCAATAGATTTATGGCTGTTTAACCAACAATGCTGTTTCAGCAGGACTGCAGAATGTGACTCTGCACTCACAATGTCTAAAAACTTAATATAAAACTTTATTTTTAGTTTAATTATATTTTTATAGGTTAAAACATTAGCTATAATCCATTTTATTTTTACCTTTGTAGTATCGGTCAATTTAATCTAATCCTAACTTGTCCAAATATCCTCTAGGCCACCACAGGAATATGTGTCCCTGTCGAGTCTGGTTCCTCTCAAAGTTTCTTCCTAAAAATATTTAGGGAGTTTCTGCTAGCCAGAGTTCAGAAGATTTACTAAAAAAGTGATTCATCAGACCAGGCCACCCTCTTCCATTGCTCCATGGTCCAGTTCAGATGCTCACGTGCCCATTGTTAGCGCTCGAGGATAAAATGTTCACTTTTTACGTTATATATATATATATATATATTAGGGCTGTCAAACGATTAAAATTTTTAATCGCGATTAATCTCAGAATTTCATATAGTTAATCGCGATTAATCGCATTTAAAAAAATCTGTGTAAATGTTATAGAAAACAAGGATTTTTAAGTGAAATGTTACAATTAAAATGGTGAACACATATTATGCTAAATGTACTTATGTTAAAAACTGCTGGGACAAGAGAAAACTGTAAGGGAGTTTTATTCACTCACATACTAGGCAGTAAATGTCAGATTGTAGGTTAGAATTTCTCCATCAGCAAACATTGTAGATCAGCGGTGCTTTAGGTGGGATAAGGCGTAGTTATTGTATCAGACTTGTCTGTGGTTGTATCGTGACGATGGTTTGATGGACGTTTCTACACGAAGTGAGTGTGTTTTGACCCTTTGGGGCTTCCATAGTTCATGAACTAACGTGCTTGACTCAGCTTTCCGGTATTCGGTACAGAAGAAGAAATTAATTAAGTGTAATAAAGTGTTCTGCTCCCGACAACTTGTGAATATAGCGTGTATTTATTTCTTTATTAAGCAAGTACATCACTACGACGATCGGTTACATTATGTTAACAAACCGCAAATGAAAAACGATGGCAAGTCCGACATTAAAACGTTTGTTCTACCAGTCAAGTGTCAACATGAACTAGAATTTGCGTTAATGGCACTAATTTTTTTAATCGCGTTAAATTGAGGTCGCGTTAATGCGTTATTATCGCGTTAACTTCGACAGCCCTAATATATATATACAGTGTATCACAAAAGTGAGTACACCCCTCACATTTCTGCAGATATTTAAGTATATCTTTTCATGGGACAACACTGACAAAATGACACTTTGACACAATGAAAAGTAGTCTGTGTGCAGCTTATATAACAGTGTAAATTTATTCTTCCCTCAAAATAACTCAATATACAGCCATTAATGTCTAAAGCACCGGCAACAAAAGTGAGTACACCCCTTAGTGAAAGTTCCTGAAGTGTCAATATTTTGTGTGGCCACCATTATTTCCCAGAACTGCCTTAAATCTCCTGGGCATGGAGTTTACCAGAGCTTCATAGGTTGCCACTGGAATGCTTTTCCACTCCTCCATGACGACATCACGGAGCTGGCGGATATTCGAGACTTTGCGCTCCTCCACCTTCCGCTTGAGGATGCCCCAAAGATGTTCTATTGGGTTTAGGTCTGGAGACATGCTTGGCCAGTCCATCACCTTTACCCTCAGCCTCTTCAATAAAGCAGTGGTCGTCTTAGAGGTGTGTTTGGGGTCATTATCATGCTGGAACACTGCCCTGCGACCCAGTTTCCGGAGGGATGGGATCATGCTCTGCTTCAGTATTTCACAGTACATATTGGAGTTCATGTGTCCCTCAATGAAAATGTAACTCCCCAACACCTGCTGCACTCATGCAGCCCCAGACCATGGCATTCCCACCACCATGCTTGACTGTAGGCATGACACACTTATCTTTGTACTCCTCACCTGATTGCCGCCACACATGCTTGAGACCATCTGAACCAAACAAATTAATCTTGGTCTCATCAGACCATAGGACATGGTTCCAGTAATCCATGTCCTTTGTTGACATGTCTTCAGCAAACTGTTTGCGGGCTTTCTTGTGTAGAGACTTCAGAAGAGGCTTCCTTCTGGGGTGACAGCCATGCAGACCAATTTGATGTAGTGTGCGGCGTATGGTCTGAGCACTGACAGGCTGACCCCCCACCTTTTCAATCTCTGCAGCAATGCTGACAGCACTCCTGCGCCTATCTTTCAAAGACAGCAGTTGGATGTGACGCTGAGCACGTGCACTCAGCTTCTTTGGACGACCAACGCGAGGTCTGTTCTGAGTGGGCCCTGCTCTTTTAAAACGCTGGATGATCTTGGCCACTGTGCTGCAGCTCAGTTTCAGGGTGTTGGCAATCTTCTTGTAGCCTTGGCCATCTTCATGTAGCGCAACAATTCGTCTTTTAAGATCCTCAGAGAGTTCTTTGCCATGAGGTGCCATGTTGGAACTTTCAGTGACCAGTATGAGAGAGTGTGAGAGCTGTACTACTAAATTGAACACACCTGCTCCCTATGCACACCTGAGACCTAGTAACACTAACAAATCACATGACATTTTGGAGGGAAAATGACAAGCAGTGCTCAATTTGGACATTTAGGGGTGTAGTCTCTTAGGGGTGTACTCACTTTTGTTGCCGGTGGTTTAGACATTAATGGCTGTATATTGAGTTATTTTGAGGGAAGAATAAATTTACACTGTTATATAAGCTGCACACAGACTACTTTTCATTGTGTCAAAGTGTCATTTTGTCAGTGTTGTCCCATGAAAAGATATACTTAAATATCTGCAGAAATGTGAGGGGTGTACTCACTTTTGTGATACACTGTATATATACTGGTGCTGGTCATAAAATTAGAAAATCATGAAAAAGTTGATTTATTTCAGTAATTCCATTCAAAAAGTGAAACTTGTATATTATATTCATTCATTACACACAGACTGATATATTTCAAATGTTTATTTCTTTTATGTTGATGATTATAACTGACAACTAATGAAAACCCCAAATTCAGTATCTCAGAAAATTAGAATATTGTGACAAGGTACAATATTGAACACACCTGGTGCCACACTCTAATCAGCTAATTAACTCAAAAAACCTGCAAAGGCCTTTAAATGGTCTCTAAGTCTAGTTCTGTAGGCTACACAATCATGGGGAAGACTGCTGACTTGACAGTTGTCCAAAAGACGACCTTTGACACCTTGCACAAGGAGGGCAAGACACAAAAGGTCATTGCTAAAGAGGCTGGCTGTTCACAGAGCTCTGTGTCCAAGCACATTAATAGAGAGGCGAAGGGAAGGAAAAGATGTGGTAGAAAAAAGTGTACAAGCAATAGGAATAACCGCACCCTGGAGAGGATTGTGAAACAAAACCCATTCAAAAATGTGGGGGAGATTCACAAAGAGTGGACTGCAGCTGGAGTCAGTGCTTCAAGAACCACCACGCACAGACGTATGCAAGACATGGGTTTCAGCTGTCACATTCCTTGTGTCAAGCCACTCTTGAACAAGAGACAGCGTCAGAAGCGTCTCGCCTGGGCTGAAGACAAAAAGGACTGCCGAGTGGTCCAAAGTTATGTTCTCTGATGAAAGTAAATTTTGCATTACCTTTGGAAATCAAGGTCCCAGAGTCTGGAGGAAGAGAGGAGAGGCACAGAATCCACGTTGCTTGAGGTCCAGTGTAAAGTTTCCACAGTCAGTGATGGTTTGGAGTGCCATGTCATCTCCTGGTGTTGGTCCACTGTGTTTTCTGAGGTCCAAGGTCAACGCAGTCATCTACCAGGAAGTTTTAGAGCACTTCATGCTTCCTGCTGCTGACCAACTTTATGGAGATGCAGATTTCATTTTCCAACAGGACTTGGCACCTGCACACAGTGCCAAAGCTACCAGTACCTGGTTTAAGGACCATGGTATCCCTGTTCTTAATTGGCCAGCAAACTCGCCCGACCTTAACCCCATAGAAAATCTATGGGGTATTGTGAAGAGGGAGATGCGATACGCCAGACCCAACAATTCAGAAGAGCTGAAGGCCACTATCAGAGCAACCTGG
Organism: Trichomycterus rosablanca; assembly: GCF_030014385.1. NCBI lineage: Eukaryota > Metazoa > Chordata > Actinopteri > Siluriformes > Trichomycteridae > Trichomycterus > Trichomycterus rosablanca. Next base: position 14,261,358 of record NC_086000.1, on the reverse strand, counting down.
GCTCTCATAACACCTGAGCAGTGCCACAGACTGATGGACTCCATGCCATGCTGCATTGCTGCAGTAATCCAGGCAAAAGGAGCCCCAACTAAGTATTGAGTGCTGTACATGCTCATACTTTTCATGTTCATACTTTTCAGTTGGCCAACATTTCTAAAAATCCTTTTTTTGTATTGGTCTTAAGTAATATTCTAATTTTCTGAGATACTGAATTTGGGGTTTTCATTAGTTGTCAGTTATAATCATCAACATTAAAAGAAATAAACATTTGAAATATATCAGTCTGTGTGTAATGAATGAATATAATATACAAGTTTCACTTTTTGAATGGAATTACTGAAATAAATCAACTTTTTCATGATATTCTAATTTTATGACCAGCACCAGTATATATATACACATACACTATATATGTCTAAACATCAATATATTGCTATATCAGTTGGGGACAGTGTTCCCTGTTTTACAGTTGCCATTAGGAAAACAAGGCATGGCACGCAAGTGAGATTTTATTTGATATGTGACTGGTAACGTCGGACTGTATTCTGCTAACATCTTATTATCATAGATTTTTAATAGCAAAATGAATCTCCAGTTAGCCAAATTGAAGTCCATATGCTGGATTATTAAAATAATGACCTTAATACAAGTTGTGGCATTAATCTATAATTATGAGGCAAAACCTTAGCCATATATGGACCTATCATCAATTCTACTTTAATACAAATTAGAGTCTGCAACGTTGAGTGTATGTTCGGATATTTACCAAAATCTGATCATTTGCAGTTACATTATTATTTTGCACATCTAAACTGATGCTTCACCACATATGCATGGTTAATTGTTGGCCATCCATTGTCACATTAGATATGCCATTATAATACACACAGGTCAAACGTATATTTTATATCTGCTTGATGCATTTGAAGGATCTGTTTTTTTACACAGGCCTTTGGCGAGATGAAAGCTCGGTGAGAAAATTTTGCGGCGCTGCGTCTCAGTTTGTGAAGTAGCAGCACGTTCGTGCAAAGAGATAATTGTGTTTTGCAGGCTTTGCCTAAACAACCATGGAAATGAGGTAACCTCTCAGCAAAGCACATTAACACTGAGAGAAAATGTTGCATATTTTGCCTATTTTAGCTGCTGCAATATGCAATGTTTACTTTATTACCAAAAGCAATTAAAGGATTTCTTTTGTTGCATCTTCTCGCTTCTGTGGTGTAAAAGAGGAAGAGTCCTTGTCTCTGTGCTGCTGAAAGGGAGATGAAAAACAAGGCTCAGCTGCTCGCTTTTATGAGTAACAACCCTATCTATATAATACGCTGTCAAAAAATCTATGTTCTGCCATCTTGTGTGAACATATACTGTAAAAGCTTTTGTAAAGATCTCACGTATCCTTGGGAACTTGGGCTCGATCAGGGTAGCAGGATACGTGACCCTCCAAGACAGACGAGCCACGTACGCGTCTGTCCGTACACACGGAACGTAAACATACACACGTTATCAAGTCTCTGAGCGCACATGAAGGCGGCTTTTTGATTCCGTTCCAAAACAGCTGCTTCAAAATGGCCTCTCGCTTCATGCATGTGCAAGCGAGTAAGCGTGTGTGTGCGCATTTGCCTGTGTGAGTGCATGACCCTGGCGCACATGGCTCTCGTCACCATAATGGCACTCAAATGAGTACTTCACCGGCAATCATAATCAGTTGCCAAGCAACTACAGCGACCATTCTGCAACTCACGCAAAAACTACCAGTGTTGCTAAGATGACCATATAAGCTAATATCACCAATTCACGGCTAATATCTCTGTCCGTGTGAATATATAATTTACTTTAATGCAGATGTCTTTCAAAAACGAGGGCAACGTGTCGCAGCCCATTCAAGACTCGTACAATGCCTAATGGTAAAAACGACTCCTTTGTGAGGATGAATGAAAGACCTCTGTCAGCTCAGAAGCTCTGTCATTGTAGCTGGGCTCAGTGCAAAAACAATATCATTTAAACTTAGGCCAGGTATGGGTGCTCGAGATAACAGTAGTGCAGTTTGTAGTACCTGTGAATGGAAATTTTATATTTTATTAGTTATTTGCATTAAACTCATAAGTTTCTGCTTTCTTAGTTCAATTAGCAGAGGTAGAAGAGACTTTTGGAAGGTTTCTTAGGTCCAGAGATATGTTGACCTTGGCATGGGCATCTTGCTTCCGTGGGAATGCATGGGTGTCAGGATTGTGTGTGCGGGGGTGCACGCGGGGTTTTGAAAGTGGTGCATTCTTGTGGAAGTACGCCATGTTTCTAACAAACTGACTATTCTTGTAGGATGATAAACAAGTTTAGTGTGGAAGGTTGACCTTAAGCTGGGTTGCTGAGAAGAGTTAGCCTGAAGGGGCAGTAAAGGGGGGTATAAATACTGTGATAGGGCAGACGGAGTCGCCCTTTCTCTCCTGTAAAGGCATGTGTGCGTTTGCATTGAGATTGGCCCTCAGCTGAGTAATAAATTGATTATTTGCTTTTATCATTATCCCGGTTGTCTGTGTCAATCTTTAAGGGTTATTTTGAATTCCCACAACATACCAGTATGCCTTAAAACTTTGTAGAGATACATAAAGATATTGTGCATTATTAAGAGTGTTTGACTTATTATTATATTATACTTACAGTATATTATTACTGTCATGGTGTAAGAGCAACACCAAACCAATAAGGGCGCATTCACATGAGAGGCGTTTCGCACTTTGCCCACTGCGAGCCTCGGCGCAAATTGCCACGCCTGGCTTGAGTGGTCCGGTAACGCCATCTAAGGGCACCATGACACGAATATGCTTTTGTGTGAAATAACCCTCAAATCCACTCTGAAAGCATCCACATTCACTATATTGCCAAAAGTATTCGCTCGTTTGCCGTCACATGCATATGAACTTGAGTGACTTCCTATTCTTAATCCATAGGGTTTAATATGATGTCGACCCACCCTTTGCAGCTATAACAGCTTCAACTCTTCTGAGAAGGCTTTCCACAAGATTTAGGAGTGTGTTTATGGGAATTTTTGACCATTCTTCCAGAAGAGCATTTGTGAGGTCAGACACTGATGTTGGTTGAGAAGGCCTGGCTCGCAGTCTCCGCTCTAATTCATCCCAAAGGTGTTCTATCGGGTTGAGGTAAGGACTCGTTCATGTCTTTATGGACCTTGCTTTGTGCACTGGTGTGCAGTCATGTTGGAACAGGAAGGGGCCATCCCCAAACTGTTCCCACAAAGTTGGGAGCATGAAATTGTCCAAAATCTCTTGGTATGCTGAAGCATTCAGAGTTCCTTTCACTGGAACTAAGGGGCTGAGCCCAACTCCTGAAAAACAACCTCACACCATAATCCACTAAACTTTACACTTGGTACAATGCAGTCAGACAAGTACCGTTATCCTGCCAACCGCCAAACCAAGACCCGTCAATCGGATTGCCAGACGGAGAAGCGTGATTCGTCTCCACTGCACGTCCAGTGTCGGCGTGCTTTACACCACTGCACCCGACGCTTTGCATTGTGCTTGGTGATGTAAGACTTAGATGCAGCTGCTCGGCCATGGAAACCTATGGAAAGTGTTTGTAGAAGAATGCTTAGGTGCTTGGTTTTATACACCTGTGGTCATGGAAGTGATTTGAACACCTGAATTCAATGATTTGGATGGGTGAGTGAATACTTTTGGCAATATAGTGTATATATATAGGGGCCTTGTTGAGCCCAACAGTGGCTGCATATAGACAGTGGTAGCCTAGTGGGTAGAGCTTTGGGCCCCTGAGCAAGGCCCCTGAGCAAGGCCCTTAACCCTCTCTGCTCCAGGGCACCTTATGATGGCTGACCCCGCGCTCTGACCCCAGCATCCAAGCTAGCTGGGATATGCGGAAAAATAATTTACTGTACAAATAAAAGCATTCTATTCTATTCTAAGGCAGAGCTGGGATTTGAACTATCAACCTTTTAATTGATAGTCCAAGGCTCTATCCACTAGGCTACCACTGCCCCATTGTTTTATACCTGAATTTATGTAATTAATTCCAATACCAGGGGTGTCCAAACATTTTCCAGACAGGGTTGGGTTTTATTGTTTTAATATAGTCAAAAGCTGGTTACTCTTCACCATAACATTCAGTATGAAATATACAAACCCTTTTAACACTAATTTTATTAAAACTAGAAATGCCTGCCTTATACAATCCTCATACTCACTTACACAAGGCAGGAATACCTAGGACACTGCCACCCATCACCGAGCTTTAACCTCCCAACCCCTCTTCCCAAAACCAACCTCCAAGACATCAATCCTAGCCAATCTCTGATTGGCCAACCAATAGCACCACTGAGAATCAAACATGGATCTCAGCAGTGGAGGGCTAGCATAACAGACAGCTGCACCACCCAAGTGCCAAGATTCAAGATTAAATGTAGTCATTTTTCAAATACATACATTCATTAATACCATCATTACTATCATTATAAAGCTTCTGTATAATAGTATCATGCTATTGTAGGTATCATAGTACTAAATGTTGTATTGGTACTGTCCTGTGGTGGTATTGTGACACTGGACCAACAAGGTGACACAAACATAGATAATAAAAAACACTAGCAGAATCTCCAACCATTGTTCTTTTCTTCCTCCGCCATGTCTTGACCGAGCAATTCAAATGCTTAGCGCTTAGCAGGAGAAGTGCAGCTACCCCACTGATTAATAAGAACACATGCACAAGTGGTAATGCAAAAAGGTGCAAACTTGAAACAAAGGCGCCATCACTGTAATTAAACCTGATAATAACGAGCACTAATGGATTCGCAGTCTATTAGGAGGCCCCTTGATAGCACTAAGGACTTTTGGCAGTGTGAGAAAGAAGAGGGTTAAGAGAAATTTCATTTATGAAGCCACCACAGCTCATATCAGGATTTTACTGAGGAACATTGTGCCGACGCCACAAATACAAAAACAGAGCTGTAAAACAGAAATCAGTGCAATCTGGTTAAATAAAGATAAATATTATAACTAGCTATTGTATATCACTAAGTCCTATAATGACTAACTGCAAAGTTTGGCCTAAAGTTGGCCTAAAATAGAGATTATACTGGTCTATTAATGCTTAGTTTGTGCTTTTCATAAAGTATCTAAACATGGTGCCGCTCAGGTGGCGCAGTGGTAAAATACGCCAGCTCATCAGAGTTGGGGTTTCGAATACATCGTATCGAATCTCAGCTCTGCCGTTCCGACTAGGCTGGGCGGCTGTATGAACAACGATTGGCTGTTGTTCAGGGTTAGGGGTAAGAAAGTCGGATTATAGGTCCTCATAACTGGTGCGACTGCGGCCCCTGATGGCTGACCGATGGCGCCTGCACAGGGCTGAGGAATAATGCTGATGAGGGTGTGGCCCTCCGTGCACAGTGCCCATCAATTGTATGAACTCGACTTGTGCAGGTGAAAAATGCACTATCTGTACTGCTTGTGCGTACCGGAGACATTAATGGCTGTATATTGAGTTATTTTGAGGGAAGAATAAATTTACACTGTTATATAAGCTGCACACAGACTACTTTTCATTGTGTCAAAGTGTCATTTTGTCAGTGTTGTCCCATGAAAAGATATACTTAAATATCTGCAGAAATGTGAGGGGTGTACTCACTTTTGTGATACACTGTATATTAAGTATCTAAACATGTTAGGTGTAGATGGTACCAAGAGATGAAAGCCAAACTTGTCCAGGGCAGGAAACCCATTGTATGTTGCTCATTTAGACTATTTTTTATACACTGATCAGCCACAACATTAAAACCACCTCCTTGTTTCTACACTCACTGTCCATTTTATTAGCGCCACTTACCATATAAAAGCACTTTGTAGCTCTACAATTACAGACTGTAGTCCATCTGTTTCTCTGCATGCTTTTTTAGCCTGCTTTTATGTTGTTCTTCAATGGCCAGGACACCCACAGGACCACTACAGAGCAGGTATTATTTAGGTGGTGGATCATTCTCAGCACTGCAGTGAAACTGACATGGTGGTGGTGTGTTAGTGAGTGTTGTGCTGGTATGAGTGGATCAGACAGAGCAGCGCTGCTGGAGTTTTTAAATATCGTGTCCACTCACTGTCCACTCTGTTAGACACTCCTACCTAGTTGGTCCACCTTGTAGGTGTAAAGTCAGAGACGATCGCTCATCTATTGCTGCTGTTTGAGTTACTCATCTTCAAGACCTTCATTAGTGGTCACATGACGCTGCCCAAGGGGCGCTGTTGGCTGGATATATTTTTGCTTGGTGGACTATTCTTAGTCCAGCAGGGACAGTGAGTGTTTAAAAACTCCAGCAGCACTGCTGTGTCTTATCCACTCATACCAGCACAACACACACTAACACACCACCACCATGTCAGTGCTGAGAATGATCCACCACACAAATAATGCCTGCTCTGTAGTGGTCCTGGGAGAGTCCTGACCATTGAAGAACAGCATGAAAGGGGGCTAAAAAAGCATGCAGAGAAACAGATGGACTACTGTTGGTAATTGTAGAACTACAAAGTGCTTCTATGTGGTAAGTGGAGCTGATAAAATGGACAGTGAGTGTAGAAACAAGGAGGTGGTTTTAATGTTATGGCTGATCGGTGTATGTAGGAGACAAGTACAAAGAAAAGCACTGCAAGAATAAAAACACAAATAATAAAACCTACTAAAGCTTAAAGGCAAGAGTGCTAGGAAGAACAGTGACCAAGGACAACATACTAGCTGCTATGATGGACACTCGCTCATCAAAACTGAACAGTTTGACATTAGAAAATATTGTCTGATCAAATCTGACTTGATTCCTGCTGAAACATGTAGATCATGGGGCCAGAATTTAGTGTAAAGCAGCATGAATATATTCACCTAACTTGCTTTGTGTCAACAGTTTAGACTGCTTGTGGGGTAATAGTATAGGAAATGTTTTTTTTGTTTGTTTCCAAAAACTTGTTGAATCTACAAGGAATTAGTGCTGTTTTATGAGCACAACGGTCCAACTCAGTATTAGTATGGAGTTTTTAATAAAGTGGCCAATAGCTATAATATTAAAAACAGTAATCACATAACTAAGAAAATTTGTGTAAAAAAAAAAGTGGCCCAAACACTAAGCCTTGAGGGACACCAGTGGACAGTATGCATGAAGCAGATCTGGATACTCTATCACTTGGTAGGACCACCTCTGCAGATTTAAAAACAAAACAGCTTGCCTCTTTTTATGCTAAGCACATAACTAGCAAAAGGTGTTGTTTCAATCACACTCCTTGTCTCATACAAGTGACAGATACTTGAGCATCTGATATGTGAAATGATGACTGTATGTTACTGTGTTAATGTTTGGCTTTCTCTGTCTTTAAACACCTATTACATATTTAAACACTTAATATGTTTAGCCTGTAACTAGTTATTCCAAAGCTTTGAGGTGTGTTTTACACAACTATATTGCTGCAGGATGAATTCTTGTCCACAACGATCCAGACCAAAGGCTATAGCATTGTAAACTTTTGATACACCGTGGTATTGATTTCTTTTTTGTTTTTCTTATTACTTTAACCCTGCTGTTCCTGTAATAATTCTCAAAATTGCAATCATCTACTTGCCCTTTAAAATCACTTCTATGTATCTCTGTATCTGTGCAGAGGCTGCTGCTCTCTCACTGAACAAACCATTCTGGTCTTCTGATGCTGTGGTCACTTTCGGCTTGCCTAATCAGGGGTTTTAATATAAATGATCACGCTAGCACACCAGAGCTGACATTTCAAACTCGTCCTTTCAAATCTCAGCTCTGCCATCCGGCAGGCTGGGCGCCTACACGAACAACGATTGGCTGTTGTTCATACAGGGTGGGAGCCAGACGGGACCTCATAACTGAAGCAATTACGAGCTCTGCTGGCTGGCTGGCAAGGAATAATGCATTGATCAGGGTGTGGCTCTCCGTACACAAAGCTGATCTACATATGAACTCACCCCATGCAGGTGAAAAGATGCAGTCGGCTACTGCACACGTGTCGGAGCAGAACCTCTTTGTTTTGAAGAACTATCTGACATTAATTTCATTCTGATGCCCTGTCACAAACGCTGATTAGTATGAAATATTCTGAAAGGTTGAAAGCTTGAAGCATAAACATATTTATTTTTGATTAAATAATGACTATTTATGTACTTTAATTAGAATTTATGAAAACAAGTTTCTGTTAAGTCAAATCTTAAATAAATTATTATGCTAATTCGAACACATCGTATCGAAATCTCAGATCTGGGCGGCTACAACGTTTGACTGCTGTTCATCCAGGAGGGAGCTGGTTGGGACCTCATAACTGATGCAATTATAACCTCCACTGGCTGGTTGATGGCGTCTGCATAAATTAGAGAAATACTGCGGTCAGGGTGTGGCTCTCCGTACAAAAAGCCGATCCGCATATGAACTCGCCTCATGCAGGTGAAAAGATGCAGTCGACTACTGCACACGTTTCGGAGGGGGCGTGTGTCAGTACATTAGCAATTGATATGTTAGCCATTCTCTACATTATGACCCATCATGACTTGAGGAAACATGGCAAACACCTTAATGACCCAGGGCAAGGTTCAAAATCAGGTAACTGAGACCCTGGAAGAGTGCGGCATCGCATCACCTGCTGTACCCCAAAGAGTGGCTTAGCACTCATGACCAGGTATTTGACCTGCTTATACACCGATCAGCCATAGCATTAAAACCACCTAATTGTTTCTACACTCACTGTCCATTTTATCAGCTCCACTTATCATATAGAAGCATTTTGTAGTTCTACAATTACTGACTGTAGTCCATCTGTTTCTCTACATACTTTTTTTTTTAAATAGCTTTCACCCTGTTCTTCAATGGTCAGGACCCCCACAGGACCACCACAAAGTAGGTATTATTTGTGTGGTGAATCATTCTCAGCACTGCAGTGACACTGACATGGTGGTGGTGTGTTACTGTGTGTTGTGCTGGTATGAGTGGATAAGACATAGCAATGCTAATGGAGTTTTTAAACACCTCACTGTCACTGCTGGACTGAGAATAGCCCACACACCAAAAATATCTAGCCAACAGCGCCCCATGGGCAGCGTCCTGTGACCAATGATGGAGGTCTAGAAGATGACCAACTCAAACAGCAGCAATAGATGAGCCATCGTCTCTGACTTTACATCTACAAGGTGGACCAACTAGGTAGGAGTGTCTAATAGAGTGGACAGTGAGTGGACTCTGTATTTAAATTCATACCATACCACTCATAGCAGCACAACACACACTAACACACCACCACCATGTCAGTGTCACTGCAGTGCTGAGAATGATCCAACACCCAAATAATACCTGCTCTGTGGTGGTCCTGTGGGGGTTCTGTGGGGTCCTGACCATTGACGAACAGGGTGAAAGCAGGCAAAAAAAGTATGTAGAGAAACAGATGGACTACAGTCAGTAATTGTAGAAATACAAAGTGCCTCTATATGGTAAGTGGCGCTGATAAAATGGACAGTGAGTGTAGAAACAATGAGGTGGTTTTAATGTTATGACTGATCAGTGTAATTCCTATCTTTAAGAACCTCCACCAGACTGTAACATTATTCTTTTGATTTTTTTCAGTTTCCTCTGAGGTTGCCACAGTACTCGGGCTTTCTGTAGCTCCAGACTCAAAAAGCTCTGACTCACTTTAACTAACCGCCTACTCAGGTCTCGCATTGTGCCCCGCTGAAGTAGCATCTCTTTGAGCTACAGCTAACAGAGACACACTTACATGGATGCATTTAAAATTCTGAAAACTGTTATTCATTGTCTCGGATCTATCGATGTGCTCGGTGCAGCCGCATGTATCTACCTAATGTGACACTGGGGGATGGGGCATATGAAGAGTTCAATGGCTAACTGTATGTTCACGCACTGTTATCACCTATCAGCTTTTCTGCTCTACACTGTGATACATGTATCATTACAGTGGAGCTGAAGACAGGTGTAATTCAATGTGTGGGCAGAGAGAGTTACTACAATATACCCAGAGATTTCTCACATCTATCTGGCTGTGCTCAGAACACATATACAAAACAATATTTGTGCCCTTCTTCTGTAACACAGACATCCACAGAAGGCCGTCTAACTTGCTACATCTAGCAAAGAGAAATAAATGAATGCACTCATACATACCATGTTAAAACAGTGACAATGAAACACCATTTTCAGTATCTGTCTGCACACCAATGTCACCATCATTTTCTTACACGTATAAAAACATGTGAGTGTTTAAAGTGATAAGAGCTCAGAGCTTTTACACCAGAGACCCTGCACATCTGAGAAGTGTCTACAAGGTGCTAAAGTAGTTAGGGTTAAATCTGTTGTTCTTAGCCCTTCTCTTTTTTCTTTTCTTTATATCAAACACTTCCGTCTTTTTTTCACAAATACGAGCTGACAAGCTCAGAACTTAAAAAAGGTGTTTCTAGTTCAGCCTTGTATGATTATGCTTATTAAAATGCTGCGTCGCAATCTAACACCTATACTTCTAAAGACAGAGCATAAACAGAGTGAAACTGTTAAAAACTTAAGCAAAACAATAACAAATAAGTGTATTGTAGAAGATCTGGTGCATAATGATTTTATTGCCAACACCTGCTGCTTCCCTGTCGAGATCTGACAAATGTCAACCAAATTAATAGCATTTTAACAGCACATCACAGTACAGCTGATTCAGAGCAAATAAACTGTGCTAACAATACTGACATTTATAAATGGGTGCTTTATGTAATAGCTTTATTGTATATGCACATAGGGGTGGCACAGTGGCTTGATGGGTAGCACTGTCGCCTCACAGCAACAAGGTCATGGGTTTGATCCCCAGGCGGGGCGGTCCGGGTCCTTTCTGTGTGGAGTTTGCATGTTCTCCCTGTGTCTGCATGGGTTTCCTCCCACAGTCCAAAAACATGCAGTCAGGTTAATTGCCCTATAGGTGAGTGTATGTGTGTGTACACTGATCAACCATAACATTAAAACCACCTCCTTGTTTCTACACTCACTGCCCATTTTATCAGCTCCACTTACCATATAGAAGCACTTTGTATTTCTACAATACTATACCGTTTTTACAATGTAATCTAGAGTCTTATCTTACCGTTTTAACAGAGCCATGCAGTATTGTTCTACCAGGGAAATCAAAAGCCATACTGTACTATTGTGAACAGTGAATTTAAAAGTAATAGTGAACTGTTCTAACAAGAAATTCTACAGCCATACTGTACTGTTTTAACCACAGAATCTAGATCCATATTGTACTGTTTTAGTCATACTATACTGTGTTATTATACTGTTTTTACAATGTAATCTAGAGCCTTACCTTACTGTTTTAACAGTGGAACCTGGAACCATACAGTATTGTTTTACCAGGTAAATCTAAAGTCATACTGTAGTATTCTAACAGCGGGCGGCACTGTGGCTTAGTGGGTAGCACTGTCCCCTCACAGAAAGAAGGTCCTGGTTTCGATCCCCAGGTGGGGGCGGTCAGGGTCCTTTCTGTGCAGAGTTTGCATGTTCTCCCCATGTCCGCGTGGGTTTCCTCCGGTGCTCCGGTTTCCTCCCACAGCCCAAAAACATGCCACCAGGCTAACTGGAAACACTGAATTGTCCTATAGATACCTAGCCACTAGATGCACAAACCAGTGCATTGTAGTGCCAGTCCCAAGCCCGGATAAAATAGGGAGAGTTGTGTCAGGAAGGGCATCCGGCATAAAAATTGTGCCAAATCAATGCAGATCATGATCCACCGAGAGCCGACCAACGGGACAAAGGCAGAGGAAGAAGAAGAAGAAGTAGTATTCTAACAGTGAAATTTAAAGTCATAGTGAACTGTTCTAACAAGGGATTCTACTGCCATACTTTACAACATGGTTCTGTGTTTCTCTGGTAAAACAGTACAGTTTGAATAATGAAAACTAAAGCCATAGTATTAATTTGATGTCATTAAAAAGATTGGATATAAAAATACTAGGTGGTCTAGGGAACACTTTTCTCACTGCTTGACTGATGTCATTGGTGTGGTTTCTGGCTTTTTCATATGAATAGTTTTAAGGACAAACACTGGAACCATTTGTCAGATAAAAACCACCTTAGTGATTAATTATAACATACTTCATATTGTTTTCTTTCATAAAGGTATTTACAATGTATGATAAAATGTGCAGTTACCAAACATAAATCTGTAAATAAATATTTTACTGTTTAATGTTAGGCTGCATTCTCTTGTGAAGTCACATGATTAAATGTGCACCCTCTTTAACTAAAGCAGAGCTTCTGCAGGAAATGGGTTTGTTTGTTTGTTTTATTAGGATTTTAATGTCATGTTTTACACTTTGGTTACATTCATGACAGGAACGGTAGTTACTCATTACACAAGGTTCATCAGTTCACAAGGTTATATAAACACAGTCTTGGACAATTTAGTATCTCCAATTCACCTAACTTGCATGTCTTTGGACTGTGGGAGAAAACCGGAGTAAACCCACGCAGACACGGGGAGAACATGCAAACATAACCTGGACCGCCCCACCTGGGGATCAAACCCAGGACTTCTTGCTGTGAGGCGGCAGTGCTACCCACTTAGCCACCGTGCTACTCACTTAGCCACCGTGCTGCCCCATCACCATAGGCTGATTGTCACATTGGTAATGTAGGAATTTCCCAAATACAGGAGGTATACTATACAACAGATTGCATAATATAACAGCACATGAAAATGTAGCTTAAGTTTGAAGTGCTAAACCACATTACAGACACAGCTGTACAGGTGGGTTGTATATCATGTTAAATAAGCCAAAAGGTTTTAGCATTGCAAGTGTATCTAACAAAATTATGTAATCAAAATGTATATTCAGTTTTCACACATTAGAACATTTTTACTGAAATTGCGTCATTTGATGAGAATAAAATTATATAACAGTCAATGGCAACCAAAATAATTAACCCATTGAGGCCTGGATTCAAAATCACAATGAAATTCTAAGTAAAAAAAAAACACTGGCTGATCCATTTAGCATGAATTTCATCATGGCAACTCATAATGTGACTCAGTAGTGTGTATGAATGACTCAGTAGTAGAAGGTACCGCCTCATGCTACCAGTAGTGACAAAGACTACACAACTAGCACAACTAGAGAAGTATCATTCAGGGATAATGAAAGCGTAATTGACTGTGGTCAGCACATGCAAAACCATTCCCTTTGTGAGGGTTGTCTTTCTGCTACATCTCTACCTAAAGCAGGTGAATTTGCATATTGTAATGATGAAATTTGCCCTTAATAATTTTAGCAGTGTAGTAACTTCTGTCAAACACGAACAGTAATTATAAAGTAGAAGCTCACTGACAGGAACAGATGCCACTTTACAGGATAGAAAAAACTACCATAAAATTAGGGAAGCACCAACATGACCCAGTCTTGACAAAAAAACTGTACACAAGGAGATTAACACTGCAGCACAGTGAGAATGAAACCCATTGCTAATGCAAAAAGATATATAACTTGGTGTAAAGAGCACAAAAGCTGTACCCCTGAGCAGTGGAAAAAATGGTCCTATGGTGGATAGAGTTGCACAGACTGCAGAACAGATCATCATAGACCATCATAGAACTGGAAGGTATGGTGTGGCCCACCTTCTTATTAAACTTTACATTATAAACCTCTCCCCCACTGTTGCTTTGCCTCTCATTGTAAAGTGTCATAAGACACTTTGATTCATTGAAATTGATTCATTTTTATAGTTATTATATCATTGTATGACAATATAATCTGACAATACCCATAAGTCAAAATAATTCACATTCACTCACTCACTGTCTTAACCGCTTATCCAATTAGGGTCGCTGGAGCCTATCCCAGCTTTTAATGGGCGCAAGGCATACAGTAACAACCTGGACGGGGCGCCAGTCCATCGCAGGGCAGACACACATACACACACACACCCATTCACCTATAGGGCAATTCAGTGTCTCCAATTAACCTGACTGCATGTCTTAAGCACACACAGCGACTTCAGACTCGACTCGGACTCATTTCAAATGACTCAGACTCGACTCATGACTAACAAAAATGACTTGTGGACAGTCAGCAACATTAGTTACGTGTGTGTGACAATTATATATATATATATATATGATCCGACATCATTCTGATTGTGTCATTTTCTGCTCTCTAATAACGCTTTAGCCATCTTAACCCCCAACGCACGCAATGGGTAAATGTTCCAGCTTCCGGCAAAGTAATGAAGAGTCGCTCCCTACTTAAAATGGTGGAATACCCTATGTAGTGCACTTCACAGTAACAGATAATGTGAATGGAACACGCCTACAGAATTGGCGCTAATGATTGTAAGAACCGCTTTCTGAACCAGTAAGACCTTCTGATTGTAATTGTTAGTAAGAAATGCTGTTGTATGCATGTATTTAGTTTGCAGCATCACACAGATGATTGTCAATGAAACGGTTGATTGGCATTCTAATAAGTTAGTGTTTTACTTCACAACCGGGAAAAGTTTGGAGGTTTTAATTATAAGCACATTTACAAAATAACAGATTATATTCCTAATCGGACACACGCTTCTAAATTTAATAGCATCTGGAACAACATAAGCTAAGCACTGGTTATGGATATTTTGCTATGTTTGGGATTTTGGCCGCTGTGCAGTAATTTGCAATGAAAACATAATGTCAGTTTAAGCTTTTAACTGGTACCTAAAAGAGTAAAGGCATGAAGTAAAACGGCAAAATACAGTCGCTAATCTGTTGTTGTTTTTTATCTGAACTTACAGATTATTTGTTTATTTCTATGCTACACTTGCAATATATGTTTTGTGTTTATTATATTGACTCATGACTTGACTCAGACTCCAGCCTAAAGACTCGTGACTTGACTCGGACTCTAGCCTAAAGACTCGTGACTTGATTCGGACTCCAGCCTAAAGACTCGGACTCGTATTTTGTGACTTGTGAACATCTCTTGTGAGTCCTACTATTACACTATTTAAAAAGATCCCAAACTCGCAAAAAATGCCCACCCAAATAATTCAAATACCCATCCTAGAAGTTGCAACTAATAAAAACATCCTAGTAGTTGCAACTAATAAAAAGTATTATGAAGTACAATAAAGAATCAATAAAGATTATACAAAAAGTCCTGTCATTGTCTGTGTTTGGTATGTTTTCCCACTTTGCCAAGTATTTCTAAAACATACAGAAGGTGGCTTGGCTCTAAAATGCTGTTGGTGTGTGAGTGAGTGAGTGAGTGAATACATAAGTGTATGGTGCCCTGCAATGGATTTGCGCCCTCTACAGGGTATACTCTTGCCATGCACTAAATGTTTCCAGACCCACCAAGACCTGGATAATAAATCGATAATCTATGATTAATAATTACAATGCTCCACTATCTTTTTCAAAACGTATTCTGAATATGTTACATATTTTATACATTTTATCAAACTACTGTACCGATTATATTAAAACTGTGTATTCTGTGTTCAGTAAAAGTGGATTTTTAATTAATCTATTTCATAATTCTTTCCAATGTCTTTGTTTTTATGTCGTGTTGTCGATATTGGATCTTAATATAAACTTCTACACTCTTAAAAAGTTTACACTTGGTGTCTATACACTCTAAACTACCTTCTGACGTTTACTTTAAGAGCTATTATGTCATAACATCACAGGAGTATGATCGTCATAGAGATAAGCGTTAGGTACCTTCTGATCGACGATGGAACATGCCATCTCGCGAACCTGCGCCAGGCTGAAGTCTCCGGAGTCCAGCAGCACCGGTTCGCGGCTCAGGCCGATCTGAATGTGGAAGGAGACAAAGCCGGGGCCGGAGCTGGAGCTAGCCAGGGGGCTTGGAGCCCGGATCACCGGAGGTACACTCATCAGGAATCCGTTCAGTATAAAACAGCTAAACGGTGGTGGTGGCTGGATCAGTCTGATTTCTCAGGGTGTTCAATGTGCTTTCTATTTTTAACAAGCTCTCCGCTGCTGCCTGAACGAGAAGCAAAACTTCCCTCGATCACTCCGAATTCCCGCCCGTGTCATGAAGCCAACGATAAATAATAAAGGAAATATACTAATAAAGCTGACTGCATTAAAAAAAATGAAGTTATTTGGCGGATGAGAGCTGATGATGATGATGATGATGGAGCTGTAGCGTCAGATAGGCTTAATGTTGGGCTCTGATAGACACCGCCTCCCGCCTGTTCCACTCAGTCGCTACATTAATGACTTCAAATCACTGCATTTATGTACATCATCAGTCAGTTAAAGTCATTTCTCATCACGTTTTGCGTTTTGGGGGGTTTTGAAATTCGCAAATAAGGGCTTGTATGCAAGATGAAGAAAAAGTTTGTGAACCGTTAGGAAGTATAGTGCTGTGAAAAAGTAATGCACCCTTCATATTGCCTCAATTACTTTATATTAGTCATGCTGAATGATTTCAGATTATTAAAATGCATTTTGCACTTTGAAAATTAAAGTAAAACAATTTCTAAAACATAATTTAATATCTGTAAAGGACAGTAAAGCGATTGCTCCTTAATTACTGCAACTGATCACTTTCTACAGTATATACAGTGATACCTTGAAACTCAACTTCAATTGGTTCTGGGAGTGGGGTTGAGTTTTAAAGGCGTGGAGTTTCAAGGTATTTTTTTTCCATAAGGATGTTCGGGAAACCTGTTAATGCGTTCCATGGTCCTGCGAAACTGCATATATTTTAGACTAGTGTAAAATAATGGGGTTGTTTTCCACACTTATACACTAAAATAACACAAATATAATATAAAAACACTAAAACACAAGTTTTATTAGGATTTTAACGTCATGTTTTACACTTTTGGTTACATTCATGTCAGAAACGGTAGTTACTCATTACCCAAGGTCCATTACTTCACAAGTTTAATGTCAAACACAGTCATTGGAGATACAAGCCATTTATTTGTATCTCCAATTCACCTCACTTGCATGTCTTTGCACTGTGGGAGGAAACCGGAGCACCCGGAGTAAACCCACACAGACACAGAGAGAACACGCAAACTCCACACAGAAAGGACCCGGACCGCCCCACCTGGGGATCGAACCCAGGACCTTCTTGCTGTTAGGCGACAGTGCTACCCAGTTAGCCACCGTGCCGCCCGAAATACAAGTTAAAAATCAATAAAAATACAATAGAACCTGCTCTTTACCTTTACTTCTTTATTGTTTCCTTATGCTTCTTAAACATGGAGATGCTCGATCTTGGAATACTGTATTCCGTTTAGTAAAGGCGCATTCACATGAGAAGCGGCACAATAGCTTAACGTGACTTATTGTACTAAAACAAGTGTTAGTGGAGAGAACTTACAAACAGTAATAATTAATAAAGGTTTAGTGTTTCTATGTCGTTCTTTTAATACATTAAGTCACTTTAAGCTTTTTTTAACAATAAGCATTTTAGACTCTCAAATAAAGCTGATTCTAATAACTTCTCAGAACCGTAAAGCTGTAACACATGTTTAAAGTGAAACAGTGAGAAAAATCCAGATAAACACAGACACATGTGGAGCTTTCAGAGTTGATTTGACAGTTATTCCATGCAAATGCACTTCAATGATGTCTTACTGCACCGCTCAAGCCAAGCACTGAACAAAGCGACTGTTCATTGTTAATTTGAAATTAAATAAATAAAATTTTTTTAATGGAAACTGAACACGTTGAGTTTAAGGGTACAAATTTCTCAACGAAAGGCATCAAGTTTCTAAGATTTTAAGTTTAGAGGACGTTGAGTTACAAAGTACCACTGTAATTATATTTACACTATATTACTACATACAAAAGTATTTACTCACCCATTCAAATTATTGAATTCAGGTGTTCCAATCACTTTTATTGCCACAAGTGTATTAAACCAAGCACCTAGGCATGCAGACTGCTTCTACAAACATTAGTGAAAGAATGGGTCGCTCTCAGGAACTCAGTGAAATCCAGCGTGGTACCGTGATAAGATGCCACCTGTGCAACAAGTCCAGTCGTGAAATTTCCTCACTACTAAATATTCAACAGTCAACTGTCTGTGCTATTATAACAAAGTGGAAGCGATTGGGAACGGCAGCAACTCAGCTACAAAGTGGTAGGCCACGTAAAATGACAGAGCATGGGGCGCAGAGACTGCCAACTTTCTGCAGAGTCAATCGCTACAGACCTCCAAACTTCATGTGGCCTTCAGATTAGCTCAAGAACAGTGTGTGGAGAGCTTCATGGAATGGGTTTCCATGGCCGAGCAGCTGCATCCAAGCCTTACATCACCAAGCGCAATGCAAAGCATCGGATGCAGTGGTATAAAGCACGGTGACACTGGACTCTAGAGCAGTGGAGAGGTGTTCTCTGGAGTAACGAATCACGTTTCTCCGTCTGGCAATCCCATGGACGAGTCTGGGTTTGGCGGTTGCCAGGATTGTGCCAAGTGTAAAGTTTGGTGGAGGGGGGATTATGGTGTGGGGTTGCTTTTCATGAGTTTGGCTCGGCCCCTTAGTTCCAGTGAAAGGAACTTTTAATGCTTTAGCATACCAAGAGATTTTGGAATTTCATGCTCCCAACCTTGTGTTAACAGTTTGGGGATGGCCCCTTCCTGTTCCAACATGACTGTGCATCAGTGCACAAAGCAAGGTCCATAAAGACATGGATGATCGAGTTTGGTGTGGAAGAACTTGACTGGCCTGCACAGAGTCCTGACCTCAACTCGATAGAACACCTTTGGGATGAATTAGAGCGGAGACTGTGAGCCAGGCCTTCTCGCCCAACATCAGTGTCTGACCTCACAAATGCGCTTCTGGAAGAATGGTCAAAAAGAAAGCCTTCCCAGAAGAGTTGAAGCTGTTATAGCTGCAAAGGGTGGGCCGAAATCATATTAAACCATATGGATTAAGAATGAGATGCCACTCAAGTTGATATGCGTGTGAAGGCAGACGAGCGAATACTTTTGGCAATATAGTGTATGTACAGCATTACATGCATTACAGCTTTAAAAAAACAGTCACAATTTTGTTAAGAAATGACACAGGAAAATGCCAGGATTATGACTTTACGTTTAATTAAAGTTTAATGATGTAAACAGTGATCTGAAGTAAGTACTTGCATGGTTTGAAAAATGAAATTTGTGTTTCTGAAAGACAAGTTCCTGACCCTGCTGGAGACACTGTGGCATGACTTGAAGACATCTCGTTCATGAAGAAAAACCAATTAAATTTTTTATATCTCCATCACATTTGTACAAGTCATCAGCTGCAAAATATTGATGCTGTTAAAAGAGGTTCTGGAAATTATTAAGTGCAAAGATACACACACAGAGGGGTGACAAAGAAATAAACTGAATAAATAAGTGGAGAATCAAAGTGAGTCTTGATGCTGTGCAGGCTATTTTGTTAGCATTGTTTGGGTCTACTTGTCCTCATATAAAAGGTCACTGTAAATTCATACAAAGTTCTTCTAAATGACCACCAAATCAATATAATAAAATACGTCTGTCCTGATGTCTCCTCAGTGATGACAATTCCCTCATTCACAGCACTTAAGGGGTCATAAATTAAATGTTATAAATTAAATGAACTATGTGTGATTACATTCACAATATATGATCACAATCATCACAGCTGAATACCTATAGAAGGTTTGGCCTAACGTGATCAAGCTCTACACAAAAATGGTTTACTGAACATACACTATATACTATATATACTATATATTAACAAAAGTATTCGCTCGTCTGCCGTCACATGCATATGAACTTGAGTGACTCCCATTCTTAATACATAGGGTTTAATATGATGTCGACCCACTCTTTGCAGCTATAACAGCTTCAACTCTTCTGGGAAGGCTTTCCACAAGGTTTAGGAGTGTGTTTATGGGAATTTTTGACCATTCTTCCCGAAGCGCATTTGTGAGGTCAGACACTGATGTTGGACGAGAAGGCCTGGCTCACAGTCTCCTCTCTAATTCATCCCAAAGGTGTTCTATCAGGTTGAGGTCAGGACTCTGTGCAGGCCAGTCAAGTTCATCCACACCAAACTCGCTCATCCATGTCTTTATGGACCTTGCTTTGTGCACTGGTGCGCAGTAATGTTGGAACAGGAAGAGGCCATCCCCAAACTGTTCCCACAAAGTTGTGAGCATGAAATCATCCAAAATGTCTTGGTATGCTGAAGCATTAAGAGTTCCATTCACTGGAACTAAGGGGCCGAGCCCAAAACCTGAAAAACAACCCCACACCATAATCCCCCCTCCACCAAACTTTACACTTAGCACAATGCGGTCAGACAAGTACTGTTCTCCTGGCAACCGCCAAACCCAGACTCTTCCATCCGATTGCCAAACGGAGAAGCGTGATTCGTCACTCCAGAGAACAGGTCTCCACTGCTCTAGAGTCCAGTGGCGGCGTGCTTTACACCACTGCATCTGACGCTTTGCATTGCGCTTGGTGATGTAAGGCTTGGATGCAGCTGCTCGGCCATGGAAACCCATTCCAGGAAGCTCTCTACACACTGTTCTTGAGCTAATCTGAAGGCCACATGAAGCTTGGAGGTCTGTAGCGATTGACTCTGCAGAAAGTTGGCGACCTCTGCGCATTATGTGCCTCAGCATCTGCTGACCCTGCTCTGTCATTTTACGTGGCCTACCACTTCATGGCTGAGTTGCTGTCATTCCCAATCACTTCCACTTTGTTATAATAGCACTGACAGTTGACTGTGGAATATTTAGTAGCGAGGAAATTACACCACTGGACTTGTTGCACAGGTGGCATCACGGTACCATGCTGGAATTCACTAAGCTCCTGAGAGCGACCCGTTCTTTCACTAATGTTTGTATAGCAGTCTGCATGCCTAGGTGCTTGGTTTTATACACCTGTGGCCATGGAGGTGATTGGAATACCTGAAGTCAATGATTTGGATGGGTGAGTGAATAGTTTTGGCAATATAGTGTATAATGAAGCTTAGATCCTTGATCTAAATCCCAAAACATGTGGGTGAGATAATGAGGAAAATGCACATAAGAGGACCTAGGACCTGGATGATATGGAGACATTCTGTAAGAAATGGTCTAAAATTGCCTCCCTTTGTATTTTCCAGCTTTACTAGATTTTATAGAAGACTAGACGCTGTTTTATTAGCAAACTGAGGTTGTATAAAGAATTAAATGCTATAATCATGTCAATAATTGTGGCACATGTTAAAAATATTTCTTGATAAGGGATTTTATCTCTCAGAATAAATGTACTTTGATTAAAAGTTTTTCTGTGTGAGAATTTACCGAAGGTTCATCTCTCATAACCCTTTTTACTCATCTTTACCAGGAGTGCCAACCATTGTACAGGGGACTGTTTGTTAGACTAAGATAAGGTGCATTTGGATTATGCAGCAGTACTATTATTTCAAATACAAAAGCAAATTTACATCTGAATGAAAAGAAACAGAATTAAAATGTCACGGCCTGATTTTGAAGCCATTAGCAATAATGTTGCAAGACCTGAAAACAGTCCATACTTTAAAATAGTACTGCATGTAAGAGGAGGCTACAATTCTTCATAAGTTATATCTAAAATAAATATAAATACAGTCTTTGAAACTCGACGCCCTTTGTTGAGAAATTTGTACCCTTAAACTCAACGTGTTCAGTTTCTTGTAAATAAAAATGTATTTATTTAATTTCAAATTAACAATGAACAGTCACTTTGTTCAGTGCTCGGTTTGAGCGGTGCGGTAATACATCATCAAAGTGTGCATATGAGACGAATCTGCATTTGTGTGGAATAACCGTCAGATTCACTCTGAAAGCTCCACATGTATCTGTGTTTAGCTGCATTTTCCTCACTGTTTCACGTTTAAACTTGTGTTACAGCTCGGGATTCTGAGAAAAGCTTTTTATTTCAGTGTTTTTATATTATATTAAAAACAAAACCCTACTGTTTTACATTAGCCTAAAATATATGCAGTTCCACGGGACCATGGAACGCATTAACAGGTTTCTCATACATCCTTATGGGAAAAAATACCTTGAAACTCAACGCCAGTCCCAGAACCAATTGACATTGAGTTTCAAGGTACCACTGTACTTTATTTTCTCTAGAATTCAGCTTATTTAATTGGGGTTGTAAATATATTAACTAATTGCGAATTTGCTCATTAATTGTTACGTGGGAGAAAGGAGGACTCAAGTGCGGAGATTGGAAAATAATAATTTTATTTTTTAACTGGAAAATGATGAACACAAAACATAAAACAGAAACAAAAACCAATCAGGAACCCAGATGGATGCCGCTGGGCGCTGCAGGCAACGAGAACTGAAAAAGAAACAAAAGAGGGAAGACGCGAATCCCGGTCGCCTGAGCGCGGACCGGACGCGTAAACCACCACGCTATTTAGGCGCAGGTGGGTGGAAATGTGTTAGCGCCAAAGAACGCTGAGTGGAACACAAACGGGGCAAGCCTCCGAGGGGCCGCAGCCCCGGCGGTGCCAACAGCAAGGACGGGGAATAAGATCGGCGGCTGCTTCAACGAAGTCGCAACCGGGGCAATTAGATAGGTACTGTCATAGAGGCAGATTCGAACCGAGAGTGATGGTATCACAGCCGAACGCTTAATGGCGTTGCCACTCTGCGGTTACTGAATCCAATGATATATGCGAATTAGAGCACCGTATAACAGGCTTACAACAACCACGATTTAGCGCTTTGCTAAAGAAGCCAACAGTGCTAACGCTAAAATGCTGAAAATATGAGTACAGGGATTAGGTCGCTAGTGTCATGGAAACGGATTCGATCCGGGAATACTGGCGTCACAGCCGAGGAAGCCACCAGTGCTAAAGCTAGCGCTGAAAATAAGGCAAAAGCAAAAAGCTAACTACCTCGGCCTTGCAGCCTACACACCCTAATGACCTGGTGCCACCCGGGGTAACCCTCTGGCCCTGAGAAAGGCGTGTGGACACCGAAGTGCCAAACAAAAAAAGGAAACGAAAGCAGAGGGTGCGACGCCCCCTTAAATAAGGGAACAGCAGCTGCAGGTCGTTCGCCCTGACGAGCTGGCCAATTATTTAAGGCCACGCTCTTTACTGCTCTGTAAGGCCTGCGACGTCAGGAACGAGTGGTAAGTTCCACTGATGCCGCAGACACCTTACAACAATTATTATAAATGCTTGTCTTCTCCACTGTATTGCTAAAGACTTTGTGGGATATTTTTCTGTTATCATTTTGGCAAAATGTGTTTCTGTATTACTAAGATACTGATTGTGATTATTATGAGTAATTAGCGCAGGAATTCTAGCTACTTCCAAAGGGTTTACACGACACACTTCAGCCAACTGTAATCACTGTAATATACCACTGGAGACTGAGTTCTTGACATTAAAGTAAAACTTGAATAATTTTCTTGCTATAAGCGTATAATGTACGCTTAAATGCATAAAGAATCATGAATTCTTGGGCACTTGAAACAGCGTCACCCTTCCATTACACAAGTGCATAACAGCTTGTCCTGCAGTCGCATTACTTTTGACACATGCACATTTCTTATAATAATGTATTAATCCTTGTATTTGACCGAGTCTATTTATATTCAACATTTTGCCAGTGCTTATTAGGCTAGCGTAATAACCCAAGTGCATCTCTGCATGAGCTTGCTATAGAACTTTGGGAAGTTTTACTGAACCAAGTGGCCCATTAGAGGAAAGTGGCTTTTTATGTTGAACTGCAAACTTGCACATCAGTATGTAAATAACTCAGTGTGACCAGACTCAAGTGTTTCAGTGTGTGTGATGACATTTTGTAAACAGGAGGAGCTCGAGCATATGCACATTTTCTAGGGGAGAGATGAAGGATCTGCCATGTGCTCTCATGGTCTGCTTGTTTAGCAATGCTAGCCTTAAGTAACACGCTAGCTTAAAGGTGAATCACTTGATGAATTTACTCTGGAAAGGCCCTTGATCACCCTCCACAGACATAGCCAATCATGTCTGTGTGTAAATTCCTGACTGGCCAAAAGCACTGCTGGGGATTCAAACCTGGGATCCCAGTAAATTACCACTGTGCCACTGTAGTAGTAATACACTGATCTGCCATAACATTAAACTGTCCATTTTATCAGCTCCACTTACCATATAGAAGCACTTTGTAGTTCTACAATTACTGACTGTAGTCCATCTGTTTCTCTGCATGCTTTGTTAGCCCCTTTTTATGCTGTTCTTCAATGGTCAGGACCCCCACAGAGTAGGTATTATTTAGGTGGTGGATTATTCTCAGCACCGCAGTGACACTGACATGGTGTTGGTGTGTTAGTGTGTGTTGTGCTGGTATGAGTGGATAAGACACAGCAGCACTGATGAAGTTTTTAAACACCTCCATGTTACTGCTAGACTGAGAATAGTCCACCAACCAAAAATATCCAGCCAACAGCGCTCCATGGGCAAGCGTCCTGTGACCACTGATGAAGGTCTAGAAGATGAGCAACTTAAACTGCAGCAATAGATGAGTGATCGTCTCTGACTTTACATCTACAAGGTGAACCAACTAGGTAGGAGTGTCTAATAGAGTGGACAGTGAGTGGACACGGTATTTAATAACTCCAGCAGCGCTGCTGTGTCTGATCCACTCATACCAGCAGAACACACACTAACACACCACCTCCATGTCAGTGTCACTGCAGTGCTGAGAATGATCCACCACCTAAATAATACCTGCTCTGTGGGGGTCCTGATCATTAAAAAACAGGGTGAAAGCAGGCTAAAAAAGTATAAAGAGAAACAGATGAACTACAGTCAGTAATTGTAGAACTACAAAGTGCTTCTATATGGTAAGTGGAGCTGATACAAGTAACAGTGTAGAAACAAGGAGGTCCTCTGCCAAGTTCAGGAACCAAACTGAAAAGTTAAAACTGATGTAATTGCAATAACGTCAGCATGGTGCACTACTCTGTGCTTTTTTTGTCAAGTTTAAATGTGGTTGTTTGTTTTGTTTTTTACTTAAAGTTTTATGTACTCTAACTTTTCTTTATTTTTTAGATCAATTCTGATGCTTCACATTTTTTTGTTTGTAAAATAAGGGGATAAAAATCGATCACAGTACAGCAGTTAGTCGTAGTGGCATAAACAAGTGTACCGTTCTCCCTGCAGGGGACCAACCTTTGTGATGACTTATACGTGCTGTCACGTTTTGATGCCGTCTTCTTAATGATGTGCAATTTGAGGCCTGACAAAGGCAGCTAAAATTATTCCAATCATACTGTAAAAATAACCTTTAAATCAATCCAAATTACCAAAGACTAGAAGTCAAAAGATTATCTGTGTATGTCATGCAGAAAAGAAGAAGAAAACACAGCTCCGGCACTGGCATGTGCCAAAGCAGCCCCTTGATGGATAATAAGGTTTCTCTGTGTTAGCACTTATTACGGGTCAGAACCCCCTAGTGCATGTCATGATGACTGCTAATTGCATTTCTTGTAATAAGTGGTACAGAGTTTTGGTAACTGGTCGAAATGGAAAGAAAATAATTAGAGACGTGTCAGAAATGACAGTTTTCAGTTAAGCAACCATTTCTTTCCTTCTCCTACCTGTCTCAATTTCTTTCCTTCTCCTGCCTGTCTCCATTCATTTCCTTCTCCTACCTGTCTCCATTTATTTCCTTCTCCTACCTGTTCTCCATTTATTTCCTTCTCCTACCTGTCTCCATTTATTTCCTTCTCCTACCTGTCTCAATCTCTTTCCTTCTCCTACCTGTCTCCATTTATTTCCTTTTTCTACCTGTCTCCATTTATTTCCTTCTCCTACCTGTCTCAATCTCTTTCCTTCTCCTACCTGTCTCCATTTATTTCCTTCTTCTACCTGTCTCCATTTATTTCCTTCTTCTACCTGTCTCCATTTATTTCCTTCTTCTACCTGTCTCCATTTATTTCCTTCTGCTATCTGTCTCCGTTTCTTTCCTTCTTCTACCTGTCTCCATTTATTTCCTTCTTCTACCTTTCTCCATTTATTTCCTTCTCCTACCTGTTCTCCTACCTGTTCTCCTACCTGTCTCCATTTATTTCCTTCTCCTACCTGTCTCCATTTCTTTCCTTCTCCTACCTGTTTCCATTTCTTTCCTTCTCCTTCCTGTCTCAATTTTTTCCCTCTCATACCTGTCTCCATTTCTTTCCTTCTCCTACCTGTTCTCCATTTATTTCCTTCTCCTACCTGTCTCCATTTCTTTCTTTCTCCTACCTGTTCTCAATTTATTTCCTTCTCCTACCTGTCTCTATTTATTTCCTTCTCCTACCTGTCTCCATTTATTTCCTTCTCCTACCTGTTCTCCATTTATTTCCTTCTCCTACCTGTCTCAATTTCTTTCCTTTTTCTGCCTGTCTCCATTTATTTCCTTCTCCTACCTGTCTCCATTTCTTTCTTTCTCCTACCTGTCTCCATTTATTTCCTTCTCCTACCTGTCTCCATTTATTTCCTTCTCCTACCTGTTTCCATTTCTTTCTTTCTCCTACCTGTCTCCATTTATTTCCATCTCCTACCTGTTCTCCTACCTGTTCTTCATTTCTTTTCTTCTCATACCTGTCTCCATTTTTTTCCTTCTTCTTCCTGTCTCTATTTCTTTCCTTCTCCTACCTGTATCTACCTGTTTCCATTCATTTCCTTCTTCTACCTGTCTCCATTTATTTCCTTCTTCTACCTGTCTCCATTTATTTCCTTCTCCTACCTGTCTCCATTTCTTTCCTTCTCCTACCTGTTTCCATTTCTTTCTCTCTGCCTTTCTTTCTGTATTTGTATTTTCACTGGTGGCTTAGCGGTTAAGGTACTGATCTAGTAAGCAGAAGGTTGTTTTAAGCCCTCCATTGATTGAACTATAATTAGCTTAAACTGTACGTTGCTTTTGGAATGTAAGTGGATTGTAAGTTTGCCATAAAGGTCAGGATTTAGCTCTGTACAACATGTAACTTAGCCCCCAACCATTTTCATTTGTTGTGTCATCTTAGCACTACTGGTGTTTTCTTACGTTTCTCTATTTGTGGTTTGTATTTTTCTAGCTACTTCTTCTTCTAGCCCCTACTTTAACTCATCCCTTTCTTTTAACTATGTCTTTTACTGTTTTGACAAACAGGGCGCATAGAGTTTTTACAAACAAGTTGGGACAGCATGGAAAATGCAAATAATAAAAAACACAGTGTTTCTTACATTTACTTTGACTTTTACTTGATTGCAGCCAGGATGAGCCTGAGATATTTCATGTTTTATCTGCTCAACTTCATTCCATGTATTAATAAATATTAGGGCTGTCAAACGATTAAATTTTTTAATCGCGATTAATCTCAGAATTTCATATAGTTAATCGCGATTAATCGCATTAAAAAAAAATCTGTGTAAATGTTATAGAAACAAGGATTTTTAAGTGAAATGTTACAATTAAAATTGTGAACACATTTTATGCTAAATGTACTTATGTTAAAAACTGCTGGGACAAGAGAAAACTGTAAGGAAGTTTTATTCACTCACATACTAGGCAGTAATACTATCCAGCAGAGACCCTTGACTTCGTATAGATGTCAGATTGTAGGTTAAAATTTCACCATCAGCAAACATTGTAGATCAGCTGTGCTTTAGGTGGGATAAGGCGTAGTTATTGTAACAGACTTTTCTGTGGTTGTATTGTGACAATGGTTTGATGGACGTTTCTACACGAAGTGAGTGTGTTTTGACCCTTTGGGGCTTCCATAGTTCATGGAATAGCATGCTTGGCTAACGAGATGACTCTAGCTGTACCGTAACAGAAAAAGTTATAGCGTGTATCTATTTCTTTATTAAGCGAGTGCATCACTACGACGCTCGGTTACATTATGTTAACAAACCGCAAATGTAACAAACGGTGGCAAGTCCGACGTTAAAACGTCACACTTTGAGAAACGCTGTCTTTG